>NC_072004.2:41315000-41940000 GCF_028885655.2 Pongo abelii | reverse complement strand
TTACTAGATTATCTTTTTTTTTTTTTTTTGAGACATGGTCTCACTCTGTCGCCCAGGCTGGACAGGAGTACAGTGGCGCAATCATAGCTCACTGCAACCTTTGCCTCCCAGGCTCAAGCGATCCTCCCACCTCAGCATCCCAAGTAGGTGGGACTGTAGGCGCACAACACCATGCCTGGCTAATGTTTGTATTTTTTGTAGAGGTGGGGTTTTGCCATGTTGTCCAGGCTGGTCTGGAACTCCTGGGCTCAAGCGATCCTCCAACCTTGGCCTCCCACAATGTTGAGATTACAGGCGTGAACCACCATGCCTGGCCTCTCCAGGCTCTCATTCTGCACTCACCTTTAGATGATAATTTAGTTCCCCGGGGATCTTGCTAGCAGAAAGAGGTGTCCCACCTACAGCTGCACAGGTTCCTCTCACTGATAACACTTACTTCCCTTCATGAGTGATGAGGCTTGGACTGTGTGACAATGTGGGGTAGAGGAAAGAGTTGGATTTTAGAGTCAGATTGGCTTTTCCATGCATTAGCCTTTCTTAACCTCTCTAAGCTTCCATTTCCTTCCTCACTGGTAAGATGGGGTTTAAAAAGACTGACCTGAGGGAGCTAATGCAAGTGGTGGCAGGCACCTGTAGTCCCAGGTACTTGGGAGGCTGAGACAGGAGAATCAGTTGAACCTGGGAGGCGGAGGTTGCAGTGAGCCGAGATTGCGCCACTGCACTCCAGCCTGGGTGACAGAGCGAGACTATGTCTCAAAAAAAAAAAAACAAAACAAAAAAACCCCAAAAGAAAGGCCTATTCCAGTACCTGGTACACAGTAGGAGCTCAACAACTGGTTAGATATTTTAAAACACATTGACATTCTAATCTGGCAATCATTCTTTTCTGAGTTGGTCTCTCAGCTATTGAGTAGCAATGGAGAGAAGATGAGAATTTCATCAGGCTCCAGAGAGCTAGGCTCAAGATGCTGACCCTTGGGAGTGCCCTCAGAGAAGCCAGCGGGTGGGGCTAGCCTTGGCTTTGCAGAAGTGCAGGCCTGGCAGGTCGTGGTGGTGAGGGTCCCTGGGGCTGGCATGGTTATCTGGAGGGGGAGGAGGTGGTCTTAGGTGGGTGGTGAAGGCAGAAGAGTATTGGAGAAGGGTAACTGAGGGCCAGACAGCCTATGAGTCCCCAGTTCTGAGAAGACCCCAGGAAGCCAACCAAGCTGAAGGCAGGATGCCTGGTACTCAGGAATGGCAGGAAAGCCACAGGCTGGACTAGACTAGCTCCCTCCCCACCAACCACCTGCTTTGTAAAAACAGATCCCTGGGCCCATCCTTGAAAATTCAGATTGAGTAGATCTGAGTTGAGACCCATTAAATGGTATTTTAAAAACATTCTTGTCTGGGCATGGTGGCTCACGCCTGTAATCCCAGCACTTTGGGAGGCCAAGGTGGGTGGATCACTTGAGGTCAGGAATTTGAGACCAGTCTGGCCAACATGGTGAAACCTCATCTCTACTAAAAATACAAAAATTAGCTGAGCGTGGTGGTGTGCACCTGTAATCTCAGCTACATGGGAGACTGAGGCAGGAGAATCAGTTGAACCCAGGAGGTGGAGGTTGCAGTGGGCCTAGATTGTACCACTGCCCTCCAGCCTGGGAGACAGAGTGAGACTCTATCTTAAAAAATAAAAACAAAAACATTATTAGCTGGGTGTGGTGGCTCATGCCTGTAATCCCAGCACTTTAGGAGGCCAAAGTGGAAGCATTGCTTGAGCTCAGGAGGTCAAGGCTGCAGTGAGCCATGATCATCCTACTGCCCTCCAGCCTGGGTGACAGAGCAAGACCCTGTCTCAAAAACAAAAACAAAGCATTCTCCACAGCAGAATAGTGTGTATAGCATGCTATGATTTTACATATCTCTATATATGTATGCATATATATATACTTAAAAATACCTCTAAAAGGATACACAAAAAACTCTGGTAATTGTCTATGAGGGAAATAGAGGGTCAGGTAGGAAAGGAAACCTAGTTTTCATTTATAATCATATGTGGGATTGTAATTTTCTTTATTATGTGTGTGTATTCACATAATTACATTCACACAATTTTTAAAATTAAGGTGGAATTCACATAACATAAAATTAACCATTTTAAAGTGAACACTTTCATTAATTTAATGACATTTAGTACATTCACAGTATTGTGCAACCTCTATCCAATTCTAAAGCATTTCCATGATTCCAATGCAAAGCCCTTATCAAGCAGTTTCTCCCCATTACTCTCTCTCCCCAGCTCCAGCAAACCACCAATCTCCATTCTATTTCTGTGAATTTGTCTATTCTGGATATTTCATATAAATGAAATGATATAGTACATAATCTTTTGTGTCTGGCTGCTTTCACTTAGCATAAGTTTTTGAGGTTTATCCACGATCTAGCATGTATCAGTACTTCATTCCTTTTTATGGCTGAATAATATTCTGCTATATATGCCACAATTTGTTAAGCCACTCGTCTGTTGATGGACATTTGGGCTGTTTCCACCTTTTGGCTATTGTGGATACTGCTGTAATAAACATGTCTGGACAGGTACTGGGTTGGGTATTAGTTTTCAATTCTTTTGAGTATATACCTAGCAGTATAATTGCTGGATCATATAGTAATTCTGTTTAATATCTGAGGAATCACCATGCTGTTTTCCACTGCACCTGAAACATTTTATATTCTAATTAATACAATCTTAAAGGTTCCAATACCCAAAGGTATTGGGTAAAAAGAGGGAAAAAATAAGCTATTAAACTTTTGTTTTCAAAATTGGAAAACTTTAATCATTTCCCTAACATCTAAGCAGGCCCTTGGGCACACTTCCTGGCTGGATCCTGCTTGCTACACTAGCACAAAGAGCAGGGGCTGGCTGCTCACCCTCCTCCTGCCCCCTCTCACTTACCCTCCACATAGGCAGTCACTTGTAACTTATTGTTACTGACTTTGAATGGAAGCTTTCAGCTGCTCCATCCTTCCTCTGTTGGTTGAAGGGCTGTCAATGGGATGGGAATTACAACCCTAGCTGCTGTTATCTGTGTCGTCTGGCTGGCTGTGTATTACTGGCTGCACTTCCCAGGGAATTAATCCCCTAAGTATGGATGGCAAATGATGAAAACCTGGCACATAAATAAGGAGACAGGGAGCGCTCCACTGACATGCCTTGGAAAGTGATCAGCTTGTCCCCGTGTATCATACTCAATGTCTCCAAGCTCGAGGACCATTCATCCACAGGGAAACAGCCAGACTTTCATTCATTCATTCAATGAACATTTATGGAATAGAGCACTTATCCTGTGCGGCACCATTCTAGACATTTTTATGAGTTGTATTGTGTAAGACTTACAATAGAAAGATATTATTGTCCTCAGTTCAAAATGAGGAAGTGGAGATTCAGAGAAATTAATAAATTTTCCCATCATCACACAGCTAGTATGTAGTAGAACCAGGACTTGAACTGAATTCCCTAGGGCCTCCCTCTCTGTCTCACTTCCTTCTACACTTATTTACAGCAAGCTGTATGTGCCAGGCACCCATGGTAGGCACTGAGGATATCATAGTGAACCAGACAGACTGGTGTAAACTCTTTCCTGTTGCTTTTCCATTGTGTCCTATGACTCCCGGGCATCATCTCAAACCTACTCGATTTCTTCTCAAATGTTCTTTCTTACATAATGACCAATGCAGCACAGTCCAAAGAGCTGTGAGGTTGAAGATGAATTAAATTCAGGCCCTGGGTTCATGCCTCTTTGAATATAGACCTAAAATCTCATGGTTCCAAGATGTGATTAGCAAATTTCATCATGCCCCCTTGCTCCAAAACCTCCCATGGCCCAGGGCCTACAAACATTTCTGTGACATGAAAAATGGTAAAGACTCAAGTGGGGCTCTCCGTGGGAGCTGAACCATGCAGAAAGGTTGAAGAGAGCATTTTAAAGAGTGCTTTTCTGTGCATAATGTGAAATTCATGGGTAGAGAGGCATCAGCTAGGCATCAGACCATGGAGGGAGGCATTTCTCCAAACTGAGAAACAAGGCAAGGCTTCAAGACTGAAAGACCATGACTAAGGAAAAAAAAAGTCTGAAAGACCAGCTGTCCCTAGAAAATGCCGTCAAGACACACACACATCCAGTTCATTTGTGTATGGCACCCAGGCCCTCCGTTTATCATCTTTGGTTCAGGTTTTGCATATTCAGGTAAGTTTGTGCTTAGGTTATGCAAGTAAACGTATGCTGAGAGGTAGCAATGTTTATTTTAGTGAAAACATTTATTTTAATAGCTTTATAAATCACACCAGGATTGCATTTATAGCATCATTAAGGAACTGAAGGGGTCACTTAAATGCTTAAGTTAGACTTTGCTGCTGCACTTTATGGGAGATATTATATGCTGTCAAAGGCAGAAGGATAATAAGCTAGGTCCCACCTTCCTGTTCCCCCTACACTCCACATCCCCAAATACCTAGATTTTAAAATGAAGAGTTATAGACAGTGAACAGAAAGACTTTAGTAGTGTCCTTGTATCATTGCCAGTCTTCTCTTGAGGACTAAAAACTTCAGGATTTGGAGTCTAGAGACCCACAATCTGGGCTTTATACACCATCCCTATAGGGCAGGGGTCCCCAACCCCTGAGGGACCGGTGCCTGTCCGTGGCTTGTTAGGAACCAGGCTGCAGAGCAGGAGCTGAGTGGAGGGCAGGCAAGCACGACCACCTGAGCTCTGACTCCTGTCAGAGCAGCGGCGCCATTAGAGTCTCATAGGAGTAGAAAACCTATCGTCAACTGCACACGGAGGGATCTAGGTTGCGTGCACCTTATGAGAATCTAACTAATGTCTGATGATCTGCAGTGGAACAGTCTCATCCCAAAACCATTTCACCCCTGCCCCTTGTCCATGAAAAAATTGTCTTCCACAAAACTGGTCCCTGGTGTCAAAAAGGTTGGGGACTGCTGGTGTAAGGGACTTTGGAAAAAGTCACTTGAACTTCCTGGGCCCATTTCCTCCATTGTAAAAAACAAAATGAAACAAAACAAAACAAAACAAAACAAAAAAGGGAACTATAACAACCACAAGTCTGTGGCTTTGTAAACAATGTAACAAGACCCCATCTCCACACACAAAAAATTAACAATTAGCCAGGTGTGGTGATTGATGCATGCCTGTTACAGCTTTTGTAATTCCCCAACCTCACTCCAGAGACTGCTGCTGGGTTTAGGGCTGAGATGAACAGGGGCCTCTGAAGGGAAGTGTATTTGTTTCCTGTGGCCGCCATAACAAATGACCACATACTGGAAGGCTTGACATAATGGAAATGTGTTGTCTCATAGCTCTGAAGGCCAGAAGTTTGGAATCAAGGTGTCGGCAGGGTTGGTTCTTTCTGGAGGCTCCGAGGGAGAATCTGTTCCCTGCATCTCTCCTGGCTTCTGTGGCTCTGCAATCCAATCCTGGCATGCCGTGGCTTGCAGATGTATCCCTCTGATCTCTACATCCTGTCTGCACGTGGTTTTCCCCCTGTGTCTCTTTGTCTCCAATTTCTCCTTTCTTTTATAAGGACACTAGTCATTGCATTTAGACCCACCCTAAATCCAGGATAATCTCATCTTCATTAATCACATCTGCAAAGATTCTACTTCCAGATAAGATCACATTCACAGGTACCAGGGGTTAGGACTCAATTTCACCCACTATAGGCAAGAAAATTTAAATCCTATCTAAGAGCGGAGGCTAAAATTCATGGCAAGAATGAGGATATGGACCAGATTAATCAGGGTGGGAGGTAAGGGATGAATATGAGGGCAGGAGGACTGGCTTTCACATGGTACTATCCATGGTGTGTGTTGGCAGGGGGTGGGGGACAGAACTAGCAGTTACAAAAAGCCGAACTGAACCACCCACCACTTGTCTCATGCCAAAATAGGAGCTGAGAATTTAGTAGTGGCCAGGCACCATGGCTCCTGCCTGTAATCCCAGCACTTTGGGAGGCCAAGGTGGTGTGAGGATCCTTGAGGAACTCCCAGTAGTTCGAGACCAGCCTGGACAATGTAACAAGACCCCATCTCCACACAAAAAAATTAAAAATTAGCCAGGTGTGGTGATGCATGCCTGTAGTCCCAGCTGCTTGGGAGGCTGGGACAGGAGGATGGCTTGAGCCCAGGAGTTCAAGGTTGCAGTGAACTATGATTGTGCTACTGCTGTCTACTGGTATTTGTTACTCTTCCAGAGACATTTTTGAGGGCAAGAACTCTGAAGTCAGACTGTCGCATGCAAACCCAGGCTGTTTGGCTGTCTTAGTCCATTTTGGTGCTACAGCAGAATATTTGGGATGCACTAATTTATAAAGAATGGAAATTTATTTCTCACAGTTCTAGAGGCTGGGAAGTCCAAGATCAAGGTGCCAGCATCTTGTGAGGATCCTCTTGCTGTATCATCCCGTGGAGGAAGGCAAGAGGATAAGAGAGAAAAAAAAAGGGGAAAACTGGACCTTTTATAAGAACCCACTCCTTTGATAATGGCATTAATCCATTCTTGAGAGCAGAGAACTCATGGCCTAATCTCCTCTTAGAGGTCTCACCTCTTAATGCCATCACAATGGCAATTAAATGTCAACATGAGTTTGGGAGGGGGCAAATATTTAAACCATAGCAATGACTTTGGGCAAATCACTATGCCTAACTTAGGTTGAGTTCCTTAAAACAGAGCCTGAGACAAGATTCCAACGCACCTGATTTATTGAGGGAGTGCTTTTGGGAGAAAAGGGGCAAGGAAAGCAGGATAGAGGTAGCAAATGGATCTAAGCAAGAATGTAATCCCAACTACAGTCTAGCTTTTGCTTGACTCCACAGCAAAAAAATTTGGAGGGAGAATTGCACCATACAGTTGGTCCCACTTTGTGGTGGTCCTGCCCTGCATCAACTAGTCAGTGGTTGAGGGCTGCCATAGTGGGAGGGGAAGGCAGAGTGTAACTTCCTAGGTGAGACCACTCCTACCCAGCCAGGGGCAATTCTCTGGAAAGAGGGGAAGCTGTGAGTCTTTAGCAGCCAACATTTACAGCCAGGAAAGGGAACTAACAGTATTCACTATATATAACTTTGTATACTTCAGTTTCCTCAACTACAAAATGGAGCTGGTAATAGTAACTATCTCATATGATTGTTAAGCCATTTAAATATGTTAATATATGTGAAGCCTGCCACATGTACATGTTCAGTAAATCTTAGCTATGATTATTGTAATATTTATTGATGAGTAACAAACCATCCCAAAATTTAGCAGCTTAAAATAACAAACGTTTATTAGATAACTCAGTTTCCGAGGGCTAGAAATTAGGAATGGCTTAGATGGGTGGTTCTGGTTGATGGCCTTTCACGAGGATGCAGTGAAATGTCAGCTGGGGCCGCAGTCATTTGAAGGTTTGACAGGGGCTGGACAGTCTGCTTCCAAGGTGGCACACTCACACAGCTATTGGCAGGAGGCCTCAGTTCCTTACTCCATGGACATCTGCATTGGCTGCTTGTGTGTCCTAGTGATGTGGCAGGTGGCTTCTACCATAGCAAACAATCCAAAAGAGGGAACTAGGAGGAATCTACAAAACACTTGATAACCCAGACTTGGAAATCACACACCATAACTTCTGCTATATTTTATCTGTCATGAGTCACCCAGTCCAAGCCATGCTCAAGGAGATGGGAATTAAGTTCTGTCTCTTAAAAGGAAGAGTATTGAATAATTGTGGAATTTAAAATCTACCACAATTAGTTATTGTTAATTTCTGTAGCAAGCTTGGAAACTACTGATTTGTCCTCTAAGGAAAATTCGTGTTTGAAAAATGAACACACAAGTAGGCCATGAATAAATCTCAAGCAATGGATCATTCATGCATTTACTAAAGTAGCTGTCTTTTTACTATTATTATTATTCTATATCTAGAAATAAAGTAGTTGTTTCCGGAAAGGGGAGACTTGCAGGCCCCACTGAATAACACCATACCTTCCATTTGCACACTAGCATACCGCCACTGCCCCAGAAAAATTCCACTTCTCTTGATTGGCCAGTGGAGTCCAAGAAGCTGCAAACCTCTGGTATAGTTAATTGTTTAACCTTTCCTAACTGCACACACAAACACACACACACACACCCTTCATGATTCTGTTCTGCTTAATCTTTTAGCTTCCTGGATTCACTCACTAAACCTGGCTCCTTCTGGCTGTATTCTGGGTTTGTCGAACCTTGGTTTCCCATGTGACTTTCAGCGTTGCTTACTTTCTGGTCTCTAGCTTCCAGGAATACCATCCTTCCCTTTCCAGCCCAAGCTCTGGACTGGGCCAGCCTCTGCCCAATGCTCAGGCCTGCAGGACCAGGGGGATTCAGGCTTACTCAGCCTCCCTGTCCTTTCTCACCACAAACTTCCAACTTCCATCCTTTGCTACTGGATCGATTGGCCAGGTCTTCACTACCAGACCAAAACAAAGGGTGGGGACAATTATTTAGATCATTCAGACACTCACTCAAGCAAAAACAATGATTTTATTTCCCCTGAATGATCCAGATAATTATTTTAATTCTCTGCTTCACTTTGTCTCTGGAGCCCTGACCGCTTCATTCTATGACTCTAGTTAAAATTTGGTCCCAGTGATAAATATTTCTTGTCTAATTGTCTTCTCCACTCATGTTCCACAAGAGGTTATTTCCAGGGAAAAGGATCTGTAGGTAAATGAGCATTAACTTCAATCCTGGGCAATGTGAAAATGAAAATAAAGCTGTCATGGCATACGTTCTATCCACATTTCACTTTCTGGAAGGGCCCCTCTATTTCATCCCTCCCCAGCCCCTGTCACACACAGCAGCAAGGAGCAAATTACCATTTATTAAACTCTAATTATCATTCCTATTTTTCAATACCATTCTCTGTGTATGTGTGCAGCACACCAGCCTGTACTCACTGCCATTAAATCAGCAATAAGTCTTGTTAGCATAGCATCCATATTTATAGGCAGGATTGAGTGATGCTCAGTGACATGGTATAAAGTCAAATGCCCTTAATAGAAGGTTAGGGACATGTCCTGATTTTGGAGTGATCCAGCCACATGGCAGATGTGGGAGGTTTGAGGGGACTTAAAGCTTTAGACTGTTTTGAGACAGTGTCACAGAGACTTGGAGGCTGGCAGGCGATGACAGTGTCCTGCTCTGTTGCCATCAGAACAACAGGTCAGAAAGTACGTTGCAGATCCTGTTGGAACTGGCTGGGTTCTTTCCACTCCTCTGGACCTGGGATGTCCAGGCCGGGCATCTGCCCGAGCAACACAAGTTTCTCATCAGATTCTTCGTTAATTACCTCCTTCGCTAGGTAACCATCAAGTGGTTGTCAGGAGAGTCATATGTGATAGGCCAAGTCCTTTATCTTATCAATAGGGGAGACTGGCTGTGTGGCTGGCACCTTGTCAGCCAGGGTTCATGGGTATAACACGTCCAATGTGTCTAGCCCAACAAACTCAGATGTGTAAACTCCAAAGTCCACATCCTTTTTACTGATACTGAGCATCTCTCCCTAGAAATTAAAAGCGGACTCCTTCATTTCCTGTTTCTCATTGCAAAACTTTGCCCTGAGTTCTGATAAGCACACAGATGCCCAGTCACCATCTTGTGACCAAATGCTGCCCAAAGAGACACAGCATGACCTGCTCACTCCATAGGGTCCTGCTTCTCCCACTCCAATTCCATAGCACTCGCCAGGTGGTCCTGCCCATCTGAGGCAGCTTCATGCTTCACTGGCTGCCCATCACCCTTCCCAGCCAAGGTAAGGTTCAGGAGCCTCCGGGGCTTACCTGCACATCAGTTCCCTGATGAGCCCCAGGGCTTACCTGGTCTCTTGCTGCTCACCTTAACTCATTAGATTCAGGATCTGGGAGCTAGAAGGAGCATAAGAAAGAATTTGGCCTAACAGTTTCATTCTGCAGACAGGTCAGAGGCACAGCGGCAGGGGTGGGGAGGTCCCCTTCCTCCTTCACAGACACCTGGTGTCTCTTCACCTATTGTTCAGCAGGGGCTGGCAGCTCCCTGCAGTGTAATCACCCTCAGCTGATTAACAGGCTGTGCTCATTTGCATATCTAAATATCCCTGTACATAGAAAACAGAGACTATTACATCTTTCCCTTACGTGTATACATGAAAAAAGCAGAGACGAGGCAGACAGGAAAGACAAATCACACCCTTTTCCCCATCCCTCCCAGTCACCTGTTGGTCAGTTTTGTTTTGCTTTTTAAACCAGCCCATTTTTTCCTTGCAGACAGAGCATCGGTAAACTATCTTGTAGCTACTGCCTCCTTCATTTTCATAAGAAAAAGCTATGAGTCTGCCCTATTTTTACTTTCCTTAATTTTACCTCTTCTCTGGCTCCACTTCCAAAAGGATACCCCAACCCCTCAAAAAAAACAAAAACAAAACCAAAAAACCATAGCCTTCTACATCCATCAGCTTTATGCAAATGTATCAACACACCCACCCTCATTCAGCATGCTCAGAAACAGGAACTGTCTATCTATAGATCAGCCTGATTGCAGTTCATTTTTATACAGCTTAGGAAGCGTGAAAAGTCACAGGCTGGGGATAAACCAGCCTGAAATCGTCATACAGATGATCATGGCACATGTAGATCATTTATTCCAGGAGTGTCTTGATGGGCCCCCAGAATCCACCCCTGTGGATTTCTCATCAGTTTGTAGGGAAAAATGCTGCTCTAATGATGCCTTCTAGGGTTATGCCATCTTAATCTTAGGTGGGGGGCACTCATCACTGCCCAGCTGCCAGCTTTCTGAGAAAATAGCTCCAAAACAGCAGACCCCAAGGCAGGAGGACCTGCCCTGAGAGATGGAGTGGCTGGGGGTGAAAGTCTAGACAGTAGTGGGACTTGCTCCCAGCTTTGTACCTTCGCCCACTCTACAAGCATTTATTAGGCCCCCTACTGTGTTCACAGTGCACTTTTAAGTGCTTGCTGTGTATCATTCACTATTCTAATTGCTTTACAAATACTAACTCATTTAATCCTCATCACAATCCTCAATCCTATGAGGCAGGTACTATTATCCTCACTTTACAGATGAGAAAACTGAGACACAGAGAGGTTAAGTGACGTGCCCAAAGTCACACAGCTGATAAGTGTGAAGCCAGGATTCTAACTCAGTCAGCCTGGCATCAGCCTGTGCTCTCAATCATTATGGAGAGCTTTCCATGTAGCTGGAACAATGACACAATGCAGTGATGACTATTTGTCCCTTGCTTCTGTGCATCCATTCACTCTTATTCTCTTCTGGGGAATCCACTTCTCCTGGAAGTAGCTGGGGTGCATTTGGCCCCATTCCCACCTCCTGGGGTAGGTTTCAGTGGTCTAGACAGCTCACCAAATCCCATTCTCAGCCACCCTGATTTATTGGGATCAGGCACATGGATGGCCACGCAGAGTGAATCCCAGGGGTTCTGAGAGAGACTCTCTCCTCCACATGACAGAGCAATGTACGGAGGATGATGCTGGATGGGGTAAGTGAGAGCTGAAGGACTAGCATGTGGAGCTTAAGGATGGACACATGGAAGCCAGAACAGACACAAAGACACCACTCAAGTCTTTGCTAAAAGTGTTTAGGCTACTGGATCAGGCTTTGCCTGAAGCTAGTACCATCTTCAAACTTTTCAATTGCTCAGCACATAGTAGGCTCTTGATAGATATTTGCTGAAAACATGAGCTAATAAAACCCCTTTATTGGGTAAACCTGTTTAAGTTGAGTTTTCTGTAATTGGCAACTGAAAGATTCCTATCTGATATACACACACTTGTGATGAAATAAACATAAGAAAAACGTGGTATATCCGTACACAGCATACACCAAGAGATTAGTTTTGTTAAAATAATATTCTGGGCTGGGCGAGATGAATCACGCCTGTAATCCCAGCACTTTGGGAGGCCGAGGCAGGCAGATCACCTGAGGTCAGGAGTTCAAGACCAGCCTGACCAACATGGAGAAACCCCGTCTCTACTAAAAAATACAAAATTAGCTGGGCGTGGTGGTGCATGCCTGTAATCCCAGCAACTTGGGAGGCTGAGGCAGGAGAACCACTTGAACCCGGGAGGTGGAGGTTGCAGTGAGCTGAGATCGCACCAGGCATGGTTCCTGGGTCTGGGTGTCTATTTATAGTAGAAGAACGTTTCTTTAATCTAGGGACTTTGTGAAAGTGACGAAAAGATTTGTTAAGGGTAAGTGAGCCCACACTCTAAAAGGAGACCTAGATGTAGAGTGTGATACATATTTATAGATTATAAATGATCAAGTCTCAAAAGTGTTCTGTAGCAGATCCTCCCTTCCTAAGGAATGGCAGTGCTGGGGGCCTGGGATGTCTGAGGAAGTTCCTGGTCAGCCAGGATTCTCTTCCTGGGTTCCTGCTGGTTTGCTCTGAGCTCCCAGAACTAGAGCCCAGCCTGCCTCTCCTTCTGGGACATTTATCACTGAAGCCAAGCATTTGGTTATTTTCTTGCTTAATTCTCAGACTTTAAGAACTGGGTTTGATATGGCTCCGATGAGTGGAGGAACACCAGGGTTCTTGGTCCTCATGCCGGTTTAGATAAAACGACACGGACACAAGTAGAGTGCTTTTATGGGGTGGATCGTTTAATAGGCAAGAAGGAGGAGAGAAGACAGAAGAAGCTCCCCCGTACAGAGACAGAGGGAGGAGGGCTCCAAAGCCGAAAGAGGAGGTGCCCACCTGCCACAGATACCAGCGAGGTGTATATGCAGAGGCTGGAGGAGGCGATGTCTGATTTGCATAGGGCTTGGGGGATTGGTTTGACCAGGCATGTGATTCACGTAGCCAGAGAAAAAGCTGGCCCTCCCACCCTAGCCTTTCAATATGCAAATGCAGGGCACCATGATGTTCTACACACATGGGGATTTGTGGGGGTGGCCATATCACCAGGCACATGTGGGGCAAGGGCAAGAAGAAAAGGGCGGGAATGGCCATGTTTGGGTGGACCCAGCTTCTAATGGCCTGGATTTGCATATCAAAGGTTATCAAAGGTTGCAGGTCTGGCTCTAAGAGCCGGGGCTTTACAAGAAAATTTTCCAGAGATGCTTTAAAAAACGAAAACTTCCCAAGGACCCCTTTTTCTCTCTATCTGCCTAAAATAATTCCTTAATAACTACTACAACAGGTTGAAGCTGGGCATGGTGGCGCGCGCCTGTGGTCCCAGCTACTCGGGAGGCTGAGGTGGGAAGACTGCCTGAGCCTAGGAGTTCGAGGCTGCAGTGAGCCTTGATTGCGCCACTGTACTCCAGCCTGGGGGAGAGACCGAGAGAGAGCTGAGAGAGAGAGAGACAGATAACTGGGTTGCTACCAGTCTCTGTGTGTGGAGGGCTGTTTCCCTCATTGTGTTATCCCTGGCTGCTGCCTCTAACTTTCTAACCTAAGGGTTCTATGTTTGCTTTCATCTGCATTGTAACCATGGGGAGTCACTTCCTGCTAGGGTCCAGTCTGAAGAGGGACCCTCGGTTATGCAGAATCAAGGAAGATGATTAGGAAACCAGCCCCCCAAAATCAGAAGTTCATGTCACACATTCAGCCAAAAACTAAACCAGTGGAAACGATCCTTAATGTTTGATTCCTCTGACCCCCTGTCATGACCACCTTACAGACGGGCAATGTCACACTCCCCTTGCTTCTTCTGAATACTCCGACTCTTCTTTTTTGTTTGTTTGTTTGTTTTTTGAGACGGAGTCTCGCTCTGTCGCCCAGGCTGGAGTGCGCATGATCGCGGCTCACTGCAAGCTCCGCCTCCCGGGTTCACGCCATTCTCCTGCCTCAGCCTCCTGAGTAGCTGGGACTACAGGCGCCTGCCACCATGCCTGGCTAATTTTTTAGTAGAGACGGGGTTTCACCATGTTAGCCAGGATGGTTGGTCTCGATCTCGTGACCTCGTGATCTGCCCGCCTCGGCCTCCCAAAGTGCTGGGATTACAGGCGTGAGTCACCGCGCCTGGCTATTCTTCTTGTTTTCAAATGCAAGTTAGTTTCCTCTCTTGGATTTTTCTTTTTATTTTTTGGTGCCAGCACAGGACCTCTCTGTGATACCTGTGTATCACAAAGCAATTCTTGGAAGGCTGTGTGTGGAATAGCGGGTCTCAGGTATTCACAGTTGCTTAAGATACATGAGAAAGCCTAAATGTAGGTAAGTGTATGAAGGAGCTGGTATGATGGTCCCCGACCCCGGCTGGCAAGCACTCTGTTCCTTCCTCCCTGTAATACAGGTCTTAAAAACAGCAAAGCCCTATTTTAAAATTTAGAGTCTGTGGAATTTTCTTCCTTGCCCAGTGATGCCAGAATGTTCTCTGGGTTGTGCGCCAGTAAGTCTCCATGTCCTCCCTCTCCCCTGCATCTGTTCCCTTCTCTAGGGCCCAGGTGTCCAGCCTCTCCTCCTCCCCTTTACCCAGCATGGGTCCTGTGTCATAGCATCAGAACACCCTCTCCCCTGCACCTCTATTCCTCAATCCTTGCTCTTTGCCCCCCTTGAAATCTCCATCCTAGAGTAATGCTGCTGCTGCTTCTCTCCTCCACTAACCAGGCAGAAGACCACTGCTGGAGAAAACCACAGAAAGACCCAGAACAGCCCCTCCATGGTCCCCAGTCCCAGCCCTCAGAGCTGTCCTAGAGCAGCCTCCTTTCCTAATCCCTTCATTAATCAAAGAAGAAAGTGTCACTGCTTGCCTCAACTTCCCTCCTTACTCTCGCTTTCTTCCATTTCACTAGGAGAGTCTGCCCTTTCTGCATGAGAAAACTGAGGCCATCAAAGGTGAGAGACTCAGTTTGCTCACTCCACCTGCCCCTGTTCTTTACCATCTTTCCTTAAGAAAGAACAAGTTATCTTTCCTCCCGTTCAACACTTATCCTTTGACCTTAATTCCTTTCCCTCCTATTCTAATTTGGGCCTTGCCTCATCAATTTTTGCACCCCCCAAATCCTTTACCAAATCTCTAACTGCTACTGCTCAGCCTATAAATATGCAAAAAATTTTTGCTTTTTAACAAAACCCTTATTAACCCAAGGCCCCCTGTAGCTACCCTTTAAACTTCCTCCTTTTCTATCCTTTCCTTTCCTTTCCAATTCCTCAGCAGAGGTCTTTGTAATTCACTGTCTCCTCTTCTTAACTTCCTGTTCACTTTTGAACTCATTGAAATCTGATTCCAGCCTTAACTTCAAGGAATCGCCGTCATAATGGTGACCACCTTAATTGCCAAATCCATCAGGCACTTTTTGGTCTTTAATTGACCAGACCCTTCTACTGCCCCTGACACTATCAATTCCCCCTTAACATCCTCTTCCATGACAGCACACTTTCTTGAT
Organism: Pongo abelii; assembly: GCF_028885655.2. NCBI lineage: Eukaryota > Metazoa > Chordata > Mammalia > Primates > Hominidae > Pongo > Pongo abelii. The sequence continues at coordinate 41,924,595 of NC_072004.2, read as the reverse complement.
TTTCCATGTAGCTCTCTGATTATATCACTCAGGACTTTTGGTCATAAATGGCAGAAACCCAACTTCAACTAGATTTCTAATAAGAGTTGCAATGAATTAGCTCATGTGGGAAGCTCTGATAAAAAAAAAGCAATATGGATGTAACTTAGGAAAGACTGTGAAACCACCTTTGCAAAATTATGACTGAGACAGTGAAAGAGATCTAACTTAACCAACTCCATCTTGCTTCTAACCTTCAAGCTGTCCTTGTTCATTCTTGGGCGTAGGCTGAACTAACTTTGGGAGAAACTTAGTTTATAGTTTAAACAAAGACAGCAACAGCCCTTTCCCAAAGCAGACCTCCTTCTTGCCTGGGGACCAGATTGCCTTTGTAGGACTAACATTAGCCACAAGATTAGAAATTATGGTTTAGGAGTCATGCAGCTGGAGGCTACAAGATTCTGACCTGTCCTAAACTGCTCCTAAGATCAGTGCTTGAGATATTTTGCAGACCTTGCACTTGATAGATCAGCTGGCACCACCCAGATCAATAAACTGGGTCATCTGATCTTGTGGTCCCCACCCAGGAACTGACTCAGTGCAAGAAGACACCTTCAACTCCCTATGATTTCATCTCTGACCAATCAGCACCCCTGGTTCACTGGCTTCCCCCCACCCATCAAGTTATCCTTAAAAACCCTGCTCCGGAATGCTCAGGGAGACTGATCTGAGTAATAATAAAACTCTGGTCTCTGGCACAGCTGGCTCTGAGTGAATTACTCTTTCTCTGTTGCAATTCTCCTGTCTTGATGAATCGGCTCTGTCTAGGCAGTTGGCAAGGCAAACCTCTTGGGCAGTTACAACTGTACCAGAGATGATGGTGGCAGAATTCTCCAGGCCTTTCGTCGCTTCTCCTTTTTCCATGATGACTTCATTCTCTCAGATGACTATGGTTTGAATGAGTCCACTCCAGAATTCAGGTGTTGAAACTTAATGGCTAATGTGATAGTATTAGAGATAGGGCCTTTAAGAGGTGGCTAGGCCATGAAGCTTCTTTCTTATAAATGAAGGCTCTTAAAAAAGAGGCTTCATATGTCTCCCTTGCTCTTCTGTCTTCTGCCATGTGAGGACACACGATTCCTCTTCTCTGGAGGATGCAGCAACAAGGCATCATTTTGGAATTATGGAGCAGCCGTCACCAGACAACCAAACTCGCAGGTACTTTGATCTTGGACTTCCCAGCCTTCAGAACTGTGAGAAAATGTTTCTGGGCTTAATAAATCACCCAGTCTCAGGTATTTTGTTATAGCAGCACAAGGAGACTAAGATGACAGGTCTCTCCATGTGTAAGAGATATTGCCATCAATGGCTCCTGGCCTTGAACATCATAGAAGGTCTGAGAACTGCTTTCCTTGAACCCAAGGTAAAAAAAAGCTCAAAGAAGAGCATTGATTGGTTTATTGGGGGTCAAGTGCCCATACCTGGACCAATTACTATAACTGGCTCGTCATAGTTAATTGTAGTCTGGAAGGCAGGGCCTATAAGAAGATGGCAATTCTTAACTGAACCAACTGGTTAGAAGAATTATTTCCAGAAGAGTGATGCTCTTATGAGTATATATAACAATAGATGTCCATTATCTTGGCCATTCCTTTTTGATCTCTTTCCTATGTCTACCTCCTATATCCTGGTGTTCACCGGGTATATTAGTTGGGATTGGGTATAGCAGAGAATAACAACAACAACAACAAAAAAGCAACATTGACTTGAACAAGATAATTGTTTAGCTGTCATACAAATGTCCAGATATTTGCAGTCCAGAGCTGGTATGGCATCTCCTCTTCAGGAAGTCCTCAGGATCACAGGTCTTTCTCTAGTTTGGATATTGTACCCTCCAAATCTCATGCTGAAATTTGATCCCAAGTGGTGGAGATAGGACCTAATTGGAGGTGTTTGGGTCAGGGGGGTGGATCACTTATGAATAGATTAATGCCTTCCCTGGAAGGTGGGGAGACTGAATGAGTTCTCATTCTATTAGCTTCCAAGAGAGCTGGTTGATAGAAAGCCTAGCTCCTCCCCTACCTCCCCCTCTAGCTTCCTCTCTTCCCATGTGTTCTCTGCACATGCTGTCTCTCCTACACCTTCTGACATGAGTGGAAGCAGCCTGAGGCTTTCACCAGATGCCCAGTCTCCCAGAGAGCAGAATTATAAGCCAAATGATTGTTTCTTTATAAATTCCCTGTATCAGCTATTCCTTTATAGCAACACAAGTGGACTAAGACAGTCCTCTTCCAATTAACTGCCCTACAATTCCTTGGGAATGATCCTCATCCTTGTGAATCAAGGCAACATCCAAGTTCCAGGGAGCAAGATGGAAGAAAGACAGAGAAAAAGAGTAAATAAAGGGCATAAACTACCTCATAAGGGAATTTTCAGGAAGGTGACACTAACATCCCTTTAGCCTGAACATGGTCATACCTAGCTGCAAGGGAGCCTGGGAAATGTAGTCTTTACTCTGAAGCCCATGTGCTCAGCTAAAAATTCTATTACTATGGGAGAAGGAAAAAAATGGACATAAGGTGGCAAAAAGAAATCCTTGCTACTCCAGGGATCATCCTAGGCCCACTGGTTCTTAGTGTGCTCTTTCTTGTTGATCTGATTCACACTCAGGGTTTCCATTTTTACTTGCGTGTTAATGACTTCTGATTGCCTCTCTTGAGCTTGGATATCTCCCTGAACTTCAGATTCATACATCCAAGTGTTTATTGAACGCCAGGGTATTATCAGGCACCTCAAACTCAACATGACTCAAACTGGCATCTTTCCCACCAAAATTAGGTCCTTCAGCTTAAAATATCTGATCACCATTAAGTGTAGGCTATAGACCACCCCAGAGTTTTTGGTGGAGGGGAATTACGATACAGTCATAGTGAAGAGGCTGGTGTGTTGGAATTGGCCAGATCTGTGTTCAAATCTGGTTCTGCTTCTCATTCGCTATGAGAATTGAGGTGAATTCCTGTAGTAGTTTGCTATGGCTATGGTAATAAAGTCTCACGAACTAGGTGACTTAAACAATAGAAATTTATTGTTTTACAGTTCTAGTGGCTAGAATTCCAAGATCAAGGTGTCAGCAGCATGGTTCTTTCTGAGGGCTGTGAAGAAGAATCTGTTCCATGCCTCTCCCCCAGTTTCTGGTGGTGTGCTGGCAGTCTTTGGCATTCTTTGGCCTGCAGACACATCACCCTAATCTCAGCTATCATATTCCCTGTGTGCATGTGTCCTTGTGTGTGAATGTCTGCTTTTTATAAGGAGACTAGTCATATTGAATTAATGCCCACCCTAATAACATCATTTTAACTTGATTACCTCTATAAAGACCCTACCTTCATTTTGAGATACTGGGATTAGGACTTTAACACAGGAATTTTGGGGAGACCCAATTCAACCCATAACAATTACTTAACCTATCCTTGGAGGATAATAAGACAAAACATAATAAGAATGCTGAGAATGAGGCTGGGTGCAGTGGTTCACACCTGTAATTCCAGCACTTTGGGAGGCCAAGATGGGAGGATCACTTGATACCAGGAGTTTGAGACCAACCTGGGCAATATAGCAAGATCCTACCTCTTAAAAAAAAAAAAGAAAAAGAAAATTAGCTGGGCATGATGGTGCATGCCTGTAGTCCCAGCTACCTGGAGGTGAGGTGGGAGGATCATTTGATTCCAGGAGTTCAAGGCTGCAGTGAGTTATGATCATGCCACCATGCTCCAGCCTGAGCAACAGAGTGAGACTCTGACACTAAAACCACCAAAACCAACCAACCAAACAAACAAAAAAAGAATGCTGATAATGAGATCCATATTGCAGAGTTATTGTAAAGATTATGATATTGTAAGTGAATCTTCCAGGCACAAAGTTGTTGTTTAATAAATGCCAGTTTCCTTCTGTCTGACTGTAGACTTAACTGTAATTTTGAGGCTCCTGGAGGAAAAAGAAAATGTTTCAGGGATAGTACAAAACTAGAAGATGAAACTATAGTGAACATTTATTATTCTCTTTGGTAGCCCAGCTCCTGAACGCCTTTTCCATGTTTGGTGTGTTTTCTACCTAATGAGTTTTGAAGGAAGCGAAGGCTGTTATTTTCCTCTGGAAGCTAAAAATACCAGCTCCCTGGTCATCTCAGGTCAGTCCCAGGGTGACTTGGAGTCTCTCTGTGTAGTCTTCAAGTCTGGTTTTCTAGCCCCCCGCTCCTCCAGAGATTCTGTGAACTATAAATATCCTTAAATAACTTTCTCTCCTGCTTAAATCACTTAGAGTTGGTTTCCGATGCAACTAAAAACATCAACTGATATGAGGTCCAAAAGATGGAATTTTAAGCACCAAAGACGCTCCCTTATGGGCAAAGTCTCAATAGGACATCTGCATGTTCAGTTGAGATTCTGCTTTCCCCTCAGATGATAGAATTATTGGCAACCAGTTAAGTTGACGCAATTGGAAACCCAGAAACATGATCAACAAAGATAAGGAGATGGAGATACCAGTCACCCCTATCAAAGTGGCAAGTGGGAGGGGGATGCTGGTTGGTCTGTCGGAGCTGACGAAGGAATGGGACTGGAATGTTTCTTTTACCAATTGCGTAAACACAGCCTGGAGTTCCGAGATGAGTCCATCTCACTTGCTCAGAACTTTGCCTGGTGAGAGCGGTTACAAATGAACAAGGTGGAAATGAAAGAAACCTTGACTTTTCCACTAGGAAGGAAGAGACTGTTCCTTCTTGTGATGTACTCTGAAGAAAAATTCTAGGATTTGGACAGATTTCTCGGGTTATAAAACACGATTTTCTTCTCTGTTTCTTGGGCTTTTATAATGGGTACTGTTGTTTTCTTGCAAAGCTTTAACGATTCCATAAGGATTTGTATAAAGTTTATGGGAGAATTTTCAATGTAGATGTGAATGGCAGAAACCCAAGAATCTGTGTGAGGTTGAATAAGATCCTGTGTCTCCAGAGAGGTCTGGTGGGGAGACACAGATCTAAATTTTAAAGGTGGTTTGGGCCTTCTCAATCATATATTAAGGTCCTTTTATGTTATAGATAAGTAAATTGAGGCCCAGAAAGATTAATAGCCCAAGGTCCCAAGACCTGCTTGAGACCTGTGCCCCATTCCTGACTAATATTCTTCATGATATTATATCACTCTGTATCAAAACCAACCAACAAATAAAACCAACCAACCAACCAACAGAAAACATTCAGGAGAGTGAAAATGCCGTCTGTGCAGACAGATTTTCCTTATTTTAGGAAATGGTTGGAGTCAGTGCATTTGAAGTTCAATGAGTGAGCCTTATCCTAAAAAAGCTGCTTCCAGGCCTGGTATGTTCCCTGAAACATAAGGACATTCCTCATTCAAGGCTGTTTGCAAAGATCTAAATGCAGGCTGTTATTAAACAAACAAAACCCCAACCTTTCACTAATGTCAGAAATCAGAAAATGAATTATCTAAGTATTGTCTACTGACTAGCTAGCACTATGCAGGTATGAGTATCAGAGTTCTTCTCTGCTCTGTAAGCTATAATCCTCCAGGCTCTTTAGCCTAGGGGTAGAAAATGGAGTCCTCACCGGGCGGGGTGGCTCACGCCTGTAATCCCAGCACATTGGGAGGCCTAGGCGGGCAGATCATGAGGTCAGGAGTTTGAAACCATCCTGGTTAATATGGTGAAACCCTGTCTGTACTAAAAATACAAAAATTAGCCAGGCGTAGTGGCGCCTGCCTGTAGTCCCAGCTACTCGGGAGGCTGAGGCAGAAGAATCGCTTCAACCCAGGAGTCAGAGGTTGCAGTTAGCGCAGATCCTGGGTGACCAAAAAAAAAAAAAAAAAAAAAAAAAAGCAGTTCTCTTACCAAGCAGTACTTCTCTTCTTGCTTTGCTTCCACTTCCCCCATTGTGATGAGAGTCCTTGGCAGCGGTGTTGATAGGTGTCCCCTAGTCTGGTCCTCTTATCTGTACCCTCAAGCCTTCTATCTCCAAATTCCTGCTCTAAGACTTCAGCTTGTCACCAGGTACTTCCTGCTGATATCAGCAGAAGATGCATGGCTGCTGGTACCCACCAGCATCCATGCTAAGGTGGCCAGTGCCCATTGCTGACAACTTTTCTATCTGTGCCAAGGGTACTGCTTCCAGTAGCAGCCAGCCCCATTTTGGAGTCATCACTGGTTGTGGTCTAAGCTTCTGGAACCCAGGCTGGGATATCTTAGGCAATAGCTTTGGTTGGCTTCCTTCAAAAGCCATTGCAGCCTACTTGGCCCAACTCACTTGATCCCCATTTAGACTTGGGACCTTCTAGGTTACCAATTGAAGGACAATCTTGAAGACAGACATTTGATGGTGCTCATATCATCCCTCAACCTCTTTGTCTTGGCACCAAACTCGGTTGCCTTATACAAAGGTGTTCAATATTTTGGCTTCCCTGGGCCACATTGGAAGAAGAAGAATTGCCTTGGGCCAAACATAAAATATACTACCACTAACAGTGACTTATGAGCTAAAAAAAAAAATCACAAAAAACCTCATAATGTTTTAAGAAAGTTTATGAATTTGTGTTGGGCCACATTCAAAGCCATCCTGGCTGCATGTGGCCTGTGGGCTGCGGGTTGGACAAGCTTGCTCTGGAATGATCCAACTCTCATTTGCTGGGGGACTTTCAGCAAACAGCTTACCCATTCTAGATCTTATTTTCTTATCTGTAAAATGGAAATAATACTTGACTCATTGGGTGGTTTTGAGAGTTAAATAAGATCAAATATTCCATGTGACAGGCATGGAGTAAATATTCGGTGAGCACAAGTTATTCCTAGGAAAGTCCTCAGCCCCTTAACCAGCTTTTGAAACACATCTAACTCCTAGAATCATTTTACTGTTTTTTACATATTTGTTTGCCTTATTGAGTGCCTTCTGTGAGCCAGAGATAGTGCTGAGTACCTGGCATTCATTATTTCATTTATTTCTCACAATGGCTCTGTGAGATAGGTACTACTAAAGCCTTGTGTTAAGGACGAGTAAGGTGAAATCCACTGAGATCAAGTGGACTTGCCCAAGGATATCCCTCTCTCAAGTGGTAAAGTCAGAGTTTGAACCCAGAAAAAAATAAACTCCAAAGCTTGTGACCTTAACTGCCCTGATATATTATCATTCCAAGGTGAAAATAGCTTAGTCTCAAGCTAGTCCCTTGTGGCAAGGTTCTTGTGTGTGTGTGTGTGTGTGTGTGTGTGTTTGGACAATTATTACTGGCAAAAATTCTGAAATGCCATAACCAAGAAATCCCCAAAGCCAGGGCTGCGGTCCTTTAGCTGTCTGGTGTGTTCTGTTTGTTTGTCCAGGAATGCTGGGACCCAGGTGCCTCTCTCATTCCCTGATTCAAGCTGGGAAAGGCATGTGGCCCTGGGAGAAAGGGTGTTCTTTCTTTACGCTTTCACAAGACTGGCCTGGGCCCTTCTCTTTTATATCAAAGGTACCACACCTTATTTAAAAAAATTTTTAAAAACTTTATAGAGACACAATGTTGTTTTTGTTTATTAAATTGTCATGCTTTGATTTGTTTGTTTGTTTTGAGACAGGGTCTTACTCTCTTGCCCCGGCTGGAGTGCAGTGACACTATTAGGGCTTATGGCAGCTTGGAGCTCCTGGGCTCAAGTGATCCTCCTGCCTCAGCGTCTGGAGTTGCTGGGACTACAGATGAGTGCCACCATGCTTGGCTAATTTTTAAATTTTTTGCAGAGAAGGGGTCTCACGTGCCCAGGGCTGGTCTCGAACTCCTGGGCTCAGCTGATCCTCTCACTCTGGCCTCCCAAAGTGCTGGAATTATAGGCAGGAACCATCATGTCTGGGGAGTATTGTTTATTTTTGATACTTTTTTGTTTCAATATGATTTCTGACTTATAGAAAAGTTGCAAGAATAGTACCAGGCATTCCCATATAACCTGCTCTCAAATTCACCGATTTTCACATTTTGTCCCATTTGTTTTCTCTTTTTCACTCACTTGCTCTCTCTGCATTTTTTCTAAGCCATTAAAAAGTTAGTTGATGCCTGTAGTTCCAACTACTCGAGAGGCTGAGGGAGGAGTCTCACTTAAGCCCAGGAGTTTGAGTCCAGGCTGGAAAACATAGTGAGACCCCATCTCTTAAAAAAAAAAGTAAATTGAAGCCATCATGCCCCCTTATTCCCAAATACTTCAGTGTACGTTTCCTAAGGACAACCATATAACCATAGTAGTTATCAAAATCAAAAAAGTTTTACACTTGATACTAGACTATTATCTAATGTACAGTTCATATTTAATTATTTTTTCAATTATCACAATAATGTCCGTTACAGACATTTTCTGGGTCCAAAAACCACTTCAGGAATACATACTGCTTTAAATTATCAGGTTTCTTTAATTTTCTTTAATCTGGAACAGTTTCTCAGCCTTTCTTTGTTTCTTTTTTTAGACAGAGCCTCATCCTGTTGCCCCGGCTGGAGTGCAATGGCACAATCTCGGCTCATTGCAACCTCTGCCTCCTGGGTTCAGGTGATTCTCCTGCCTCAGCCTCCTGAGTAGCTGGGATTACAGGTGCCCGCCACCATGCCCAGCTAATTTTTTGTATCTTTAGTAGAGACAGGGTTTCACCATGTTGGCCAGGCTGGTCTCAAACTCCTGACCTCAAGAGCCGCCTGCCTCGGCCTCCCAAAGTGCTGGGATTACAGGCGTGAGCCACTGCACCTGGCCCTCTTTGTATTTTTTTTATCTTGACATTTTGAAGATTAAGACCAGTTATATGGTATAATGTACCTAAATTTGGACTTGTCTATTATTTTCTCATGATAAAATTCAGGTTCTGTATTTTTGACAGAAATACCACTGAAATGATACTGTGTCCTTCCCAGTGCATCATATCAGTGGACACAGGATGTCAGTTTGCTCTAGTAGTGGTGAGATTAGCTTTGGTTTCTTGTTTTTTCTCTACTATAAAGTTACTGTTTGGGGCTGGGCACGGTGGTTCATGCCTGTAATCTCAGCACTTTGGGAGGCTGAAGTGGGAGGATCACTTGAGTCCAGGAGTTCAAGACCAGTCTGAGCAACAAAGTGAGACTTCGTCTCTACAGAAAAATTTAAAATTGGCTGGGCATGGTGGTGTGCACCTTTAGTCCCAGCTACTGAGGAGTCTGAGGTGGGAGGATCTCTTGAGCCTAGGAGTTCAAGGCTGCAATGAACCGTGATCGTGGCACTGTATTCCAGCCTGGGCGACAGAGCAAGACTGTCTCAAAAAATAAATAAATAAAGTTACCATTTTTCCCTTGTAATTCATACATAATTTGTGATAGTCTTTTTTTGTTGCAACTTTTTCTTCCGTGCCAAAATGTCCACAGCAGCTCTAACATTAGACCTAAAGCAGGAACTGAGCTGGTTCTAAAAGAAAGAACCAGTCTCCTCCTCAGCCAAATGTCTTCTTTCTCTCCTTTATTTTCTCAGTGTTTTTTTTTTTTTTTTTTTTTTTGAGACGGAGATTCTCTCTGTCACCCAGGCTGGAGTACTGTGGCATGATCTCAGCTTACTGCAACCTCTGCCTCCTGGGTTGAAGTGATTCTCCTGCCTCAGTCTCCCAAGTAGTTGAGATTACAGGTGCCCACCACCATGCCCGGCTAATTTTCTGTATTTTTAGTAGAGATGGGGTTTTGCCATGTTGGCCAGGCTAGTCTCAAACTCTTGACCTCAGCCGGGCGTGGTGGCTCACGCCTGTAATCCCAGCAGTTTGGGAAGCCGAGGCTGGCGGATCACCTGAGGTCGGGAGTTCAAGACCAGCCTGATCAACATGGAGAAACCCCGTCTCTACTAAAAATACAAAATTAGCTGGGGTGGTGGCGCATGCCTGTAATCCTAGCTACTCAGGAGGCTGAGGCAGGAGAATCACTTGAACCTGGGAGGTGGAGGTTGCGGTGAGCCGAGATCATGCCATTACACTCCAGCCTGGGCAACAAGAGCGAAACTCCGTCTCATAAAAACAAAAACAAAAACAACAAAAAGAACGCCTGACCTCAAGTGATCCACCTGCCTCGGCCTCCCAGAGTGCTGGAATTATAGGCGTGAGCCACTGCGCCTGGCCTGTTTTCTCACCTTTTAATTGAGGTACTATACACACATCTTTTTTTTTTTTCCCTTCTCTGAGATGGAGTTTCACTCTTGTTGCCCAGGCTGAAGTGCAATGGTGCAACCTCGGCTCACTGCAACCTCTGCCTCTAGAGTTCAAGTGATTCTCCTGCCTCAGCCTCCCGAGTAGCTGGGATTACAGGCACATGCCACCATGCCCAGCTAATTTTCGTATTTTTAGTAGAGACGGGGTTTCTCCATGTTGGCCAGGCTGGTCTCAAACTCCTGACCTCAGGTGATCCACCCGCCTCAGCCTCCCAAAGTGCTGGGATTACAGGCATGAGCCACTGTGCCCAGCCATACACACATCTTATGTTTATATAAATCTTAAGTGTACAGCTTAAAGAATTTCTACATAGATATATACCCCTGGAACCACCACCCAAATCCAAGATACAGAGTATTTCCAGCTTCCTAGCTGAGTTCCTTGTGTACAAAAATTAGCTGGGTGTGGTGGTGCACACCTGTAGTCCCAACCTCACACAAGAGGCTAAGACAGGAGAATCACTTGAACCCTGGAGATGGAGGTTGCAGTGAGCCGAGATTACACCACTGCACTCCAGCCTGGGTGACAGAGTGAGACCTGCATCAAAAATAAATAAATAAATAAACAAACAAACAAAGCTGGCTGGGCGCAGTGGCTCATACCTGTAATCCTAGCACTTTGAGAGGCTGAGGTTTGCAGATCACTTTAGGTCAGGAGTTCAAAACCAGTCTGGCCAACATGGTGAAACCCCATCTCTACTAAAAATACAAAAAAATTAGCCATGTGTGGTGGTGGGTGCCTGTAATCCCAGCTGCTCAGGAGGCTGAGGCAGGAGAATCACTTGAACCCGGGAGGTGGAAGTTGCAGTGAGCCGAGATCGTGCCATTACACTCCAGCCTGGGTGACAGAGCAAGACTCTGTCTCAATAAATAAATAAATAAATAAATAAATAAATAAATAAATAAAGCTACTATCAACACAAGTACTCATTTCTGTTGCATATCCAGGATGAAATTACTGGGTCCCTGTCCTCTCCTTCACTGATGAACTTCTTGAAAGAATGGCCTATCCTCTTACTGTTGCCACATCCTCATTTTCCATGGATTTCTCATCAAATTGTGCCTGGCTTCTGTCTTCCACTCCCTTCCTGTTGACATTGCTCCTGCTCATGCCATCAACGAACTCCCTCTGGCTAAATCCAGGGATCCTTTTGGACTCCACTCCATTGGACCCATCGGCAGCATTTGATAATGCTGACTTCTTTGACTTCTGCACCATGACTCCTCTTGGGTTTACCCCACCTCTCTTCTTGCTCCTCATCAGTCTCATTTGGAAACTCTTTATTCTATGCCTGCTCATTAAATGTTGGTGTTCTCAGGGCCTAGTAGCTCAGGGAAACTTCTCATTCTACATTAAAGGCCTCACATTAGTGGCCCACACAAGACCTGTTTTGCTTGGTTCCCATAGTGTTTAAATAACGTTTACTATGAAAGTCTTTCAAGAAGGGAGATATTATTTTGAATTCTCACTGCACTAACCACCACACTTTATAGTTTTGATCTGAGCTACTTCACTCATCTAAATTATTTTCTTGGTCCCTGAAAGCAATTTACTTCGCAAACTTTTCTCTGATGTTTTCCTCCAGTGATGTCATTCTATTCCACAGGCTCAACTGCACATTGCTGACCCCTTCCAGATTCAAATCTTTAGTTTCCTCCTTTCTCTGAAACTCCAGATCTATATTTTTAACCCTTTGCTGTACATCTCCATTTGGACATTTCATGGACTTCTCACACGCATCATGTCCACATGAACTCACCATCTTTCCCTCCAGGCCTGGCCCTTTCCTGCAGTCACTGTTGTGGTGAATGGCATCCCTATCCCTGCAGGCTCTCGAGCTTGGTGTCAGCCTCCATTCCCTTACCTTCTACATCTAATTGGTCACCTGATATCACTGCTTCCCTTCCCTGTATATTTTCCCAGTTGATCTCTTCTTCTCCATTGCTATTGCCATTGTCTTAATTTCTCTTATTCTCTTGCTTGGATCATTCTTCATTCCACAAATATTTATCAAGTGCCTACTATGTGTTGGGCAATGTTCTAGGCACCAGGGTCAGAACAAGAGGCATAAAATTAACACGTCAACAAATACATACCAAAGAGAGCTTTAGGTAGTCATCAGTGTTGAAGACTAACTGGGCAGGGGGTTGAGAACAGAGCTATTTGAGATTGGGTAGTCAGAAAAGGCTTCTTGGAGGAGGTGATTTTTGAGCTGACACTTGAATAACATTGACAAGGAGTGAGCCACCCAGAGATCTAAGTGCAGAGGAGTTCTCCAGGAAGGGGAAAAGCAGGCACACCAGACTGAAGGCAGGAAAGAACTCAGTGTTTGAAGGACAGCGAGATGGCCATTGTGGCTGGAGCAGAGGGAGTGAAGGGAGAGGTAGAGCAGGGGCCAGATCACAGAGGTTGCACAGAACCTCACAGTCCATAGGAAGTGTTTTGCATTTTTATTCTTGGAAAGTTTTGAGGAAGGATATGATCTGCCCTGATTGATGTTATCAAAGGACACTCAGGGCCGGGCACGGAGATTCATGCCTGTAATTCCAGCACTTTGGGAGACCAAGGCAGGACGATTGCTTGAGCTCAGGAGTTCAAGACCAGCCTGGGCAATATAGTGAGAGCCTGTCTCTATTCTATTTTCATATAAATAAATAAATAAATAAATAAATAAATAAATAACAAAGACCACTCAGGCTGCCGTGTGAAGAATCAACAGTAGGAGGTCAGAGAGATAGGCTGGAAATGTTTTAGACTGTCACAGCCAAAGTCAAGCATTCAAGTGCAAGTAATTTATTGGGAAACACCAGTAAAGACATAGGAAAGTGGGACAGGGAAGGAAAAGCAGCCATTAAGACATGCATTATCAAGCAAGTTACCACTGTGGTCAACTGGAGCTTAGTTTTCCTGGGGAAACTTGAAGGCCCATGTAGAAATGTTCCTTCAATTGACCTTGTCCTAGGGATGAGGAAGGTGGGGTATTTATAGCAACTCCTTCAGTCATTGGCTGGGGGCTGCTGCTGGGGCAGCTAGAGGGGGTGTTAATTCTCCTGCATCCTGCTGTGTGAAGAGGGGGTGGGGTCCCATCATCACAGAAAGCCCGCAGGCAGAGAGATATAGACATGGCCTGCAGTGGGAAGGCCTGGGAGAGATGGTGAGCATGGCAGAGGGTACTGCAGCCATCCGGGCACATGGCACCTTGCCTGGGTGCATAGGAGGCAGGTGGTGCATGGAGAGGCAAGCAGTGCCGAAGCATGTGTTCGTTGGGGCCACAGCAGCCATCTGTGAGGCCATCCCTTGAGAATCCCTCCGGATGCCTGGAAGTGACTGGAAGGTGGGGCAGGAGTGTCTGCAGGGGCCTTGTGGCTCTGAAGGAGTTGACAGGGATAAGAACCAATGAATGAAATGTGTGTGACTATTATTCATATGCTGCATTTTTTTTTCCATCTTCAGGCCTGGGAGTTGCATTTTGATTCTGTTCCTCTCTGTGACTGGCCTGTCTGTCATGCTCAGACCACACCATCATACCCAGTATGGATTTCTGAACACGGACTCCAATTCACCTCCCCAACTTCTGACCTTAGCTCAGTCCTCTGAACCCAAAGTTCCATGTATGTCCCTGCAGACACCTCATTTCTCTATCGTCTGACCCAGTCGTGACCTGCTAGCACATTGCCCTGTCTGCCTCATCTTGCCAGCCTGGCATAACTCCCAGAAAGGCTGCCCTTGGCTTGTCCTATTTTGTTTCTCTCCCTAATTTGATGCTGACATTGACAGATAAAGACAAGGGAGACAGCCAAACCCCAGGGCGTAACCGGTAGATATCACTCAAACACCACCAAATTAATCCTCAGGATCTGGGATCATGCCTGGCTGAAATGTTAATCTCCACCACTTGGTACAGAATGGGGAATGGCTTTTGAAATTTGCCTTGTAGAGGAGCCATTGCCCAACCAGAAGATCCCAATCTCTAGACCTGGGGGCCCAGTTTCTGGGGAGGATAGAAAAAATTTGATATCAAGAAGGAGCAAGGAAAGATGGAAGGAAAAATCAAGCTCTAGCAAGTTTAGATTTTTGTACTTCACAGTTTTACCCTAGCATGCATGGCCCATGGCCTGTTTGAGATGTTCCTTATTACAAGAGGAAGTCCCACCTGGGGGTGTCTTCCTATATGTTTATGATCCCATACCTGTTACATTGGAATTATTTTCCACCCAAATAAAAGCAGTCACAGTTAGAAATTCCTTGACTCTTAATTTTATTTTATTAATTTTTTATTTTTTAAATTATTTTTTCATTTTTTGAGATGGGGTCTCACTCTGTTGTTGCCCAGGCTGGAGTACAGTGGTGCAATCATGGCTCACTACAGCCTCGACCTCCTAAGCTCAAGCAATCCTCCCACTTCAGGCTTCCCAGTAGCTGGGACTACAGGCAAGTGCCACCACGCCCAGCTAATTTTTGTATTCTTTTTATTTTATTTTTTTTGAGACAGAGTTTCGCTCTTGTTGTCCAGGATGGAGTGCAGTGGCGTGATCTTGGGTCACTGCAACCTCCACCTCCCAGGTTCAAGTGATTCTCCTGCCTCAGCCTCCTGAGTAGCTGGGATTACAGGCGCCCGCCACTGTGCCCGGCTAATTTTTGTATTTTTAGTAGAGACAGGGTTTCATTATGTTGGCCAAACTGGTCTCAACTCCTGAGCTCAGGTGATCCACCTGCCTCAGCCTCCCAAAGTGCTGGGATTACAGGTGTGAGCCACCGCGCCCTGCCTAATTTTTGCATTTTTTGTAGAGATGAGGTTTTGCCATGTTGTCCAGGCTGGTCTCAAACTCCTGGACTCAAGTGACCAGCCTGCCTTGGCCTCCCAAAGTGCTAGGATTATAGGCATGAGCCACTGCACCTGCCCAGATTTTAAACATTATCATGGCACTCTATTTTACTGAATATTAAATTTCCAGCATGGTTTTGAAAAGGAAAAAAGAACACCTGCTGTGGGAGAGGATTCCCGCTAACTGCAAACTGATATGGGAGCTGCCTGAATGCTCTTAGGTGGCCATGGTGTAAGTAGGATTTGGGGGCCCCTGAGAGAGCTAGTGGACACAAGGGGGCATCCCTGGAGTTCTGGACTTGACTAAAATTGGGCAACTTTCCACTTGCTGGCTGCCTGCCCTGAGCAGTAATGACTGGCCTTGGGAGAAGCACCCGTGGTCTTACGGCCTCCTTTTATTCTCATGTATTTTTCTAACAAGACTTTGTCTAAACGCAAATGTGATTCCAGCTTTTTGATTAGAATATTATATAGTCATCCGTTCCAGGAAAACCACAATTAGCACATGATTTTATTTCTGACTTGCTGTTTCTTTGTTTGGAAAGTTCGTTAGTTGTACGACGCTCCTGATAGAAGTGCGTAGAAGCAGCCATTCTTTATGTGTGGGGAGGGACCTCCGCCAAGTTTTCTTAGATGGAAAGGTGTTGGCTTTTTCTTATCATGGGGAGATGGTGGAGTGGAGGGGGGAGTGTGGTGGGGGTGTGATATTCTACCCTAAAATATTTTTCAAAAATATACTGGCAACTAAATCTGGCCATGTTTGTGGGATTGGGTGGAGTTTTCCTTAAAGTGACAGGGCAGGGCACACTTTATCTCAAGGTTTTAACTGGAGTTGACACTTGGGAAGACATTCTCTTGGGTAATACATGCTGCAGAGACCACTCATGGGCAGCCTGATTCAGAGAGGCAGTTACTTGCCTACTGGCATACCACAGGCTGGCTGTGTCACCTTCGGCAATTTACTTAACCTCTCTGTATCACTATTTCCTCATCTAAATAAGATTACCTAACTCTTAGGGTAGTTGGGGGATTAAATAAAATCAGTTAATATCAGTTAATATTTATAAAGTGCTTAGGATAGAGCCTGGTTTCCAGCACATTGCATGAATGCTATTATATTATCCTTTCCTGCCTCTGCTAATAGAAAAAGCCTTTCTAACAAAGGCTTGTTAGAAAACAGTCTACTGCCTATTGCATTCCTATAACTGGCAGGCACTGTGCTAAGTACTTTATAAGCATTTAGCTTGTTTAATACTCAGGGATACAAAGTAGTGTTATGATCTCTGTGACGATTAGTTTTCTTAGTCAACTCCGTTAGGCTATAGTACCTAGTTACGTAATCAAACATGAATCTAGGTGTTGCTGTGGAAGCATTTTGTAGATATGGTTACCATCTACAAGTCAGTTGACTTCAAGTAAAAGATTTCAGATTTACTGGCCCCCTGAATCATGTAAGCCAATTTCTTAAAACATATCTTTTATTTTAAAAATGTGGGCCGGGAGTGGTGGCTCATGCCTGTAATCCCAGCACTTTGGGAGGCCGAGGCAGGCGGATCACAAGGTCAAGAGATCGAGACCATCCTTGGCAACATGGTGAAACCCTGTCTTTACTAGAAATACAAAAATTAGCTGGGCGTGGTGTAGCGCACCTGTAGTCCCAGCTACTCAGGAGGCTGAAGCAGGAGAATCGCTTGAGCCTGAGAGATGGAGGTTGCAGCGAGCCGAGATTGTGCCATTGCATTCTAGCCTGGCAAAAGAGGGGAGACTCCGTCTCAAAAAAAAAAAAAAAGTTTGTGTGTGTGTGTGTACACTTATGAGGAAACTGATGATCAGAGAAACTAAGTAATTGCACAAGGTCATACAGCAGGATTTTGAATCTGGATCTCTCTCATTACAAAGCCTGCTTTCTACCGTGGGATCTGTCTCTCTTGTAACATTTCAGTTGTGGCTGAAGGGACCTCGATTTCAGCCTGTTTATGGAGCACGTGCTGCTTTCTCACTTCAAACTCTATAGAAGTGCAATTCTTCTGACATGTGGTCTGTTGTGTATTCTGGTGGCATTTGGAGGAAAGCCTGGAGTGAGGAGCAGGGGAGAAAGGAAAGGAAGGAATAAGAATTTTATCAGTGGGGTTTTTCGTTGCAAGCAACAGAAATGGACTCTCACCGACTTATAACCAAAGGAAAAAATTAGAAGAATATTGTTGACGTGGGGCAGCTCACAGCAAAAAGTGCTCTGAGGGCTGCCCCTGTCTATACTAGGACAGGCAGAGAGGAGCTGGGCTTATCCAGGGAGAGGAGCTAGGAGTTACCAACTGCAGAAAATGAGGGAGGCTTTATTTCCCAAAAGGAAATTAGGATGCTATTCTTTTTTCTTTGAGACAGAATCTTGCTCTGTTGCCCAGGCTGGAGTGTGATAGCACAAACACAACTCACTGCAGTCTTGCCTTCCTGGGCTCAAGCAGTCCTCCTGCCTCAGCCTCTAGTGCAGTTGGGACCATAGGTGTTCACCACCACACCAGGTGATATGGTTTGGCTCTGTGTCCCCACCCAAATCTCTTCTCTAATTGCAGTCCACATGTATTGAGGGAGGGACCTGTCATCCCTATATATAGAGGGAGGGAAGTGATTGGATTACGGGGATGGTTTCCCCCATGCTGTTCTCATGATAGTGAGTGAGTTCTCATGAGATCTGATGGTTTTATAAGGGGCTCTTCCCCCTTCACTCCTCACTCTTCTTTCTCCTGCCACCTTGTGAGGAAGGATTTTTTTGCTTCCCCCTCCACCATGATTGTAAGTTTCCTTAGGCCTCCCCAGTCATGTGAAACTGTGAGTCAATTAAACCTCTTTTCCTTTATAAATTACGCAGTCTCACGTAGTATGTCTTCATAGCAGTGTGAAAACAGACTAATACACCAAGTTATTATTATTTTTTTTGTAGAGACGAGATCTCACTATGTTGCCCAGGTTGGTCTTGAACTCCATGGCTTAAGTAATCCTCCTGCCTCAGCCTCTGAAAGTGCTGGGATGACAGGCATAAGCCAACATGCCCAGCCTGGAATACTATTTTGAAGGGAAATGGATGCTTGACAAATGCCAAAATGATAAATGACCACTATCACAGTAAAGATTCTTGGATTGGATCCTATTTTGCAAAATAATTCAGAACAAGCCCATGACCAGTACCCAGAAATGGCACTTAGGACTTGTGAGGCCATATGGAGCACATCTCTCAGCTTTAGCTTAAGATTTTTGGCTGTAGGCAAAGCCTCCTTTTATGCAAACATTCCCATGTGAAACATGAATAGCCATCATAATAACAAATCTCCATTGAACACTAGCTGTATGCTGGGCACTGTTATAAGTGCATGGCTTGATGCTCGTCTCGTTTTTCCACCAACTCCATGACGTAGGTACAATTTTCATCACCACGTTACGTATGAGAACACTGAGGGCCATGGAGGTTAACTTGTTTAACTCACTCATCCACATGGCCAGTGAGTGGCAAGCAGTACACAATAATGTCTTTTTACAATTTGAATTCTAGAATGTTAAATAGCACTGGGGACTGTCTATAATCACAAACAGCAAAGGTCCTAGAGGCAAGACTTCCTCCTAGCTGGAGAGCTCGCAGGGTCTGATGCTAGCTTTATAAAAATTCTGCCTTGATGTCTGATCTGAGATGTTCAATTCTATTTTCTTAATGACTGTCAATCAGTTCCCCACTGTGTCCCCTGAGGCTGGACCCAGCAGGGGTGTCGTCAGCACTTAGGAATAGCATTAAGAACAAAGCCTGATTCGGGCTGTTTGTTTTTCCCCAGTGAGATTGCCCACCCCTCAACACAGTCAGGAATGAGCTCAGATGTCGCTCAGTGCTAAATGAATTGCTTCTCAAAGCGCTGGGCTTTCCCGAGGCACCCAAGTCTACCAGAGCAAACAGAAATGACATGTGAGTTCCAATGTCTGCAATCACTTTTGCTTCCAGGTGCTTCACCTGCAATGTCTGATGGAAATATAACGTAAACTGCCTTTGTCATTTTAAATTCCTAGGAATCATATTTTTAAGAAGGTGAGATTAATTAAAAACATTTTTTTTTGAGACAGTCTTGCTATGTTGCCCAGGCTGGACTGGAGCCTCTGGGCTCAAGTGATTCTCCTGCCCTAACCTCCTGAGTGGCTGGGACTACAGGTGTGCACCACCACGGCCAGTGCTAATTTAAAAAATATATTTAGCCAGGTGCGGTGGCTCACGCCTGTAATCCCAACACTTTGGGAGGCTGAGGCGGGCGGATCATGAGGTCAGGAGTTCGACACCAGCCTGGGCAATATGGTGAAACCCCATCTCTACTAAAAAACACAAAAATTAGCCAGGCGTGGTGGCACACGCCTGTAGTCCCAGCTACTCAGGAGGCTGAGGCAGGAGAATTGCTGGAACCCAGGATGCGGAGGTTGCAGTAAGCCGACATTGTGCCATTGCTCTCCAGCCTGAGTGACAAAGTGAGACTCCATCTCAAAAAAATAAATTAATTAAATAAAAAATATATTTAATTTAACACAATAATCAGAATATTACCATTTCAACACGTAATCTATATAAAAATTTATTTGGGCCAGCTGCTGTGGCTCATGCCTGTAATGTCAGCACTTTGGGAGGCCCAGGCAGGCAGATTGCTTGAGCTCAGGAGTTCAAGACCAGTTTGAACATCATAGTGAGACCTCATCTCTACAAAAAATACAAAAATTAGCTGGGCTTAATGGTGCATACCTGTGGTCCCAGCTACTTGGGAGGCTAAGGCAGGAGGATTGCTTGAGCCTGGGAGGTTGAGGCTATAGTTGAGGCCATCCAGGGATGGCACCACCGCACTCCAGCCTGGGTGAAAGAGTGAGACTCTGTCTCAAAAAAACAATTTTTTTAAAATTAAAGAGGTACTTCATATTCTTTTTTCATATGAAGTCTTTGAAATCCAGTATGCACTGAGCACACAGCTCGGTCTGGAGTGGCCCCCTGTGAGACAGTGCAGCTCTAGACTGTCACACTTTCAACAACTTTATTCCTTGCACCAATGACTGGGGAGCTGAGTAGGCAGAGGCCAGGTTGCCTACTCTGCGTTTTGGATTTTGGCCTAAACATGGAGAAAAGCCACTGACCCATTTTAAACAGGACAATAGCGGGATCTGACCTCAGTTTTAAGATGATGGCTCTGACTGGTAACAGGATAAGTAAGTTGGGCCAGTGGGGGACTCTTTTCCCTCCTCCTCTCCTAACTCCACCATAAACACATAGAAATGGCTTTCATTTTAAAAACTAAACTAGGCCAGGTGTGGTGGCTCACGCCTGTAATCCCAACACTTTGGGAGGCCGAGGCAGGTGGATCACCTGAGGTCGGGAGTTTGAGACCAGCCCGACCAACATGGAAAAACTCCGTCTCTATTAAAAAATACAAAATTAGCCAAGCATGGTGGCACATGCTTGTAATCCCAGCTACTCCAGAGGCTGAGGCAGGCAAATCGCTTGAACCTGGGAGGTGGAGGTTGCGGTGAGCCGAGATCAGGCCATTGCAATCCAGCCTGGGCAACAAGAGTGAAACTCCACCTCAAAAACAAACAAACAAACAAACAACACTAAACTAAACTAAATCAAGCAATGGGTCTGAGTTTCATAGAAAGAAAGGCAAATAATCCTGGGGCAGAGATTAGGAGAGTTTAAAGACAGAGCAGAAAGATCCCAAGTGGATTCTGTGGCTGCTGAGAGGTGGGAGTGGGGTGGGGGGAGTTCCAGAATACAAACACTAATGGCTTGTGGCTGTAGTTTTCATGCCTAGGCTGGGACAGGGACAAGGCTTGGGCTCACTTGAAAAGGGGACTTGGAACTGAAACCCTTTCATAAATGCAGGACCCTGAAAAGAATCCCACAGCCTCCAATGAAATGACCTAATATCTTCCCTCACCTACTCAAGGAGGAAACAAGAAATCTTGTCTTTATCTTGTGGATAAAATAATCTGTAAGAAATTAGAACAGCAATCCTGTGTCATGTAGAGAAGTACAGTGGAAAAATGGCACTATCTGAATAGTGTGGGAATTCTCAAGTTAAGAGGGCAAATTGAGGCTGGGCACGGTGGCTCATGCCTGTACTCCTAGCACTTTGGGAGACCGAGGCGGGCGGATTGCCTGAGCTCAGGAGTTCGAGACCAGCCTGGGCAACATGGTGAAACCCCGTCTCTACTAAAATACAAAAAATTAGCCAGGCATGGTAGCGTGCACCTGTAGTCCCAACTACTTGGGAGGCTGAGACAGGAGAATTGCTTGAACCCGGGAGGCAGAGGTTGCAGTCAAAAAATAAATAAATAAAAAGAGAGCAAATTAGTCCCAGACCAATGAGTTACTGTGAGGCAGCACTAGGAGGGGGAAACTGGTTAGGAGGCTCCTGCAGCATTCCCATTCTTGAACTTTGAAGTGCAAAAGAGTCACTGGGGATCTTGTTAAAATGCAGATTCTGATTCCTTACATCTAGGTCTGGGGTGGATTCACAGATTGCACTTCTGACAAGCTTCCAGTGATGCTGATCCCCAGTCTACTGTTTGAGTAGCAAGGCTCTTAGTGACAGACAATGGTGGCTTGGACTAGGTTGGTGGTGGGATGGAGAGAAGAGGATAGATTCAAGAGAGAAGCTGGGGAGAGAATCAACACGCCACTGTTAAGGGGAAGGGAGCGTCAGGGATGGCTCCTGGGTTTCCAGATCAGGGCAGAAACAGGCTTTTTTAGGGGAAGGTACTGTGTGTGTGTGTGTGTGTGTGTGTGTGTGTCGGGACCGGAGGGATCAAAAATTCATGGAGAGGCAATTCCAAATATTGTGCCTTATCTCCTTTCTATGCAAAAATGTTATCAGCCATTCAGGACATAAATGATCTGTTTTCCCAGTTTGGGTTCCTGACAGCAATCTTTGCTTGGTGGCCCAGTCTGGCAAGTCTTAAGGCTTAATGAATAGCCAACTTTGTAAATGAGGTCCAGAAATGGCCAGCACACTCCCCCCTCTGCCTCTCATGCATTCAACACGCACCTGCCCTGACTAGCAATGATCATGACACTTAAACTAGTTGAATGTGGGCTCTCTCTATTAGAGTCTTCCAAACTCCTCCGCATGCAGTCAACGTGAATGGGCAGAGGGCGTGAGCATTGCAGTTTCTAATAAATGATACAGCACCCAGAGTTAAGGACATGTTTTGACAAATATGAATTTTTTTTTTTTTTTTTTTGAGACGGAGTCTCGCTCTGTCTCCCAGGCTGGAGTGCAGTGGCTAAATCTTGGCTCACTGCAACCTCGGTCTCCCAGGTTCAAGCGATTCTCCTGCCTCAGCCTCCCTAGTAGCTGGGACTACAGGCTCGTGCCACCACACCTGGCTAATTTTTTGTATTTTTAGTAGAGGGTTTCACCGTGTTAGCCAGGATGGTCTCAATCTCCTGACCTTGTGATCCACCTGCCTCAGCCTCCCAAAGTGCTGGGATTACAGGCGAGAGCTAATGTGCCTGGCCTAGCTTTCTCATTGTAAAATAGGAATAATCATGTTCACCTTATAGGATGGTGATGTTACTGGAAAGAGGTCCTGATCCAGACCCCAGGAGAGGGTTCTTGGATCTTGTGCAAGAAAGAATTTGAGGCGAATCCATAGAGTAAAGTGAAAGCAAGTTTATCAAGAAAGCGAAGGAATAAAAAAAAAATGGTTACTCCATAGGCAGAGCAGCAGCTTAGACTGCTGGACTAAAGATACTTAAAGTTATTTCTTTATTTCTTTTTTTTTTTTTGAGACAAAATCTCGCTCTGTCGACCAGGCTGGTGTGCAGTGGCACAATCTCAGCTCACTGCAACCTCTGCCTCTGGGGTTCAAATAATTCTCCTGCCTCAGCCTCCTGAGTAGCTGGGATTACAGTCACATGTCACCATGCCTGGCTAATTTTTGTATTTTTAGTAGAGGCTGGGTTTTGCCATGTTGGCCAGGCTGGTCTTGAACTCCTGACTTGAAGTAACCCACCCGCCTTGGCCTTCCAAAGTGCTGAGATTACAGGTGTGAGCCACCACATCCAGCTAGTTATTTCTTGATTAAATGCTAAGCAAGGGGTGGATTATTTCTGAGTTTTCCTGGAAAGGGGTGGGCAATTCCCAGAACTGAGGGTTCCTTTCCCTTTTAGACCATATAGGGTAATTTCCTGACATTGCCGTGGCATTTCTAAACTGTCATGGCACTGGTGGGAGTGTCTTTTAGCATGCTAGTGCATTATAATTAGCATTTAATGAGCAGTGAGGACCACCAGAGGTCACTCTCATCGCCATCTTGGATTTGGTGGGATTTGACTGGTTTCTTTACCGCAGGCTGTTTTAGCAGCAAGGTCTTTGTGACCCCCTATCTCATCCTGTGACTTAGAATGCCTAACCTCCTGGGAATGCAGCCCAGTAAGTCTCAGCCTTATTTTACCCAGCACCTATTCAAGATGGAGTTGCTCTGGTTCGAACGCCTCTGACAGTGAGTACAGAATGAGAAAACAGTTGTGATTACGCCTGACATAGTGTCTGGCATACAAAAAGATGGCCAAAAGTGTTAGTGTCCTTTCTTCCCTTTCTTTTCTGGAGATGTCTAGACAGTTCCCCATAATATCCATATGATAATATGCTTGATCTATTTTTTTTCCTTCCGAGGTATAGTTGTTATTGAATTACTTGCAATTGTCGAATCATAGGTGGTCATCTTATCTTTCCTCTGAGAGTAAGAGTCCTTTCATGGCAGAGGCTGTATCTTGCACAACTTGGATCTTATAGCATGGCTTGTACACAGATGTTCAATCAATAGTTGCTAAACGAATACATGGGTGAAGAAGAGAAGAATCTTTTCATCATGCCATCACTGTGTCTCTATGGAGTGGGATTTATCAATTACACTGAGGCGACAACACGAATGTATTATCCAGGTTGTGGTCCCACAAAATGTTGGTGCAGTATGGAATATGCACACTCTTATCCCTGCCTTCTGGTGATGCACTGGAGCCAGGGAAGGGTCAGATCTGGGACAGGGTGACTCTCTTCCCAAAACACATGTCACAGCACAACTGCACCACAACCATCTTCTCCCTCTTTCCTCTGACTCTCCATCATAAGGAGAACTCACTCTCCCCTTCATAATTCCAGACATACTTCTTGAAAGTTAGAATGCAAGTATTTGGGGAAGAAGAAAATGGCCATGATGGTCAACATTTTATAGAGTCTTGAATCTGCTCTCCTGGCATCTTTCGGTCATCTGGTTTGGGTGTAGGGGGGAAACTGCCCCTCACCTTGTGAAACAGGGTTACAATTTGATGATGCCAAGCCAGCTGGCCCCAGAGAGATGTGTTACCATGACAAATGTAAGACCACCTAGTGGTTAGCCACTTGACCTGAGCTTGTTATGTCTGGACACATGCTGAGGGCGATTGCACCCCGGAAATCAGAGACTCATAGACCCGCCTTGGTTGCTGGTTTGTCCCATTTTCTTCAGTCTCCTAGACCTAGACAGGGTTATCAGCTCCTTTCCTATTCATGCCAGGCATTTCCTTGCTGTATGCTCTCCTGGGGCTGGGATGCTTTCAGCAGATCCTGCCCCTCCCTCCCCAAGCCAGGAGGGGCCCTGGCCTCTATGACAGCAAATCCATTGCACCACTTAAGTTTAATTAGAGCACAATGACGGATGATTAGTTTACACATCAAAGCACTGAAACAATTCAACAAATTGGCCCCATCCCAAAGCCCAGCGCAGGAGCTGGCCTTGAACTCAGAGGCTCTGCCTGCTGGGGCAGGGGAGCTAGCAGTGAAAGTTTGGGGGCCCCATGCAGAGGTGCACAGAAGGAGTTCTGCTTCTCCAGTGAAGAAATGGATCCCAGCTGTTTCCAACCCTAATTGTGCTCAGCATCTCTCTCACCTTGGCTTTCCACCTCCATGCCCTCCCTTGGCTGTTGCTTAAAGTTTATGTGTAGTTGACTCTCAATTATTTGGGGACTGATTATTCAGTCCATGGGTTATCCAAACCCTTTGCTAATCCTCTCTTTTTTTGCCCTGTTACTCTCCAAGTGGGATTTTTGACTGTTCATTAGGACACCTACCAGGGAATTAGAGCAAAACGCAAATGAGTTAATCTTCTTCAAACCAGGCCACTTGGCTACCAGCCATTTTTTTGTTTGAGGTTTGGTGGGGGAAGGAGATAGAAATTATAGGTTGCAATGAGGTAAATGGATTATTTCTGGGTCTCCTTCATGCATACTCTACCCATTCCACGTGGATGACCAAGAGGCAGCTGTACACATGAAAGCACTCTGCATTAGACTGTCTTTGCCTTTTATTACATTTTTCAGATTTCTTCTTGTCATGCTGGGGCCCCAGAGACGCTGCCTGTGTACTGGGAGAGGTAAGCAGTTTGGTTCCTCTGGCTCAGAAGAATAGTTTGTTCACACTAATGATCAGTGAAAAAGCAAACAAACAAAAGTCCCTAAAGGTTCACCCAGTATCTGGGCCAAATTGACCTTCATACCTGGTCCTGCACACATTCCCATCAAAACAATTGGTGTCCTGCTCCAAGGTCGTACCGTCAAAGTCGATGGCAGAGGAGACTTAAATCTAGGTCTTCCTCGTAGCCCTTATCCCTCAGGACTATATGATCTTTCTCATTGTCGGAAGAGAACAGAGCTGTGGCTACATGAAAATCTCATGGAGCACAAAGGCTCAGGCCTCCTTCCTGAACAATTGATGGCGGCGTGGTGCATGGTGGGATTCCAGTTCCCTTGCTGTGGGCCTTGGGGGTGAGCAGGCATCAGCCTTACTGCTGTGATGTGGGCAGACAGATGAATGCTGGCTGCCTCTAGCACAGGACAGTGGGCAGGAGCTGAACTGGGTTTGGGCTGCAAAGCACTTCAGAAGGAGGGTGACTCTGTGTGATTAGCATAAACCAGGGGTCTATTGATCTGGATGATTAGAAAGTCTTCCAAGTCACCGGGGTAATTAGCACAATGTACAGAGTAGCAGTTATCAGCTTCATTGCTTAATTAACAATGTAAATATCTTTCTAAATGACATTTTATAATCCTGATTAGACCCTCTAGCATTTGCCCTGTTCGCTGCTAATTCCTTCCCAGATGTACGGATAGTCAGATAGTCGTCTTTCTTCCATGCCTGACATCACATTTCTGCATCACATACAATAAAGCAATTGTACACGCCCCACATCTCCTCTTTTGTATCTAACTAAGGGGTCTGCTCTGCCTTCATCTCCCCAGCCCGAAATATACAGTCTGCCAGATGAATTGCCAATTAAAAGTACTTAATTAAATGTGAAAGGGGAGTTCTATCATGTTCTGGATTTTGAACTATTTTTTATTTATGTGCTTAGCAGGATAAGTCATCTTAAATTAGCATCACATTTTTTCCTCTGAAGAGCATGTGAGAAATGAGGCTATTAGGAGGAGAGGTTTAACACAATATTTGTGTATACTAGTCATGGGTGCAAAGACTCATCCCAAACGCATATGTTGCTTTGGCAAGCAGAGTTGTTCTTCATATTTATTTTATTTCCTTATCATTTCTGGTTGAATTAATGTTTCCCATATAATATTTGGCCTGCCTAATCAGACATATGTGCAGGGAACTTGGTTGTTTTATTTAATTTTTACTTGAACGTCACCTATTATTTTCAGTATCAGAGCCATACTAAAAGATTATTGTTCCATGTCTAAGTTCCAAATGGCATACACACAAATCCTTATGGAGCTCTGGAGGTGGAAAGTTCAGAGTTCAGAGGCTCCTACTCTCACTGGAAAGAATGTCCCAAAGCTTTCCATTCCTGGAGGCCTGATGATTTCAGCTGGTGGATTATTCACTTGTGGTCTTGTTGCACCCACTAACTGCATGATGGCCAAGGCAGTTACACATCTATAAAGTCTGGGTGGAGAGTAAAAAATAAGGAATTTAGTATAAACCAGTGCATATTATACTGGTAAACTAGTAGGAAAGGCAAAAATGAATTTTGGAGGAATTTGCTGTAGGTTTTAATTAACCATCTTGCCCTTGTTCCCCATTATCATTGATTTGTGTGATAAGTGCCAATTATATGTGTCATAAGTATACTCCTTTCTGCTGAAGACAAGAGATCTTATGTGTGATGCAAATAAGGGTTCTCAGAATGCTAATTTTGTAATGAGCCGATGCATTCTTCAAGGAGTTTATAGTCTAGAGGGGGAATAAAACATGTGCATAAATAATTATAATGCAAAGTAGAAAACTGGCATGTCATGAGACAGCACAGAGAGAATTATGGCCAAAAAAAAGGGTGGAGAAATAAATTATAGTTGAGAGATGTGGGAAGGCCTGTTTGAAGGTTGAGGGAAATTGGCATAAAAGCAAATTGAGAGTATTAGGTGTGGTTTCCAAAAGAGGAGAACGGCAGGGAGAAAACACAGAGGTGGGACAGCAAGACATTTAAGTGAGGAACAAGAAGAGGTCTGCCAGGGCCATTGTGGGAGAGATGTGAAGCAGGAAAGCCCCGCAGGTAAGGCTGCAAAGGTAAGTCAGGATGCAGTCACCATCATGCAGACCCTGGAATCCAAGACTAAAACACCTGCACCGCTGGCTGCAGACCAGGGATCCACAAACATTTCTTTTGGAAACAGTCAGACAGTAAATCTTTTTTTTTTTTTTTTTGAGGCAGTCTCCCTCTGTCACCTAGGCTGGAGTGCAGTGATGGGATCTCTGCTCACTGCAGCCTCCGCCTCCTGGTTTCAAGTGATTCTTGTACCTCAGTCTCCTGGGTAGCTGGGATTACAGGCATGCACCACCATGCCCAGATAATTTTTGTAATTTTAGTAGGACAGGGTTTCACCATGTTGACCAGGCTGGTCTTGAACTCCCGGGGTCAAGTGATCCTCCCACCTCGGCCTCCCAAAGTGCTGGGATTATAGGCATGAGCCACTGTGACTGGCCCAGAGAGTAAATCTTTTAGGCTGTGTGAGCCATATTGTCTCTGTCACAGTAACTCAGCTCTGCCATTGTAGCACAAATGCAGCTATAAACAATACACAAATAAATGGGCATTGCTATGATAAAATGTTATTTGTGGATACTGAGATATGAATTTTATATATTTCTCACACGTCACAAAATGTTCTTTTGATTTTACTGTCTTCTACTATTGGAGTAGGCAGGAGCATGAAGCTGTAACCATCTCTTAACGTCTGAGTTTTCTTTATCCTTGGCCATATCCCCATCACCACAGAGGGCCAAGTGTTGACTGAGCTTGGATCCAGTGGTTAAAGCTGCAAAGTCAATGCGTTGAGGGACTATGATGGTGCATGCATACATCAGTGGTTGTTACCAGGACCAAGCTTCAGTGCGCAGCACTAGGGTAACATTCAAGCTGCGTGCTCTTGACAGACTCTAATGCTATTTGATATTTAAAAAGAAATACCTGACCAGGTGCATTGACTCACTCCTGCAATCCCAGCGCTTTGGGAGGCCGAGAAGGGGAGATCAATTGAGATCAGGAGTTTGAGAATAGCCCGGCCAACATGGTGAAACCCATCTCTACTAAAAATACAAAAATTAGCTGGGCGTGGTGGTGTACATTTGTTAATTCCAGCTACTTGGGAGGCTGAGGCAGGAGAATCGCTTGAACCCAGGAGGCGGAGTTTGCAGATTGTGTCACTGCACTCCAGCCTGGGCAACAGAGCAAGACTGTCTCAATTAAAAAAAAAAAAAAAAGAAAGAAAGAAAAAGAAAAGAAAAGAAATATGTAAGTCATGAGTTTTGACAATCCATGTGTAGTAAATGAGGTATGCAGCCCTCTATTTTATGAAACCCAAGCTTTGGTACAATACATACTGGCATCCCTAAACCACCTTCCCTGGGCTGAATTAGGTCTTTCTCTACATCAGTAGGCTAATAATAACTTCCATCCATTTCCTGGGTAAGGTTCTGTAGTTCCCAGCAAATGGTTTTCTTCTTCCTCACCTTCTCTACCCCCTCACTGCTCCAACCTGCTTTGCAGGGGAAAAAGGTGGAATGAGAGTGGGTTCAGGCTGGTGGGCCAGTGGGAAGCCTCTTAGCCCCCTCCAGCTCTCCTTCCAATTCAGATACCCTGAGAGTTAACACAGAGGTCAGGGAGGCCAGTTGACCTCCAGTTGAAATGTTGAACCAGCTTTTCCCTTGGTGAGCTGGATCAAAGCAGTTATCTCTCTCATTTCCAAATATACCTGAGGTAACAAAGGGTTTGTTAAAAACATCAAATAAAATGTATTTTTTACTAAATTTGAAATGATATATTTATGCTTGAGTAAAATTTATCTAATTTATCTCCTTCCCTTTCATCTTTCCTGCCACCTCTTCTCTTATCCAGAAAAGTCTTTTCTTTTCTTTCTTTTTTTTTCCTTGAGACAGAGTCTTGCTCTGTCACCCAGGCTGGAGTGCAATGGTGTGCTCTTGGCTCACTGCAACCTCCGCTTCCTGGGTCAAGCGATTCTCCTGCCTCAGCCTCCTGAGTAGCTGGGATACATGTGTGCACCACCTAGCCCGGCTAATTTTTGTATTTTTAGTTGAGATGGGGTTTCACCATGTTGGCCAGGCTGGTCTCGAACTCCTGACCTCGTGATCTGCCAGCCTTGGCCTCTCAAGGTGCTGGGATTACAGGAGGGAGCTACTGTGCCCGGCCTCTTTTTCTTTTTTTGTTTTAAATTGAAGCAGGGTCTTCCTCTGTCACCCAGGTTGGAGTGCAGTGGTGCAATCACAGCTCACTGCAGCCTTGACTTCCTAGGTTCGAGTGATCCTCCTACCTCAGACTGCTGAGTAACTAGGACCACAGGTATATGCCACCACGCCCAGCTAAATATTTTAATTTTTTGTAGAGACAAGAGTCCCACTTGGTTGCCCAGGCTGGTCTTGAACTCCTGGGCTGAAGTGATCCTTCTGTCTCAGCCCCATAATATGCCGGCATTACAGTCATAAGCCACCTCGCCCAGCCAGAAAAGTCTTTAATTTTAACATTGAACAATATGGCAAGTAAGAGGTTAATCAGGTGACTAACTCACTTTACAACACTTTAAGGGACAGAAAATGAGCTATTGCTTGTGACAACATGGAAGCCATTGAAAACCTTGTTAAGCAGTTTCAGTGGCACGAGATGGAAACCAACTGTATTGGCTGACGGGTAAATGGGGGAATGGTAAGTGAGAAATTAAGGCTTCCCGCGTAGACAACTCTAATGACGGCTTCTTGTCACTTAGATCTCAGTTTAAATGTCACCTCTTTGGAGTGATCTACAGTAGCCATCTGGTGAAGACCACATGGCCACATTTTATTTCTCTGCAAAGCACTCACTTATGACCTGATCATGTCTTCTTTTTTCTTTGTTTTCTCTGCCCCTAAGACACGACACATGCACACTGATCAAATGGGTTTTATTTATTCTGTCTCCCCAGAACCTAGAAAACTGCTTGGTACCTGGTAGGTGTTTGTTTTTTGAATGAAAGGATAAAAGCTTGGCTATAAGGGAGTGTAGAGAAATAGAAATCTATCTGGTAGGGGATATGGAGCAATCTCATATGGGTGTGGGATATGGGTATGTGTGCTTTTTGTTCATTTGTTTTAATGGGAACCCCTAGCCCATTGCTTGTCTGACTTTGATGTGCCTGGGAACCATCTTGGGATCTTGCTAAATGCAGATTTTGATTCTGCAGGCCCAGGTGGGAGACTCTGCATTTCTAACAAGCTCCCAGGTGAGGCCCAGGCTGCTGATCCATGAATCCCATTTTGAGTAGCAAGTCCCTGGATCACTTTGGTATGTTGCCTAGAATGAACAGGTGGAAAGGGGGTGGTTAATGAAGCAAGAGAGAGGGGATAACTCTAGGAGCAAAGATTTGAGGAACACACAGGGATCGAATCCAGAGAACCAGCAGAAGGACCGGTTTTTTTTTTCTTTCTTTTTTTTTTTTTTTTGAGACGGAGTTTTGTTCTTGTTGCCCAGGCTGGAGTGCAATGGCGTGATCTCAGCTCACCGCAACCTCTGCCCACTGCAACCTCCGCCCACTGCAACCTCTGCCTCCTGGGTTCAAGCGATTCTCCTGCCTCAGCCTGCCGAGTAGCTGGGATTAAAGGCATGCGCCACCATGCTCAGCTAATTTTGTATTTTTAGTAGAGATGGGTTATCTCCATGTTGGTCAGGCTGGTCTCAAACTCCTGACCTGAGGTTATCTGCCTGCCTTGGCCTCCCAAAGTCCTGAGATTACAGGCATGAGCCACCGCGCCCAGCCAAGGACCGGTTTTTCAAAGGCAGAAGGAAACTTTCCACAGCACATCAGGAAAGAAGGGGAAGGAGTGAGAAGAAGATCTGATGATGTCTATCTTTCAGTGAGGTCCTCAGCTGAGAGTGAGGGTGGAGGTGGGGTGTAGGAGTTCTGAGAAACAGAGTTATTTTCTTCCCAGGCAACATCCATTATGCCTTTGAGGATTGGATCATAAATTTAAAGTAAAACCCATCAGTTCTGTTGTGTAATTTTCTCAGCATTAATCTGCTTGGGTGCAGGTTGGAGAAGGAGGATGGTAGATTCACCCAGAGTGAGTGTGACAGAGGCCAGGAGGAACCAGGGAGTTGAGGGTATTGGTAAGAGAGTGATTTTAATGGTGGACCACAGGAAGTGAGGCCTAGGCACTGGGTGGGATACTGCTACTCAGTCCCAGCTCTCACTCATGGGGCTCTAGTGCAGGGAGAGATATGACTGATAAAATCACACAAATGCATATCTATCTACATGTACCCACACATATATATGTATGTATTATG
This sequence comes from Pongo abelii, assembly GCF_028885655.2. Classification (NCBI taxonomy): domain Eukaryota; kingdom Metazoa; phylum Chordata; class Mammalia; order Primates; family Hominidae; genus Pongo; species Pongo abelii. The sequence goes on along the minus strand of NC_072004.2, from coordinate 41,892,724 downwards.
TGTAAATGTCCATGTATATGTAACTACCACAACTGTCAGTGCCCCACCCTTGTGCCTTACCACTGCAGTATACCCAGCTGATTTCCAACTGCCAGCATCTGTATCTCTTTGCCTGAGATCATGGCAGGCCAGAAGTACCAGGGAGTTAGTGCCCCTGAGAGCATCGTTTGACCTGTAACAAACAGGAATTGGTGTATAAATACCCCAGGGTGGGATAACCAATGTGTGGGTTCCACACTGTTTCCCCAGCAGGATGAAGCTCAGTGGTCCCTGGTGGTAACTTGCTTGGGAAGGCTCTCTACAGGCTGCCTTCTTTTCCTTGCCTCACTTCCCCCATTCCTTCCTTCCTTCCTTCCTTCTTTCCTTCTTTCCTTCCTTTCTTTTTTTTTATGATGGAGTTTCACTCTTGTCGCTCAGGCTGGAGTGTAATGGCATACTCACTGCAACCTCCGCCTCCTGGGTTCAAACGATTCTCCTGACTTAGCCTCCTGAGTAGCTGGGATTACAAGCTATCACCACCCTGCCTGGCTAGTTAATTTTTGTATTTTTAGGAGAGATGGGGTCTCACCATGTTGACCAGGCTGGTCTTGAACTCCTGATCTCAGGTGATCCACCCACCTTGGCCTCCCAAAGTGCTGGGATTACAGGTGTGAGCCACTGTACCCAGCCTCACTTCCCTATTTTCTCACTTAGTGTTTTCTAGAACCACCTTTCAAATAAACTAGTTGCTCTCAAATCCTTGCTTCAGGGGCTTCTCCGGGGGGAATCCAAATTGAGGTATATGTAACTATAAATTGTGATGCATGCCATGGAGAAATGTACAGTCTACTCTTTGGGTTGGGGGACCTGCTCCATTATGGGGTGGGAATGTGGATGTCAGGGAAGGCGAGGAAGAGATCTATTAGCTGGGATCTAAAGGAGGAGCAGGGCAGAAGGACATGATACGATGAGTGTCTGAAAGGCCACTGTGGCTGCCACAGAGGACGGGGACATGGATGGAAGCTTAAGAGGCCAGACCCTGGAGGACCTCATAGGACATGGTAAGGGGTTTGGCATATGTATTCAGAGAACACTGAAAAGTCATTAAGGGGACTACAGCAGGACAGCGTCAAGATTATACCTGTCTCTAACCATAGTGGAGAAGGACAGGAGAGCCCACATGGCAGGGATAGAGTTCAGAGGCTTCTGCTATGACCCAGGGTCTTGCATGGAGTTTTGCACATGAAGGAGTCTCAACAGATGTTTGCTGAAGTGGAAGGTAACTATTAACAATGTAGTTGACTGACCAGAACACCCAATTTCCTGGCCAAGCCGATAAATGATTTCCCTTCATTAATGTTGCCTTTTTTTTTTTTTTTTTTCTGGGCTGCTACACTTAAAACTCTATCATCCCTTTCTCTTGGGGACAGCATCAACAGGATAACTCCCTTCTACTTTTGCTTATTCTCCACTTCCCTCCTTTTCACTCTCTTCTTTCTCTCCTTCTCCTCTTCACCCCTTTTGTCTCTCCTCTTTCTTCAAATAATCCTATTTAATAAAGTTGATTATTTCTTACAGTCTCCATTTCTATTAATGGTGGCATGTAATTCTTGTCTCTGGACATCTCAAGACACTGCAGATATAGTCAGTGGAAACAGAATTACACTTTGTGAGCGAGGTAATTTTAAGTGGATCTTTAGTCAAATGCTGTCAAAATGCAAAAAAGAAGAATGTTCCCAAGTACATTCACTCCTTTGGTAATATTGCCACATACATATCCAGCATGCACTTGAAATTTTTATGAAAAAGAAATTCCATTCCAAAGGTGATTCATACAAAACATTATGTGTATGTGTATGTATGTTATTTACAATTTGAAATCATGAGACATTGAACATATTTTCAAGAGATAAAAAAAGTGGGGACATATTCAGAGATAACATACATCTGATCACCAATGTGGTTTCACATGTGGTCACTGTTAATAAATTACTACAGAACACACTAGAAACAGAGAATGACATCTACCAGTCAGCAAAGTTGGATTTATGGTGCTGCAGAAAGTAACATAGTACGGAGGACCAGGAAGGCTGAAACCCAACCCATAAATTAATCTCCAAGTGTATGTTGTAAATAGTCACAATTGTACCCTTTTTCCTCTTGTGTTCCTTTTTATAAAAATATTGAAATCCTTGCTCATCCCTTTCTTTCGCCCAGCAATTAAAGAAAAACAAACTAGATGTCTGAGATTTCACATAACCTTTCATACCCAATATTTTTATTGTCTTAAAACAAATCTTGAGTAGTCAGCAAGAGTTGTGTTTTGCAATACGCTGGGGTAAGGAAGATCTGTTCACCCCATTTTCCATTTTCACCCCTGGTGTCCTCTTCTGGCATATTCACCCATCACCCCATGCCCCTCACCCTGTGTTCTGGCAGGATTTGAGACATGCAAATTGCAAACTGGTAAATAGCAACTTTGCATATTTTGAATAGAAGAGAACAACGTGGTACCACTCATTCTGTTCTCAGGGAAATCTGAGATAATGGGGAGCAAGATCGAGGGCAGATCGAGGGTCTTAAGTATTTTCTTCAAAGTGTTTATTATGCTTATTAAACCTATTGTACACTGATGAATTAATTTGAATTATTTACATGGTCAACCTTGGAGACAATAACCTGATTTAATCAGAGGATGCAAATGTTATCATTTCTCTTTGAAATCTAAAAACAGGTTTAAACTGGAAATGTCAGGACTTCTTGTATCTTTCCCTACAAATACTGGTTACAAATCTGCAGTTGTCAGGCTAAATGACATAATGTCAGAAATCAAGAGAATGTGGTGATGTATTTCTTAGGAAAGTCAATAAACTCCTCTGTGCGAACATGTCCCCTGGACAGTGGGTGACTAATTTCTCAAGTAAAAGGTCTTTCTATTTTGTTTATCTGTAAATATCATGTACTGTCTGACATAAGGGTGTTCATCTGCTAAAATTTCAGTGTATAGGAAAATGACATGGTAAAAATGGTTGGGGTTTTATTAGATTATGAGACTGGTGTCATTTTAAGTCAATGTTTGGACTAGTAAAAATTACTTCATTTTACTATTGAAGCTGTAAGAACTTAAGGTTGCTGTCAATTTAAAAGGTTCAAATTCAATTATTTTCAAATCTAGGTTTCCATTGTGACTTGGAAAAAAAATTAGAGATTATTGTTCAAATCTCTCCTACTTTGGATTTTTTTTTCTTAGTGTTGGGATGTTTATAAGAAATTTTGTGAAAGTTGAAATCTTGTGTGTTTGTAAAATTGGAAGAGGCACAAGTGATTCTGAAGGTGGAGCCTTTCAGAGGTAAAGCAAACAGCTTGCATCTTGAATATTTTATGAGATCTAGGTATTAGAACCATGTTTCTGATGCAGGAATACAGCGATCTAGGAACAAAAGGGAGATGAGACTACAGAACAGACTGTGAAATTTCTTAAAATTATTAAATGATCCTAAGACTGAGCACAGGAGTGGATGATGTTACTGCAGATTGTTCTTAATAAGGGCTTTAAAAGCTTAATGATTTATTGATTGGCTCTGCACTAATGACGTGCCCTTGATTATGCATGTGTAAATAAGAGGGCTGATTTATGAGGGTACAATTGTATCTTTCAGATATATTTGTCCAAGTCTACGTCTTTAAAATAAATGGAAGCAATTATCTGAATATTTCAAGGGAGGGAACCCCACCTTCCCATCCCCCACTCCCGATTTGAGGGAAGTCTAGTATGTTAAGTGAAGAGACAAAAAAAGAAAAGAGGAAGCTCTAAAGGGAGGTAGGAACAAAACAAAACTTCCGTTGAGAAATATCCCTGCTTCTCTTATCCTAAGAGAAGAAAAATAGATTCCCAGGTGACACCGGGGAGCAATGTTTTATTAAAAAAAAAAAGAAAAAGGAAAAAGAAAAAACTGTAAGAAGTTGTCCTGTTAAATCAACGACACACGGAGTCTGAAGGAAATCAGCCTTTTCGTTACAAATAGGTTTTAAAAGCCCTGGAGAAGAGAGACGTGAACAGAAGCAATATCCACTAACAACCTAACTCCCGCTTAGACATCAGCTGAGAGATCAGCAGCATCATTGAACAGGGGGTTTGTCTTAAGATAATGACTCATCTTTATTTCTTTCAGGATATAAAACTTGTATTTAAATCAATTCAGAGAAGCACTTGAGCTTTAAACGTTAGAGAGCAGGGAGAGCCTATTTAATAAAACAACATTATTTCATTTTCAAAGAATGATACTGGCAGTAGCTCTAAGTTTAAATTTTGTATTCTTTTCCTCAATTATAATTATAGATGGGTCTGAAAGGAAGCATGCTTATTACTGTCATATTTATTCTTTTGACAGGTGTTATGGGACTGTAATTTGGTGAAATGATTCAAAACGCAGATTCCTATCCAAACACAATTCTTGTCATCAACACAAGAGGTTCAGGAAAAGTCCTCCAGCAAGCCTTTCAGAGATCTTGAACACCCCATATTCTTAGCACAATCCATATTCAGGAATAAGGAGGAGAGAGTGCCTTTAGGGCTTATATCCGGCGTAGCAACAGCCAGAAAGCAGAGTGGGTGTTTGAGGTAACAGGTAACGAAGGTTGTTAGTGGGGACAGCTTTCCTTTTCAACTGGGTGGGGTCGGATCTAGGAAGAGGCACCCAGTAGGACCCCGAGTCCCGCGCGCGGCCGGCAGAGGGCGCTGGGCTCACCGTCGCCGGGCAGGGGTGGTGCCGCTCAGTCCCCGGAGCGCAGGCGCACTCGTCGCCGCGGCGGCGTCCGGGGCTGGCGTTTCCCTGGAGGCTGGTGAGCCGTGCTGCGCAGGCCGAGGGCGGGGGCGCGGGGGCAGCGGCGGCCAGAGCCACTGGGTGGCGGGGGCGGGCTGGGGATGTGGAGGCCTCGAGCGTCCTCGGACCTATAGAAGACCTGGGGGCGACCCGCGCCGGCACCTTTTCCCTTGCGGTCCGCGCTCTTCCACCGGAGAGCTGAGTGCACCGGAGCGCGGCGCCTGGGCTTGACGCAGGCCTGGCCGGGCGGCCTCGGAGGAGCAGGAAAGGCCTGCAGCGCGAGCTAGGGGCGCGGGGTCCGGGGCAGCACGGGGCCAGCCTCTCAGAGGCTCACGGCCTGGCCACTTTTAAAAGGAGAATGTCCCCTCCACCGTCCCTCTGCCCCGCGGCACCCGGTGGCCGGAACAACCTTGTCATGATGATTTATGCTTCTGCGTAAGAGCAAGTTGCTCCGTGGCCGAAACCCTTTCGCTCCTAGGATTGATCCTTTTTGTGGTTATTGTTTTAAAAACAGTTTTATTGAGATGTAATTTACGAAGCATACAGTTCACCCATCTAAAGTGCACAATTCAGTGTCTTTTAGTATGTTTGCAGAGTTGTGCAGCTGTCACCTTAATGTTTTAGAACATTACCCCCCAAAGGAAACACCTCCTTTAGCTGTCACTCCCCCCTCCCATCTCCTCCCATTCTCCCAGCCCTAGGCAACCACTAATGTACTTCTGTCTCTGTACTTTTGCCTATTCTGGATGTTTCATATAAATGGAATCATACATTAAGTAGCCCCTTGTGACTGGGTTTGTTCACTTAGCGTAGTGTTTTCTGGGTTCCCCTGCCGTAGGTTCTTGACTTCAGGACAGTTTCCTGCTGGCTTTAGTTTCCTCTGGTAACTTGGGAATCAATTGACATCTATGGTTCAGGTACTATAAACTGTGGAGGAGTGACTAATAACCGTATATATATTTTTCTTACTAATTTCCCTTCATTTCACAGGTGTTGAACTAATACAGTATAGTCTCTTGTCCTCCAGAAGCTTACAGTCAGCGAGGAACAGAAAGCCAAATAAAGTAGGAAAGGGTAAGATGTTCAACGCTGGGTGCAGTGGCTCATGCCCGTAATCTCAGCACTGTAGGAGGCTGAGGAAGGAGGATCACTTGAGCCTAGAATTTCGAGACCAGCCTGGGCAACATAGTAAGACTTCGTTTCTATAAATAATTTAAAAAATTAGCCAGACGTGGTGGCGTGTGCCTGTGATCCCAGCTACTTGAGAGGCTGAGGTAGAATCGCTTGAGCCCGGGCAGTTATGATTGCAGTGATCCCTCATCACGCTACTGTACTCCAGCCTGGGTGACAGAGTGAGACCCTGTCTCAGGACAAAAAAAAAAAAAAAAAAAAAGATGTTCAGGCACTTAAGATGTGCCAGCCCCTGTGCTAGGCACTTTCCATAAGTTAACTAGGTTGGTCTTTACAAAACCCCTGTGAGGTGGGTTATTCTTTTCTCCAGTTTACAGTGGGGGAAGCAGAAGTCCAGAGAAGTCAACCAGGTTGGCCAGGATTACACAGCTAGTAAATAGCAGAGGTAGGCTTTTAAACTAGGGTTCTTTGTCTCCAAAACCTGCTCTAAGTTCTTCTGTCACATCGATTATAATCACAATAAGTGATTACAGAGCAGTGTGATGACTGTAATAGGGGTGTGAACAGCATGGGATGAAAGCCTGAAGGAGGTGACAGGGAACTGGATCTCTAAGGATGAAGAGGAATTCTTGAGGCAGGTGAAGAAGTCAAGGTAGGGGAAAGCACAGCATGTTTCAGAGATGATATTAACAATAACAGTTAGTAGTAAACATGTAGTGTGTGCCAGGCATCATGTTTAGTAGTCTAGGAGCGTTATTTCATCCTTACAACAGTCTTATGTAGGAAATACCATTTATTAGGGACCACATTGACAGATGGGGAACAGACTTCGAGATGGAAGTTAAGAAACTCGTCCAGGGTCCTAAAACTAGCAAGTGATAGAACCAGGATTTGAACCCAGACTGTCTGATCCCAAAGTCCTCCAAGTTCAGTCTGTGGCTAAAATGCAGGAAGTGTGGGAAGGACAGCAGGAGGGGAGACTGATGAGAGGGATTGAAACAGATCGCAGAAGGCCATGGGTAGAGAACTCTCTACAGAGGTTCTGAGGAAGGGGAGTGACAGGGTGTGCTTTTTAGGAAGTGTTCTTGGGTGGCACCATGTGGATTGGGCTGGAAGAAGGGAGACAGATCAGGAGGTATTCGGATAGTCCCAGCCAGGTATGGGTATAAAGCTGGGAACCAAGGTAGTGCCAACAGGGATGAAGGGGGCAGGGAGGGGGTGAGGGGACTTGAGAGCCTTGGCTATGTAGGAGAGGGACTGGGGGAGGCAGGGATTGCTGCCCCATTGCTAGCTTGGGAGAACACAGATGTGCAAGATGGAGCCCTGGAGTGGGTGGGGGTGGGAAGCAAAACCACTCCATTCCTATTTTTCAACTTTTCCGTTCAAGAAGAGTAATTGCATATTTAAAAAATGGCCTGTGCAGGCTTAATTTAGCGTGTATCAGTGCTCAATAGGGCATAATTTCTGGTTATTTTCTGCAGTTCCATTCTTTCGTTCTTTTTTTAATATATGACTTTTTCCCACTTATTTTTAGGTGCCTATATCAGGACATAGATTAGGGAAAAGGACAGTGGGGTTAAATGGGACTGTGGGCCTGCTTCTCAACATCTGTGCCAGTGATACCACTTGGCTTCCAGGAAATTCCCTTTGTAGCTTTATTTTCTCTTTTTAAAAATTCTGTCATATTCTCCTTTGGATTTGCTAAGAGCTTTGTTATTAAGCATTTCTTTAGTTGCTCGTTTCCTTTATCTGTGTAATTGATGTCAGCCTGGTGACTCTTTCTTTCGATTTTTTTTTTCCATCTATATGCAGGGGGAAGCTGCAGATGATGTCCTTGGGTTTCAGAAAGGCATGGAGCAAGGTTTTGTAGAGAAGATTGAGGAGTACTGGATAATAGTGCAGTCAAGTGCCTTTATAAGTGCTTGAACCTGGTCATGCATGAACCCTGCCAGAGTTCTTTGTGGGGTCCTTAGCCCTGATTTGGTCAATATTTTTATGAGTGGCTCAGACATAGCAGGTGGTTTCACGAAGCAGATGAGGGCATAGTCTTTGGAATCAAATAGACCTAGGTTCTATTCCGGGCCTTGCTCTATACTAGCCTTGTTGCTCCTGACAAATTACTTAACCTCTCAGGGCCTCAGTTTCCTCATCTATAAAATGGGAGTAATGATACCTATCTTAAAATATTGTTGTGAGGATTAAATGAGGTAACATGAAAAGGTCTCAAACTTGGCATGTCCTACTCATTCCCTGGATGGGAGCCATCGGCTTTGCAGAAGGCTGTGGGTCAGAGAGCTAGGTACACCAGACTGTTCATCTCTGTGGTCCTAGGGCTGGGTCCAGAGTTGTACAGGTGCTAGATGCTCTGAATGGCACGGCGGGGTTGACTGATGCTTACAGTATATAGGGTTACTCTCTTTCTCTTTGTCCTTACCCTGTGTTTACCTGGCGTGTGACTGTTTCTGTGCTCTTATTTTGTTGAATTGAGTTGGATAACATTGAGTCGTATAACAGACCCCCCTAAGGATGGTGGCAGATTGTGACTCTGGAATGACCTCATAAAATAAAAGACGGGGAAAGATACTTAAGAACAGCTTATGGAGCCGGGTGCAGTGGCTCACGCCTATAATCCCAGCACTTTGGGAGGCCAAGGCGGGTGGATCACCTGAGGTCAGGAGTTTGAGACTGGCCAACATGGCGAAACTCCGTCTCTACTAAAAATACAAAAATTAGCCGGGCATGGTGGCATGGATATGTAATCTCAGCTACTGAGGAGGCTGAGGCAGGAGAATTGCTTGAACCCGGGAGGCAGAGGTTGCAGTGAGCCAAGATTGCTCCATTGCACTCCAGCCTGGGGAACAAGAGCGAAACTCCGTCTCAAAAAAGAGAAAAAAGAAAAAAAAGAGCAGCACATGGAAAAATGCCTTTGAGCCAAATGCCAGGGCCACATGAGGGCCCCAGCAGAGAATCAGTCTGAGCTGCATTCCTTGAATTCCCAGGCCAAAGGAGGTGACAGGGCCACTGCCTGTGGAGTTGGTCAGAGCACAGCCAAACTGTTGTTTTCCCATGGGACAGCATGTTTAAGAGTGGTATCAAAAATAAAGGTACGTGTGTTGAGAGGAGGGCAAGTGGGACGGAGACACTTTGAGAGGCGACAGCACCTCCCGGCTGCTTACATTGGAAAAGGGACTAGGGAGGGGCTGGGATAGTTGACTGTGAAAAATGAAAAGCTGGGCTTGGGAGTAGGTGAGGGAAGATTTTGTCCCAAAGAGTAGAGCTCTTTGTAGAGTGAGTAGAAATTTACAGCGGGGAATTTTAACTCAGAACTGGAGGGACTTTCCAATAGCTTGAGCAGAGTGAAAATGGGGGACTTGTGAGTTCCCTGCCACTTGGAGCACATGTAGGGAGAAAAGCTGGGTGACTCCCTGCCAGGTGTGTTTTTAAAGCGATTTTTTATTAGGAAAATTTTCCAAACATATGGAAGTTAAAATAACAGCGCAGTGTTCACCCTTAATGCCTACCATCTAAACGTGATCTGAACATTCTGCTGCATTTCTTTATCTTCCTTATTCTTCTCTCTGTGCTGTCTTTTGCTGAACTATTTGAAAGGAGGCAGCAGACCTGATGACATGTCACCCTAAATCCTTCTGCCTACATCTCCTGAGAGTGAGGTGATTCTCCCACATAATGACATCAGTCTTATAACCCAAGAAAATTCATAATTCACACTATCGTTTCATGTCCAGTGAAGATTTTCATTCAGGAAGTTGGTAAATCACTATGACCACCATATGGAGAATGGCTGGTGGGGCCTGAGGGCAGGTGGATACCCTTCCAGCAACCCCAGCAAGAGCCTGAACTAGAGGCCTGACCTAGAGTAATAAGGGGTGATGAAACCTGTTTCAAGGTAATCACAGCCCTCCCACTGAGCATGGTGGCACTGAGGAGGAGATGCCAGACCACAGAGCTGAGTGTGGAAGAGGCAGGAGGTGTGCAGGAAGCAGAGAGGAGCACTGTAGGCAGAAGTAGGAGGATTCGTTCAAAATAGAAATTGAGTGTCTACCAGGATAGTTAATTTTATGTGTCAACTTGGCTGGGCCACAGGAGGCCCAGATATTTGGTCAAACATTATTCTGGGTGTTTCAATGTGGGTGAGATTAACATTTAAATTGTTCGATGGAGTAAAGCACACAGCCCTCTATAATATGGGTGAGCCTTTTCCAATCCACTGAAGGCCTTAAACGAAAAGTCTAAGCCTCCCCTGAGTAAGAGAATTCTCTTGCATGTGGCTTTCGAACTGGGACATCAGCTCTTCCTGGTTCTACAGCAGCTTCCAGCCTTTGTACTTGAACTGGGACATTGGCTCTGCAGATTTTGGACTTGCCAACCTCCATAATTACGTGAGCCAGTTCATTATAATAAACCTCTGTCTCTCTCTCTCTCTCTCACTCTCTCTCTCTCTCACTCACTGTCTGTCTCTCTCACACACACACACACACACACACACACCCTCCCTTCTATAGGTTCTGTTTCTCTGGAGAACCCCAACGAATACATCTACTCCATGCCAGACATTCTGCCCCAGTGCTGAGACCGTAACAGGCAAACACAGCATGGGCTGTTGTGGAGTGTGCCATACAGGGCTCGGTTTGCCTGGACTAGGCTGTGGGTGGTGAGAGGTGCAGATGAGGGGTAGGTAGGGGCCAGATCGAGAGGGGCCTTGCAGGCCATGGACAGGAGCCTGGATTTTATTCTGTAGACCAGTGCTTTCCACACTTCAGGACCCTCATGATTTTTGCCAGGTCCACATTTCAATTTGATACATAAAACAATCAATTTTATGTGCATTTGAAAAAACTGCTTTAGGCCATTAATACCTATGAAAATGTGTTTTTCCCCCTCATTACACATGAAAATAAATATAAAATCATTACAATAAAAAATACTGGCCATATACTACTTAAAGTAATTTCAGGTATTTGTTCTACATTTTGGGAAAAGTTGCCATGAATGATGGGGGCAGGGGTGGATATTAGGGGTTTTAGGAAGTACAGGACACTTTGAGATTTATGTTTTAGAAAGATTCACTCTGGCTGTTGGGCAGAGTAGGATGGCAGAAAGTGGACTGGAAGACAGGGAGACCAGCCTAGGGGCTGTTGCAGTTGTCTCAGAGAGTCTGAACCAAGGGTATGCAGTGGAGTAGAGAGGAAGGGAAAAATATGAGGGGCATTCAGAGGTGGAATTTGATAGGACTTAGAAACCAGTGGCATGGGGCCGGGTGCGGTGGCTCACGCCTGTAATCCTAGCATTTTGGGAGGCCAAGGTGGGTGGATTACCTGAGGTCGGGAGTTTGAGACCAGCCTGACCAACAAGGAGAAACCCCATCTCTACTGAAAATACAAAAATTAGCTGGGTGTGGTGGCAGGCACCTGTAATCCCAGCTACTCAGGAGGCTGAGGCAGGAGAATCACTTAAACCCAGGAGGCGGAGGTTGCGGTCGAGATTGCGCCATTGCACTCCAGCCTGGGCAACAAGAGCGAAACTCAGTCTCAAAAAAAATAAATAAAAAAAAAGAAAAGAAAAGAAAAGAAAGAAACCAGTGGCATGGGGATTGAGGAGAAGGAGGAACCTGGGTTGACTGTGATGATTTGGTTTGGTTGCCTGGGAAGATGGAGGAGCTATCACAGAGGCAGGGAGCCAGGATGCAGAGGCCAAGATCAAGTCCAAAGGGCAGGGCAAGGGAGGCAAGTGTTGCCAGTCCCAGAGGCTTTGACTGCAGTTTTAGCAATGATATGAGGTTCATTGCCCCTTAAATAATAGCAAACCTACGCTTTAAATTAAATTAAAACATTTTTAGTTTAGCTCTTCTAAGTGGACCCACACATGTATTCTCTACTAGTTATTACTGAGAATGACTAAGTATTATAATTGAGCTGAAAATAATCTGCCGCCCATACTTGCTGGGTTGGTTACTAAGTATTGCTTGAGTTTTTAAGTAATGAAACAAAGTTGTGCTCTTTCCAAATGTTAATTTTGAGGACTACAGATGGTAACCATCTGTTCCGCGACTAGCATTTTACAATATTTGATTACTACTTTATATAGTTTGGGGAAGCCTGCCAGTGGAGTCTACCCATCAGGTTGGGGACTTTGGTGGTATGTCTCCTGTGGTTGCTCCTAATGGTCTTGGCCACCCTTGAACGGGTTCCCCTCTGATTTCTGGGTGGTGAGTCAGACTGGCACGGTCATGATTGATAGCAGGAGGAACTTGAGAAGCCCTGTCCTGTCCGACTCTTCCTTACAGCTGGAATCATCAGATTGCATTGTGGAAAAATTTGTGAGGATCTGTCCATCAGTTAGTACCCTTTGGGATACAAGTGACAAAACAACAAACCCCAGCTGCTTTGGTGAAAGGGGATTAATTAGCCCAGATCATTGAGAAGTCTAGGGGAAGGACTTCCTTCAGGTAGATGGTTTTAGGGCCCAAATGAATTCTCTTTTTTTTTTTTTTTGAGACAAGAGTTTCACTTTGTATCATCCAGGCTGAGTGCCGTGGTGTGATCACAGCTCACTGCAGTTGAGGCTGAAGTGATCCTCCCATCACAGCCTCTTGAGTAGCTGGGACTACAGGCGCGTGCCACCATGCCTAGTTAATTTTTTATTTTTTGTAGAGACAGGGTCTCCTTATGTTGCTCAGGTTGGTCTCAAACTCCTGGCTTCAAGCAGTCCACCCATCTCAGCCTCCCAAAGTGCCGGGATTACAGGCGTGAGCCATCACCCCTGGCCCAAATACATTATTTGGGCTTGTTTTTTACTCAGGGTCTCAGCTCTGCCTTCTGCTATGTGGCTATGGTCTCAGGCTTCTAGAGGAGGCAAGATGGCTTCACTGAGAGAGGATCAAATCCTCCCAGCATCAAGTTTAGTGGGAAGGAGCTAGAGTCCTTTCACGCCACTTCTGCAGAGGTGTTGTGATGCACTCTGGTTGGACTAGCTTTTGTCACATGCCCGTGTGTGAGCCAGTCCTTATACCCATGTGGATGCAGGGCTCTGATAGTCCCACTCAGACCTTCTGGGCCAAGACCTGGGGAGGGGTGCACCCCAGATCACATATTGGGGCTGTTACTAGAAGGGAGAATAGATGGTAGGGGTCAGACAACCACCTATCCACTCCAGCATCAGAGCAAGAGTCCAGGGAAACAGGAGGAATTGGCTAACATAGCTGAGGAGACACATTTATTGTTGCCGAGGAGATAATGGGATGTAAATGGAATGAAGGAGCCTCTGGAACCAGCTACTTCCTAAGCTTCCCTTCTTAGTTTAAGGGCGTCTGATAGATTTAGTTTCTGGTTCTTTTTGCAAGGTGAGGGGAGGGTTTTTTTTTTTTTTTTTCCTTAGATGTTCCTTTAAAACTAAGGCCAGTCACTAGATCTCTTTTAGCTCCTTCATCTGGAACATAAGGGGCGTCTCTCTGTACAGAGGAGATAGTAGCTTCATTCTGTTTAGTTGACAGTGAGTGAAGCCCACTGAGGGCCAGGCGCTCAGCCCAGGGAGAGCCACAGGCGAGGTCGCGGATGAATCCCTGGCAGCACCATGAGTGGGGCACTGCAGCCCCACAGAGGACAGGGTGAGTGCCTCTGTCTCCAGAGAGGGACCGTGAGGAAGGGCTTCCTGGAGGAAGGACACTAAGCTGAGCCTGGAAGGATGAACAAGGTTCCTCACACAGAGAAAATGGGAAGGAGTCCACAGCCAGGGAGCTGCATGTGCACTGAAAGGTGCCACATTTGGTGGTTTGAGGGATCTGGGAGCAGTTCCTGTGGCTGACTGGGATGCACCCAGGACACTGATTCCAGAGCTCACGTGGTGTCAGTGTGGAGGAGACTGGAGTGACAGGCTAGGTACTGGGACACCAAGCAGATGCTGTGGCAGAGGTTCAGGCAGGAGCCTGATGAAAGCTTTACAAGCCCATATGTTCTAGAACCTACCGTTAAAACAATCTATACTCTCATAGTTCCTTTAAAAAAGAAGAGGTTAGGCTAGAGTTGTGGGTTCTTTAGAGAGAGTGTTAATACAGAGAAGAATGTGGGTTCTGCAGACACAAAAGAGAGCTTGCTGTATAATTCCATTTATACAAAACTCCGGAAAATGCAGCGGTTGCCTGGGGATGGGGACGTCGGGAGGGAGGGATTACAAAGGGTATGCAGTAAATTTTGGGGATGATGGATATGTTCACTCTCTTGATTATGACAGTGGCTTCTCCGGTGTGTACCTGTGGCAGCACTTATCAAATTATATACTTTAAGTATATGAAGTTCATTATGTATCAACTATACCTCAATACAGCCTTTTTTATTTTATTTTATTTTATTTAAGAAAAAGGCTCTGGAGCCAGACCAGAGTTCAAATCCAAGCTCCAGCTTTATTAGCTGTGTGATCTTGGGCAAGTTATCAGACCTGTCTGTGACCGGTTTTCTTATGTGTGCATTAATCACATGTAAAGTGAATAGAGACAAACAAGTGCTCATTGTGATTCTCTCTTTTTTTTTGTTTTTTGAGTTGGAGTCTTGCTTTGTCACCCAGGCTGGAGTGCAGTGGTACTATCTCGGCTCACTGCCATTTCCACTTCTGGGGTTTAAGTGATCCTCCTGCCTCAGCCGCCCAAGTAGCTGGGATTACAGGCATGCACCACTAAGCCTGGCTAATTTTGTATTTTTAGTAGAGACGGGGTTTCACCATGTTTGCCAGGCTGGTCTCGAACTCCTGACCTTAAGTGATCTGCCCCACTTACAGGCGTGAGCCACTGCGCCCAGCCCATTGTGATTTTTATGATAACTCATAGTGAAATGAAATCACGTGCCCACGCTGTGGTGACTCTGTTGAGCAACTTCTCTGCAGAGCCCCCTAGATTCATGCTTCTCAGACTTTAAAATGTGCCTGCAAATCTCCTGGCATCTTTGTTAAAATGCAGGTTTGATCTGGTGGGTCTGGGGTGGGGCCCAAGACTGCATTTGTGATGAGCTCCCAATGCTGTGGGTTTTGCTGGTTCAGGAGCACACTTTGAGTTTCAAGGCTCAGGCTTGAATGCATTCTCCCCTCTGTGGCTTGGTGCCCTTGCCAGACCATGGCTGATGTCAGAGCTGGTTTCCTAGTGATTGCCCTTCAGGGTCTTCCTGCTTATCTACCCTACCCTGCCTGTGAGGGACACCTACTCATGCACCACTTGAAGTTGAGTTCCAGAAAGAAGACGCCAGGGATGAGGCTGTACATCTCCCTCCACACTCACCCTTGGTCTTGTGGGCCTGCTCTGGGCTAGAACTTCTGTTGAACTGAACGCCCAGCCCACCCCAAGGTGCAGGCTCCATGGGATGGGACAGGAGGGGCCTCTGCACTGCACCAAGCCTGCTTCCCAGAGTACTGGGAACTGGGGGTCAGGGCTGAGTATTGAACTTGGCTTGATGCCATAGAAGTGATCTTGCTTGTTTTCCAGGGACAGAGGGTCTCACGGATGGCCCCGCTGCCAGGGGCAGAACTGGTTCAGAGGCCACTGCAGCTCTACCGATACTTGCTGCGCTGTTGCCAGCAGCTGCCAACCAAGGGCATCCAGCAGCATTACAAGCATGCTGTCAGGCAGGTGCGAGCTGGGTCTACCGGGTCTGGGGGCTGCCTCTAATGGCAGGCTTAGGGGCGCGGGTCAGAGGCCAAGGCCAGGGCACAGAGCTAGTCTCTGAGATGGTGGTGAGGTGGCAGTGTGGTAAGAGCCACAGGAAACCAGTGCTGGGCAGCCCAGCTCCTCTCTGTCCAGGAAACAGAGGGTGCATCACCCAAGCACACCAGCTGTGCTAGGGCATGCATGAGGCAGCTAAGTGGGTAATTAAAATAGACTGTGGGGCACGACATCATTTAGGCAGGCATCCCTGCCAACAGTGCACAACTTGAATTTAATCCTGAGAAAACATCAGGTAAAACCAAATCGAGAGGCCATCTACCACATAACTAATAGGACTGTACTCATCAAAAATGTCAGTGTCGTGAAACACAGCACTGACATTTTTGATGTTCTGGATTAGAGAACTCAAGAGATATGGTGACTAAATGTAATGTATGATCCTAGACCAGAAAAAAAGTGCTGTAAAGAATATTATTGGGAACCAGGCATGGTGGCTCATGCCTGTAATCCCAGCATTTTGGGAAGCTAAGGCAGGCAGATTGAGCTCAGGAGTTCAAGACCAACCTGGGCAACATAGCAAGACCTTGTCTCTACAGAAAAATCAAACAATGAGGTGGGAGGATTGCTTGAGCCCGGAGGTCGAGGCTGCAATGAGCTGTGATTGTGCCATTGCGTTCTCACCTGGGTGACAGAGTGAGACCCTGCCTCAAAAAAAAAAAAAAAAAAAGAATATTACTGGGGCAGTGCATGAAATTGGAATATGGGCTATAGATTATAGAGTTGTATCAATGTTGAGTCTTCTGAATTTGATTACTGTGGTTATGTCAGAGAATGCCCTTGTCATTAGGAAATACACATGGGAATGTTTAGGGGTAAGGACAGGGTGTCTGCAACTTACTCTTAAATGCTTCTGAAAAAATTTATACATACTTATATAAAGAGAATGATAAAGTGAGTGTAGCAAAATGTTAACAATCAGTGATTCTGGTAGGAAATTCTTTGTATTATTATCGCAACTTTCTGTAAGTGAGAAATCATTTCCAAATAGAAAGTTAGCTAAAATTCATACACATATAATATGGAAAGTAAAAAAAAAAAAAATTAGAGGTGGCGATAGCCACAGAGGGCTGTGGAAACATGGAAAAGGGAGCAGTTAGCTGTCTAGGGAGTCAAGGAGGGCATGCCAGAGGTGGATGCTGAGGGGGAGCTCCTAAAGGTGAGCAGGAGGATGTGTGGAGCTGGGAGTGACAGGGGAGGGAGGTGCCAGTTCTTTTTTTTTTTTTTTTTTTTTTTGAGTTGGAGTTTCACTCTTGTTGCCCAGGCTGGAGTGCGATGGCGCGATCTCAGCTCACCACAACTTCTGCCTCCTGGGTTCAAGTGATTCTCCTCCCTTAGCCTCCTGAGTAGCTGGGATTACAGGCATGTGCCACCACGCCTGGCTAACTTTGTATTTTTAGTAGAGATGGGGTTTATCATGTTGGTCAGGCTGGTCTTGAGCTCCCGACCTGAGGTGATCTGCCTGCCTCGGCCTCCAAAGTGCTGTGATTACGGGCATGAGCCACCACGCCTGGCGCCAGTTCTTTTTGAAAAGCAAAACCTGAATCTTAGGTTGCTTCTCAAGGGTGAATATCTGGTCAAAAGCAAACAGCATCCCATGCTCTGCATTGGGCCTGGGTGGATTTCCTGAGGCCACTCTCTCTACTACCTCCCCTCCCTTCCCTGTGTAGCTCTCCTAGCACTGGGCCGAGAGAAGTCCTACTTCTTCCTCCCTGCTGTGAAGCCTATGCAGAGATCTCACCCTGGGGAAAGCAGCTTCTTCTGAGGAAGAGAGATGGGAGTTTCCCCTTGGCCTCTACTGCCTGATAGCCTTTGGGCCTAGCTTGATTTGGCAGTAACTTGGGAGCCAGTCTTTTTGCACCTACCTTGGTGGCAGGAGTACATGCTTTGCAGTCACATAGACTAGGATTCAAATGCTATTGTTCAGCAGCAAGTGAGCCTCTGTTTCCTCATCTCTGTGTGGGATAATTCTAACAGTCTATGGAGGATGAAGAGAGCTGCTGGGTATAAAGTGCCCACCAGTGTCCCTGGCCTGTGATTGGTGCTCTGAAGCTGCCTGTCCTGGGAATTTTGCCTAGTCATCTTTCTTTATGCTTAAACTTGCAGAGTTTTCAGGTTCATTCAGATGAAGACAACCCTGAGAGAATCCAGCAGATTATTAAAAGAGCCATTGAAGATGCTGACTGGATCATGAACAAAGTAGGTGCTTGGCCCCTGGGCTCTGCCTGCGAGCTGGGGTGATGATGGCTGTGATCCCCATGACCACTAGAGGCCACTCCTGCCCCACAGTTGAGAATAGTCCCTGTGGAAGAGGCCACCAGCCAGCTGCTTCCCTCCTCCAGAAGCTGAAAGGTGAAGGCAAATCCCTTATGGTTGCATTTATATTCTGCAAGTGGGGAGGGGCTCTCACTCTTCGTCCTTAAAGGCAAATTTCTGCCCAACAGTGCTGATCAAGCTGAGAGGGGGCAGCAGAAAGAAGGAGGGGAAGCTACAGTGCCAGAGCTGGCAGTGGCACTGTGATGCTGCAGAGAGGGAAGCTGTCCTGGTGGGGGACTCCCTGTCTCTGGGGGGTATTCACACTGGGGCAGAATTATGGAGGAAACATTCAGTATGTTTTGGTGGAGGAAGGGAGTGAGTCAGGAATGTAGACTGGCGTCTTGGCCCTTAGATGCTGGTATCAGAAGGACCTAGAGAGTTGGAGTGTGCCCATACCTCCCTGTCCTTCTAACTCACTCTCCAGAGTGAGTTATCACTATCCTCCCTCCCCAGCCCTGTCAGCTTCCTTTTTCACTAAAGAAGAAAGGGAGTCCAGGCATGAACTAGAGATTTGGCTGCCCAGTGCCTCCTGCCTGGGTTTCACCACCTCCAAGAAGCCCCTGCAGGAGGCAGGCGAGGTCCAGATGATGGAGGCTTGAGATTTCTCCAGAGTCCTCCTGCCCCTGTTGGCTTCCCTCCTCCACTTCGAATCTCTCTGTCTTGCAGTATAAAAAACAAAACTGAGAGCTCCGAGGGTGAGCCTTCCTGGCCTCTGGAAGTTGAGAGGCCCCTCTTCTGGAGCTCAGCAGCAGCAGCAGCTGGTTTGGAAGATCCATTGGCCTTGTTGGCTGAAAGCCAGAAATCAGGGGAGAAGCTGACCTTGCTCCGGAGGCTCCTCTTGCTGTGGCCATGTTGCCAGCATCCTTTATGTTTGCACTTCCAGCCACTTACGATGTGAAATTTGGGGAGAATGTGGTATTTTTTTGTTTCTTTTGTGTGTTTTTTATTTTTGTGTTTTTGTTCTTTTACTTTTCTCTGAAAGTGATTCATTTATTCTGGAGATCTCTTTATCATTCTCTGAGTCCCAGAGCAGATGTCCCCTCAGGTAGCAACCTGTACAGAAGAAAGCACATGGGTTTTAGAACCAGACAGATCTGGATTTGAATCCCAGATGCAGTAAGATGAAGGTGAAGTGCCTCACACAGGATGTGGCACATGACAGTGCCTGAAGGGCTCCCTTCAAGGAAGCCGTCCTGCCCCGCCCCCTCCTCTGCTCCTGCAGTGCCCTGCACAGCTCTGCTCCCCGCACGCACCGCGTCGGGTCTCAGTTATTTGTTCGCGAGCTTGCCCTGTCCCTGCTTGTAGCCCCTGAGCCCTCAGAGTTGTCACACACCCAGCAGTCTGCCAAGGAGCTGCTTTTCCTGACTACTGTCTCTCCATGCCTAGGGAAGTCAAAGCCTTGGGCCTTGCCTTCAGGGAGTTGACAATGTCCTTGAAGTGGTGAAGTGCCCACCACATGAACCAAGGAGAGACGCCAAAGCAGCTGCCATGGACTCTGGCCTGTCCAAGCCTCTGCGCACCTGCAGTCTCTTTCCACTGGCCCTTCCCTGCTTTGCCACCATCGTGGAAGAATAGAAGGGAGGGGGAGAAGGTGGGTGGGCTCAGGGAGAATGGCCAGAGTGGCCAGAAGATGCAGAGAGAAGCCCCACTGGGATCTGAGTATTCCCCAAGGGCACTCAGCCACAGGGATGAACTAGTGTTTGTTTGTATCCTTGCAGTTATGTGACTTAAAGTGACTCAGAGATATCTATGTGTGCGAGTGTACTCCGCTGGCAGTGAAGTAAATATACCAATTTGTGGAAGCTCGTGTGTCTTCTCAACTGATAAACCATACATTCCCTAAGCATACGTTGTCTCCTTCCTGAGTGTCATCCACTGTTGAGAACTTAGAGTCAAGTCAGACAAAGCTGCCCAGGAGGGGTCATTCTTCAGAGAAGGTGACTGGGATTGGCCCCACTGCTAGACAGCAGTTGATGAGGTCAGATCTGCCCCACCAGGGTATGGGCAAGCTGAGGGGTTTCAGGCTAGGGCCAAAGCTGAGCCAGGCCCCTGTCCGCACCCCTGCTGTTGAGCTGGGGGCCCCTCCTCAGGTGGCAGGGCTGTATTGTGATCATAGGAGTGGGGGCAGCTGTATCCCAGATGTTTCCCCAAGAGGAGAGAAATGATTGAAGGCTGACAAGGGTTCAGGATAGAGTTAGTGTCGCTTGCTCTTGATCAGCTCCTGGAGTGGTTCTATGACCTTTGGTTCCTGGGTAGGTGCTTGGTCCAGCTGTGCTGACTTGCCACGTGTCAGACAGTGGTTGCCCAGCTCCAGCATGTGGCTGGCCTGTGAGGGAGCCAGCAAGGGGTGGGGTGGGTGAACAGTGTGTTGGCTGCTCTCCCCCAGCCCCTGTGCTGCCACAGAGGGTAGTGAGCCCGGTCATGCAGGGGCCCACGGTAGGGGAGGCAGGATGCACGCGGCACTGTGCACACAGGGGCACTGTTGAAGCCTGGGAGAGCCTCCCATCCTCAGCAGCAGACTTGCCTTCCACCCTGCCCTCTGACTTCCACTACTCCAAGCCCCGCGTGGACCATGTGTATGGGTCCTTCATTTCTCGTCTCAATTCTCAAACGCACAGAGTTGAAGGTTTACAGAGTAGCCTCCAAGCAAATGGAAAAAGGAGATGAAGGTCTGACCCAGAGTCAGCCAGTGTGGCCTGCTGGAGGGGGCTCTGGAGATACAGACACCTGAATTTGAATCCCAGTCTGTCACTTAGTGGTAGTGTGATCTGGGGCAGATTTGTTAACCTGTCAGGCTCACTTTTTTCACTGCTACAGGTTGCACATCCCACGGGCTGGTGAGATTATGGCAGTGCACACAGATGGGCTGTCAGCCATGTGGCCTCCATCTCTGGTCTTTGGTTTACCTGGTGATGACACTTCTCTCCTTTTTCTTTTCTTTTCTTTGTTTTTTTTTGAGATGGAGTTTTACTCTGTTGCCCAGGCTGGAGTGCAGTGGCACAATCTCAGCTCACTGCAACCTCCGCCTGCCGGGTTCAAGTGATTCTCCTGCCTCAGCCTCCTGAGAAGCTGGGATTACAGACACATGCCACCACACCCAGCTGATTTTTGTATTTTTAGTAGAGTCGGGGTTTCACCATGTTGGCCAGGCTGGACTTGAACTCCTGACCTCAAGTGATCTGCCGGCCTCGGCCTCCCAAACTGCTGGGATTACAGGTGTAAGCCACCGCGCCCAGCCAACGCTTCTCTTTAGGTGGGTCCTTACGGCTCTCCCTGGTGTCCACTGTACAAGCAAAGTATCAGCAGGAAAGGATTTGACACGTGTTGTCCACACTTAGATACTCCTTTGGACTCACATTGCCTTTCTGGGGTGCATTTGCATTATAAAGTTTCTGGGTTTATCTGTGTAGCGAAAGACAGATGTTAAAACCCTCAAGGGCCTTGTTTGCAAGACCCTGCATATCTGAAGCTGACTCCTGGGGCAGTGCTAGCCTTGAGTCCTACACCAGCACATGCTTCCTGGGGCAGAGCCTGTCCTGCCCTACGCAGTTCCATTTCTCGCCCCTGTGCCCACCCTGTCTTCATTGAACATTTACTGCGCAGTCTTCCCTCCATGCAGGAAGGGACTCACAGTCTAAGGGAAAGACAGGCGTGGGTTGCCTGGAGGTTGAGCAATTGTGGCTCGTAGGATGTGATCATAACATAGATTTATCTTTTTCTCTCACAATTCCTTTGTATTTTTTTTTCTGGAGGTTCCTGTTCTCCCTGTCCCTGGATGAAAACTGAGACAAAGCCTCAAAAATTTCTGGCTGGACTTAAATTTTAAAAACCCAAAGCTATGGCTACTTTTAAGTCACAAAACAGTTTCAATGCATGAAGTGAAATGTCCAGTCTCAGGAAAATAAAATTTCAAAACTTGAATTAAGGTTCAGGCATCTCCCTTTTTCCATTTGGGATCTGCTGCAGAGAGGAAACCTCTGTCAGAGAAGGGGACAGAGGCATCTTTGCTAGCTTGGGGGAGGGGCATTTCAGGCCAAGGAGCACCACTTGTTCAGGGACTTGCATGCTGCTTGGTGTGGTTGAGACATGGTGGTGGGTGGAGAAAATAGGGGTGGAGGTAGAGGGGATGAGGCTGGAATACGTCACGGGAACCAAATTGTGCAGAGCCCTGCAGGCCTTGCTAAGGAGTTTGGACCTTCTCCAAAGGGGCGATTTTGTAATCAACTCTTTATGTAGTTGTCTCCTCCACCAAAGAGTGAAGCCGTTAAAGCCAGGAACCAGGTATTGGTCGTTGCAGAACCCTCCAGGCCAGTTGTGTGTCTGCTGCCCAGGCTGTGAGCTCTTAAGTGTTGGCTGAATGGAAAGAATGATGATCGCAGGCAAACTGTGATGTCTGTCTTTCATTTGTTTGTTTCTCACTGCTTTCTAGTAATGAGAAAGGCTGGGAGATGGTGAATATTTCTTGGCTAAGTCTTACTGCCGATAGTCGGGAGCTGCTTTGGAGGAGGGAACACTTGCCCTCACTGCACAATTGGCAGGCACTTCCTCCAGGAAGTTTGTCTTGATGCAGAGAGAGGATTTCCCCCAAAGTGAAGGTTACCAAGTGCTGAAACCCAACCTTCCTCCCATCCTCTTGAAATGAACCTGTCCATTTTGCCTCCCTAGTGGGTGGGGATTAACTCGAGCATCCAAAACAAACAAAGCAGACACCCTTTGTGCGATGATGGAGAACCATGGCTGTGGCCAGTTTGACCTGAGGGAGTAAACTCATTCACTTGGGGTGGGTGACTGAAGTTCGAGATGATGAGAGGCTTTAGCACAGTGCCATATGGGGTTAAGAGCACCGTGTGGAGCAGGCAGGCACAAGGTCACCCCAGAAAGGCACATGGTTTCAACAAAGAATCAAAGAAGCAGTGTGCAGGGTTGGAGCCGGTTAAAGGAATCTGCTAATGAACTGCTCAGAGGCTGCAAGATTGCTTTTGAGCTTCTCTGAAGAAATGAAAAAATGTTTTTCAGTGGAACAGTTTCAAATCTTTCCTTTAAAGATCTGGTGAGCAGGCCGGGCGTGGTGGCCTGTAATCCCAGCACTTTGGGAGGCCGAGATGGGCGGATCATGAGGTCAGGAGATCCAGACCATCCTGGCTAACACAGTGAAACCCCGTCTCTACTAAAAATACAAAAAAATTAGCCGGGCATGGTGGTGGGCGCCTGTAGTCCCAGCTACTTGGGAGGCTGAGGCAGGAGAATGGCGTGAACCCGGAAGGCGGAGCTTGCAGTGAGTCGAGATCGTGCCACTGCACTCCAGCCTGGGCGACAAAGCGAGACTCCATCTCAAAAAAAAAAAAAAAAAAATCTGGTGAGCAAAGGAGGAGGAACACTTACTAGCGTCTACTGCATCGCTGGACTGAGCAGGTGATGAGGACACGAAGAATCAGTCCATAGACAGTGAGCTCCACAGGAAGGACTTGGTTTAGTTCGCCACTCTCGTCCTGCCAGCACCCAGCATAGTGTCTGGCACGTAGCATGAGCTTCACAAGCATTTGTTGAATGAATACGTCACAGTGCTTGCCTCTGGAACTTACTGTCCAGTGGTAGACAGACCTTTAATCCTGTACACACTATGCAGTGTGAGAAGTGCTAGGGCTCTGTATGGGTTGCAGTTGGGCTCCAAAGGAAGGGTGTGCCCATTTCCTCTGCAGTGTGCCATTCATTCACTTACCCATTCATTCTTTAATTCAACAAATGTTGAACACCTCCTATTTATGGAGAATCCCATCTATATCTCCATCTGGACTGGGTTATGAATGGTTTAATTTGCTCTTTTATTGATCTGTATGGCTTCTGGAAATGGGTGGCCCCATCAGTTTTAGGCGGCTATGATTACACACAGTAATCCAGAAGCTTCTTTCATGTCTCAACTTTTAAAGTATTATTTTTCTAAAAGTTGTTTCCTACTTACAGACGTTAGTTCGCACACACACACACACACAGATACACCACTACCTATAACTTTTGTTGCTAACAAGTCTGGCTGAGAAATTGTGAATTCCTTGGCATGTTTTTCTGATACCGTCATCTTTCTATTAACATGACTAATCTTTGAAGTTCTTGAGTAAGAGAAGGTAAGAGGAATTGTCCAAGAGGACAACTTGCCAATCCAGCCTTAGCCTCCAGGCCTGGAGGTAAACAAACATCCTCATCCTTGTCTTCATCTTTGCTGCAGTGTTGACTTCATGCTATCTCTGGCACAAGCCCCTATTTTTTTCTCTTGCATACTTAGCTGGGTCAGAAAACAACCTGGGTCAGAACCCTGGCTTAAAAGCGAACAGAGGGAGAGCACAGGGAACACGGAAAACACCCCAGGCCTTCATAGCCAAACAAAAGCTTCTCCAAATGTAGGGAGCCATTCTCATCCACTCGTGTTAACTCAAGCATTAATCAAGCACTATCCACCTTCCCAGCTTAACCCTCCCATTAAAAGGGCAAACACGCCATGGAAACCAAACGCCAAAATAGGCAAAGGACCTGAATGGGCATTTCACCAAAGAGGATATACAAGTGGCCAATATGCACAGAAGAGATGCTTCTCAGCCATCAGGGAAACGCAAACCAAAACCACAATGCGTTACCACTTCACACGCAGTAGAATGGCTATAATAAAAAAGAATAACAAGTGTTGTGAGGATGTGGAGAAACTGGAACCCTCATCCACTGTTGGTGGGAATGTAAAGTGGTGTGGCCACTTTGGAAAATAGTTTGGCAGTTCCTTAAAATGTTAAACATAGAGTTATTATTTAACCTAGCAAGTCTGTTCCTACGTATATACCCAAGGAAAATGAAAACACATTCACACAAAAATCTTTTACACAAAAGATTATAGATTTATTCATAAAAACCAAAAAAGGAAACAGTACAAATGTCCTTCAACTAAAGAATGGATAAGTAAAATGTAATATAGCCACGCAATGGAATATTGTTTGGCAAGATAAAGAAATGAAGTATTACGTGTGCTGCAACATGAGTGAACCTCAAAAACATTATGCTAAGTGAAAGAAGCCAGTTACAAAAGTCAAAAGATGTAGTGCATGATTCCATTTGTATGAGGTGTCCATAGCAGGCAAATCTATGGAGAAAGAAAGATTAGCCAAGGTCTGGGGATGGCTGGAGGTAGGGGTGGTGAGAAATGAGAATGACTGCTAATAGCTATGGGGTTTTTTTCTCTTTGAGTGATAAAAGCATTTTAAAATTAGATTGTTGTGATGGTTGCACAACTCTGTGACTGTACTAAAAATCTGTGAATTGTACACTTCAAATGGGTGAATTGGATGGTATATGAATTATATCTCAATAAAATGGCTAAAAAGCAAAAGAAAGCAAATATCAGGAGAAAACCAAATAAATTCCAATGCATCTGGAAGGTACCACCCAAACCGTCACTAATGTCTAGAAAATTCCCTCCTTTTGACCAGTTTATTTTCTTTTTCTTTTAATTAATTAATTCATTTTTTTCAAGACAGGGTCTGACTCTGTCACACAGGCTGGAGTGCAGTGGATCGATCTTGGCTCATTGCAACCTCCACCTCCCAGCTTAATGCAGTCCTCTCGCCTCAGCCTCTCAAGTAGCCGGGACTACAAGCGCATGCCATCACACCTGGCTATCTGTGTATTTTTTGTAGAAGTGGGGTTTTGCCATGTTGCCTAGGCTGGTCTTGAACTCCTGGGCTCAAGCGATCCCCCTGCCTCAGCCTCCCAGCGTTGGGATTACAGGGATGAGCCACCCAGCCTGGCCGAGTAGTTTCTATTGAAATAAACAGTTGTCTTTGTCTCCAGGGGTATCTGAGGCTGCCTGAGGACCGATCCCGATGCCATCTTCACCTCCTGCCTTTATAATCCTGAGGGGGAGTTCTCACCTCTGCAGAGAGAAACAAGCCAAGAGAGGCTGTCATTTGTCCAAGGTTGCATCTCAAGAATGAACATGGCCCAGGTTGGGCCCTTTCTGGAGGTTGAAGTCTGCTCTTCCTAAGGTGCTAAGAGACAATAGCCTATCTCCATTAAATTATGTTTAAATTTTTTTTTTTATTCTCACCCCCTCTCAGAGGTCTAAGAGATTTAAAAGGATTTAGGAAAATGCATTTTGGATTATAAGCAGCTTAACAGATTTTCCCAACTGGGAACCTCCACCTCAACTCCTTGTCTCAGTGTACCCCAAATTTATTGTCACGTTTTATGTGTGCCAGGGCATGAAACAGGTTGGGAAGCACAGGGTTAAAAGACAAAATTTTCCTGGGCATCTTTTTTGGCTAAAGGACTGGACTAGACGGAGGTGTCTCCCTCTGGCTCATATATGATCCCCACAAACCAGAAAATGAGTTAAGACAAATGTTAACTCATTGTTAACTCAATGTTAGGATAGCTGTCTCTCAGGGAAGTTGTGAGAACCCAGTAAGATGATACCTATAATGTGCTTAGCTAGTGCCTGGCACTCAGCCACGGGTCAATAAAATGTAACTGCCATGCTTGTTAACTCTACATGGTCTTGTTATTGAACCAAACTGGGATCCACTCACCTGGTGCAATAAAGTCCAACCTTGGCATCAAGATTGCAGGGTGTCAAGCAAGGAGAATGGGGCAGCTCATGCTTAAGACCTGAACTCCTCCATGGCTTACAGACAAGGGTTTTTAAAGGTGAGGAGGCAGAGGTTGCAGGCAATGTCATAAATCAGTGCATGGAGGCTATACATGAGTTTGACCTAAAAAGGAGTGCCATCTCAAAGCAGGAGGGAGGGGGTAGCCAGGAGTCATAGATAGATTCAAAGATTTTCTGATTTGCAATTGGTTAAAGAGGCAAAGTTTTGTCTAAAACTTTGGGATTAGCAGAATATTAGTTTTGGCCCAGGGGCGTGACCTCCGCCAGGCCCCTCAGGAAGAAATCTAGAACAATGAAGAACAGTGGTCAGAGTTTGGTCCTTAGTCCTCCCTATCTGACGTCTTTGAGCCAGTGGATCCATTTGGTGGAGGTCCAGGTTTCTGCCAAACAACTCAGGGACATGTGTTAAGATGTGATCTTTAGTTTCTACAGGGGGACCAAACATCCCATGATTCTCACTTCCTTCGCTACTGTTTTAAGCTACTATCACCTTCTTGCTTATCCAGATGCTCATTTACTTCTCAGGGCTAGCTACTTGCCTGGAATTTCCCTTGAAGGAACTCAAGATTTTCTTCTATTTCCATGCTTGGGGGATCCCTGCAGGTCCCTAAGAGGGGTCCCTGCTCTTAGTCTCCCTACCCTGGCAGTTGTCTGGGGCCAGTTTGGGCTTGCAGACTGACCGCTGCCCCTTGTGCATTATTTCATTGATTAGGAAGAACAAACTCATTTTGACATCTTCCTAAAATCTCCGTCACAACTGAGAAAAGAAATCTATGGGGAGAAAAAAGGAGTCACATCGTTATGTCACATGTGGGGGTTGGCATGTCAGGGCATGTGAGAGAAGTTTTCAGGGATTCTATTTGCATGTAATTCTTAAAGTTTTCTGGGAGCCACGGAGGCAAGTTGAAACATGGTTGGCCCTGGGCTGAGATGCTGGAGCAAGGAACAGGGCAACAGCTGCTTCTTGAACACTTGGAGGTTTGTCTCCCAGGGTTCCTGTTATCTATTGCTGGGTAACAAGTTACCTCAAAATTTAGTGGGATAAAATATCAATGACTTATTGTTTCTCATGATTCTGGGGGTCATGAATCCAGAGCTTGACTGCATTGGCTCTTTTCTTCCATGTAGTGACAGCTGAGTCACTGATCTGCTGCAGATGGATGGTGGCTGTGCTGTGCTGGAAGGTTCAGGAAGGCTTCACTCACATGTCTGGCACCTTGATCTTCCTCTGTGTGGCCTTTCTCTCCACATGGTTTCTCATTCAGAAGTCTAGCCCAAGTTTCCTTACAGTATGGTGGTTGGCTTCATTAGAGAGCATGAGAACCTAGACCTTTTCACATCCTTGATGCAGGAGTTTCAGCTCCTTAGCTCAGCTAGGTCTGGGTTCTTGTCTCATGACCAGGAAGAAGTAGGCATGCAGATACACGAAGAGTGAGCAAGGTGGGAAGTTTTATTGAGTGATGAAACAGCTTTTAGCAGGGAGGGGACACTGGGGTGGTCCCCCTACCTGAAAGCAGGAGAGTTCCCAATATGACTGAGCCTGGGGCTTTTTATGGGCTCAGAATAGGGAGTACATGCTGATTGGTTTGTGAGTATGCAAAAAAGGTTAAAGCAAAAACACCACTCAAAGGTGGGCATGATAGTGTAGAAAACCAATTAGGAAAGGGTGGGTATATGTAAATAGGTGAAGGATGGGGATCAATCAGAGGAAAGCGTGCCAAATGGGAAGGCCAGTTCCCAATCTGGTTTGAGGATTTACTGGGATTGTTTCCTGCTTGAAGCTTGGGTTTCACTGGAGACCCACCCTATCTGCCTAGGCATTTTTCTGCCTCCTGCCTCTATCATTCTCATAAGGGCTAGGAATGGAGAGGAACTTCTGTCTCATTCTATTTGTTAAAACAAGTCACACAGCTAGCCCAGATTCAAGGAGAGAGGAAGTAGAGTCTGTCTCTTGATGGAAAGAGTGCCATGGTTATAAAATGAGGGGAGGCATTGATGGTGGTCATCTTTAGAGACCATTCACTATACACAATGAGCTGGGAACACATATTTTGGGAAGAGAGAAACAAGATTCTTTAATCAGTCAGTCTTCGGGCACTAGTTGAAGGAGGGGCAATTTTGGAAGAAACATTGAGGTGTAACACTAAAATTGTTCCTTGACTCAATTCCAAGAGAAAATATTTTTGGAAATCTTTGGGTCAGGGACTGAAAGAAAGCAAAAAATCATGGAAAAAAATATATTTTTTTGTAGAAACAAGGTCTTGCTATGTTGCCCAGGTTGATCTCGAACTCCTGGCCTCAAGCAATCCCTCCAATTTGACCCCTTAAAGTAATATTCCATGTTTAGGCTATTCAAGTTTAGGCTTACAGGTATGAGCCACTGTGCCTGGCCATGGAAAAGATTTTAAATAACAAGGGTGTTATAATGACACTGTAAGAGCAAGACCCCTTTCTGCTGGATTCTGATAAAACAATTATAACTGGTCAGCAGACGGCCTTCTTCTGTCAGTGAATGCCACGGAATCATGTCAGGAGAACCAGCGGCTACAGGAATGAATGGGCTGATCCCAGTGAAATCGGAGGGAGCACTGTGCACATGGCAATGAAAAAGCCCAGGGCCGTGGCAAGCCCTCTTCAAGTGGGGCAGTAGGAGAGTATCAGTTACTGAGACCAAGGCCACCAGATGGAGGCATGGAGTTTGGCTTTGGAGGCTGTTGCTGAAGATCCACATGGCCTGTAGACCACAAGAAGCAGCCCTGAACCCTGCTAGGGGCAGGAGGAACAAGTGGGGCTAGATGCCAATGATGGCTCCCTGTACCCCTCTCCCTTGATTATCTCCCAAATGGGGCAGCACAGCCCAATTAGGTTATATGCTTCTGGGGGGTCACCCTCTCCTAGAGTAAATATTTTAGAGCTGAGCATATGGCTAAATATTGTTATTATTTTGAGAGATAGAGTCTCGCTCTGTCACCCATGCTGGAGTGCAGTGGTGCAATCACAGCTTATTGCAGCCTCCACATCCTGGGCTTAAATGATCCTCCTGCCTCAGCCTCCCGGGTAGCTGGGACTACAGGTACACACCACCATGCCCAGCCAATATTTTTGTAGAGACAGGCCCTGCCTATGTTAGGCCCATTGCTGATCTAGAACTCCTGGGCTCAAGCAATCCTCTCACCTCCACATCCCAAAGTGCTGGGATTACAGATGCGAGCCACTACACAGGGCCAAAAAGTTCTTTTAAAATACATCTTTTGCTATTCTGAATCAATTGCTTTGAATTTCACCAAGGCGGGCTTCACAAAGGAACAGCATGAAGGATGTTTGAATATTTTCTTCAGACAGCCCAAACATGGAATACTATTCAGCTACCAAAAGAAACTCACTATTGATACCTGAACCAACTTGGATGAATCTCAAAGGCATTATGCCGAGTGAAAGAAGCCAGTCTCAAAAGGTTATACACATAATGGAGCCATTCTTGACCGTCTCATGAAGACAAAACTACCATGTTGGAGAACAGCATGTTGCCTGAGGTTAGGGGTGGAGGTGGAGGGGGAGGTAACTATAGAGGGATTTCATAAGGGAGTGTTTGGGGCTGTCTGTATCCTGATTGTGGCAGTGACTGCATGAATCTATGCATGTGTTAAAATTCACAGGCTTGTCCACTGCCCCCGGAAGTCAATTTACTGTATAATTAAAAAAAAATGTTCCAAATGTCATCAATAGGATTTTGGCTCCTTTATGCCTTAGCTTTTTCCATGGCCAGGGGAGGGCAGTCACCCAACTTACTCTACTTTCAGAAGCAAAATGAAGAAGGGTCAGACATTGCTGCAGACATGGATTTTTGAAAATGTCACCTTTTCAGGTTTTGAAAGGAAAACAAAAGTTAGCAGGTAGCCCCCCTCTGTATCATTTCCCCTTAATGGTAGAGACAAAGAGAAGGTGGGACAGGTGCTTTGGAATGATTTGTACAATGTTACTGTATTTTCAGTGCTTACTACATGCCAGGCACTGGGCCTTAAGTGCTTTGTTTACTTCAATTTTCTCTGAGAAGTAGGTGCTATTATTAGTCCCACTTTGCAGATGAGGGAATTAAGGCCCAGAGAAGTAAAGCAGTTTGCACAGCTGGTGAGCAGGGGAGCTGGGGTTGAATTAAAAGCCAGTGCCCTTAATTCCTATGCCATTCGCCCGACCTCCCAGTCTCTGTCATCTCCACCCTAGACCTTGGAGTTTCTTGCTGTCTGGGCTTGAGATTGGTATTTGGGTACTCTTTCTCTTGATCCTCAAGGATTTAGTCTTGGTCATGCCCTCTGGGTCCCCTCCTATCTCCCTCTCTTGCTGGGCAGTTCCTCCTGGGCTGGCCTCTCAGGGGGCCCTTATGTGAGACTTGGGAGGTGGCGGCAGCAGCAGGCAGAGGTGTGGGCTTTGGCAGACAGGAGATGTGGCATCTCTCCGGATCCCATGTGGCTCTCCCGCCTGGTGATCTGGGCAGCCGTCATCATCAGGTATGGTTTCCTCTGGCCCCTGGCCTGGACAGCAGGTGTGGCTTCTTGAAACCTAGCATTGGCTTCCCTGACCGTTGCTTCTCCAGCTTTCTGATGGGTTTTTATGAACCTAATTTCCTGGAGTGAGCCCCTTCTTGAAATGCCTAAAGTGGTTTCTGTTCTCCACACCAAACCCTGGCTGATAGAGAGTCTAAGGGCTCTGCCCTCTCAAGAACCTCTTTTTGAAGAGAAAAGAGAATGTAAGAAAAAGGGGGTGCAAGAGGGGAAATACTAAACAGTGGTAAGGAAGTTGGGGAGAGAGGAGAGAAAAAAGGAAGGAAAGAGAGGAGAAAGGCAAGGGAGGAGAGAAGGGGAGAGGAGAAGAGAGGTAAGAGAAGAAAAGAAAAGGGAGGGGGATAAGGGAGGGGACAAGAGGCAGGAAAGAGAGGGAAGAGGAATGCCAGCGAGAGAGCCTCTTAAAGGATTTTTTGGTAAAAGACTATAATTGAAAACTGAGGAAAGGGACTTGGGACAGGAGACCCTATGATGAGTGTCCCTGGGGTGTCCCTTCTTGGAGTTGGTTGGCTGAATCCTCTTATCCGCCCAGCATTGACTAGGGGGCCCGGCCTGGGGAACAGGAAGAAATTCTCAAAGGAGCCTCCCAGCTTCTTTTCTTTTCTTTCTTTTTTTGACAGAGTTTCACCCTTGTTGCCCAGGCTGGAGTGCGATGGCATGATCTCGGCTCACTGCAACCTCTGCCTCCCAGATTCAAGCAATTCTCCTGCCTCAGTCTCCCAAGTAGCTGGGATTACAGGTGCCCACCACCACACCCAGCTAACTTTTTTTTTTTTTTTTTTTTTTTTAAGTAGAGACAGGGTTTCGCCATGTTGTCCAGGCTGGTCTCGAACTCCTGACCTCCGGTGATCCACCCACCTCAGCCTCCCAAAGTGCTGGGATTACAGGCATGAGCCATCATGCCTGGCCCCTTTTGTTCTGTTGACTGCCTGTCCCTTGTGTGAAGGAGGCAATGGCAGTTATTGTCCCCAGTGCATAGTGAGGGACACCACAGCATAGACAGGCTTGAATGGGGTGGTATGGGGCAAATCCAGGAGGAGCACCAGTGTTCATCATCTCAGCACCAGAAAACCAGAAAGGCCCTAAGGGAGGAGAGGGGTGGGAGGATTCATTAAGCATCTGTTCTGTTCAAAGTGTCAAGCATTTTTCATGCCATAGTTCATTCGACTGAATCTTTACAAAGTCCTGGTTTATTATTTCCATTGATAAAAAAAAAAATGAGGCTCAGAGGTTAAACAAATCACCCAATGACATACTAGGGTAAATGTGAGATTCAAACCCAGCACCATCTAGCTCCAAAGCCTGGTGATTCCTCCTACACCACTACCCTTGGAATAGCTGCCTAGAAAGTGCTATTCATTCTTTTCAGGGCTCTCACTCCAAAGGAACCTGTTTGTGCCTGTGCCTGTGTTTGGTTCTAAATTATATTTACAGCCATCCCTGAGGCATGGTTCCAGTAGCCCCCACAGATACCAAAATCCACAGGTGCTCAAGTCCCTTACTAAAAATGGCATAGTATTTGCATTTGACCTATGCACAACCTGCTGTATACTTTACCTCATCTTGAAATTACTTATAATACCTAAAACAATATAAATGCTATGTAAATACGGCTGACCCTGGAACTGTGTAGGTCCACTTATACATGAATTTCTTCAGCCTCTGCCACCCCTGAGACAGTGGGACAGATCCCTTTTCTTCCCCCTCCTCCTCAGCCCACTCATCATGAAGATGGCGAGGGCGAAGACCTTTATGATGATACACTTCCACTCAGTGAATAGGAAATGTATTTTCTCTTCCTTATTTTCTTAACTATTTATGCCCAGTGTTCCGTTATTGGAACGCTAAGCATGTGGGAGTTATTTATATCCTACTGCTCAAGGTCTGATTGCAAAAATTCAAAAAATTGCAACCTCAGGCATAAATGGGTTAATAACATTTTCTTTAAGTCACGGTATTGTTTGAATTCAGTATGTGATACATGCAACATACAAAACGTGTTAATTGACTGTCTCTGTTATTGGTAAGGCTTCTGGTCAACAGTAAACTATTAGTAGTTAAGTTTTTGGGGAGCTGAAAGTTACATGTGGATTTTCCACTGCATGGGGTATTGGTGCTTCTAACCCCTGTGTTGTTCAAGGGTTAACTGTCATTGTTATACTGCATTGCTTAGGGAATTATGACAAGAAAAAAGCCCATACGTCTTCAGTACAGATGCAACCATCCATTTTTTTCCCTAGATATTTTCAGTCTGAGGTTGATTGAATCTGCGAATGAGAACCTGTGGATATGGGGGGCTGACTGTAATTGCTTAGATTTGTGTCTTGGCCAATTGGTCTCTTTCAATTTAAGACGCACACTGGTCACTTCTAGTAATCTAATTTGCTTTATTTAGTTGCTTTACATGTATTAAGTTCTGATCCTCAAAAAAGAAAAAAAGCATGGAAAGTGATTATGATATCTTTGTCTTATGGATGAGAAAGCTGAGACTCAGAGAAATGGTGTAACTTGTTAAAAGCTACACAGCTAAGTGTCAGAATAGGATTTGGAGAGGATGGGCATCTGCCTAACCACAAAACCTGTGCCTGCCCGCCATGGGACACTACACAGCTCTCAGTGCAGCAAACGTACAGGACCTGTGGACGCCGATATAACTGTGTGATAAAATGTCATGAGGCTCGTAAGGCTGATAATTTCAAAATAATTTTTAATAAAAAGAAAAGTGTCTATGACAAGATGCTCCTGAGAAAAGGTAGTACACAAAGTTGAATTGAATATACAGTGTGATTATTTACAAATAAAACATCAAAACAAACTTGCTTATGCAGAGAAAGAGAAACTAAAGAGAGATCCATCAAAACAGTGGTGCTAAAATTATGGGTAATTTTTCCTTCTGTTTTTCTGGATTTGTTCAATTTTCTTTTCTTTTTCATTCTTTTTTTCTTTTTTTGAGATAGAGTCTTGCTCTGTCACCTAGGCTGGAGTGAGGTGGTGCCATCATAGCTCACTGCAACCTCCACTTCCTAGGCTCAAGTGATCCTCCTACCTCAGCCTCCTGAGTAGTTAGGATTACACGTGTGCACCACAAACCTTGGTTAATTTTTAAATTTTTTTTGTAGAGACAGGGTTTCACTATATTTCCCAGGCTGGTCTTAAACTCCTGGGCTCAAGCGATCTGCCTGCCTTGGCCTCCCAAGGTGCTGGGATTACAGGTATGAGCCACCACGCCTGCCCCAATTTTCTTTAATGAAAAACAGCTCTATATTTATATATTGTTATAGACAGCCACCAGCATGGGTAAAAATGAAGTGTGGCTCTGTATAATAACAAAGGAAAGCCCCCTAGGCATCAGGACAGCGGAGAGGAGGCACTTGGGCCCAAGGCCCCCCGCCTGGAGGGTAGTCACCCTGCTTCTGGTTTTTGAGAGCCCCACCCAGCCTCTCCTGCCCAGCCTGTGCTGGTCTCTGCCAGTCTTCGGGCACTCACTGTGGGTACCAGTCTGGGCCAGGCACTGAGCTGCACTGTAAGTTCCTGTGGGAAAGAGGCTGACTATGCTCTGTTCATCTTTGTGCCTCTCAGGCCAAAAGCAAGGTCTTACGTGTGGTAAGAACACAGTAAGGGTTGAATAGAGAGAATCTCCAAGGTTGTTTTTTTTTTAGGACTTGTGACTTTACTTTGAGGCCTGACTTGGCAGCCAAGCCTCTAGGACTTGATGGGACCTGGATTTCACAGTGTCCTTGGCGCATCTGTATAAGATGCCTCCAGAGGACTCAGCTCGCCTAACTCAGCCTCAGCATTATTTCCCTCCAGGGCTGCCTCCTTGTCTGATTAAGAAACCACCTCTCAGATGACGTAAAGGTCTCCAGCAGCCCAGAGAGCCTTAAATGGTGGAGTTTGAAAATATGATATTCGTTTTTCCATTATCTAATTGCTGTTGTAGTTGATTTATCCTGATATGACCCTTGCTGACAAGACTCTGGCTATATTGTACATCCCTACAACTTAGCAGTGACCCTGCAGGGCCCTTCCGACCCATCTCCTTCTTGGCCCCAGCCTCCTGTCCTGAGGCTCCCACCCACTGCCCACTGTGCTTCAGCTGCATTGTGTTACCTGCCCAAATGGGTACGGCTGCTTTGAGCTCCATTCCTAGCATCTGCTTGTGCTGTTCCCCTGCCTGGCATGCCCTCCTCCCCCAGTCCATCTGCCAAATGCCTCGCCCCTGTTTCAAGGCTCTGCTCAAATGCTGACCCCTTACAAAGCCTTTCTTGAACTGTATCCACAGGTCACATGGATCTCTCCCAAAGAATTCTGCCATCTCTTGGTGCAAAATTCCTTGCACTTATTTCATCGGATGCTCACTTTTTCTACATATGTTTAGTGGATATTACTCTTAACATGGAGCCAGGTGCTGGGTGGGTACTTGGTGTATATTACCTCAAATTCTGGCAGCAACCACGTGAAGAGGTGCTGTCATTTTCATTTTCTGATGAGGACACTGGGGCTCAGAGAAGTGAAGGACTGGCCCAGTTTCTTACAGACATAAGGTGGTAGAGCTGGGATTGACACTGGGTCTGTGCGATTCCAACACTCTCATTTTGCTGCATATGAATCAGATTCTTTGACCAGGTGGTGGCTACTACGGGTGGCGGTGGCTCTTCATTCTCAGCAGTTCTGAAATGACATCACTGATAGTGCGAGGTAATACCTTGTACCCAGGGCAGAGTTCAGCACCATCTGCATTGGCAAATCAGAGATCAGTCACTTGCCTGCTGACATATGACTCCTGATAGAAGGGACTTGGAATAGCAGTCAGGTTGAAAGGGGAGCAGCAAGTTCATTTGGGCAGCACTCATATTGCTTTTTATTTTCATTTTTTTGAGACAGTCTTACTCTGTCGCCCAAGCTGGAGTGCAGTGGCTTGATCTTGGCTCACTGCAACCTCCGTCTTGAGGGTTCAAATGATTCTCCTGCCTCAGCCTCCTGCGTAGCTGGGACTACAGAGTGGTCCCACCATGCCCAGCTAATTTTTGGTTTTTTTAGTAGAGATGGGGTTTTGCCATGTTGGCCAGGCTGGTCTTGAACTCCTGGCCTCAAGTGATCTGCTAGCCTTGGTCTCCCAAAGTGCTAGGATTACAGCATGAGCCACTGTGCCCGGCCTCTTATTGCTTTTTATGGACTGCGTATTTATATGAGGTTGCTTTGGAGTGGCCTGATAGAATTATGGGTGGCTAAAACCCCTTACACAACCACTGTGGATGAAGTAAAAAGAAAAAATTGAGGGGAAAGGTTCTGGCTCTGGGAAGCAGAAGGCAGAAATACAGTTGCAGAAAGTTGTGTGTCTGCATCAAAATAATCAATCACCCAATTGTGTCATCCAGCCTGAGTCAGACCCCAGAGGGCACCTCATAGAGAGTAGATGATGCTGCTGTCAGTGGGGAAAACTACTAGGAACAATCAGGACTGATGGATGTTGTGGACCGAGCCCTCAAGTGCTCATCATCTAAATTAGAAGTTACTCAATGAACAGCTGTAGGCAGAGAGAGGGACTGGGTGGGTCCCTGTTGACTGGAAGTGAGTTGAACCTTGGGCTCTGGAAGACAGAAACCATCACTGTGAAAAGGCGGGTGAGCTGTTGTTCCCTTTACTTTCCTTGTGCATTGTTTCACATTTGTTTGGGTTGGTGAAGACAATCTCAACACTCCTCAAATGGCAGCACTGATAGTGCCAGGCAATATCTTTATGTACAAGGCAAAGTTCAGCACCTTCTGGATTGACAAATCAGGGATGAGTAACTTGCTGGTTGTCATTTGATCCCTGATAACTGGGACCCTCATCTCTCCCTTTCAGCTTTAATGAATGAAACGGTAGCAATAGTTATAGATGCTGTTGCCCAAAGAAGTATTGATTTTATAACTTGTTTCCTCCATTCTTCACCCTTTAATTACTGATTGGATTCAAGGTTCTGGTTTTCATCAGGTCATGGCAAATCTAGCAAATAAATAATAGCGCAGTAAGCTTTAAGTTCATTATTTTCATTGGCATCAATGCCACCATCATTCCATCTTGATTCAGTTCAATACAATTCAATATGTTTTTGAGCCCTTAGTCATTCTAAACGTTGTGGCAGGCACTGAGGAGACAGTAATGCATCTTTAAATACGGTTCCTGTTCTCATGAGGCTTACAGTCCAGAGGGAAGACAAACATGAAAGAAGCAACTATATGTCCATTTAGAATAATCACTAAGGGACACTATAGGAAAGTGTAACATGGAGATCCAACCTAATCTTGATGGATGGAGTGGTGAATGGACACAGGGAAGACCTCCCAGGGGAAGTAAGATTCCAGCTAAGAATTGGACGATGAGTGTTTTTGGGCAGGGGGATGGAAGCAGGATGGGGACAGGAAATGAAGAGTATTTTAATGGAGAAAACAGCAGGGCAAAGCTCTATAGTGGAGAGAGTGTAGCATCTTCATGGGCCTAAAGGAAGTCGAGGTATTTCACAGCACAAGGAGGAGAGTCATGGATGATGACCTCAGGGAGCTCAGCCAGAGCTGTGCAATGGTTTGGGACTTTATACCGAGGGATTGGGAAGCCTGGATTAAGTGTTTGGGTTGTAGTATTCTAAGCAGGTATAACAATAGCAAACACTTATATTGTGTGTATATGTGCCAGCCACTGTTCCAAGCACCTTGAAAACATTAATTAATTTATGTAAAGACCCATTGCACCCTGTTTTCTGGTACCAGGAAGCAAGACCAAGCCAGAGTCTATCTGGAAAAGCCAAGAGTCAGATGCTGGAGAGACCAGAGAACAGAGGCAAGCTTGTTTTAGCAAAAACTTGGAGTCAAGTTCTTGGGGTCTGGCTGAGATTGGCCTGAAGGAGGGCAGGTCAGGAATCATCCAAGACAGCCAAGTGACTAGAGACAGACAGTTTGGGGTTTCTTGGCTCAGCTTAGATAGCAGAAGGTGCATGGTACCCGGAGCCTGGTGTGCTGGGCTGGTCCATCTCCTGCTTTTGGTGTGAACTGCAGGAAATAATTGAGGTGAATCTGATACTCCTGTATAGGGTATATGGACAATAGAATACTAATGCGAGACCAATATGTGAATGAGTAGGAGTATTTCTGTGTTATGGTCAAAAGTCGGAATTCTAACTGGTACCAACATTGACCAGCTGGTCACCTGTCAATTGGTAATATAGGGAATGCCCACTCTGTGTACACTTCATGGGGGTAGAGTTGGGGATGAGCGTGGATGGTATCATGAAAAGTGCCCTTGCCAAGGGCTGAAGAGGTTGGACTCTAGTGCTAGTTCTGCTGCCTTTTAGCCATGTGAACTGGCACAAACCACCCACTCTGCCTGAGTCTCGGTTTTCTCATCTATAAGATGGGCTTTATGGAGTTGTTATGAGGATAAAACAAAATCTTATATGCGAGTGCATCTTTCAAGTGGTAACATATAACTGTAGCAGGGTGATTGGATGCTAGAGAAGCTAGCTGTGCTGCAAACCAACATAAAATGAGTGTGCCTCAGAGTGCCAACTTCGTGATTTGACATTGTTTGGGAAATGTAGTTGGCAAATATGTATGTGTGCTTTCAGGACCCCTCTTCCCAGAAGAGCCCATCTGGAAGGTAAATGTGGGTCAAATGATTGCATGTGGCAGACTCGAGGCAGACCAGACAGTTGTCATGTGACTGGTGTGGCATGCTCACAGCAGTGTGGACAGTTGTCTTGTAGCTAGGCTAGGCAAGCTAGGCTCATGGCATAGTGGACAGCTGTCACGTGGTTGGTGTGGCAGGCTCACGGCAGAGTGGACAATCATCATGTAGCTTGTGTTTCAGGATAGATAGCTATGATAGTCACTCCTTCTCTCCAGTGCCCTTTCCCTCTCTCTGTGATAACACCACCCCCATCTGGCTTCCCAGGTACCAGCTACCCTCTACCCAGATGACCATGACTAAGGCCCAGACTACCTAGAATTCCAAGAGGGGCAGATTGATGTGGGCTGGAGTGGTCAGAGAAAGCTTCAAGCAGACACAGGAACTTGAGCTATACCTTGAAAGGCAGACAGGATTGAGGCAGTCCTGTCTCACCTGAGGAGAAGGCATTTCAGATGGTGGAGTCAGCTAGAAGTATAATTAAATGTGGGCCTGGGAGGAGACTCAGACTAGATGGCAGGGTGCTTGCAGGAGATGGTGAGAGATAATCAACAAATCAACTCAACCTCAATCTGCTAAGTCTAGACTACACGCATGGCACATTCCCAACTGTATTAGTCTGTTCTCATGCTGCTAATAAAGACATGTCCAAGACTGGGTCATTTATAACAAGAAAGAGGTTTAATGGACCCACAGTTCCTTGTGGCTAGGGATGTCTCATAATCATGGTGGAAGGTGAAAGGCATGTCTTACACGGCAGAAGAAAAGAGAGAAAGTGAGAGCCAAGCGAAAGGGGAAACCTCTTACAAAATCATCAGATCTCGTGAGACTGATTCACTACCACAAGAACAGTATAGGGGAAAATGCCCCCATGATTCAGTTATCTCCCACCAGTTCCCTCCCACAACATGTGGGAATTATGGGAGCTACAATTCAAGATGAGATTTGGGTGGGGACACAGCCAAACCATATCACCAACCAACTTATTCCAAGTCTGTCCTTCCTTAATTACCCATATTTTGATCCCACATCCATCACTCATTGTCAGGAAGTTCTTTGCTGTGTCTAATCCAAGTCTGCATGGCTAAGGGTTGTTTTCCCCAGTTTTGTCTTCAGGTGAGGCAAAAGACACGGTTTATAGAAAGCCTCAGCAAGGAAAATA
The DNA here is from genome assembly GCF_028885655.2 of Pongo abelii. Lineage (NCBI taxonomy): Eukaryota > Metazoa > Chordata > Mammalia > Primates > Hominidae > Pongo > Pongo abelii. The sequence continues at coordinate 41,852,724 of NC_072004.2, read as the reverse complement.
TACTGGTGTTGACTCCAAATGTTGTCCCTGAGGAAAGCTTTTGGCATCTAGAATGGCCCAAGTGGCTGCAGCAGTCTGATCCTGCCTCCAGAGGAACTCTGGCTGTACTGGGGATCTTGGGTATTTCCTTTTGTCTTGTCAACTGGTAAAAGGACTTGAGTTTCCCCCTCCAGCTCATAGGAGAGGCGAGAAGGAAAGAAAAAAACAGGAATTCATCTTCTTTGTTTTTGCGGTGGAAATTATTTGCCTGTACCAATAGCATATTAAGATGTAATATTTAAAAGGAAAATGGCACAGTTTCTTCAGAGCTAAATGTTTATTGTCGACCCAAACATGGGTTCTTCTGATTATATTAAAGTTGCCCTGGAAGCAAGAGAAGGGATCCTGGCATCAGAGTGACCTGGGCTCATATCCTGACCTGGACACTAGTGAGGTGTGAGACCTTAGGCAAGCTAGTACACTTGTCTGAGCCTCAGTTTCCTCATCAGTAGAATGGGGATGGGGTCTGAGGAGGACAGTAATCCTTCCTCCATAGAGTTGTGATACAAATGACCACTTTATAGAACAAACAGAGGCTGCAGGTTGAAGATTCCCATCCTTCACTTATTCTCACTCTTTTCTGTTGCTTTGTCCTTTACTGGTCCCTCCTGGGCCCTCTCTCCTGGTCTGTGCCTCAGACTTCCTAGAGGGGACTCCAGGGCAGAGCTCACAGCAGCCTCCCTTCATCAGCACCGGGAGCCTGCCTCCCCCACCCAGAGGGATAGGGAACTCCTTCTGGAGGTGAGCGCCTGGTCTCTCTTTCATCCTCTGTCATCAAGCCAGGGTGATGAAATTGAGTGGCCCTCGCTGTCAAGTGCCCTTTTTACTGGAATTTAATCAGAACTCACAGACCAACTCTTTGGTCATTGCAGTTGAGAAGCTCAAGACATTCCAGCCTTACCCGCTCTGTTCTGCTTTTCCTGATGTTGCAAATACTTTTGGATGCTTATTTTTATTCAGGAAAGCACTGAGTATCAGACTTTTTAATGAGAGTTCCCTGTGGAGAGATGATTGCATCTCTAGAGGCCAGTTACTGCTTTAGAGACCCACAGCGCAGCTTTTCAGCAAGAAGCCTAATTAAACAAGTTTGGGAAAGTCCCCGAACTATGTTTCTGTGGGGTCCTGAGACAGCCTGATTTCAAGGGAAAATGGGAGGCCCTTTCCTGGAAATGATGCAATTGACCAAAACAAATACTTTCATCCAACCTCCCTTTCCAAAGGCCCCTCTGTTGGTGGATTCCCTTTGGGGGCTGTGTCAGGATTCAGAGAGTGGGGTATAGGCCAGGACTCCCTAAATCCTTTCTGTCTGAATAGCAGAGGGGAGTCTTGGATGAAAGCCGTTTAAAAGATAAATAAATTTTCTAACTCATTAGTTTATTTAATCCATAAATTCCTATCATGTAAATTTATTTTGTTATAGAATAGGTAAGATATTTGCCTGGTTCAGAATTCAGTAAAAGTATCTCCTAACCCAGTCCCAATTGTCTGATTTCCCTCCCTAGAGGGAAGTAACAGACCAGTTTCTTATGCCTCCTTTCAGAGATACGGTATGTACAGAAAAACTGTACATCTTTTCTTCTGGTGCCCTCTTTTTTGATTTTTAAAAATGTAATATATCATGGAGTTCTTTTCTAAACAATGCATACAAGTCTTCATTTTTTTATGATTCATATTAGTTCACTGCATAGAGATATCACAACTTTTTCAGTAATCTCCTATTAAGGGACAGCTGGTTTATTTACATTCTTCTACTATTATAAGCAACACAGCAGTGAATAACCCTGTACAAATGTCTTTTCATACATGGGCAAACATCTTTTAGAATGCCTAAAATAACAAATATTGACAATACCAAATGATAACTAGGGTGCAAAGTAGCCAGAACTCTTATACATTTCTGGTGGGATTGCAAAAAGACTACAAACACTTTACAAACCACTTGGTAGTTTCTTGTAAAGTTAGCACACATCTACCATACGGCCCAGCAATTTCACTCCTGGAGAAATGAAAGCTATGGTCATGCAAAACCTGTACATGAATGTTTATAGTTGTTTATAGTTTATAGTTACTTGTAATTGCCCAAACTAGAAGCTACCCAAATCTCTGTTAGTTGAGGAATGTATAAACAAACTGTGGCACACCCAAACAATGAAATACTACCTAGTGGTAGAAAGAAATCGACCATGGATACACACAAAAACATGGGTTATTTTCAAAGACCTTCCGCTAAGTGAAAGAAGCAAAAATACCTACAGAAGTAATAGGCTACATACTGTGTGATTCCATTTATTTGACATTCTGGAAAAGGCAAACCTAGAGGGGCAGAAAATAGATCAGCGGTTGCCAAATATACCTGAGATTAAAGTCAGCCACATGATCTCTTTGAATTTCTGTTTCTTGATCTATAAAATGGGAGTAATTTTAGCTACCTAAGGGAATTGTGAGCACTTAGTGCCAAAATATATAAAAAATCTAGAAAATTGTGCTCAGAAAATGTTAGTTTTCTCCCCTTTCCTTTCTGCCTCATCGGGCAGATCACTTCTACAGATGGCCAGTTTCATCTATGAAGTGTTCACTTGTATGGGTTTTCCTCTGACAGGGGAGCCTTATCTTTAGATTCTGGATGCACCTTGCTTGTCCTGTAGGTGCCGACTGCTGCCACTGGTGTATCTACTGTGACTTGAGGGGTGATCTCAGCTTGAATCCAACCCAAGGCTCAGACATGTCTGGAAAACCCATGGGATGGCTTTCCAGACCTGATTTGTATTAATGGTGGAACCTCCCCTCAGAGAACTCATTCTAAGCAAAGAAGGAGCCACAGTTGATGAATGGGCAAGAAGGGGCCCTTCAGAATGACTGAGGCAGGGAAAGAGGGCAGCGACTCTGATGATCTCTCACTCAAATTCACACACCTACCCAGCTTCGGTGGACTGTTCAGGGATCCCCTCTCAAAAGAGTGTGATGCAAGGAGGGCTCTCTTCCACTTTGCAGACTTTGCAGAAAGCCCTGCAGCTTTGCTATTTCAAGGGCCCCAGGGTCATGATATGATGGAAGATGGTGGTATCTGGTGGCCATGGGGTGCTCTGTGCCAAGTCTCTAGAGAAACCAGGGCTCAGCAGGAGAGGACTCAAGCACAGGCATACATGAAATACCTCCAGGGAACTCACAGAAGTACGAGCATGTGGGACAAAGCTCAGGGCATTTTGAGTTATTATTGTTAATGGGGCAGCCTCTGTGTCCCCAGTCTGGTGATGGTGGGGGTGTCCCCAGTCCTCCCTTTTCCTTCTGAGGATTGTCATGTAATGTCTACAGAAGGCTGTGATCCTTCCAGTGTGGTGAGGTGTTTGAAGACAAGCCCAGAGCATGTAGCATCTATTGAGGACACGCCATCCACACAACCCTGCTATGTTCTAACAGGAGGCTCTGACCCTGTCCCTGAGGAGCTTCCCTTATTTGGGGAGGTCAAACATACATAAAACAGCTTTGGAATAATTACAATACAATAATGAAATTTGCTGAGAGAATAGATCTCCAGAAACACACACACAGGTAACTATGTGAAGTGAGGGATGTGTTAATTAGCTTCATAGTGGTAATCATTTCACAGTGTATACGTACATCAAAACATCACACTGTACATCTTAAATATGTACAATTTGTATTTATCAAGTAAACCTCAATAAAGCCAGAAAAGATATCCAAGGTGGGGATAACACATTCTTTCTCGTATGGGGCACTATGGCAATAGACTCTAGGTTTAGGGGTGGCCTGCCCCTTGCTAACCCACATTATCTGCAATTATTTATCCCTGGCTACACACTAGAATCACCTGGGAGAGGGGCTTTAAAAGCTGATGCCAGGTCCTACCCAACACCAATTAAATCAGAATCTGTAAGTATAGCTTTGGTATTGATTTTTTTTTTTAAAGTTCCTCAGTGATTTTTTTTCTTACCTCTTATTTTCATTAGCATTTTCCAAATATTTAAGACAATAGATACTAAACAGGACACAGGCAGATTGAAGAACACTCAGCATTGTTAAACAGCTTTTGCTGTGCCACCTGCTAGTCAAGATGGGGCCCACCGATAGTTGATGCCACAGGGGTATTCTGAGGCCAGCCCACACTGGCACCCCTAGAGCAGATTGTTCAATATTCAGGAACTTTGCAAGCAGGTTGTTAAACCATTGGTAGCTTGAAATCTCCCATAGTGAGAGTATTCACCATGGAAATCAATAAATGCTACAAATCAGGGCACCCTGGATCACAAGGTTAGGAGTTCGAGACCAGCCTGACCAACATGGTGAAATCCCGTCTCTACTAAAAATACAAAAGTTAGTTGGGTGTGGTGGCACGTGCCTGTAATCTCAGCTACTCAGGAGGCTAAGGCAGGAGAATCACTTAAACCCGAGAGGCAGAGGTTGTAGTGAGCTGAGATCATGCCACTGCACTCCAGCCTCAACAACAGCACAAGACTCTGTCTCAAAAAACAAAACAACCAGGGCACCCCCGTTCCCACCACAGCCAGTTTACCTGCACACAGCCGTCTGAGACAATATTTGTGATTATGCCCATAGCAGTTCCTCCCAACCCCAACCTGCCAAACACCTCGCTTGGGCACACATCAAGCTGTGCTTTTACGACCATGACACTGAGCCTATGGCAGGCGCACATGACTGAGGCCCCAGCATCACTCTCCTTCCACAGCTGTTTACCTGCAACTGCTAACTTGCTAACTTGCTCTAGTCCTTGAAAGACACCTGGAGGGCTCTCTTAAGAGAGTTTCCTTGATAACAGGTATGCGCATTTACTTTGAGCATGATTCTTTTTTCAGGATTATTTAATATGTTTTTATACATATTATTACCCTATGTTTCCTCACAATGAGTGAGCAGAAGATGTATTGAGTACTTACATTGTAGATTCAGGTAGGGAAAAGACATATAAACAGAGAGACTGCCTTATGAGAGTCTCTAAATTCCACCAATGAGGCTCACAGAGGTACAAAGAGTTCCATATTTCCAACATAAAAATGACAAAGTCTGTGTTCTATTTTTTTTTCTTTTTTTTTCTGAGACAGGGTCTCACTCTGTCACCCAGCTTTGAGTGCAGTAGCATGACCTCGGTTCACTGCAACCCTTGCTTCTCAGGCTCAAGTGATCCTCTCACCTCAGCCTCCCGAGTAGCTGGGACTACAGGTGTGCACCCCCACGCCTGGCTAATTTTTTATATTTTTGGTAGAGACAGGGTTTTGTCATGTTGCTCAGGCTGGTCTTGAACTCCTGAGCTTAGATGATCCACCTGCCCCAGCCTCCCAAAGTGCTGGGATTACAGGCATGAGTCACCAGCATCTGCCTCTATTGGTTTTCTTTTTCCGAGTAAGAAGAGCACTACTTGCCTGAGATCCGCATTTGAATGATGTCTCCAGTGAATAACCTTGTGATCTTGCCAACCTACTCGGCTTCTCAGTTCCCTCCACTGCAGTGTTGCAGAGACCAGGAGGATAATGAACCACAGCCATGGTTCTCAAGCTTCAGTGCACACACCATCACCTGGGGGGCTCCTGGAAAAAGACTGCTGGGTCCCAGCCCCAGGGTCTCTGATACAGTCGGTGTGAGGTGGAACCTGGTCATTTCCATGCCTAACAAGTTCCCAGGTGACGCTGCTGGCCCAGGGGCAACACTTTGAAGACCATTAAAACAATATTTAGAAATAATAATAATTGCATAATTCTTTGTCTCTTCTATTGCCTTGACTGACAGATTAAGAAAGGGAAACAGCATTTATTGAGTATCAATAATTATGCAAGTCATCTCATTTTATTTAATACTTACCCTTAAAGTACTTATCACTTTATGGATGAGAACATTGAAACTAAAAAAAAGTTAAATGACTTACCCAGAGTTTTACAATGAGGAAATGGTGAATCTGGGATTCAAATACAAGTTTGTCCAACTCCGGAATCTATATTCTATTTGTTACACCTTGCTGCTTGCCAACAGTGTTTGGCCGTGGTAATTGCATACGTTTAGGGGTTTAACTTTATTCTACTTCTTTCTATATGATAGTTTGTCTTCTACTTTGTCTTTCTATATTTTTTCCAGGTATTCCGTTTTACAGAGTTCAGTCCACTGGTCTAAAACAAGTTATTTGGGCTCTTCGAGCCTCATTTTCCTCAAATGTAAACTGAGGAAACATCCACCTTGCAGTGTTGTGGTGAGAGCTACAGACAATATGCATAAACCACCTGGCAATGTGCCCAGCCAGTGTTAGGCACATAACACTCAACAGCTGCTGTTATTCAATAGTCCCTTGCTCCCATTCCTTAAACACCGTCCCTGATTTCCAAATGAGTCAGACAGTGTGTTCTTCTGTTGTGCTGCCACATTAACCAGAACTTATTCTGACCATGTGCTTGAATTGTCTCATCAGCATGTCCCCTACTGGCACCTATTATATCGAAGAGTGTTGTGAATATTAAAAAAGAGAACATGTAAGATGCAATGAATCAGCCAGTCAACAAGCAAACATTGAGCACCTTGTATGTGCCAGGCATGGGGTTATAGTTGTGAAACAGAGAGTCCTGTTACAGAACTGAAGTGGGGTCTGCTTGCCTGGTGCAGTAAAGTCAAACATTCACACAGAGGTTTGCAATGGAAGAAAGGAGGGTGTTAATTTTCAGGGAACCAAGTAAGCAGAATCAGGCAGCTCATGCTTAAGACCTGACCTCCCTGATGGCTTGCAAGTAAGGGGGTTTAAAGATGAGAAGGCAGAGGTTACAGGCAAAATTGTAAATCAGTGCACAGAGACTATACATTGGTTTGATCTAAAAAGGTGGGACATCTCAAACGAGGGGCTTACAGGTCATAGGTAGATGCAAAGATTTTCTGATTTGCAGTTGGCTATGGAAGCAAAGCTTTGTCTAAAAATTTAGGATTAGCAGAAAAAAATGTTAGCCCTGGCTTTTTGGCATGGCTTCCTCCAGGATTCTCAGGAAGAACTTTAGAACTAAGAATGGCAGTCAGAATTCAGTCCTCAATTCCCCCTTATCTGAGGTCTATGCTCCAGTGGATCCATTTGGTGGGGGTTTCTGAAAAACAACTCAGGGACATATGTTAAGAAGTTATCTTTAGATTCTACAAGGAACATCTTGTGACTTTAACTTCCTTGGCTATGGTTTTAAGCTACTATTACCTTCTTGCTTATCAAGTTGCTCATTTACTTCTCAGAGCTAGCTAGGTGCCTGGAATTTCCCTTGAAGGAACTCAAGATTTTCCTTTATTTCCATGCTTTGGAGGGGGTGGGGAGGAGGTCCCGGCAGGACCCTTAGAGGGGTCCTGCTCGGTCTCAATTCCTCCTGTCTTTTGTCACTTCTCAGTCCTGGGGGGTACAGGAACACAGACGGCTGTGGCTACTTCCTGCTGAGTTGGGACAAAGATTAGGGACCAGGAAATGAGGAGACAAATTTCTAGCATGTAGCTCAAGATATTCACGTGCCTCAGGCATGGCACCATGGTGCAGAATTATCATTATATTATTTGCTTTCATCACTGCTTTATTACAACATTTTAATTTGGCTACGATAGAAAGCATAAGCAAAATTAGCAAGACGGACATGCCTAACTTTAGCAATCCAGAAAACATGGACTGTATTCCATGAGGAATCCAAGAAAACAAAGAAAACTAGTCCTTGCGGACAGTTGGGGAGACCTGTTGTAACAAAATGTCTTGTTCTCTAATTCTTTCTAATGAGTTTCTACCTGCCCAGATCCATTTATATAAGTACAGCACATGGTATTTGCAATTATACATATTTTTCTCTATTCAGCTAAGATGCAATCTAAGACTATCCTATTATCTAAGACAACCTGAGCCAATTCCTCTTGGCTGGGTGGCTGCTGTATGCACTTTTAGCAGCAAGAATTTTGAAAGTGAGGAAAAAATTTCTAATTGTGTGCTGATGGGATGCCACTCCCCACCAAGGTAACAACATCTGCCCAAAGAAGTAGTCAGCTCCATCTTTTTGGAACCCAGGTGAATACGGGTTTGTGGATCCCCAGAGTGAGTATATGGACTATTTAGTTCCAATGAGTTGTTTAATTTGCTGGGAGCTAATGAGAGGTGAAGCCAGCTGGGCTTCCTGGGTCGATGGGGGGACTTGGAGACCTTTTCTGTCTAGCTAAAGGATTGTAAACACACCAATCAGCACTCTGTGTCTAGCTAAAGGTTTGTAAACGCACCAATCAACACTCTGAAAAAATGCACCAATCAGCACTCTGTGTCTAGCTAAAGGTTTGTAAAGGCACCAATCAGCACTCTGTAAAAATGCACCAGTCAGCGCTCTGTATCTAGCTAAAGGTTTGTAAATGCACCAACCAGCACTCTGTAAAAATGGACCAATCAGCACTCTGTAAAATGGACCAATCAGCAGGACGTGGACGGGGCAAAATAAGGGAATAAAAGCTGGCCACTGGAGCCAGCAGCTGCAACTTGCTGGGGTCCGCTTCTGCACTGTGGAAAGTTTGTTCTTTCACTTTTCACAATAAATCTTGCTGATGCTCACTCTTTGGGTCCGCAGGACCTTTAAGAGCTGTAACATGGCCAGGCGCGGTGGCTCATGCCTGTAGTCCCAGCACTTTGTGAGGCCGAGGCAGGTGGATCACCAGGTCAGGAGATCCAGACCATCCTGGCTAACACGGTGAAACCTCGTCTCTACTAAAAATACAAAAAATTAGCCGGGTGCAGTGGCAGGCGCCTGTAGTCCCAGCTACTAGGGAGGCTGAGGCAGGAGAATGGCGTGAACCCGGGAGGCGGAGCTTGCAGTCAGCCGAGATCGCGCCACTGCATTCTGGCCTGGGCGAAAGAGCGAGACTCTGTCTCAGAAAAAAAACAAAACAAAACAAAGAAACTGTAACACTCACTGCGAAGGTCTGCGGCTTCACTCCTGAAGTCAGCAAGACCACGAACCCACCGGGAGGAACAAACAACTCCAGAGGCGCCACCTTTAAGAGCTGTAACACTAACTGCGAAGGTCTGTGGCTTCCTTCCTGAAGTCAGCAAGACTACGAACCCACCGGAAGGAAGAAACTCCGGACACATCTGAACATCTGAAGGAACAAACTCGAGACACACAATCTTTAAGAACTTAACACTCACTGCGAGGGTCCGTGGCTTCATTGTTGAAGTCAGTGAGACCAAGAACTCACTGGAAGGAACCAATTCTGGACACACTAAGATATGGGACTTCCAATGTGTTCAGAGAGCAGGCCTCTAAGGAGGTATGTTTGAGGGCCCGGCTCATCCGAAGAGGCAAAATCAAAGCAGACTTTATAATGAGGCAACCAAAAGAGAGGAATACTAAAATAATAAAATTGTCTTATATAATATTTTCGTTGTGGGGAGGGCTCAGATTATGACAATATAGTGAACTGTTGTACTGTTATTCTATTAGCCAGGTCAGATAACATAGCTCCAGATTATCTGTCTTTGCCGGTGTTCGAGAAATCCAAGTTACATAATTATCCTTTTAATCTAGGGGGCTCAAAGTCCACAAGGAAATGTAACAAAAAGGCAATCATGTTTATGGTTCAATATGAGCACTTGAAGTAATTAAGACCCTAGGGCAGCACACAGAATCTGCTTAGCCAGTAGTTGATAGACAAAATAAATGATGACAAAGAATGGTTTATGTCTGTATCTCTTATTGTTTATTGTTAGGCGTCTGTCTTTTGAACAGCAACGTGAGATCTGTCAGGGTTCACTAGTCCACCTGGAGAAGTCAGTCTTCGGGATGTGCCAGCATTCCAAATTTAGACGACTAGGACCGCGATATTTTTAAGGTGTGGTTCCTGTTTTCTGTCACATTCTGATGGACAGGGTTAGGAAACTCTTGGGGAACCAGGTTTGCCCAGGAATAGTGGCTCTACAGTTTGACTCTTCTTAATTTTACTGAGGAATGAGTCATCAACAGAACATCATATGGTCCTGTCCATCGAGGATGAAATTGACCTTAAACTAGCTGTCTTACAGTCTGGAGGGCAGTCAGTTGGGTCATCTAGATATTAGGCTCAAAACATCACAAGGCATGAATTTCAGCTCAGGAAAAAGGTAGTAGCAATTTCATTGAGTCTAAGTCAGGAAAATGGAAGAAATTTTTCTCTCTCTATCCCCCATTTCTATCAAAGACAAATCACAGCAGGACCAGTTTATTTGTAAAATAAGTTTTAGTCTTCTTATTTTTGGCCTGATTATTTGCATAATGTGCAGTGAAAATAGTTATTGACTAAGCTCTTTTAAAGTTGGCTTTGCTGGAATATTTTTTCGTAAGGAATCTCAGATTAGACTTTTTAAAAGCCGCTAAAGCCAAGTCAAGGATTTATCTGTGCCTGCAGATACCTGTATGAATTGCATTAATTCCTCTATTCTTGAGGTCTCAAAATATCCTGAGGTTCTTGGGCTGTCAGAAAATTACATACTTTACTTACCACAGGGTCAGAAACTTTGTGAGGGAATTGTGCAGACGGTTTTTCCCAGGGACTTTTTGTTGGCTCTATAAAGTTAACTTCAGTTCCTCAAAGCAGTCTTGTCATATGTGAAAATACGCATTTCCATTCAAAGCCTTGGTAAAATAGTCAGTGTCTCCAATTGTGTCCTGTTACAAAAGAAAACTTCTTGTTTATTTTTTATTTATTTATTTTATTTATTTTTTATTTTTTGTTGAGACAGAGTTCTCGCTTTGTCGCCTGGGCTAGAGTGCAGTGGTGCGATCTGGGCTCACTGCAAGCTCCGCCTCCTGGGTTCACACCATTCTCCTGCCTCAGCCTCCAGAGTAGCTGGGACTACACGCGCCCGCCACCACGCCCGGCTAATTTTTTTTGTATTTTTTAGTAGAGACGGGGTTTCACCGTGTTAGCCAGGATAGTCTTGATCTCCTGACCTCATGGTCCGCCTGCCTCGGCCTCCCAAAATGCTGGGATTACAGGCATGAGCCACTGTGCCCGGCCCAGATTCCTATTAAACTTATGCAAATAACTATATTGCTATAAACTAAGAATACTCACTAACGGTTTCCAAATTTTGGAAAAATTAGGTAGAGAGAAACATGCTTCAAGTTTTGCTTACAAGAGTTTACTTTAATCAATTGTTCAAAGCTACAAATAGCTCAAATGAAAAAGTTTTCTTGACTGAAGAAAATAAAACAAAAAGAATCAGCAATGTTTCAATCAATAAAGTAAAAAAATGGTTCCAGTTATCTATTAGTTTAGCTCCATATAATTAACTCCTGTTCTGTTTGATGTTGAGCTAGCAATCCTCATGAATACATCAGCTTTTTGATTAGAGTTCTGGAGGTTTTTCATTTGTTTGTTTTTGTTTTTGTTTTTTCCTAGTCAATGGAACCATTTCCAAAGTTATCAGAGACCTGTATTCAAGAGTATTTGTTAGAATCCTTTCCATGAACTTCTTCAAAGAAGAAATCACTTTTTGAGAAGTTATAGATAGCAAGTCATGGAAAAGCTATGATTAAAGATGCAATTGACAAGAGACTGTGACATACAACAATTTAACATAATTATAATCATTGCTGATAACATATTAAGGCATCAGAATTTTAAGAATCTCATATAATTTTGGAACACATATTAATAACACATTTATGCAAATACAACCCAAACAAAGTTAAATACCATTTTATATTTCACAATGTTTCCTGTATGATTTTAACATACCAACTAAACCCAATATGTCTTTCCTGGACTTCCAGGGGTCCTAATATAAAAAAATTAGTTTGAGGTCAAAAAGACTGAATCAAGAATTTGAAATTTAATTTTGGAATGTTTGTCAGATATTGGAGGTTTAAAACACTTGATATCACAAAATAGGATCACAGGTAACTGTAAAGCAATAGTCATTCATTTAGCCAAAGTGATAATTCAAGGATTTTGAAAAGCAAAATTTACTCTTTCATAGGGAGGAGACTCAGTTTTCCGAATAATCATAAGACCTAATAAAGACAGCATAATGCCAGCTGAATGTGTCTCTTTCTCTTTTGCCTGTTTTATTTTTGGAGCTTATTCTAAGGGTAAACATAATCTGTTATTATGTCTTATTAATATTACATGAAAATCTTATTAAAAGAGAAAGCCAAGTTTTACCTTTTCATTAGCATATTATTAATGCTAAAGATAATTTTAATAAAACCTTATAAACAAATCCATCAAATTTCAGTTAATTTGGACCACACAAGGTAAGATTTTTATTACCCTTTTATAACCTTTTATAATTGTTTATTAAAGAGAAGTTCAATGCTCCAAGAAAACTTTGCCATTCTGACACAGAGGTCCAGACTTTGACCCTGCATTAGTGTGCTTTTCATATTAATGTTTAATTTTTGAAAAAATTAAATAATCCCCTTTTAATTTTAGTCAACTTGATCATACACAAAGCTCCTTTCACATGATTAATCTTTCATAAATCTTTTTCTACAACTTGCTTAAACCTTCAGTTTTGTCCTATCATTTTACCTTAGGACAAAAATTTACTTTCTTTTCTCCATCATCATTTTGACCACACAAAGTTGTATCTCATGTAAAAGAAAAATTACTTTCTCTCTTAAACTTTCTTTCCATTTTACTTTCCCTTTAACAAAAACCACATTCCTATATCTTTTATAACCAAATCAAAAACAATCATATAGCCAGGTGCAGTGGCTCACGCCTGTAATCCCAGCACTTTGGGAGGCTGAGGCAGGAGGATCCCTTGAGCTCAGGAGTTCAAGACCAGCCTGGGAAATATAGTGAGACTCCCATCTCTGTGAAAAAAATTAAAAAGTAGCTGGGCATGGTGGTGCACACCTGTGGTCCCAGCTACTTGGGAGGCTGAAGTGGGAGGATCACTTGAACTCAAGAGGTTGAGGCTACAGTGAGCCATGATTGCGCCACTGCACTCCAGGCTTGCTGACAGAGTGAGACCTTGTCTCAAAAAACAAAACAAAACACCGCTCACATCCTTTTTTTAAAAAATATCCTTTGCATATAGAATTGCTTTTCTCATATCTAGTAGTCTTCACTGCATATATTAATTACAATGTTAATTCTTAATAACCCTTATTTTCAATGAAAAGCACAAGAAATAAGCAATTTTAATGTTTCAGATGCAGACCCCAGGACAAAGGACTTTTCCTGGATCTAGGCCTCATCATGGCCTGAAGGCTCAAATCTAAAGACTTAAGTTTATAGACAAGTGAAGCAAGTATCGAAAGGACTACAGAAGCAATAGTTTTATGACCTTAAAACATCTTGCAGAGACAGTATCTGACCAATAGATCTGGACAGAAATGTCTACATTAAATTCTGAAAACACTTTTGTTTTGTTTTACCAACAATTTCAAAACTATCTTTATTTACTAAAGGTTATTAAAATCATGGGAACCTGAAAAGCATTTGGACTTATTCATTTAATTTATAAGTACTCCTTCATTTACAAGCCAATTTGGTATCATAGGCAACATACAAGGTCACACACATGCGCATAATAAAGATCCAAACAGGCATAAACAAAGACACTACAGTCTTGATTTTAAAACTCTGGCCATGAGACTGGCTAAAGTTAAAAGGATAGCTGGATTCAATTTATGTTGCTGTAAGTGGAACAAAGGAAAATCCATTTGTCTCACATGGCCCAAGTCATCATGGAGCCCCAGTGGAAACAAGATGTAGCCATCCATGTCTCAAAAGATAGAGAGAGCAGGAATTTATTCTTTAAGAAGGAGTTTAGGCTGTGCTGCAGGAAAACTAAAAATGGATATCAAGCAACATAAAATCACAGGAATTTACCACAGGATCTTATAAGGGATTTTTTTTCATAATATAGAGTAATTTCTGGCACCTCAAAAACCAAGAGATAAGGTAATGGAATACAAAAGAGAACAGAATTTTAGGTCTGGGAGGCCTCTGTACATTTACAACTCTTGGGATTCCCTGAGGAAAAACAGAAGTTCTTCTCAAAAGAGTAGTTCATGGCATCTTTTCTGTTTTCCTTAAGGGATCCCAGGCTGTTAGAACGTATTTTTCTGGTCCTCTCATGTGGCATCAAGGATGGCAAGAGGAAGGAGGGGCCAACAGAAGTGAATGGAGAGACAGACGGAGTGCATAAGGCTAGCAGGAGTTCAAGATAAAATGAATTTAGTTGATGGAGAAATTTTTATAGAGAGAGAACAGAGGTCTTAAAATACACACACACACACACACACACACACACACACAAACACACACACAAATAGCCTAAATTCTGTTTTAGTTATGTTGACTTTTGATTATAAAGCTCTTTAAAAAATATTTCAAATCTCTTATTACCAGATTTTAGTGGGATGAACCACTGATATTTCTGGTTTTTGAAAATTTTTCCAAAGATAGCCTTCCCTGTGAAACTAATAGGTCTTAACCAGGGTTATGACTCTTAAAGCAAACTAAATATGGTCTGAGAGGACTCCGTACTTCTCTATTTGAGTCCTTGTGGAAATTGGGAATGAGATACAAAAACGGATTGGTTACAGGTTGGCATTTACCTTATTTGAACACAGTTTGAACACTTGAGTGGTTGCAGTATGGCTGTTGGGATTGGCCAAGACTCAGCTACTGTTACAGGTGCATATTCCTAAGTTAGGTTTTCAACCTTGTCTGCCTATTAAACTAGGTTACAGTTTTTTTTAATTAATGTTACTCCCTGGATGGCTGGGGGAGCCTAGAGAATTTCTGCAGAGGTATCTGGCTCCCTTGTAGGTGGTTTAGCCAAATGATACCCATTTCTGAGAAGCATATTTTTTCTAGAGTCAAGTCAAGACTTAGAGCCAAGTTCCAAGAAAGAAAATTAGCCAGAGGGCTGAATCACTTGACTCACCCGGACAGGGAAAGCCCTACATCTGCACAGGGGCTCAGACCTGCACAGGGTGCCTCAGAATGCACCACTTTAATAAACTAGGGAAATTGGGGAGCTTGTATCCTGTCCTTTGACTTGACTTTGGCAGCTGTCAGCCCCAGCCCTTGCTTCCCAAAGCCAATTCACGCCCTTCCATTGAACACAAAACAGCACACTGTCCTAGAGACAAGACTGTTACTCACCTCCCCTGCCATTTACCTGGCACCCTAAGAAGGAACCTGTGTCTTCCAAAAGACACACAGCTAAAAAGAATCAATCACTGAGCTGTCCCCGTGAGTGGAAACTTTCTCATTAAGAAGGCTGGAAGCAGGAGATGGAGTGTCTGCATTTAATTCTGTACCCTTTCTTTGTGGGAAGCATTGGTTGTCAATCCAGAGAAGCTGGAATCTTCCCTGGGAATCGCCGACAAGAGTGATAGGGGTCACTATGATTCTAAACATTCCCTACAGGCATTTGCAATGCAGTTCTCACAGCTGGTTGCAAAAGTACCAGAAGAGAGAAGGCAAGAAAACAAGGTAATTGAATTCCCCAGCAAATGTGAATTAAGAAAAGTTGCCTTTGTATACAAGGTTAAACACTGGAACTGGGCCAGCTTGTCAGCTGGTTCAGGAGGGCAAGCCCAGGGCCAGGACATTTGCCTTTGAGCACAGGCCACTTGTACAGGTTTGGCTGTTTGCCACCATCCCAGCAGGACCACATTCCAGGTGGAAATGCCAAAATCTGCACACTGAGAATTTCCAACAGCTGAAGCTCCTCTTCAGGCCGTGAAGTCAGTGCTAGTCCTTGTAGCAACTCTAGCCAAGATCACCCTGGTTTTTTTACTTTCTCTCTTGAGAGCAGCACATAGAGGTAAATACAGTATTGAGCAACTAGTGGAAATAGAAGGCATGGGGGTTTTCTGGTGGCTGACTCAAGCTGGCTTGTTTGTGTTACCTGTATCAGCTGTGACTAAAAATCCATCTTTCTGAAACTCAAGTCATTGTGAGCAACCACCTCTCTCATCTCTGAACCAAAGTAAAAAATAAATGTGACATGGGATCAGGCATTGATGCGGGAGCTTAATTATAAATTGACTGCTCTCCCGAGAAGAAACATCACTGATTCGAGCTTTCATGATTTCATGGTAAGACCTAAACCATTTTTGCTTCTGCAAAACCACAGGCAAAGACATCTCTGAACAAGTTACCCCAAGTCTCTTACATGAGGATCTACGAAATTTAATTTTCCAGAAATGTAATGCCAAGTGAATGTTTGCTTCTCCAAACAAAAATGCTGCTTGTCAACAAGCAAACAAACAAAATGCTGATGCTGCTACTTCTTGTTGTTGTCCTTATTCTTCCTTGAAAATCAGGTGATTAAATTTACATGGTCCACCATTTCTCTTTTTGCCTTGAGTGCTAGGAAGCTCAGAGTCAAATTTCATGCTCAAACTATTTATCCACATTCCTGATAGAATATTTCCCACTTTGCCATTAGGAGGCTTCCAGTCTCTTTTTAAATGCTTCATCTTCACCGTATTTTAAGTTGTAAAACCCCTCATGTCCTTTTTAAATAAAGAGGCAGAATAAAATTAATTACTTAACTGGTTTAATCACTTAAACCTGACTCTGGGGTTAAGCGCCATCCATGCTACTTAAAATAGAATTGAGCGCCTAATGCTCCTGAGACCTTGGTAACAGCTATTGTTCAGAAAGAATTGGCTCTGGGTAGGGTTTGGGTTACTGATTTGAATCTGTTTTCTTGGAACTGATTTGAATTGATTGGTGAGGCTGAGGGACGGTCACTTCCTACACTCCTTTATTTGAAAGGATTATGTTTCTGTATTATAGCCAGGGAGGCAGGCAGGTGCAGTGACTCAAAATAATCTTCCTTGCTCTCAGCCATGTAATCTTCACACGGCTACAGACGTCCATGTTCTTATCTTTTAGCCAAATTGTTACAACAAATACCAGCCCTGCAAAAATCTCAACAGAACAAAAGATCCCCAAGTCCTGGGAATTAAAAGAGATCCACTTATTAGAACAAATGTTCTCCTGCTTTGTTAACTAACAAAGCAGCAGAACAATTACAATATTTGGATTGCACTCAGGATTGGTTAAAACAGGTTTACACCTGGTTTACGAAATAAGTAAACACGGGTCGTGTTCACAGTGTTATGTTAGGGCCCACTATTTGCAAAATCAATCAATTGCAATCTATTCAGTTAGAACCCTGGATTAGTTGGAATTGTGCAAGTTGCTGGTACCAAAATGGAGTCTCATGTCAAAACTCTAACAAACTGGAGTCGGGGGCATGAAAGAAGGAGCTCCCAATGTGCATATCTGTACCCTGTCTTATCACAAGAAATTCCTACACATCCCACATGCCCCACTTGTCCCACATAGCATACATGCCCTGCATGTACCCTATAACAGCTTATCAGAAGAACTTTCTCAATATTGCAGTATTTTAGGTAAGCTGCCTACACCAGGACACTTAGCTGGCAATGGCTGTCACCACCAATGAACAAATGCCAACTCTTGTCATGAGCTTCTGTGATCTATGGACTTTGTTTCAAAGCAATTTATGTGGACTTCTTTTTGTCTTTAAAAGACTCTCCTTTGCCAATTTCTGTACATCACTTCCCTCTTTTTTGGTCTATAAATTTGTTCTGACCATGAGGCATCCCTGGAGTCTCTTTGAATCTGGTGTGATTCTGGGGACTGCCCAGTTTGCGAATCATTCATTGCTCAATTAAACTCCTTTAAACTTAATTTGGCTAAAGTTTTTCTTTTAACATGACTCAACCAAGGGATGCATGAGGTCTCCAAAGAGGTGAAAATCAGTGCTCACAAGATCCAGAATCAACCTCAAGACAGCTCAAAGAAAGAAAAATTTTGCTAGCTACAAGTTGAGTACAAGCCACATTTCTGTTTGGCCATATTCTCTAGAATCTCAGCTGAGAATCTAAACATGAAGACCCCCAAAGTCCATATGCCTCTAAGATGGAAGAGGGCAGGAAATCAAAAGTGGTTCCTGGAAAGGAAAAGAATCAATAAGTTGCAAAAGTCACATGAATATCAAATCAAAAAGACTTGTTCTGTCATTTCCCATTGGGTTCTTCCTGCCCACTGCACAAATAAAGACCACAGCATTGCAGCAAAGAAAGAGTTTAATTGACATGAGGCTGGCCATGCCATGCAGGAGATTGAGTTAGCACTCAAATCAATCTCATCTCAGGGTAGTAGGTTAGGGGATTTTCAAAGGCTCTTGAGCTGAGTTGCTTCTGGGTGGGGCCACAGGAATGGAGTTGGCAGGTCTAGGTGGAGCCATGGATAGAAGACATGCAAAAAGCCTGAAAAGATATATAAAAAGGCCAATCTTAGGTTCTACAATAGTGATGCTATTTGCAGGATCCCTGGAATAATGGCTGCCAATCATTTACGTCTAT
This sequence comes from Pongo abelii, assembly GCF_028885655.2. Classification (NCBI taxonomy): domain Eukaryota; kingdom Metazoa; phylum Chordata; class Mammalia; order Primates; family Hominidae; genus Pongo; species Pongo abelii. The sequence continues at coordinate 41,834,323 of NC_072004.2, read as the reverse complement.
ACCTTAGCAGAATTTGGCTTCTTTCCTCCCCCTAGCCTGAGGGTCCCTTACTAGCTTTACAAAGGTGGTTGAACTCTGGGGAAGGCCTATAACCTGAATGTCTTCCCAAGTTAGCTAGGCCTAAGCCCAGGAATGATTAAAGGAAATGAAAGAGGAGGGTGGGTTAGATCAGATCTCTTTCACTGTCATAATTTTCTCATTGATATAATTTTTGCAAAGGTGGTTTCAGTTCCCTCACTGAACCCAAGCTGCTGTAGTGAAATGGTGGAACTTTAGCTGCTAGACTACAGTATAGAATGGTCTTTGCTGTTATTCCTGGAGAAGATCTAAGTCATGTAGTTTTTAGCTTGCAAGATTTTTTAACTTTGTTTTAGGTTATATTTTTGTTCTTTAATTTAGTCAAGAGAATTCTTAAAGCTAGCCATGACGCTATTGCATTTCCTTTTTAAAATTTGATTTTCCCATCAACTGTTTAGACAAAGAGATCTCTAAAATTATTTTTTGAATTTAGGAGTCCAATTTAAAGGACCCCTTTTCAGGCCATTTTCCTTCAGAGTCTAAAGAATATTGCAGCCAAGCAGTACTACAATTAAAAAAAAAAAGAAAAAAAAAACCTTTTTCTTTTTCATGGGCTGAAAGCTAAAAATGGCCCAGTTCTGCAGAATACACCCCAATGGGCTGCAAGGTACAATAGAGCTTGTGTTTCCCATTTTAGATGACAAAATCATAGGTGATGAAAACCTTGCTGCCTCAGCCAGGCTTCAGATAGAGTTTCAAGCAAGTCTGTTTTCAGCAAGTCAAAACCAAATATGGTTTCTCAAGTTCTGGATCCCTTCAGTTCTCTAGTGAGTATCCCCAATCAAACCAAATACTCTAAGAAAGCAGGGCCCAGGGCCTTGCCAAAGCAAAGCCAGATGTCCTGCCAAAGCAGAACCCAGTGTCCAAAGAAAAAAATACCTTGGGGCTGTTGCCCACAAACCTACCACTTACAAAGGACATCTTCCAAGCCCAGCGCCTTATTTTTAATGCTACAAAAGTAAAAATGCCATGGCCCACGACACTTGGTCAAGCATAAAATGCATGGATCCATCCCTGAGCAAAATAATTCAGCCAACTGCTAGACAGGGTCTGAGGGTGGCTGCAGCCAGGGGCTGGTGTGCCATGGGCAAGGCCACCAGTTGGGACTTTCACCCCTTTGTAGTTGCCAACTAATTGTTACTGAATCCACTTGGGATCCAGTGACCACTCATGTGGCACAGTAAGTCCAAACATCTACACCAAGTTTTGCAGTAGGAGAAAGGAGGATGTTTATTTGCGAGTGCCCAGCAAGGAGAATCCAGCAGCTCATGCTTAAGACCTGGCTTCCCCGATGGCTTGTTAAGGGTTTTTTAAGGCAGGGAGGCAGAGGTTACAGGCACAACTACATATTAATACACGGAGGCTATATATTGCTTTGACCTAAAAAGGGGGGATGTCTCAAAGCATTCGAAGATTCAAAGATTTTCTGATTTGCAATTGGTTAAGGAAGCAAAGCTTTGTCTAAAAATTTGGAGTCAGTAGAAAAGAATGTAAGCTCTGGTGTGTGGGTATGACTTCCTCCAGGTCCCCCAGGAAGAACTTCAGAAGAAAGAGGAGTGGTCAGAGTTCAATCCGCAGTTCCCCCTTATCTGAGGCCTATGTGCTAGTGGATCCATTTGGTGGGGGTCCAGGTACCTGAAAAACAACTCAGAGAAACGTATGTTAAGATGTTATCGTTAGGGGTAAAGGGATAAATATAATGTTCTACAGGGAACATCCTGTGACTCTAACTTCCTTGGTTATAGTTTGAAGCTACTATTACCTTCTTAATGATCAGGTCACTCATTTGCCTCTCAGGGCTAGCTAGGTGCCTGGAGTTTCCCTTGAAGAAACTCTTTTCCTTTATTTCCATGTTGCAGGGAGGGGCCTACAGGCTCCTATGAGGGGTCCCTGCTCTATCTCAGTCCTTGCCCTAAAGAATCTTACATAATTTTTCTTATTGCTTCTGTTTGGAGGTGGAAGGGATTATATCTCTGAATCTCACAAAAGCACTGGTGCTGCTTTTCCAATAGCACTTTGCTTTGCTTCTGAGCTGTTTCGATTTGTTTGTTGTTGGTTTTCATTATGTATTCTGGGAGCCAATGACTTGGCTGGGCACTTGAAATCCTACATTTGAACTCCTGGCAGCTCCCTGTCTGTTTTCACACAAATGGACTTGCTGGGATCAGTAGTGAGACACCTCTGGTCTTAATACCTGCAGTGTTGCAGATCTGGGTGTGGTCATAGCCATCTTGGCATCCAAGTGCAACGCATTACTCATGTTTGTGATGATGCTGGTGTAGACAAACCTACCGTGCTGCAGTTGTACAAAAATATCTCACAGACAGTTATGTAAGGTATGTAATACTTCATAATGATAATACAATGACTATGTTACTGGTTTGTGTATTTCCTATACATATGTAAAAAACTAACTATTATTTGTATTGACTATGTTAATATGACAATATACTTTTTACTGTTATTTTAGTGTATACTTCTTGTACTTATTTTTTTTTAAGTGAACTATAAAACAGCCTCAGGCAGGTCCTTTAGGAGGTATTCCAGAGGAAGGTATGTTATCACAGGAGATGATAGCTCCATGCACATTGTTTCCCCAAAGACCTTCCAGTGGGACAAGATGTGGAGATGGAAGGCAGTTGTGATATTGATGATCCTGACACTGTGTAGGCTTAAGCTAATGTGTGTTTGTGCCTTAGTTTCTAACAAAACAGTTTAAAAAGTAAAAAAAAAACAAGAATTAATAAAAAAAGCTTATAAGAATAGAGACAAAATATTTTTGTATAGCTGTGCAACGTATTTGTGTTTTAAGCTGTGTTATTATGAGTCAAAAAGTTTTTTAAAAATTAAAAAGTTTATAAAGTAAAAAAGTTATAGTAAGCCAAGGTTAATTTATTATTGAAGAAAGGAATTTTAAATGAATTTAGTGTTATCTAAATGTACAGTAAATCTACAGTAGTGTACAATAATGTCCTAGGCCTTCATCTTCACTCACCACTCACCTACTGATTCACCCAGAGCAACTTCCAGTCCTGCAAGCTCCATTCATGGTACATGCCCTCTACAGGTATACCTTTGAAAAAAACTTTTGTACTGTATTTTTTACTGTGCCTTTTCTATGTTTAGATATGCAAATGCTTACCATTGTGTTACAGTTACTTACAGTATTCAGTACAGTCACATGCTGTACAGGTTTGTAGCCTAGGAGCAATAGGCTGTACCATATAGCCAAGGTATGCTGTAGGCTATACCATCTAGGTTTATGTAAGTACACTCAATGATATTCGCACAATAATGAAATCACTTCATGATGCATTTCTCAGAACATATCTGATATGGTTTGTCTGTGTCCCCACCCAAGTCCCATCTTGAATTGTAGCTCCCATAATCCCCACATGTTGTGGGAGAAAACCAGTGGGAGGTAACTGAATCATGGGGTAGGTTTTTCCCATGCTGTTCCCCTTATAGTGAATAAGTCACACAAGATCTGATGGTTTTATAAAGGGCAGTTCCCCTGCACATGCTCTCTTGCCTGCTGCCATGTAAGATGTGCCTTTGTTCCTCCTTCACTTTCTGCCATGACTGTGAGGCCTCCCCAGCCATGTGGAACTGTGAGTTCATTAAGCCTCTTTTTCTTTATAAATTACTCAGTCTGGGGTATAACTTCATTATCAGTGTGAGAATGGACGAATACAATATCCCTGACATTAAGTGACCCATGATTGTACATAGTTCCTTTTTAGCTTAAGAGAGAAGGCCAAACAAACAGAAGTTCTTATAATGCTTCAAATGCACAAATAATTTAAACAAGTTCTTGTAAATGCTTTTCTCCTGAATCAAAGGAATTTACAGAGAAAAGGAATTTATGGTGGGTTTAAATAATTTTAACTTTGCTCTGATTTCAGCTTTTAAAAATCTTGCTAAGGGAAGATTTTTAAACAAAGCTGGAATTTCCCTTGAAGGAACTCTTTCCCTTTATTTCCACGTTGTGGGGCGGGGCCTGCAGGTTCCTATGAGGGGTCTGCTAAGGGAATCTCTAATGTTAGCCATTATGCTCCTTTGTATCCTTTTTTTTTTTTTTCCAATTAGTCACTTAAATTTTTTATTTGCTGTCTATAAGAAGTCTTTTTAAAGAGATAATAAAAAATTTTGAAATCTTCTTAGAAGATTCTGCACATCAATAGACACCTCTGGGTAGCCTAATTTGGGAGCCCTAATTTTTAAATGTACTTCTTAAAGTGTGGTGTTGTTCATATGGAACATTCTAGATAATAGCCATTATATTTTAAAATTATCTTTGCTGTAATTTGCCCATTGGTTTAAAAATGTGCATGATAATGGGCCACAATGTTTGAACATGTAGTCAGCTGGAGTCCCTAAAGAAGGACTATCTCTTCAGACTTTAGAATTTGGGGATTCCATTCTCCTTCTTATTAATTTCCCAAGAGCAAAAGGAAAAACTTTATAAATATACTCACTACAAATGTGGTGCAATCCACATTTCTGTCCAGCCATTTTCTTGGGGGCTGCCAACCTTTTGATCGGGCACCTGCAGAGGCAGGCCTAATAACCTGTATGCCCCGGTAGATAGAAAGCCAAAACAGTGTTGACCTGTGCCCCTGATTATGTTATTTTGCCCTTGGAAGATGTTCAGAAATAAGAAAAATCTAACTCACCAAAATTGTAAGCCAGACATGCAGGTCAAACCAGAAGGATGATGACCTTTAGGCTTTTATAGAACCAGATATTGAATAAAGTTAACCAAAATTCAGGAGCAACCAAAATTCAAGAGGAGACTGACCAGGGCAAAGCGACAACTCATGGAAGTGGGGAGTGCAAGTGGCTTGGTGGGTACAGCACATAGTCCTGGGGGCCACCAATCTGTCTGAGGTGAAGCTTGCTTTGGATTCCACTTTTGACATCATTGTATATAAACCTAAAAATAAACTCAAAGGGATAAGCTCTCCAGAACAAATGTGTTTATTTGGGAATAGTGAGGGGTTGCAAGCTCAGGATATGTGGGCTATGATTGATCATAAACATATCCAGGAGTATTGGGGCAAAGGAGAGTCTTTTAAAGACAAAAAGAAGTCCACATAAATTGCTTTGAAACAAAGTCCATAGATCACAGAAGCTCATGACAAGAGTTGGCATTTGTTCATTGGTGGTGACAGCCATTGCCAGCTAAGTGTCCTGGTGTAGGCAGCTTACCTAAAATACTGCAATATTGAGAAAGTTCTTCTGATAAGCTGTTATAGGGTACATGCAGGGCATGTATGCTATGTGGGACAAGTGGGGCATGTGGGATGTGTAGGAATTTCTTGTGATAAGACAGGGTACAGATATGCACATGGGAGCTCCTTCTTTCATGCCCCCGACTCCAGTTTGTTAGAGTTTTGACATAAGAGACTCCATTTTGGTACCAGCAACTTGCACAATTCCAACTAATCCAGGGTTCTAACTGAATAGATTGCAATTGATTGATTTTGCAAATAGTGGGCCCTAACATAACATTGTGAACACGACCTGTGTTTACTTATTTCGTAAACCAGGTGTAAACCTGTTTTAACCAATCCTGAGTGCAATCCAAATATTGTAATTGTTCTGCTGCTTTGTTAGTTAACAAAGCAGGAGAACATTTGTTCTAATAAGTGGATCTCTTTTAATTCCCAGGACTTGGGGATCTTTTGTTCTGTTGAGATTTTTGCAGGGCTGGTATTTGTTGTAACAATTTGGCTAAAAGATAAGAACATGGACGTCTGTAGCCATGAGAAGATTACACGGCTGAGAGCAAGGAAGATTATTTTGAGTCACTGCACCTGCCTGCCTCCCTGGCTATAATACAGAAACATAATCCTTTCAAATAAAGGAGTGTAGGAAATGACCGTCCCTCAGCCTCACCAATCAATTCAAATAGTTCCAAGAAAACAGATTCAAATCAGTAACCCAAACCCTACCCAGAGCCAATTCTTTCTGAACAATAGCTGTTACCAAGGTCTCAGGAGCATTAGGCGCTCAATTCTATTTTAAGTAGCATGGTTGGCACTTAACCCCAGAGTAAGGTTTAAGTGATTAAACCAGTTAAGTAATTAATTTTATTCTGCCTCTTTATTTAAAAAGGACATGAGGGGTTTTACAACTTAAAATACGGTGAAGATGAAGCATTTAAAAAGAGACTGGAAGCCTCCTAATGGCAAAGTGGGAAATATTCTATCAGGAATGTGGATAAATAGTTTGAGCATGAAATTTGACTCTGAGCTTCCTAGCACTCAAGGCAAAAAGAGAAATGGTGGACCATGTAAATTTAATCACCTGATTTTCTTTTTTTAAATTAATTAATTAATTAATTAATTTTTTATTATTATTATACTTTAGGTTTTATGGTACATGTGCACAATGTGCAGGTTAGTTACATATGTATACATGTGCCATGCTGGTGCGCTGCACCCACTAACTCATCATCTAGCATTAGGTATATCTCCCAGTGCTATCCCTCCCCCCTCCCCCCACCCCACAACAGTCCCTGAAGTGTGATGTTCCCCTTCCTGTGTCCATGTGTTCCCATTGTTCAATTCCCACCTATGAGTGAGAATATGCGGTGTTTGGTTTTTTGTTCTTGCGATAGTTTACTGAGAATGATGACTTCCAGTTTCATCCATGTCCCTACAAAGGACATGAACTCATCATTTTTTATGGCTGCATAGTATTCCATGGTGTATATGTGCCACATTTTCTTAATCCAGTCTATCATTTTTGGACATTTGTGTTGGTTCCAAGTCTTTGCTATTGTGAATAATGCCGCAATAAACATACATGTGCATGTGTCTTTATAGCAGCATGATTTATAGTCCTTTGGGTATATACCCAGTAATGGGATGGCTGAGTCAAACGGAATTTCTAGTTCTAGATCCCTGAGGAATCGCCACACTGACTTCCACAAGGGTTGAACTAGTTTACAGTCCCACCAACAGTGAAAAAGTGTTCCCATTTCTCCACATCCTCTCCAGCAACTGTTGTTTCCTGACTTTTTATTGATTGCCATTCTAACTGGTGTGAGATGGTATCTCATTGTGGTTTTGATTTGCATTTCTCTGATGGCCAGTGATGGTGAGCATTTTTTCATGTGTTTTTTGGCTGCATAAATGTCTTCTTTTGAGAAGTGTCTGTTCATGTCCTTTGCCCACTTTTTGATGGGGTTGTTTGTTTTTTTCTTGTAAATTTGTTGGAGTTCATTGTAGATTCTGGATATTAGCCCTTTGTCAGATGAGTAGGTTGTGAAAATTTTCTCCCATTTTGTAGGTTGCCTGTTCACTCTGATGGTAGTTTCCTTTGCTGTGCAGAAGCTCTTTAGTTTAATTAGATCCCATTTGTCAATTTTGGCTTTTGTTGCCATTGCTTTTGGTGTTTTAGACATGAAGTCCTTTCCCATGCCTATGTCCTGAATGGTAATGCCTAGGTTTTCTTCTAGGGTTTTTATGGTTTTAGGTCTAACGTTTAAGTCTTTAATCCATCTTGAATTGATTTTTGTATAAGGTGTAAGGAAAGGATCCAGTTTCAGCTTTCTCCATATGGCTAGCCAGTTTTCCCAGCACCATTTATTAAATAGGGAATCCTTTCCCCATTTCTTGTTTTTCTCAGGTTTGTCAAAGATCAGATAGTTGTAGATATGTGGCGTTATTTCTGACGGCTCTGTTCTGTTCCATTGATCTATATCTCTGTTTTGGTACCAGTACCATGCTGTTTTGGTTACTGTAGACTTGTAGTATAGTTTGAAGTCAGGTAGTGTGATGCCTCCAGCTTTGTTCTTTTGGCTTAGGATTGACTTGGCGATGTGGGCTCTTTTTTGGTTCCATATGAACTTTAAAGTAGTTTTTTCCAATTCTGTGAAGAAAGTCATTGGTAGCTTGATGGGGATGGCATTGAATCTGTAAATTACTTTGGGCAGTATGGCCATTTTCACAATATTGATTCTTCCTACCCATGAGCATGGAATGTTCTTCCATTTGTTTGTATCCTCTTTTATTTCCTTGAGCAGTGGTTTGTAGTTCTCCTTGAAGAGGTCCTTCACATCCCTTGTAAGTTGGATTCCTAGGTATTTTATTCTCTTTGAAGCAATTGTGAATGGGAGTTCACTCATGATTTCGCTCTCTGTTTGTCTGTTATTGGTGTATAAGAATGCTTGTGATTTTTGTACATTGATTTTGTATCCTGAGACTTTGCTGAAGTTGCTTATCAGCTTAAGGAGATTTTGGGCTGAGACGATGGGGTTTTCTAGATATACAATCATGTCATCTGCAAACAGGGACAATTTGACTTCCTCTTTTCCTAATTGAATACCCTTTATTTCCTTCTCCTGCCTAATTGCCCTGGCCAGAACTTCCAACACTATGTTGAATAGAAGTGGTGAGAGAGGGCATCCCTGTCTTGTGCCAGTTTTCAAAGGGAATGCTTCCAGTTTTTGCCCATTCAGTATGATATTGGCTGTGGGTTTCTCATAGATAGCTCTTATTATTTTGAGATATGTCCCATCAATACCTAATTTCTTGAGAGTTTTTAGCATGAAGTGTTGTTGAATTTTGTCAAAGGCCTTTTCTGCATCTATTGAGATAATCATGTGGTTTTTGTCTTTGGTTCTGTTTATATGCTGGATTACATTTATTGATTTGTGTATATTGAACCAGCCTTGCATCCCAGGGATGAAGCCCACTTGATCATGGTGGATAAGCTTTTTGATGTGCTGCTGGATTCTGTTTGCCAGTATTTTATTGAGGATTTTTGCATCAATGTTCATCAAGGATATTGGTCTAAAATTCTCTTTTTTGGTTGTGTCTCTGCCCAGCTTTGGTATCAGGATGATGCTGGTCTCATAAATGAGTTAGGGAGGATTCCCTCTTTTTCAATTGATTGGAATAGTTTCAGAAGGAATGGTACCAGTTCCTCCTTGTACCTCTGGTAGAATTCGGCTGTGAACCCATCTGGTCCTGGACTTTTTTTGGTTGGTAAGCTATTGATTATTGCCACAATTTCAGCTCCTGTTATTGGTATATTCAGAGATTCAACTTCTTCCTGGTTTAGTCTTGGGAGGGTGTATGTGTTGAGGAATTTATCAATTTCTTCTAGATTTTCTAGTTTATTTGTGTAGAAGTGTTTGTAGTATTCTCTGATGGTAGTTTGTATTTCTGTGGGATTGGTGGTGATATCCCCTTTATCATTTTTTATTGCATCTATTTGATTCTTCTCTCTTTTCTTTATTAATCTTGCTAGCGGTCTATCAATTTTGTTGATCCTTTCAAACAACCAGCTCCTGGGTTCATTAATTTTTTGAAGGGTTTTTTGTGTCTCTATTTCCTTCAGTTCTGCTCTGATTTTAGTTATTTCTTGCCTTCTGCTAGCTTTTGAATGTGTTTGCTCTTGCTTTTCTAGTTCTTTTAATTGTGATGTTAGGGTGTCAATTTTGGATCTTTCCTGCTTTCTCTTATGGGCATTTAGTGCTATAAATTTCCCTCTACACACTGCTTTGAATGCATCCCAGAGATTCTGGTATGTTGTGTCTTGGTTCTCGTTGGTTTCAAAGAACATCTGTATTTCTGCCTTCATTTTGTTATGTAGCCAGTAGTCATTCAGGAGCAGGTTGTTCAGTTTCCATGTAGTTGAGCGGTTTTGAGTGAGATTCTTAATCCTGAGTTCTAGCTTGATTGCACTGTGATCTGAGAGATAGTTTGTTATAATTTCTGTTCTTTTACATTTACTGAGGAGAGCCTTACTTCCAAGTATGTGGTCAATTTTGGAATAGGTGTGGTGTGGTGCTGAAAAAAATGTATATTCTGTTGATTTGGGGTGGAGAGTTCTGTTGATGTCTATTAGGTCGGCTTGGTGCAGAGCTGAGTTCAATTCCTGGGTATCCTTGTTGACTTTCTGTCTCGTTGATCTGTCTAATGTTGACAGTGGGGTGTTAAAGTCTCCCATTATTAATGTGTGGGAGTCTAAGTCTCTTTGTAGGTCACTCAGGACTTGCTTTATGAATCTGGGTGCTCCTGTATTGGGTGCATATATATTTAGGATAGTTAGCTCTTCTTGTTGAATTAATCCCTTTACCATTATGTAATGGCCTTCTTTGTCTCTTTTGATCTTTGTTGGTTTAAAGTCTGTTTTATCAGAGACTAGGATTGTAACACCTGCCTTTTTTTGTTTTCCATTTGCTTGGTAGATCTTCCTCCATCCTTTTATTTTGAGCCTATGTGTGTCTCTGCATGTGAGATGGGTTTCCTGAATACAGCACACTGATGGGTCTTGAGTCTTTATCCAATTTGCCAGTCTGTGTCTTTTAATTGGAGCATTTAGTCCATTTACATTTAAAGTTAATATTGTTATGTGTGAATTTGATCCTGTCATTATGATGTTAGCTGGTTATTTTGCTTGTTAGTTGATGCAGTCTCTTCCTAGTCTTGATGGTCTTTACATTTTGGCATGATTTTGCAGTGGCTGGTACTGGTTGTGCCTTTCCATGTTTAGCGCTTCCTTCAGGAGCTCTTTTAGGGCAGGCCTGGTGGTGACAAAATCTCTCAGCATTTGCTTGTCTGTAAAGTATTTTATTTCTCCTTCACTTATGAAGCTTAGTTTGGCTGGATATGAAATTCTGGGTTGAAAATTCTTTTCTTTAAGAATGTTGAATATTGGCCCCCACTCTCTTCTGGCTTGTAGGGTTTCTGCCGAGAGATCCGCTGTTAGTCTGATGGGCTTCCCTTTGAGGGTAACCCGACCTTTCTCTCTGGCTGCCCTTAACATTTTTTCCTTCATTTCAACTTTGGTAAATCTGACAATTATGTGTCTTGGAGTTGCTCTTCTCAAGGAGTATCTTTGTGGCGTTCTCTGTATTTCCTGAATCTGAATGTTGGCCTGCCTTGCTAGATTGGGGAAGTTCTCCTGGATAATATCCTGCAGAGTGTTTTCCAGCTTAGTTCCATTCTCCCTGTCACTTTCAGGTACACCAATCAGACGTAGATTTGGTCTTTTCACATAGTCCCACATTTCTTGGAGGCTTTGCTCGTTTCTTTTTATTCTTTTTTCTCTAACCTTCCCTTCTCACTTCATTTCATTCATTTCATCTTCCATGGCTGATACCCTTTCTTCCATTTGATCGCATCGGCTCCTGAGGCTTATGCATTCTTCACATACTTCTCGAGCCTTGGTTTTCAGCTCCATCAGCTCCTTTAAGCACTTCTCTGTATTGGTTATTCTAGTTATACATTCTTCTAAATTTTTTTCATAGTTTTCAACTTCTTTGCCTTTGGTTTGAATATCCTCCCGTAGCTCGGAGTAATTTGATCGTCTGAAGCCTTCTTCTCTCAGCTCGTCGAAGTCATTCTCCATCCAGCTTTGTTCCGTTGCTGGTGAGGAACTGCGTTCCTTTGGAGGAGGAGAGGCACTCTGCTTTTTAGAGTTTCCAGTTTTTCTGCTCTGTTTTTTCCCCATCTTTGTGGTTTTATCTACTTTTGGTCTTTGATGATGGTGATGTACAGATGGGTTTTTGGAGTGGATGTCCTTTCTGTTAGTTTTCCTTCTAACAGACAGGACCCTCAGCTGCAGGTCTGTTGGAGTACCCGGCCAGCCATGTGAGGTGTCAGTCTGCCCCTGCTGGGGGGTGCCTCCTGGTTAGGCTGCTCAGGGCTCAGGGGTCAGGGACCCACTTGAGGAGGCAGTCTGCCTGTTCTCAGATCTCCAGCTGCATGCTGGGAGAACCACTACTCTCTTCAAAGCTGTCAGACAGGGACATTTAAGTCTGCAGAGGTTACTGCTGTCTTTTTGTTTGTCTGTGCCCTGCCCCCAGAGGTGGAGTCTACAGAGGCAGGCAGGCCTCCTTGAGCTGTGGTGGGCTCCACCCAGTTCAAGCTTCCCTGCTGCTTTGTTTACCTAAGCGAGCCTGGGCAATGGCGGGCGCCCCTCCCCCAGCCTCGCTGCTGACTTGCTGTTTGATCTCAGACTGCTGTGCTAGCAATCAGCGAGACTCCGTGGGCGTAGGACCCTCTGAGCCAGGTGCGGGCTATAATCTCCTGGTGCACCGTTTCCTAAGCCCGTTGGAAAACAGTATTCGGGTGGGAGTGACCCGATTTTCCAGGTGCCATTTGTCACCCCTGTAAAGGGAACTCCCTGACCCCTTGCGCTTCCCAAGTGAGGCAATGCCTCGCCCCTGCTTTGGCTGGTGCACGGTGCGCTCACCCACTGACCTGCGCCCACTGTCTGGCACTCCCTAGTGAGATGAACACAGTACCTCAGATGGAAATGCAGAAATCACTTGTCTTCTGCGTCACTCACGCTGGGAGCTGTAGACTGGAGCTGTTCCTATTCGGCCATCTTGGCTCCTCCCCCAATCACCTGATTTTCAAGGAAGAATAAGGACAACAACAAGAAGTAGCAGCATCAGCATTTTGTTTGTTTGCTTGTTGACAAGCAGCATTTTTTGTTTGGAGAAGCAAACATTCACTTGGCATTACATTTCTGGAAAATTAAATTTCATAGATCCTCATGTAAGAGACTTGGGGTAACTTGTTCAGAGATGTCTTTGCGTGTGGTTTTGCAGAAGCAAAAATGGTTTAGGTCTTACCATGAAATCATGAAAGCTCGAATCAGTGATGTTTCTTCTCGGGAGAGCAGTCAATTTATAATTAAGCTCCCGCATCAATGCCTGATCCCATGTCATATTTATTTTTGACTTTGGTTCAGGGATGAGAGGTGGTTGCTCACAATGACTTGAGTTTCAGAAAGATGGATTTTTAGAGTCACAGCTGATACAGGTAACACAAACAAGCCAGCTTGAGTCAGCCACCAGAAAACCCCCAGGCCTTCTATTTCCACTAGTTGCTCAATACTGTATTTACCTCTATGTGCTGCTCTCAAGACAGAAAGTAAAAAAACCAGGGTGATCTTGGCTAGAGTTGCTACAAGGACTAGCACTGACTTCATGGCCTGAAGAGGAGCTTCAGCTGTTGGAAATTCTCAGTGTGCAGATTTTGGCATTTCCACCTGGAATGTGGTCCTGCTGGGATGGTGGCAAACAGCCAGACCTGTACAAGTGGCCTGTGCTCAAAGGCAAATGTCCTGGCCCTGGGCTTGCCCTCCTGAACCAGCTGACAAGCTGGCCCAGTTCCAATGTTTAACCTTGTATACAAAGGCAACTTTTCTTAATTCACATTTGCTGGGGAATTCAATTACCTTGTTTTCTTGCCTTCTCTCTTCTGGTACTTTTGCAACCAGCTGTGAGAACTGCATTGCAAATGCCTGTAGGGAATGTTTAGAATCATAGTGACCCCTATCACTCTTGTCGGCGATTCCCAGGGAAGATTCCAGCTTCTCTGGATTGACAACCAATGCTTCCCACAAGGAAAGGGTACAGAATTAAATGCAGACACTCTATCTCCTGCTTCCAGCCTTCTTAATGAGAAAGTTTCCACTCGCGGGGACGGCTCAGTGATTGATTCTTTTTAGCTGTGTGTCTTTTGGAAGGCACAGGTTCCTTCTTAGGGTGCCAGGTAAATGGCAGGGGAGGTGAGTAACAGTCTTGTCTCTAGGACAGTGTGCTGTTTTATGGTCAACGGAAGGGCGTGAATTGGCTTTGGGAAGCAAGGGCTGGGGCTGTCCCCTTGCTGCCAAAGTCAAGTCAAAGGACAGGAAACAAGCTCCCCAATTTCCCCAGTTTATTAAACTGGTGCATTCTGAGGCACCCTGTGCAGGTCTGAGCATAGCCGATGTGGGGCTTTCCCTGTCTGGGTGAGTCAAGTGGTTCAGCCCTCTGGCTAATTTTCTTTCTTGGAACTTGGCTCTAAGTCTTGACTTGACTCTAGAAAAAATATGCTTCTCAGAAATGGGTATCATTTGGCTAAACCACCTACAAGGGGGCCAGATATCTCTGCAGAAATTCTCTAGGCTCCCCCAGCCATCCAGGGATTAATAATAATAAAAAATTAATAATAGCTGCTATTCTGTATATAGTACTTACTATGTTTCAGGCTGTGTTCTAGGCATTTTCCATATACTTACTCATTTGATATTCATAAAAGCCCTATGATGTGGGTGATGTTGTTATCCTCATCTACAGATGAGGAAACTTGGGAACAGAGAGATTCAGTAACTTGCCCAAGGTCACACAGTGGCGGAAAAAATGTCTGTGAAACCTGCCACTTTATTCTGCTCTTTCAAGATTGTTTTGACTATTCAGGGTCCTTTGAGATTTCATATGAATTTTACAATAAATTTTTCTATTTCTACAAAAAATATCATTTGGGATTTTGATAGGAATTGCATTGAGTCTGTAGATCACTTTGGGTAGTATTGACATCTTAACAGCATTAGTCTTCCAATCCAGTGAAAAGACACTGAATGTCTTTTCATTTAATCGTGTCTTCTTTAATTTTTTAGCTATATTTTGGTAGTTTTCAGTGTATAAGTCTTTCACTCCCTCAGTTAATTCCTAAGTATTTTATTCTTTTTGGTGCTATTGTAAATGGAATTGTTTTCTTAATTTTCTTTTCCAATTGTTCATTTTTAGTGTATTGAAATGCAGCTGATTTTTCTGTGTTATTTTGTATCCTGGAATTTTGCCAAATCCTTTGTTAATTCTAATAGATTTTTTTGTGGACTTTTTGGGGTTTTCTACATATACAATTATGTCATTTGTGAACAGATAATTTTACTTTTTACTTCCCAATTTAGATACCTTTAATTTCTTTTTCTTGCCTAATTACTCTGGCTCATTCTTTCAATATAATCTTTTAAATACGATGTTAAATCCAGTTTGCTAATATTTTGTTAAGAACTTTTACATCAATATTCATCAGGGGTATTGGTCTGCAGTTTTCTTGTAGTGCCTGTGTCTGTGCAATAAGTTAGGAAGTGTTTCCTTCTCTTCAATTTTTTGGAAGAGTTGGAGAAGGATTGGTGTTAATTCTCCTTCAATTGTTTGGTAGAATTCATCAATGAAGCCATAAGGCCCTGAGCTTTTATTTGTTGGGAGTTATTTTGATTACTTATTCCATCTCCTTATTAAAACTATAGGTCTATTTAGATTTTCTGGTTTCTTCATGATTCAGTCTTGGTAGCATGTATTTTTAGGATTTGTCCATTTCATCTAGGTTATCCAATTTGTTGGTTTATGATTGTTCAAAGCACTGTCATAATCTTTTGATTTCTGTAAAATTAGTACTAATGTTTCATTTCTCATTTTAGTTATTTGAGTCTTCTCTCTTGTTTCTCCTAGTTGATCTAGCTTGTCTCTGTGTATTTGACTATGCTAGATACCTTATGTAAGTGGAAAAAGTCCTTTTGTGTCTGGCTTATTTCACTTAGAATAATGTTTTCAAGATTCATTCATGTTGTGGTATCACTTTTTTAAAAAAAGGTGCATTTACTTGAAACTTAGATATGCAGAAGGAATCTTAAGCATTATCTAGTTATTTTCAAAGATGATGAAACTAAGAAGCAGAGTGGTTAATTGACTTATTCAATGTCCCTAGGTAGTTAGTTAGAGGCAGGGGTAAGGGCCAGAACTCAGGTCTCTTAGTAAAGTGTTGAATAGGACTGCTGATAGTAGACTTTTTTTTTTTTTTTTTTGAGACAGAGTCTTGCTCTGTCAACAGGCTGGAGTGCAGAGCCATGACTGTGTCTCACTGCAGCCTTGACCTCCAGGCAAGAGTGATCCTCCCACCTCAGCCTCCTGAGTAGCTGGGACTACAGGTGCACTCCAACACACCTGGCTGATTTTTATTTCATTTATTTATTTATTTTGCAGAGACAGGGTTTTGCTATGTTGTCTAGGCTGATCTTGAACTCCTAGGCTCAAACAATCCACCTGTCTCAGCTTCTTGAAGTGCTGGGATTACAGGCATGAGTCACCCACACCCAGACAGTAGTAGAGATTTTTGTCTTGTTTTCAAACTCAGAAGAAAATTATTCAATAGTTTACCACTAAGTTGGATGTTAGCATAAGTATTTTGATGATATTATGATAAAAGGTAGCAACAAAATGTCTGCAAAACCCTAATGTCTATCAAATAAATTTACATAGCAATGAAAAAGAAGAAATTAATAATACATTCAGCAGTATGGTACCTCTCTTGGCTATAACAGTAAGCTAAGAAAGCCAGACACAAGAGTACATTCTATGTGATTCCACTTTTATGAAGTTCAAGAACAGGCAAAATGAATCAGAATACTGGTTCCTGAAGCAGGGGATGGACAAGGAAGGAGCATGAATGAACCTTCATCAACTGGTGCATTCATGAAGGGGAGCTGGAGATGTGTTATATCTTGATCTGAATGGTAGGTATAGATGTGTATGTGTATAAAAATTCACTGAGCTGGCCTGGCACGGAGTCTTATGCCTGTTATTGCAGCACTTTGGAAGACTGAGCTGAGGCCAGGAGTTCAAGTCCAGCCTGGGTAACACAGCAAAACCTCACCTCTACAAAAAATACAAAAATTAGTCAGGTGTGGTGGTGCATGCCTGTATTCCCAGCTGCTCAGGAGCCTGAGGTGGGAGGATCACCTGAGCTTGGGAGGTCAAGGCTGCAGTGAGCCGAGATTGCGCCACTGCACTCCAGCCTGGGTGAGAGAGTGAGACCCTGACTGAGAAAAAGAAATAAAAACTGAAAAAAAAAATCCACTGAGCAGCATACATATAACTAACGCACCTTAATAAAAACACTTAAAATTGTGCTTTAATAGAAAAGTCAAAATTCTATGTGTTTTACATGGAACCATAACAGTGTTTCCACCAGTGGCAGCTGCTATTATTCTGCTACAGTACATCCATGGTTGTGCTTCTTAAACTTTTTATTTCTTATTGCCCATGCCCTATGCAATAATTAATTATTTCAGTTTTTAAAATATCTCTACAAGCCAAAGAGATTTCGTAGGCTTTACTTTCAGCAGTTTCTATTAGTAAAACTGTAGGCTTTTGGGCTATGCTTTTGTAAACTCCTTCTGAAAATTCTCATAGCTGTTGGGGCTGCCTGCCCACGTGGCTTGAGACTGACTGCTTCATCGTGTTCCCCTGAAAAAATAATCCTTTCGAAAAAGGGGAAACTAAAGATGATCTGCAAAAGTGCAAATGACTTGTTTTTGGTGGATATGTGTTGACCCCTAGGGATCAAGCCACTTGTAGATCATCTATATACAATGGTCAGTCTAGAATTTTCCAGGGCTGGGCATTAAGCTCCCTGGTAGTGAGAATTCCCACGTGCTCTAAGGACACCACAAACTCTGATAAACCCCAACCTGGACTTTTGCTTACATTGATAAATTCCCCCCGCTATTTTTTTTGTTTGAGCCAATTTAAGTTTGGCAATCTGCTATTTGCCACTGAAAACATCCTGATACAAAAAGGAAACTGACCCTGAGAAACTATCATGTGGCAATCACTTTGGAGCCACTGACATTTAAATCTTAAATCAACAAAATGAAGTAGATGCTAGTCTGCCAACCAATAGATGAGGAAACTGAGGTTCTGCGAAAGCAAACGCCTTTCTCTAGTTGGAAGAGTCAGAATTTGAATTCAGATCCCAGTCTTAGTACTCATGTTCTTTCCACAACTCATTATCTCCCTCTTAACCACCACGCCCAAGTATGTTCTACAGTCTACTTTGAAGACGTTCTCTTTGATGGAGACTGGCCTGAAAACAGATGATTTTCTCTAACCATGCCTGTTCTATACAGTAACATAGCACCTCCAAAGTTATTTTCTATACAACCCTAATGTTCCTTTAGGTGTTAATAGTGTACTATGAAAAGAAAATTATTTAATGGTCAAATGATTTGGCAAATGCTACTCTATCTAAGAGCCACACATGCATTGGCACTGTAAAGGTTCTGATAAGTTCTGCAGCAAATAACCTGCTTAATTTCACTTAAACCAGTGTTACCCAAACTTATTGGTCACAAAACCCTGTTTTGGAGTAGTATTTATTAAAATTTTGGTGGGATACTAAGGGTTCTCAAATAGGGTTTGAGAAATGCTGATGTCGTGGGCCAAACCCTGGGCTTGGTAGCAGAGACTCCGTTGGGTAGCCCTTATGAAGTCTATTTACCTAAGCTTCGGAGTATCAAAGTAACCTGCTTTACAAGGAACTATTAGAATTCAGATAAGACGCAATAGCCTGAACAGCTAACATCTGCTGTGTGTTTGTTCTGCCAGGCCCTGCTTAAACATTGTATACATTAATGCACTTCATTCTCACCACAGCCCTATGTGGTAGATTCTGTTAGGTTCTCAGGGGAAATGATGCTCGGGAGGGTCTTACAGTCTGCAAGTAGAAAAGCCAGGATTTGTTTCCAGATAGTCTGGGCCTAGAGCCTTTGCCACTGCCATCCTGCCTGTCAGGTCTTTGTGCTCTGACAGTGACCAGGAGGAGGCCCTTTGACAGCCCTTCATGTATTTTCCAAATTTCTGCACCTTCCACACTTCAGCCTTCTTGCTTCAATCTTGGCCATGTTAACACAAAGAAAACAATCTCTGAATTGTACTGTGCTGGAGAAGCTGCTGGAAATTCCACATTAGTACACCACGGTGTTTCCACCCAGGGTGTGGGCATGACTTCAAGACAACACATTCTTACCACAGTCCGTGGATGAAGTGATGGAGGAGGGAGCCCTGGCTTGGTGAACCAACTTGGCTTCCTGCCCATGGGCATCAGTGGTGGCCAGCAGAGTATCCTCCAGGGCCTGTGCTTGCTTCATATGCTGGAACAGCTCTCAACTCTGCACTGTCTCTTCAGGAGCCAATACCCATCTAGGAATACTCTGTTTCCTCCTTCCTTCCCTCCCTCTTGTCCTTTTTTCCTTCTTTCCTCCCTCAATTTAAAATGTTTTAAATAAATAAAATTTATGTGGGGAAAAAAATAGCATCAAAGAATATAGAATAAAAGTTGGGCCAGGCACAGTGGCTCATGCCCCTGTGATCTCAGTTCTTTGGAACGCCGAGGTGGGAGGATTGCTTGAGCCCAGGAGTTCAAGACCAACTAGGGCAATGTGGTGAGACCCCATCTCTACAAAAACTTTTAAAAAATTAGCTGGGTGTGCTGGTGCATGCTTGTAGTCCTAGCTACTCAGGAGGCTGAGGCGGGAGGATCAGTTGAGCCTGTGAGCTTGAGGTTGCAGTGAACTATAATGGCACCACTGCCCTCCAGCCAGGAGGCCCCCAGCTGGGAGCTAGAATGAGACCCCGTCCCTTAAAAAGAGTTGTCTTATTCCCAAGCTTGATTATCTTCCATGCCCAATTTCTCTTCTTGGAGCCCATGACTCTGCTAGTTTTCAGTGTTTCTTCCTAAGACATTTAATGTATAAAAACCTACAGATGCATCCCTCCCCCACTAATTGTTCAGAAGTCATATTATACTAAGACACTTTGCTTTTTCAACTTAAATATCTACCTTGGAGGTTATAGCGTATCAGTCCCTAAAGACCTGCTTTTTGTCTGTAAGCTACAAAAGACGTCATCAATTTCTTTAGTGTAATTTATCTCATGCCCACTCTTTCTTTCATCATCTGGCTTGGTTGGTCTTGCCCATAGGGGCCTGCTCAGGAATCTACATACACACCTACATATATATGTACCTGAATATGGGCTGAGGCAACTTTAAACCTGAACCAAATGAAGAAAACCAGAGGGTTGCCAGGTGCGGTGGCTCACACCTGTAATCCTAGCACTTTGGGAGGCCAAGGTGGGTGGATCATGAGGTCAGGAGTTCAAGACTAGCCTGGCCAATATGGTGAAACCCCATCTCTACTAAATATACAAAAATTAGCCAGGTGTGGTGGCGCGCCTGTATTCCCAGCTACTTGGGAGGCTGAGGCAGGAGAATGGCTTGAACCCAGGAGGTGGAGTTTGCAGTGAGCCAAGACTGAGTCATTGCACTCCTGCCTGG
This sequence comes from Pongo abelii, assembly GCF_028885655.2. Classification (NCBI taxonomy): domain Eukaryota; kingdom Metazoa; phylum Chordata; class Mammalia; order Primates; family Hominidae; genus Pongo; species Pongo abelii. Next base: position 41,814,332 of record NC_072004.2, on the reverse strand, counting down.
GCAACAAAGTGAGACTCCATCTCAAAAAAAACCAAAAACAAAAAAACAAAAACAAAAAAAACAACCAGAAGGTTTGATGGGAATGACTGAGCCCAAGAGCTGGGAGGAGGATGATACTCATTTTTCTCTACAGTAATCAAATCCACATGTGACAGAACAGAACCTCTCTGGACAGCCTCTTTTTTCACCCTGTAAAGGTGGACTCAGCCCTTCAACACACCCTGCAAATGCCAACCTCATAGCATATTAATAAGAAACATATGTTGCAGGAAGTCAGGGACCCTGAACAGAGGGACTGGCTGAAGCCATGGCAAAAGAACATAAATTGTGAAGATTTCATGGACATTTATTAGTTCCTCAAATTAATACTTTTATAATTTCTTACGCCTGTCTTTACTGCAATCTCTGAACATAAATTGTGAAGATTTCGTGGACATTTATCACTTCCCCAATCAATACTCTTGTGATTTCCTATGCCTGTCTTTACTTTAATCTTTTAATCCCGTCATCTTCATAAGCTGAGGATGTATGTCGCCTCAGGACCCTGTGATGATTGCGTTAACTTCACGAATTGTTCATAAAGCATGTGTGTTTAAACAATATGAAATCTGGGCACCTTGAAAAAAGAACAGGATAACAGCGATGTTCAGGGAACAAGGAAGGTAACCATTAGGTCTGACTGCCTGAGACCTGGGCAGAACAGAGCCATATTTCTCTTCTTACAAAAGCAAATAGGAGAAATATCGCTGAATTCTTTTTCTCAGCAAGGATCAGCCCTGAGAAAGAGAATACATTCCTAGGGGGAGGTCTCTAAAATGGCCACTCTAGGAATGTCTGTCTTATACGGTTGTAGATAAGGGATGAAATAAGCCCTGGTCTCCCGTAGCACTCCCAGGCCTATTAGGACGAGGAAATTCCTGCCTAGCAAATTTTAGTCAGACTGGTTGTCTGCTCTCAAACGCTGTCTCCTGATAAGATGTTATCAATGACAATGCGTGCCCAAAACTTCATTAGCAATTTAAATTTCACCCTTGTCCTGTGATCTCGCTCTGCCCCCATTTGCCTTGTGATATTTTATTGCCTTGTGAAGCATGTGATCTCTGTGACCCACACCCTATTCGTACACTCCCTCCCCTTTCAAAATCACTAATAAAAACTTGCTGGTTTTGCAGCCTGGGGGCAATCACGGAACCTGCCGACATGTGATGTCTCCCCTGGACACCCAGCTTTAAAATTTCTCTCTTTTGTACTCTTTCCCTTTATTTCTCAGACTGGCTGACACTTAGGGAAATAGAAAAGATCCTACGTTGAAATGCTGGGGGTGGTTTCCCTGATAAACAGATATTTTACCAACTCTTTGGTGGAGAGGTAGGAAACAGGTTTTCCATGACACACAACATGCCCAGACTTCATCAAGGCCACCTCATTGCCTGCTCTCCCTCAGCCTCACTCACCTCCTCTTCTGCTACATCTTCCTCTCAGCTCTCTCCTGCTTCCCTTTCTGATCAAGAGCAATTTCACCCTCTTGCCTTCTCCCCTTTGCCTCCTCATGCCCACTCCCTCAGCCTGCACAGAGCGTTTCTCCAGTCTAGTCTCTGGTCCATCTGCATCAAAATCACCTGCAGGACTTACTGACAATGCAGTTTCCTGGATCCCACCCAGGACTCAAAAAAACTACGAATTGGGAGAGGAGGGACCTGGAATCAGTGTTGCTAGCAAGCCCCCAGGTGGTTTGTAAGTGGACTAAAGTTTGAGGACCAGATGTGGAAGGTTGGCTTTGGCACCATCAGCTGGATCCAGGAATTTGGAGCCAGGTTGTTGGGGTCAAGTGGTATTATATGTGGTGGCCTGTGGGTAGGAAAGCCACCATCTGGGGTTGCTCTATTCAGAAAGGGACTGTGGCATGGCCCTACTATTACTGTGTCCAATCTCTGGGGTGAAGGAGGAAACTGCACCACTCTGCTTTGCATGTGGCAGGCCCTGCTTGGAGGCCGGCAATTGTTCCCCTTTTCAAAAATTAGGGTAGAAGTGATATGTAGTGCACAAAATCTAATTGTGTAGCTTGATTGATTTTTACATAATTATACTCCTGTTGAACCACTCCCCCCAGCAAGATCTACAGCATAGGCTTCCTTGAGCCCCTTCCTCATACCTCCCTGTCACTACTGTAACTACTGTTCTGACCTCTATCACCATGGATTAATTTTGCTTGTTTTTGGACTTTGTGTAAATGGAATCACATGGGCTGTACTCTTTTGTATTTGGCTTCTTATTTTTTGAGGCAGAGTCTCACTCTGCCTCCCAGGTTGGAGTGCAGTGGCACGATCTCAGCTCACTGCAACCTATGCCTCCCGTGTTCAAGTGATTCTCCTGCCTCGGCCTCCCCAAATGCTGGGATGACAGGCATGAGCCACCATGCCCAACCATATTTGGCTTCTTTTACCCCACATTATGTCTGTGAGATTCATCCATGTTTTTGCACGTAATAGAGAGTCTGTCTTTTTCACTGCTGTTTACCAGAGGTCAGCAAACTATTTCTGCAAAGAACCAGATAATAAATACCTTTGGTTATGAAAGCCATAGTCTTTGTTACAACTATTCAACCCTGCCATCATAGCTCAAATGCAGTAATAAGCAACACACACAAAAAAGTAGGCTACAGGTTGGCCTGTGGGTCGCAGTTTGCCAACCTCTGCTTTACAATATTTCAATATTTTGTTATAAATAATCATGAATATATGACATGGAAGAATGAGTTATGATGAGAATTAGAAATAATTATGAATATAGCACTATGTATTCAGTTACCCATTCTCCTGTTATGGGTATCTATCTGGGTTATTTCCAGTCTGGGATACAATGATTAGTGCTGCACTGTGTTTGGTGAACATATGCACTCATTTTGTGCTGTTGTCTTAGTAGATACTGCCAAGTGGTTTCCCAAAGTAGTGGTACAAAAGCACACTCCACTAGTAAGTTTGCTTCACATTCGCAAAAACACTTGATACAGTCAAATTCTTTAGCTATAGCCATTTGGGTAGGTGCATCGTGGTATCTCATTGCAGATTTTAATCTGAATTTTCCTGAAGATGAATGATGTTGAGCACCTTTTCAAATGCTTGTTGGCCACTTGGATATTCTCCTTTGTGAAGTAAGAATTTTCTAGTATTTCTAAACATTGAATTATTTGTCATTTTCTCGTCTTTTTCTTGTTGATTTATAGAAGTTTGATATATATTTTGGACACAAATGCTTTGTTAGATGTCAGTCCACAGCTTGCCTTTTCACTTTTTATTTATTTATTTATTTTTAAGACAGGAGACAGAGTCTTGCTCTGTTGCCAAGGCTGGAATGCAGTGGCATGATCTTGGCTCAGCTCACTGCAACCTCAGCCTCCTGAGCTCAAGTGATCCTCCCATCTAAGCCTCCCAAGTAGCTGGGACTACAGGCATCCACCACCATGCTTGGTTATTATTACTATTTTTTTTTTTTTTTGTAGAGATGTTGTCTCACCATGTTGCCCAGGCTGGTCTCGACCTCCTGGGCTCAAGCAACCCTCTTGCCTCAGCCTCCCAAAGTGCTGGGATTACAGGTGTGAGCCCCACACCTGGCCACTTTGTTAATAATATCTTTTAATGAAGGATGGTTTTTAATTTTAATGAGGTCCAATTTAACAATCTCTTCTTTATGGTTAGTGCTTTTTGTGTTCTGTTTAAGAAATCTTTGCCTGCCCAAAGGTCATGAAGATATTCTCCTGTTTTCCTCTAGAAGCTTTATTGCTTTACTTTTCACATCTAGGTCTATGATCTGTCTTAATACCTTTTTCTGTTTGATTTGAGGTAGGAGTCAATATTCATTATAGTTCATATAAAAATCCAATTGTTCCAGTACCATTTAGTGAAAAGACCATCTCTCCCCCATACATAGTGATATGAAGGCTGTATTTAATGTCGAGCTCTAGTCTTTAAATGGAATCTGAACACCTCTAGTGTTTTCAAAGTCTCTAGACTATGCATCAGGAGGAAGAAATGAAGGGGAGTGGGTCTAGATGCTCTAGGCTGCAGTCATCTGGCATCATCAGCTCTAAAATGAAGGGCATCCAGGGAAAGGAGGTTGATTCTTTCCATCTGTGGAGTTCTCTGACTTCATGACACAGAGTATCCATTAGGCCTCAATTTTTCAGCTGTTGCTGAAAAACCCAGATATTTCCAAGAAGCTACCCTTGGGAAAAAGAACCCAGCTTTGCATTTTAAAATGTTTTCATTACTCTTCATATCGCTCAAGCCAAATTTTTGCTTCCGGAGGAAAACAGGCTCTAAACCATGAAAGACTAAGTAAGCCAGTGTTAGCAGCAGCAGTAACTGGGGAAAGTCCTGTGTATTTCAAGACCAAGAACTGTTTATTTCTGTCAGTGAAAGAGAAAGGGTGACCTGGCTCAGGTTTTGAAGACATCAGACTGTGGGCTAATATTTTCCAGACAGATGACTACTGTCCAGCGCTTTCCTGGACCATTCTCCAGGGCCTGCTCTCTGGCTACGTGAGCCTCGGCAGCCACTCTGCATCTGCAAAAGGCAAAAAAGCAGCTTTTGTGTACATAACACTGATTTCTGGCACTGGATATTGGTTTTTTCCCCCACCATTTCCAGAGTGGGAACAACTTGTGTGGGTTTGGACTTGGCTGGTGGGCACCGAGCCAGGGAGTGGGTGTGGAGGTAGGGCCTTGGCCCTCAGGTTGATGCTGGAGGAGTATTTCATTCTCTGACTCGGGGTTTATTCCTGAACACCTGGAGTCTGTGGGGCAGCTGCACCTGGGGATAAGGCACCTTCGGATCTGTGGGCTCTACCATCCCGGGATTATCCTTGGGGTCTGCTCTCTTTGGAAAGCAATAGTAATTGCAATTAACAAAATTTCTTCTCTGCCTTATTAATCAATGCATTTGTCCAACAGATATTTATTGAGGCAGGCACTATGCACAGGACTTATACATCCATATGCAAAACAGACAAAAATCCCTGCTTTTGTGGGGGCCTTCATTCTAGTGAGGAGAAACAATGAACAAATAATAAGTAAATGATGTAAGGTGTGAGGTTGAACTCTGGGGGAGATGCACAGAGCAAGGTGGAGGGGGGTGTCAGGAGGGTTGGGGGAAGGAGGGCTGTCATTTTAAATAGGGGTGGCAAGGCTGGCCTCAGTGAGGAGGTGACACGTGAGCAAAGACTGGAAGTGCAGGGAAGTGAGTCATGTGTTATCTGGAGGAAAAGTTGTCCATGCAAAGGAAACCTCTGTGGAGGTCTCAAGGCTTTGTCTCACCCCAAGATTAGGCAAATTCTAAATCTGAAGCTTAAAGGAGTAGAGAAGAAACTCCCTCCTTCCTTCTGCACATATTGATTGAGTGCCTGCCACATACCAAACACTGTCACACCCTGTGGTTCTCCTCGAACAGAGAAACAAAGGACAGAGGACTCTCCAGGCCTCTCAAAACAGAATTTGGACATCTTCAGAAATGCCCCCAATGTGGCAGGCCAGATAGGAATTTAGTGATGGATTAAGTCTCTCTCTAATATTAGAACCTCATAGATATCCCTGAAATGAAATGAAATTGTAATGTGTTCACTCCAACTATTTTTATTTCATCTCAACTAACCCCTATCTTCTGAGGTTTTGATGGGCATTTTAATTAAATCATGAAGAGCTCTTTGTCTCCCGAGAAGGGGGATTGAAGCCTCTCCATCCCTCCGCCTCTGTCCTACCCTGAGTGCTAAGGAATGTGCCTTGTTCTCAGCAGGATGTTGGGGTGGCAGGACCCAGTTCTGGACACAGCCTTCACCCCAAATCCTACTCCCAAGATCAGAAGGAATCTTCCCAGAAGAGAAAGCAGCAGCCACTCCCAGATGGAGCAGCTGCTGGATCCCGGGTACTTGATAAACATCACTGAAAACAACCTGCCCCCATCCTGTGTGTCTATGCATCCTCTCCACCCTGGCCTGTTGTAAGCAGCTGTGAACCTTCCCATCATTACACTTCAACTTATGGTTTCCTAACATGATGGGCCAGATCTGTCTGTTGCTGTGCTGAGAATAATCTTGCCTGATTAGTCCATGCTCACATTGCTAAAAAGAAATACCTGAGACTAGGCCGGGTGCGGTGGCTCATGCCTGTAATCCCAACACTTTGGGACGCCAAGGCAAGTGGATTACCTGAGGTCAGGAGTTCAAAACCAGCCTGACTAATATAGCGAAACCCAGACTTTACTAAAAATACAAAAATTAGCAGGGTGTGATGGCAGACACCTGTACTCCCAGCTACTCAGGAGGCTGAGGCAGGAGAATCGCTTGAACCCGGGAGGCGGAGGTTGCAGTGAGCTGAGATTGCACCACTGCACTCCAGCCTGGGCAGCAGAGCAAGACCTTGACAAAAAAAGAAAAGAAAAGAAAAGAAGGAAATACCTGGGACTAGGTAATTTATAAAGAAAAGAGGTTTAATTGGCTCACAGTTCTGCAGGCTGTACAGGAAACATGATGCTGGCATCTGCTGCTGGGGAGGCCTCAGGAAGCTTTTACTCATTGCAGAAGGCAAAGCAGGCATCTTACATGGCAGGAGCAGGACTGACAGAGAAGGGGGAGGTGCTGCACACTTTTAAAACAGCTGGATCTCATGAGAACTCACTCACTATTATGAAAACAGACCAACAGGGAAATCCACCCCCACGATCCAATCACTTCCCACCAGGCCCACCTCCAACACTGAAGGTGACAATTTGACATGAGATTTGGGCAAGGACACAGATCCAAACCATATCATTGAGGATTTGTCTTTCATCAATTCATTCATGCACTTGTTCATTCTATAGTCATTTGTTCATTTCCATTTTCATGTCCCACAGGTCCTTTAACATTAATGCCTCCAAAATAGACTTCCTGATTTTATCCTTGTCCTAAATTAGTTCCTCGGCCTGCCTTTCCTATCTCAGTCAGGGGCATCCCTGCCCCCCAGTCTCAACAGCCAGAAACCCAGAAGTCACTGCTGTCACCTTTGCTCCCTTATCTTCCATATGCATTCATCTTCAAGTCCATCTCCAACATTTCCAGCCCTACTTCTTCCACTTATCTCCTGTGTGACCTTGGGTAAGCTGATGAACCTCTCTGTGCCTTTCCCCATAGTAACATGGCGATAATAATATCACTATCTCAGAGAATTTTTTCGATGGCTGTAGGAGTTACTGCACATAAAGAACAGTATCTAGCGCATAATAAGAACTAAATATATGCTAGCCTACAGAGATGATGGGAGTAGGTTTTTCTCATCCTGTAGCCATATGGGAGTCCATGGTAATTCATAAGATTACATTTGTAATGTAATGCTTTAATTTGAATGCATGAAATATTACATTAAATTATAATAAAGAAAAAAGTTTATCTTAACAAAAAATGATACAGAATAATGGCATGGAAAACCAATCACATATATTATTTATTAAGCAAAAACAATACCACATTACAAAACAGTGTATATGGAGTGATCTCATTTTTATAGAAAAATTACGTGTGTGTGTGTGTGTGAACAGAAGAACCAGCCAAAATGGTAATAGTGTAACTACCCTCTGGGTGGTAGAAGTATATGGAGTTTTAATCATATTTTCATTGATCTATATTTTTCTACAAAAAATTATATATAATTCTTTTTTTTCTTTTTTTGGAGAAAGAGTTTCACTCCTGTCATCTGGGCTGGAGTGCAGTGGTGTGATTTTGGCTCACCGCAGCCTCAACTTCCTGGGCTCAGGTGATCCACCCACCTCAGCCTCCTGAGTAGCTGGCACTATAGGCATGCATCACCACACCTGCTAATTTTTTAACCAGCATTTTGCCCTGTAGAGATGTGGTTTCACCATGTTGCTCAAGCTGGTCTCGAAATCCTGGGGTCAAGTGATCCACCCTCCTCAGCCTCCCAAAGTGCTGGGATTACAGGCATGAGCCACTGTGCCTGGCCATATATAATTCTTATAATAAAAAAGTTAACAAAAATAAAAGTAAGCAATTGCCGTACCCTTTGGTAGCTCTCTTACCTATAGGATGAGGGGCCCACACTCCTTGGCACAGCCCCCAAGAGCCTATGATCTGGTCCCTTCTATGATCCAGTCATTTCCCTTCCCCTCCCAGCCACACGCATGCACAGATACACACATGGATGCACACACTAGAATCATAGTGTCCCCTCCAAATCTCATGCTGAAATGTGATCCCCAATGTTGGAGGTGGGCCCTGGTGGGGAGGTATTTGGGTCATGGGGGGGATTCCTCATAAATGGCTTGAGGCTATCCTCATGTTAATGAGTGAGTTCTCACTCTTGAGTTTATGCAAGATCTGGTTTTTAAAAAGGGTTGAGGACTGCCCTCCAAGACCCATCTCTCTCTCTCTTGCTCCCTCTCACCATGTGATATGATGGCTCCCGTTTGCCTTCTGCCGTGATTGGAAGCTTCCTGAGACCCTCACCAGTAGCAGATGCCAACACTATGCTTTGTGTACAGCCTGCAAAATGTGAGCCAAATAAACCTCTTTTCTTTGTAAATTACCCAGTCTCATGTATTCCTTTACAGCAATGCATATCAACTAATACAGAAAATTGGTACTGAGGAGTATACCAATTTGTAGTGTACCAATATTAAGTGTACAATATTGTAGTTCAGAAATATTGAGCTACAGTTGACTCTTGAACAACAGGGGTTTGAACTGCATGGGCCCACTTATAAGTGGATTTTCTTCTGCCTCTGCCATCCCTGAGAGGAGACAGCAAAACCAACCACTCCTCTTCCTCAACCTATTCAACCTGAAGATGATGAGGATGAAGACCTTTATTGTGATCCACTACCACTTAATGAACTGTAAATATATTTTCCCTTCTATAGGTTTTCCTTTTTTGAGACAGGGTCTTGCTCTGTTGCCCAGGCTGGAGTACAATGGTGCAATCATAGTTCACTGCACTCTTGAACTCCTGGGCTCAAGTGATCCTCCCACCTCAGTCTCCCAAGTAGCTGGGACTAGCTACTTGGCATGCACCATTGTGCTCGGTTAATTAAAAAAAAATTTTTTTTATAAAGACAGGGTCTCACTTTGTTGCCCAGGCTAGTCTCAAACTTCTGACCTTAAGTGATCCTCTTGCCTCAACTTCCCAAAGTATTGGTATTATAGGTATGAGCCACCCTGCCCAGCCACTTATGGTTGCCTTAATAACTTTTTTTCTCTAGCTTAGTTTATTGTAAGAACACAGTATATAATACATATAAAAATATGTGTTAACTATATTATCGGTAAGGTTTCTGGTCAATAGTAGACTGTTAGTAAAGTTTTTGGGGAATCAAATGTTATACACGGATTTCAGACTGTGCAGGGGTCAGTTCCTCTAACCCCCACATTGTTCAAGGGTCAACTGTACTTAGAATTCCCCAACCCCAGCCCACTTTTTCAGGCCTCCATGCCTTTGCATGTGCTGTTTGCTTTGCCTAGAACTCCTTTTCTTCCCTTATCAGCTCAGTGAATATGTTCTTCAAAACCTTGTGCAGTGATCCACACAAAACAACATTGGCAAGTTGTAGTTCAATAAAATTTAACACTTTTGCTTTGCAAGATACACTTTAAGAAACTGAAAAGACTGGGAGAATATATTTGCAAACCCCATATCCAACAAAAGATTTGTACCCAGACTACAGAAAGAATCCACAAAACTCAACAGTAAGAAAACAAATAACACATTTAAAGACCGGGGCCAGGCACAGTAGAATCCTAGCACTTTGGGAGCCCGAGGCGGGTGGATCACTTGAGGTCAGGAGTTTGAGACCAGCCTGGCCAACATGGCAGAACCCTGTCTCTATTAAAAATACAAAAAGTAGCCGGGCACGGTGGCAGGCACCTGTAGTCCCAGCTACTCAAGAGGCGGAGGCAGGAGAATCGCTTGAATCTGGGAGGCAGAGGTTGCAGTGAGCCAAGATTGTGCCACTGCAATCCAGCCTAGGTGACAGAGAGAGGCTCCTTCTCAAAACACAAACAAAAAGTAATTTAAAGATTGAGCAAAGGTTTGAATAGACCCTTCACCAATGAAGATAAAGACATTTTACATGCTTTTTACAAGCATGTAAAAAGATGCTCAGGCCAGGTGCCGTGGCTCACACTTGTAATCCCAACACTTTGGGATGCTGAGGTAGGTGGATCTCTTGAGCCCAGGAGTTTGAGATCATCCTGGGCAACAAATCCAGATCCCATCTTTACCAAAACAAAAAAGTTAGCCAGGTTTGGTGGCATGCACCTGTAGTCCTAGCTTCTCAGGAGGCCGAGACAGGAGGATCACTTGAGCCCAGAAGGTCAAGGCTGCAGTGAGCTGTGACCACACTGCTGTACTCCAGCCTGGGCGACAGAGTGAGACGCTGTCTTAAAACAAAAACAAAAACAAACCAAACCCTGTTTAAGTGCCACTTGTTCTGGGAATCCTCCCCCATCCTCCTGACACTCTGAGTTACATGGGGAAAAGCATATTCAGACAGACAGCAGCTTGGGTATGTGGAAGGTAGTAGGGGAGCTGAGGATCTTCCTGAAGGAGTCCCTGAGTTAGACGGTAACTGCCACATAACCTCATGTGAGTGATTCAACCTCTCTCGCCTCATGGGGAGAAAACCCAAGAGTCTACATGTTCTACGTGGATTGACGGGTTCACCAAGAGATCATAAAAGCAGTGATTTGATAAAGTCATTATAGAGCTGTAAAAAGGTTGATTGCCTTTCCAAAGAAATTCGGCAAAGTTATTAGCTTCCTCAGAACCCTAGCCAATGCCGTATCAGGGTGCTTTCCAGGGTCGTCCCTTATCGTAGTCCATATGCCTCTCCTTCCTCAATGCCTGCAAACTGCTGGCTCTCATTTGTGCCATAAAATAGCAGACTTCCTCAATTAACCAATAGTACCTATGCCAGACTCTGTCATGGAGCTGCAAAAATGCAAGTTCCCCGCACAGGTTCTTCCGGAGAGCAAGAGGTTACGGTAAAACTCTGGGCAATAAGGAAGCTGGACCACATGGCAGGAATCATGCAGCCTGGGGAGAGTTTGGGACCCCGAAGGCCGTTCTCTCCAGGGCCTGGGTTCTCTCCACCCTGCCTGCCTGTGGCGTCCTGGTCTGGAGCTTAACCCCTCACTCCCTGCTCCTCCTGCAGCAACCTGCCCTGTACTCCCACTGCAGGCTTCTTCTGCCTGCAGCTCCATCCATCATCTCTCTGGGGGGCTTTTGGATATCAGCTCTGCTATCAATCACTGCTCTTCTGTCTCCAGTTCAAACCTGCAGGGCCTGAGGTCCATCAGGGTACCTCTGAGGCCACTGGCTGCTCCCTGGTGACATGCCCACCCTTGTCCAGGCAACTGGAGGGGTCACATGATACACAGCAGGGAAACAGGCCAAGGAAACCCCTCAGAAGTGGGCCATGCCAGGGCAGATGGGCTAATGAGGAGTTCTTCCAGATAGGAGTTAAGTACTAAAGACAAAACAATTAATATGGAATTAAAGACACAACCAGGACCTGGAACAAAGTTGCAATCACAAAGCTGTCTGTGTTTCTTGCATTTTCTCCACCTCTTCCAACCCACTGCGGGCTTCAGTTTTCCCTTCTGTTAAGACTGAGAGCATGTATTTCCCACATTCCCTTCTTCATCCACATGCATGAGATCATCTGGCAAGATAAACAGCAGCCCTGTGACATATATCCCCATTGTCCCCATGTTACGTATGAGGAAGCTGAGTCACACAGATGAGCCAAGAATCTTCCCTAAGTGGGCCTGGCTCACGGCGCTGCTGGCCTCTCGTAAGCAGCTAGTGGCAACCTCAGCTGAGCACTCCATAAACTAAGTGCTCAATGCTCACTGCACCCTGGAGCCTTGAGTGAGCACCACTGCCGCCACCAGTCCCCCGTTCCAGCAATTTATTTTAATCCCCTCTTCTTTTCCTCCTGACCTTTCAACTGCCCCAAGTAACAAACTATTTACATGGAAACTACCCAACAGACAGCTAATCTTATACTGGTCTAGAACAGGGGCAGTAAATACAGGTCATTGGTCATCGGCCCAAGGCAGATGCGGGTGGCTACTTTTTCCTACTGAGCCTTAAAACTACAGAACTTTAACAGTCATCTCACTGCAAGGCTCTGAGCAGCCATTCCTTGTCTACGAAGGTTGGCACAATGGGTACAATTCATTGGCCTTGGAATCTGATTCACCCTTCTGTGGGGTTTACCTGGGGACCTGCAGTTGATCTCTGATCAGCACTAGTTAGATGCTGCCCTCTCTCCACACCCATCCAAAGGCCTAAATAGGAGGCTCAGGTCTTCCTGACAGTAAGAGTGGTGCTTGGGTATGCAAATGGCTGGGAGGAGATCCCCTTCCGAAGCCTGTGACAATCCTCCTAGGGTTGCTCTGTGACTCCCATTCCCTCGATGACCCGCTGCAGCTTCCTGCCATATGTAAATCTCTCGCCTGGCTTTCCCTGTCCCCCACCTTTCCACTGCCCCACTTCTCAAGCTCTTTTCCAGTAGATAATTAGTGGAGTGGCATTTATATACACACTGGATGAGAAACAGACTGGAAAAACGAAACTCCCATTTATTGTGGACCTGCTATGTGCCACACCCTCTGCAGAAACTTGTGTGCCTTTTCTCTTTCTCCTTCCATTTCACAGAAGAAGAAACTGAAACTGATGAGTAATAAAACTTGTGTTACCCAGAATGGGGCCCCCTCCAGGGCCTTCCACAGGCTCTGTGGAAGGAATTCAGGTCACCTGTGGGCTTAAGAGCCACCGAGGACGAAGGCAGATTGGACATCTGGAACCACGATGGTCAGGGGCAGGCTGCAGGTTGCTATGTCTCTACTTGATGCAGGTCCTCAGGGAAGCAGGCTGTCCCACCAAAATCAGAGCTCAGAACTCAGGGTCGGGTATCTACTCCCATATGTCCATCCATCCATCCATCCATCCATCCATCCATCCGTTTGTCACTCACTCATTCATCAATGGTCCATTGGCTACTTCACAGCCACTAGAAGCTATATAACACAAAAAAGAAAGCCCATTACTGGTGTTGTCAAGGATGTGGACTGATTGGAACCCTCTTCCTATGCTGGTAGTGATGTAAAATGGTGCAGCAGCCACTTCAGAAAATAGTCTGGCAGTTCCCCAAAAAAGTTGAACATAAAGTTTCCCTATGACCCAACAATTCTACTCCAAGAGAATTGAAAGTACATGTTCACACAAAAACCTGTACTCAAACGTTTATATTTGGACAGCAATATTCACAGTCACCAAAAAATAGAAACAACCCAAATGGCCATCAATTGATGAATGGATGCATAAAATGTGGTATATCCATACAGTGGAATATTACTAAGCCATAAAAAGAATGAAGAACTTAAACATGCCACATGAATGAACCCCGAAAATATTATAAGTGAAACAAGGTAGACACAAAGGGCCAAATATTATATGATTCCATTTATATAAAACATCCAAAATAAGCAAATCTATACTGAAAAAAGTAGATTTAGTGGTTTCTAAGAGTTGGGGGTAAGGAAGAAGTAGGGAGTGACTGTTAATGGGTACAGGGTTTCTATTTGGGGTGACGAAAACGTTCTGGAATTAGATAGTGGTGATAGTTTCATAACTTTGTGAATATACTAAAAACCACTGAATTATACTCTTTAAATGGCAGAATTTAATGGGACGTGACTTTTGTCTCAACAAAACAAAGTCCACTGAGCACCTAGTCCGGGCCAAGCATGCTGCTGGTGCTGCAGAGATGTGTGAGACATGACCTTGGCCTTGGGAAGCTTGTGTCTAGTAAAAGAGACAGACCAGTGAGACCACAATTAAAACAGTGGGATCAGTGTTGAGGAGAGGGGAGCCCAAGGGATTTGGGGAACCCCAAGGGGCTTGAGGATGGAGGGTCAGGGGAGCCCCTAGAGGCAACAATGCCATGAAGTAAAGCAGAGTCTGAAGGGGATTCGAGTCAGGGCAAGGGTGGGCCAGGGAGCTGTCAGGAAGGACATTCCAGCAACAGGGAACAGTGTGTGCAAAGGCATGGCTTACTAGAGAGCTCCTGGAGTTGGGGGGAGCTCTGAAATGCAGGCCAGGATGAGACAGGCTAGACACAGGTATTGGAAGCAGAAGTTCAAGGTCCTTTCTTCCAGTATGGGAGCTTCCCTTGTAAGCTCAGCAGGAGGACAGCCTTTCTTCCTGTTGGGGACTGTCACCTCCTCTGAGAGTACTTCCCCAGGCTTCCCCGCCCAACCCCGCCCCTACCTGGCCTCTTGGGCCCTCCCAGGAGCCCCCGAGGAACTCCTGCATTGCTCAGTCCTTCCTCCAGGGCCCTGACAGCATCACAGATCATTTCCTTGATTTTCTTGCCTCTTCCCCAGGAACTGTCTTTGCCCTTTAAACAGTTGTTGTCTATAAGAGCTTGGTCTTGGGTGAGAGAGGGCTGCCTTGAGCCTCAGACCGGCGGCGTCCCTAAGATGCTCCTCCCAGATGCATTTGGAATCAAATGGACCTGAATCTTGGTTCTGCAGCTTTAGCTGTATGATCTTGGGAAAAATTCTTTAATCTCCCTAAGCCTCAATTTTGTCATCTGTAAAATAGGGTTGACACAGCTCACCTCACAGTGTGGTGGTGTGGAATGCATGAGATAACACATAAAAAAGGCCCTGGCAGTCAACTGGGCATTGTTTCTTGAGCTCCAGCATGTGCCAGGTGCTGGGAGAATAGCAGTAGGCAGAGCCAGCCAGCTTGGTGCTGCTGCTCTGCTAAAGCTGCAGCTACGCTCTGGCTCTGGCAAGATAGGAGTGTGCTCAAGCTGAACTGCAGGGCAGGTGCTGTGTACATCATCTCGCTACTCCTCCCCAAGGCTCGAGGAGGTGGGGACTCTGTGATTATCCACACTTTACAGATAAGCAAACTGAAACCAAAACTAACCTCTCCAATGCCCACAGATGAATTTAGGTGGCAGGCCTGAGACTTGTCCCTGAGTCTGCCTGACGGTGGCCTCTGCTGTTATTAATCGCTTGCCCCCCACAGCCTCCCACTTAAATTGCTGGAGGAATTACCCTTCCTCCGTTCCTCCCGTTCTTCCTTCACCCACCAAGAGCCAGACCCCACCTCTGTTTCAAGAGTGAGCCGCTCAGCTTTGGCCAACCGTCCTAGCATTTTGATGCACTTGGCCTATCCCCCTGGTTTCCACTCTGTTTTTAAGGGCACAGCCCCTGTCCCCCAAATGCACTGCCTCCAACAGGCTCTGGGACTCATCTTGCCATCTCTATTGGCAGCAGAGTGGGGAGGGAGAGAGAGAGCCAGCTTGTCTGCCATCACTCACCACTGGATCCCTAGGGCCCAGCTTGGAAATCTCACGGACGATGCTCAGAAAACCGGTGTAACTCCTGCAGAACAGCCAGTGGCATGGGCAGCCGCCCTCTCTGTGCCTCCTGTAATGAAAATGGGCGCTAGAAGCTCTTTTCCTTTGGGAAAGGTGAATTACTGGCACAGCCGCACGTCTGAGATAGTATTTCAAAAAGTAAGGAGTCACTTTTTATATTATAAAACTAACATATGCACAGATAGCAAATACAGAGAAGGGTAAAGAACAGATAACTATTGCCCATAATTCTACCACTTTTTAATATTTTAGTATTTTTTTCCGTCTTTATTTTACATGTTAGGAGTTATTATTTTTCTACTGATATCATGAACATTATTTCTTATCATAAAGACTCTTTTTTTTTTTTTAAGAGATCAGAGTCTCACTGTTGCCTAGGCTGGAGAGTGCAATGGTGCAATCATAGCTCACTGCGGTCTCTAATTCCTCAGCTCAAGTGATCCTCCCACCTCAGCCAGTAGCTAGGTCTACAGATGCTTGTCACCACGCCTAGCTAAATAAATCCTTTTTTTTGAAACAGGGTCTCACTTTATTGCCCAGGCTGGAGTGCAGTGGTACAATCACAGCTCACTGCAGCCTCGACCTCCTGGTCTCAAGCGATCCTCCCACCTCAGCCTCTTGAGTAGCTGGGACTGCAGGTGTTCACCACCACGCCTGGCTAATTTTTGTAATTTTTGTATTTTTTATACAGACAGGGTTTTGCCACATTGGCAAGGCTGGTCTCAAACTCCTGGGCTCAAGCGATCCTCCCATCTTAGCCTCCCAAAATGCTAGAATTTACAGGCATGAGCTACCACACCTGGCCAAAAAATTCTTAATACACTTTTTTTTTTGGCCACGTAATGGTACACTATAAAGTGGGCCCAGTGTGCCTTTCTCTATGCTGATCACTTGGGTTGTTTCTGGTTCATAGAGAACGATGCTCCGGACATCTCTGCACACAGTGGCCGGGCTCTGCAGAAGTTGCCAGTCGTTGCTGCATTTTGCCTTTCGGGGGCACTCTGGTGGGGAAGATAACTTTTCCAAGAGCATCAAAGACCAGATATGTATGAGGTGGGGAGACTCAGAAAGCCCAGATACCACAGCTGGAAAGGCCTCAGAGACCCTTAACTGAGGAAAAGGAGGCCCGGAGGGCTCATGCGGCCTAACCAAAGATGCAGCGCTTCTTAGGGAAGGATACGAGAGGGTGGCCTTAGCTGAAGCTCTTAGCATTTAGAACTTCTTGGATCAGCATCCAGCACCCTCAGAGGCTGTACCTGGGGAGGTGATCAAACACCTCTCTTCCTCCATTTGGCCTAATTCTAAACCCTCTGTAGCAGTGACGTCTGTCCTCGTCTCATTCCAGTGCACTTTGTGAATTCTAGAGGGCTTTTCCAGAACCAAGGAAGGCTGCTCTGCCCACAGCAAGCCTTGGGAATTTAACCTCCCTGGGAGCAGCCTCAATGAGTGATGCTCTGGAACTGCTGGGGTCAGTAGCCCAGCCCCTGGCCCCTCGGGTGGGATCATTTGAAGCCCTGTGTTCTGCACCATTTTTCAAGTTCCCTGGTGGGGCTGAGTCTAGTTGCAAATTGTGAAAGCTGACCTATAGTACCTTTACCAGCTGCCTCCCTTTCTCTGTCTCACTTCCTCATTCCCCTCCTGATGTCCCCTGCACTTCCCAGATACACTACTTGCTCCTGAAGCTTGCGCCTTGAACCATCACACCCTGGGACCACCCCAGGTGCCACTCTGTTTGTTGTTTCTCAACCTAGAAGGACAGGCACCCAGGAAGCAAAATGGGAGGGCAGGGAAGGAAGGATGTTCTGGGGAGGCTTGACAAGAAATGAGGCTTTTAAAAGAAATTCCTGGCTGAAACACCAGCAAAGTGCCAGGCCTACACCAGCCAGCTTGAGTCACACTCCAGGGACTCAGCAAAGCTTGTTCACCTTCCTGGTCCACCCTGGGCCTGTCCACCCTGGCATGACCACCAGGCATTTCCAGTAAAAATCCCTTCACTTCACTTCCGTCATCTCCACCTCAGGCAAGGTGGTGGAAATCTGGGAAGACCCCAGCTTCGGAGCTGCTGGAATTTGTGTGACTCACGCCCTCCAGTGGTCACTTGACAAATGACATGGGGCTCAGGGTCTGGGGACTTGAGCTTGTTAGGGCCTCAGAACCGGGAGGGTCCCAGGAATGCCTCTTCTCAATGCCTTCCTTTGACAGCTGAGTGGAGTGAAGGCCCCACAGGACATGTGACTCACCACGGGACATGCACACACACAAATAGAAAGAGCCACACCCCTGTGTTTCCTTCACGTCCCACCTTTATTATTTGTGTCACATCTGCATGCACCTATACTGTTATTTGCTTAAACATTTTACTTTAAACTGGCTCTTTTTAAACCTTAAATATATTTCTAAAATAAAATTTTTATCACTTTCTGTGAGGTGGGGCACACAGTAGGAACTCTGTCTCCTCCTTTCATGGCCTTGCACAGAGCTGGCACCAGACACTGACATGGAGGGGAGAACATTCAACCCCACGTAATCCTCAGCTCCTACCTCCATCTCAGTTTCCCACTCTCTCATTGTCACCTCTCCTTGCCCCTGGGTGTGCTCACCTGTAGCAAAATGGGTACGCACACAGTGGGCGCACAAGTGGGGTCCAGTCAAGGTCTCAGACCTGGGTCAGTCCTCAGCTTTGCCACTTACAAACTGAGTGACATTGAGCTGGTTGCTCAAGCTTTCTGTGTCTCGGTTTCCTTATTGGTGAATTGGGGATAGTATTATAATAGTACCTGCCACACAATGTTGTTGGAGGATTAACTGAGATAATAAATGGAAAGCCCAGGGCCTGGCTGTATTTATGGAGCAAGCACCAGAGCAAGTGCAAGTTGGGACTCCAGGGTTGTAGCCCTGCCACCACCTGACTGTGTGGTCTTGGACAAGTCATTTGGCTTTGCTGAGCCTCAATTTCCCCATCTATAAAATGGGGCTAGTGATCATTCCCACCCCACAGGACTGTTGTGTGGATTAAATGCTTGGTATGTTTAAGTGCCTTGCTCAGTAAACGTTAGCTCTGATCATTGTTTTTGTAGAAAGGGCTTCAAAGTTGCTAACTTCCAAGGGCTAACTGGATCTGAACCATCTTCGCAGCCTGGCATAGAAACAGATCAAATCAATCCAATGGAAAATCAGTTCCAGGATAATGACCCCAAGACATTCCCGTGCCGGCTGCTGTCAGCATGGTGCCTAGGACAGCCTGGGAAGGCAGGGAGGAGGGCATTTCTCCACAGCAGCCTCGGAACCTCTATCACCACCCTCCGGGGGGCCCACCTGTCCCCCGCCTGCCCTTCATGGTGCTCTTTGATTTCTCCCCAGCAGAATTCACCTGCCGCATCCATCATCAGAAGAGGCCCAGGAATGTGGCCTGCTGGGTGGGCAGGGCCAAGAGGAAGGCAGCCGAGCAGGCCTAGGAAGCCGTAGGAGACTTGCCAACCTCCAGTAGGGGGCCAGCCCTGGACCCTGCAGCCAGGCGCTCTGGGGAGGGTACCAGAAGCTCACTGTTTGTCCCGGCTTGAAGGCTGTCTGCTGTGTGACCTTGGTGAGTCTCCTAACCTCTCTGTATCATACAATCATTATCACTATTTTTACTCCCCTCCTCTTCCTATTTGCCGGTTAAGAGAGGATTGGGATAGTGGCCGTGGTTATACAACATTGTGAATAGTCTAAAAACCATTGAATTTTACACTTTAAAATAGTTAACTGGTAATTTTATGTTATGTGAAATTTATTCCAATTAAAAATTAAAAATACATACATGAATTTAATGTTACAAAGGGAGAGAGAGGACCGGGAATTTAAAAGCAGGTGTTTGTGGTGGGACGGGGAACTGTCTGAGGAAGGATACTTCAGAAGGCAAGTCCTGGCATCCACTTGCTCTTTGTCAAAAAGGAAATTGTTACTCTCTGACTCCCAGCAAGGATAATAAATTCTTACTTGGCTGACTTTTTTGCTCAATGGCTCAAAGCATTTTCTTGTATCTCGTTTATTTACTTGTATTTTTATCACCTTTTGTCACGAGAAAAGTCAGGCCCAGAGAGAAGTGGCTTTTCCAAGGTCACATGGCAGGTCAGCAGTGAAGCTGTGCCTCGAACCTGGGACCTTTCAGGTTAAAGGAAACCAGAACATGCCACCCCCAAATATGCCAATATGGCATCCTGATTATTTCCAGCTGAAGGCATTTGAGAAAGAGCAACTGGAGAGAGGGCTATCTGAACTGCCCTGTCCTGCCTGCAGCAAGCCATAAACATTCTTTGGAGAAAGATGCTTTCCTAGCATCAAGATGAGAAGATAACTTTTATCAGCTCAGAGATGGCACCAGAGCCATCTACAAATACAAACAAACCTTGCTATCCTACTCCTTAGCTCACTCCCACACGTTTACCTTCTCACAGCTTCCCACCCCTGGAAGCCTACAACTGCATTCGTCTTGTCACCT
This sequence comes from Pongo abelii, assembly GCF_028885655.2. Classification (NCBI taxonomy): domain Eukaryota; kingdom Metazoa; phylum Chordata; class Mammalia; order Primates; family Hominidae; genus Pongo; species Pongo abelii. The sequence continues at coordinate 41,794,409 of NC_072004.2, read as the reverse complement.
TTCTCTTCTTTCTTTCTCTTTCCTCTCCTTTCTTTTCCTTTCCTTTCCTTTCCTCCTTTCCCTCTTTTTTTTCCTTTTTTTTTTTTTTTTTTGAGACAGGCTAGGGTGCAGTGGCGCGATCATAGCTCTCTGCAGCCTCGAACTCCCGGGCTCAAGTGATAATACTATCCCCTCCTGAGTAGCTAGGACTACAGTAGCTGGGCATGCCACCATACCCAGCTAATTTATTTTCAATTTTTCTGTAGAGATTGGATCTCACTATGTTGCCCAGGCTGGTCTCGAACTCCTGGCCTCAAGCAATCTGCCCACCTCAGCCTCCCAAAGTGCTGGGATTCCAGGCATGAACCACCGCGCCTGGCCATCTTGTCACTTTCTAAAATGCATTGCTCTTCGTGGCAGATGCTCCATAAGCCAGAGTTCTAAGCCGCAGCATTGAGTTGCTTTCACTGAGGCTTCTGCTGCGTGGTGTGCATCACAGACATTAACAAACTTGCTTGTTTTTCTCTATTATTAATCTGTCTTTTGTTACAGTGTCTTTCCCAACAAATAAGAGGATTGAGGAGAAATTATATTTCCTTCCCAGCTGGCTAATTCCAAATGTGTCCTCAAGCCTGATGCTCGGTTTAGACAGTAACTGCTGACTCAAACCCTGCCACAGGTCAACAATGCCACACCAAGCAGACGCTGTGTTAGAGGGGCACCTGAGGTGACACGTTTGACAGATCACATAACTGAATAACTGCATTTTCTGAAGGAAAATCAACGAAGTGCTTTGAGGCCAAGTAGATGGGATTCTTGAGGATTCCATGAATAGCAAATAGTAGTATGCCCCTCAGAGGCTCTTGGGTGGGGGCATTAAATGTGTTAATACATGCATTTGCTGCAGGTATAGCCAGAATATGTGAAAGCAGCTACAGGGAATAGAGTGCAGCAAACTCCTAATCATCCCTCAAAACCCTGCCCTGGTGTCCTCTCCCTTTTAAACTTTCCTTGAACAAGGCAGAACCAGCTACATCAGCACCATACCATCCCTCCATCACTACAGATATCACTCTGCACTATAATTATCCCTTTATTTTTCTAGGCCTTGCACTCCCTAAGGCCAGGATTCTGAGTCTTCTCCTGAGTGTTGTTTACCTGAACTGAACCGGCTGAAGCCTGAAAGAAAGATGGCTTTGATATGTTAAAACTCATTCCAGTTTACTCCTATTTTTCGTTCATTCATCCACACATTCACTCAACAAAGATCCTTGAGCTCTGATAGCCATGTCTTTTTTGTGGCTCTTAGTTTATCTTTGACAAAGTTAATATATTATGCTGAATTTAACTTGGGAAAGACAGGAAGGAAATGAGTGGACAGTGGCAGCAAAGTGTTGGGACGGTGAGATCAAGGGTGACTTTTTTTCCCTTTGCTTCTCAACTTCTCCCTAATGTAGTTGTTATTTTACTTTTATGATGGAAAAATGCATATGTATGGGAATACTGTATTTGAGGCGTTATAAGGAATGAAATTATAGGCCGGGCATGGTGGCTCACCCTTGTAATCCTAGCACTTTGAGAGGCTGAAGTGGGCAGATCACTTGAGCTTAGGAGTTCGAGACCAGCATGGACAACATGGTGAAACCCAGTCTCTACCAAAAACACAAAAATATTAGCTGGGTGTGGTGGTGCATGCCTGTAGTCCCAGCTACTCGGGAGGCTGAGGTGGGAGGATCACTTGAGCCTGGGAGGCAGAAGTTGCAATGAGCAGAGATCATGCCACTCCTCTCCAGTCTTGGTGACAGAATGAGACTCCATCTCAAAAATAAATAAATAAATAAAAGAAATGAAATGAAATTATAAGAAATTACCACTTTTTCATGTAAGAAGTGATCATTTCCATTATAAGAAAAGGAATTTTTTCCCCCGTAGAAAATAATCCTACCTGCCGTTCCACCAAAGCTTACCTAGTGCTAAAGGATGAGGTGTTAGTAAGACCAACATCTCAGAGGCCTCTCTGTGCCAATAGCCTTCCTTCCTTTCCCTTCCAAAAACCTCAAGTGACTAGTTCAGGGGCCTGTCTGGAATAATGGCATCATCTAATATCACTGGCCTTCTGGAACCTGGGCATTTTCCAGCATGTTCCATACTGTCAATATTCCCCCAGCTTCCTGGACTCCCGTCACAAGCTGGAAAAGTGAGAGGATGGACAGGGGTTAACCAGAGAGCTCCCTGCTGAGGAAAAAATCTCCCAGATGCTGAAAGTGAGGCCATGTGGCTTGGCCAAATAAAACCTGGCTCCATGGTGCCTCTATCTTAGCAGCCACCCTGCTGATGAACTGCCACCTTGGACTTGGGACCAGAAAGAGGTGGGTTGGGTGAAGAGGCACCACACAGAGTGATGTAACAGCAAGATCAGGTCACCCACAGGCCCTGGCAGTCACAGTCATAAATTAGCTAACTGTACGCCAGCTGGGGACACTCCCTTCGGAAACCAAAAAAAAAAAAAAAGAGACCTTTATGCAAAAACAACTCTCTGGATGGCATGGGGTGAGTATAAATACTTCTTGGCTGCCAGTGTGTTCATAACTTTGTACCGAGTCGAAAACTGAGGCTCCGGCCCCAGAGAACTCAGCCTCATTGCTGCTTTAAAATCTCTCGGCCACCTTTGGTGAGGGGACTGGGCAGTTCTAGACAGTCCCGAAGTTCTCAAGGCACAGGTCTCTTCCCGGTTTGACTGTCCTTACCCCAGGGAGGCAGTGCAGCCAGCTGCAAGGTGAGTTGCCTTCATTTCTGAGGAAGCAGCTGTTTTGAGAGGGTTTTGTTTCTTCCTGTTTGAGAAGGCTCAGAAAATTGTGGGAATTTTCTGCCTACAGAGAGAAGGTGTTGCAAAGTATAGGTAAAGAAATGCCGACATGAGGTTTGGTCATTTGAACATGGCATCTCGGTCAGATTTCTTTTCTGCAAATATTAGCTGTGGTTGTTACATGACAAGGAAAAACTTTCTGAAAAGTTCAGAATGGGAGTTTGTATCTGCTAAGAATTTTTTTTAACATAGATTATCTTATCAGTCCTTATAACATGTAACCTCCCCACAAATCCTGGTAAGATGGATATATTAAACCCATTTTATGGATGAAGAAATGAGTTTCAGTTAAATAACTTGATCCAGGACACATAACTGGTAGAGCTAGGATTCCAGGATTTGAACCCAGATCTGTGGGGCTATAAGTTCTTTTCTTTCTTTCCTTCTTTCTTTCCCTCTTTCCTTCCTTTCTTCCTGTCCTTTCCTCCCTTCCCTTCCCTCTTCCCTTCCTTTCCCTTTCTTTTTTTTTTTTTTTTTGAAACAGCCTTGACTGCCCAGCCTCAAGCAATCCTTCTGCCTCAGCCTCCCGAGTAGCTGGGACTAGAGGCACAAGACACCATGCCTGCCTGGCTAATTTTTCAACTTTTTGTAGACAAGGTCTCCCTATGTTGCCCAGGCTGAACTCGAACTCTTAGGCTCAAGCGATCCTCCTGCCTCGGTCTCCCGAAATGCTGGGACTACAGGCGTGAGCCACTGCGCTTGGCCTAAAATTCTTACATGGACTATATTCACTACACTGTCTTCTAAAGACAGGGTTTTTGCCTCTTTGATCTTCCTCTTGTCTGTTTCAAAGGAGATGATCTCAGATTTCGAGGGATGAGTGCATTTTTCACAAATACTTCCTCCCCACATAATAAAAGAGGAGCAAGTAATAATGCTGAGTTAGAACAACAACTGCAAAATCTTTAAAAGAAAGGCAGCTTCAGCTTGAGTGCTTTCCCCAGTAACAGACCTAAAACTACAGTTGATAATGAGAGCTGCTGAGAAGTGTCTTTCAGGGTCAGGCAAAGGCACCCCTGTTTCAGCGACCTCCCGGCTCTTCCTTACCCTGCCTGTGGCCAGTGATGAAGCCCGGCTGGGTCCGGTGGGCCAGCAGGTCCCGCTAAGGAGGCTCATGGTGCATATAGTTTGTCCTTGTTAAGTGGTGATGGGGATGGGGCGGTTCATTGTTTTTCCTTAAGATTATTAGGTGGCTTTACAGAATTGAAGTCTGTGTCCGAAGGCTCCCCATTCCAACCCCGAAATAGAGACAGAGGTTGCAAAGCATTGATGAAGGGGCTCACGCTGGCGTACGAATCGATTCCCCAGTGAGCCAACCCCACTGAGAAGCCCTGTTCTGTAAACTCTTCTTCAACCTTCCCTCACCTCTGCTTCCCTTCTTCAGCCCCACAGTGAAGAACATCTGAGCTCAAATCCAGATAAGTGACATAAGTGACCTGCTTTGCAAAGCCATAGAGATGGCCTGTCCTTGGAAATTTCTGTTCAAGACCAAATTCCACCAGTATGCAATGAATGGGGAAAAAGACATCAACAACAACGTGGAGAAAGCCCCCTGTGCCACCTCCAGGTGAGTTTTCCCTGGGGGAACCTCCTGCTTGTCTCCTTGGGCACCCACGCCTTGTCGGCACTGATGACTCAGAATTCCTCTCTCTGCTCCTCCTCTCTCACCTGAGGTCTGATCTCCTCATTGCTTCTTGAAAGTCCCTGTTGCCGCTGATTATTGGGCACCTCGCTGTGCCTGACAGTATGTGAAGAAGGAAGGGACATGGCACGGGGCTGGCCCCGAAGAAGCTTGGAATCTTTGGGGAAGAATATGGGAAGGAGCTTGGCCTGAGAATGGGTGGCAGTAGAGCCTAGTGGTGGGCACCATGGCGGAGGGGTGGGGGTGGAGGGTCAGCATCCTGGCCTGCGTCCATTCCAATTCACCGCTCACTAGATGCTTTGAATATCATCCTGGTGAAGGGCATCAGGATGTTAGACAAACTAGTTCCAAGCCCTGTGCTGGCCGCACTAGTTGCCAGGTGCTGCCTCTAGCCGGCTGTGTGACTCAGGGTAAGTTAACCTCTCTGAACCTTAGTGCTCACCTGCGGTATGAGGAACCCAAGGGGGCCCTCTTCATAGTGTGCTGGGGATGAAATGAGATCTACAGCACTCAGCACTGTGCCCACACAGAACAGACACTCAGTCCACATCAGGGTTCATCACCATCTACTGAGTACCTGCCCTTGCCGGAGCTACACAGGCCACTTGACAGACTTTGCATCTCAATTGATCTCTGTGGCAGCTCTTTGAAGTTCATATAATTGACTCATTTCACAGATAAGGAAATAGAAGCTCTAAGAGGATTATGACTTCCCCCAGCCTGAATGACTGGTAATTACAGAGTTTACAGAGTTGGAACTTGAGCCCAGATTTGGATTCTTCATGTCCCTCCTCCCTGGGCCCATCCTTCCTCCCAGGGCAGAACCAAGAGAATGAGTCAGTCAATGAACAAGTCAAGGGACAGGCTTGAGGCTCGCTCAGGTGGAAAGACAAGGCAATCTGCAATAACGCAATAGTGCAACTGAAACCAAAGCCCCCATCTACACAGGACCACCACACAGCCACACAATCCCACCGCCCCAGAGGAGCCTTTCCCATGGACTACAAAGCGTAGGGTGCCCCCTGGATGTGTGCAGCATGACGGCCCTGAGTGTATCTGTCAGAGGCGGCAAAAAATGCCAGTGGCTAAGAGGATGGGCTTGGGGATGAGCAAGTGGCTTTGCCACTCAGTAGCCCTGTAAACTTTGGCAAGTCCCCTAGCCTCTGAGTCTCAATTTCCTCCTCTATAAGAAGAGGGTAACAATGGTGATTTCCTGGAGTTGGAGTAAGGAGTAAATGAGCTTTCCCATGTGAGCAACTTAGCACAGGGCCTGGCTTGGAGTAAGTGCTCAGCAAATGGCACTGTTGGCATTGCCATCAGTAGTGGTGGTGTTGGCAGTTAGAAGGTGATGGAGCAAAATTGAACAGAGTTCTCTCTAGGGGCTTCCCAGAAGTCAGGTGGACTCTGTGGCCTTTGAAATATGGGTAGAATGTAGACAGGTGCAGAGGAGTAGCAAGGACATTCAGGAAGAGGGGAGAGGTGAGCAGAGGTTCAGAGGCAGGAATGAGCCTGACTGTGCTTGGCCAGGAGTGTGCTGGGGGCTGGGATAGGCAAAGCCAGGCCAGAACACAAGGGCTTGAACGCAGGATAGGGATTTGGACTCGCTCTCCCTGGCAGTAGGGAAGCCATTGTAGGTTCTTGAGCAGGACAGTCTAGCTGTGGTGTGGTAGGTGAGTTGGAGGAGAGGACTTTGAAACCAGGCAGTCCGGGCTATGGCAACTGAGGTGGCTAAGAGACCAAGAGGTGAGAACACAGGGTTGATGGCCTCTAGATGTCCAGATTCTAAGGGCTGTAGAGGGGCAGCAGCTTCACCCCTTCCTTCTCTTCATCTCATCATTGCAGCTGCTGCCAGCTGACCTCCCTGACTCCAGCTCCCCACACTGGCTCTGAGCTCTCTCTTGCCAACTGGACTTCTAGCAAGTCACGCCCCTATTCTAGAGGCTGCAGTGGCTCCCCATTGCCTGTCACCACATTAAAGCTTCCACAGAATTCTGAGCGAGCACCCTACCCAAATGGAGAGCCCATCCCACCTGCCCATCCCAGCCTTCCTCAGCTCCCCAGTGCCTGTGCACAGCACATTCCTCCCTCAGCTCATCCAGACCTAACTCATCCCCTATTTTTTTCTTTTCTATTTTTATTTTTTAATTTATTGTTATTATTTTTAGGGTTTCACTCTGTTGCCCAGACCTCAGTGTAGTGGCTCCATCTTAGCTCACTGCACTGCAACCTCCACCTGCCAGGTTCAAGCCATTCTCCCACCTCAGCCTCCAAAGTAGCTGGGACTACAGGCATGTGCCACCACACCTGGTTAATTTTTGTATTTTTAGTAGAGACGGGGTTTCACCATATTGGCCAGGCTGGTCTCGAACTCCTGACCTCAAGCGATTCTCCTGCCTTGGCCTCCCAAAGTGCTATTACAGGTGTGAGCCACCACACCTAGGCTTCTTTTTTCTTTTCTTTTCTCTCTTTCTCTCTCTCTCTCTCTCTTTTAAAGCTGAGAATCTTGCTATGTTGTCCAGGCTGCCCTCGAACTCTGGGCCCTAGTGATCTATCCGCTATCTTTCCAGATCACCCTGAATCTCCCAAAACCCTTACGGTGTTGGCTGCAGCCTTTAACCCTCATCCCCACACCCTCTAATAGCACTGCCAGTTATCCCTATGTCTTTGGGGGCTGACTTGTGTCTTTAGACCATTCAGGAAATATGAATTCAGACTCCAGGGAGGGCCCTGAGCTGCAGTGGACCTGTGACAAACCAGCTAACTTGACCATCTTTTTCCCCCTCCTCTTCATGCTGGGGTGGGCTGGTGGAAAGGATCCAATCAGATAGAAGAGGGGTTGAAGAAAAAAAAATCACACATCAATTCATTCAACTCTCCCAACGATCCACAAGGAAGGAATTTTAGTTATCCCATTTTAAAGATGAGGACCCTGAAGCCCAGAAAGTTGAAGTAATTTTCAAGATCTCATAATTAGCAAATGACAGAGCCAGGATTCAGATCCAGGCAGTCCGGAGGGACCCCTGCATGGGGCTGCCACCTTTGTGTCCTGGGCATGTCACATTCCATTGACGAGTACATGCGGATGCCCACTCCCCTGGCTCTGTGCTTAGAGTTAAGATATCAATGAAACCCTTCTGCTCATCAGTGAACTGTTTGAGCCACTTATTACTTACATAAACCACTGCTTAAAACAATAGATAATATTTATAAGGTCCTTATTACTGTGTCAATAATGAGGCAGGAACTATTATCCTTGTTTTACAAGATTGAGTGACTTACTGGAGGTCAATTCCTGGAAAATGGTGGAGCCAAGGTTTGAATCAAGTCCAAACTCATAACATCTACACTATCTGTGCTCTCCCGGAGGGCCTACTGTGTGCTGCACTGTTCAAGAGACAGAGAAAAACGACCCAGTTCCTGCTGTCAGGAAGGAAATGGGGAAACGGATGTCTTCCTCGCTGGTTTGGGAGATGTACATGAAGAATGCGAGCTGGAGAAATTGTGTCAGGAGTAGGTAGGATAGAGAGTATACAGGAGGTCGTAGTTGTGGGTGTACTGGGACCATGATAGAGGCCTCTTCTGGAGAGACTGCAGAGGTGCCTGGGCAGGCTGTAGTGTGGGGAGGAGTTGGGGGGAGGAGGTGGGTCCACCCAGAGTGCAACATCCACTCAGTTGAGGGAGAGGTGATGTTACTGGAAGAGGAAGCAGCCGTGCAAAGGGGATTTCATCCTGAAAGCAATGACAGCCAACGAATATATTTTGATTTTAAAAAGTAATTTTCTAATCTGTTCAGGTGTCATGAAACCAAGAGCCTATTCTAAGTGACTGGTGATTCTATACCTTTGTAAACAATTAGGAGGTGAGCATGGTGTGTGTGTGTGTGTGTGTGTGTGTGCATGTGTGTATTTTAGGGACAAAGGCAAATGTGGGAGCATCTAGGTGAAGACACACGGAATTCAGAACCAAGTCGAGCTACATGTTGCTTGTTGGGCTGCAGTTGGCTAGAAATAAATATGTGCCCTCTTTCATTCTGCTTTAACTAGGGTTCGGGATTTAATGTGCTTGCATACTGCCAGAAGGGCCCCCTGCATGTTGAGGTCCAGGGCTGCTGCCCCATCTGGGTCTGGACCCTACCTGTTATCTTGCTTGAGATAAGGAACACCTTACAGGTGGAGAAAAGTCAGGAGGCTCTGCGCAGTCCAGGTAGCAAGGACAAGGGGCCTGCAAGGCACCGGAGGGGACTTACGATCCCTTCTGCAATATTCCTACTAGAAGTCACCCCCAACCCAGTGCTTTCTTTGCTTTCTTTTCTGGAATCGCACACAACCTGCTGTATGTAACAAGTGATATAACACTTCCCGGGACAGCCTTGTGAGGTGGTGTGAGCTTTGGCTGGGCTGTGGCCCTGGGGCTACTGTGTGGCCCTGGACAAGATCCTTAATGTCTCTGGCCCCAGCTAATGCCTCAATAAAGTGGAGATGACAGCGTAGAGCTGTCTTCTTAACGGGACTGGACGAAATGACAGAAAGGAAATTTGCTCTGTAAACTAGAAAGCACCGCGCAATGGTGGTAATTATCATAAGCTTTATTGCGATTTTATGGGGAATAAACAAACACGAGGCCCAACACCACCCGGGCCTCTTAGCCCAGACACAGTCCAGTGCCATCCAAACTCCGCGGCGGACGCCGGCTGCGGGCCCCTGGGTGCTTGGGTCCCGGGATCGCCGGGGAAGGCAGGGAAGGAGGGGCGGCTTGGCCCGGGACATCGCGTGGGTGAAGAGCCCCGGCCGCTGCTCGGCTCGCCCCGCCCCCGGGGCGGGGGCTGCGGGCTCCGAGCGATAAAGCGCGGGCGCTGGGAGGCGCGGGGAGCCAGCGGAGCTGCATCTAAGGAGCCGGGCCATGCGCGAGGGGCTGGGCGCGGCGTGCGAGGCCGCCGGGCCCCGGCTGTGCCGGCTGCTCTGCAGGATCCTTCGGCCGAAGCCTGACTGCTGCCCGCGCAGAGCCAGGTACCCGGCGGGCCGAAGTCCGTCCTGGGAGGGAAGCGGTGGGCTCCGAGCCCGGGCGGGGCCCCATCCCTCTCTGGGAGAAATCGGAGGGCGGGGATGTGCGCCCTGTGGGACTCCTGAGTGTGGGACTCCTGAGGGTTTACTAAAAGCGTTTTCCTCTTTTAGAACGCTTAAGAGGTCGCAATTCAGGAGCCCAGACGGCCCAGAGAAACCCCCCATGCACTATGAGAGGCGTCTATGCGGTTGAGTTGCGCTGCGCATGTTTCAGCACTTGGGAGCTTTTGAAATTTTTCAGCACTGGAGTTGAAAGTTGCTACACTCTTTGGATCAAATATGGTTAAGAGAGCAAGGAGGTTCTTGTTTCACAAATGAGATCCATTTCCTAGGGCGCCATCCCCCCCACCCTCCCCATCTGTCCCCACCACCACCCTTGGTGTAAAGCGAGGTAAACAGGCAGGGAGGCGTCGGAACCGCAGGGGAATCTGGCCCCCAGGTCAGCCCAGGCAAGCCACAGTCTGCAGCTGTGACCGGCTTGGCTGGTCAAGGGCTTGTAGAAAGTTCTGGATCTAAGCAAGCCACCACACTCCCAGCACTCCCCACGCCCCGACCCCTTTTTTTGATAGGGTCTCACTCTGTCACCCAGGCGACAGTGGCGCCATCTCGGTTCACCATAGCCTCCACCTCCCGGGCTCAGGTGATCCTCCCACCTTAGCCTCCTGAGTAGCTGGGACTACAGGCGCGCATCACCACATAGCTGGCACCTTTTTTTTTTTTTTTTTTTGTAGAGGTAGGGTTTCACCACGTTGCCCAGGCTGGTCTTGAACTCCTGGGCTCAAGTGATCCGCCCACCTCGGCCTTCCAAAGTGCTGAGATGACAGGCGTCAGCCACCGCGCCCAGCTGCCAGCACTCTCTTTGAATGCAGGTCCTTGAGGGTCCTCAGGACCCCGCACAGCTGTGGGTTTAGTCAAATTGCATGAGTGTCTGCGGGGTCGGTATCAACAATGTGATAATTTGGAAAGAAGTGTCCAGATTCTGAAGGTGCTCACCTGGAGTCTGGTCACCCTGTCATCCTGTCTCCCAGCAGCCAGCCAGAAGAAATGGTGTGGGACGGGACTGGGCAAAGCTTTGTTTATTCATTTTTCAAATTTAAAGAATTGTCCAATTATGAAAGGAATTCATTGTCACTGTAAAAAGTTGGAAGATGTGGAAAAGTATAAGAAAAGTTAAATTGCCTGTGATCTTATCACTTAATGCTAGTCACTGTTAACATTTACTAACATTCCCTCGAGGTGTTTTTCTGTGCTTGTACGCACACACACACACACAGCCAGCATCAGACCATGTACACAGTTTAAGGCATTATTTATATGAGGGCAAAACTAGACACAGTCTAACATCCAGCCATAGACGATGGGACCAGGCTAATCGTGGTCCATCTGTAGAGTGGATTTTTAGGCAACTTTTAAAAATGATACTTTTTAATATATGGGGTAAAATGATTATGTTAAATGTACAAAGACATTGCTTCTCAATCTAAACAGTACTGTAGATGTTTCTGGTCTGAAGCTTCTGAAATTGTCCAACTCTACTTCCAGAAGTAAGTGAGAGAAAGCAAGAATGGGTGCAGGGCGGGTGCTGGGGTGAGGGGGAATGGCAAAAGAGCAAGGGGGGCAGTTGTCTCCTTGGGGACCCCATCCCCCATACATCTTCCTATTGAAGCAGCCCCATGATGACTGCTCAGCCATGGCTTACCTGTTCTGCATATCCAGAATATCTGAATATCCAGATTACCATATATATATATATATATATATATATATATTTTTTTTTTTTTTTTCTGGCAGGCCACACCAGTCTAGACCAGAGGGGTGTGTTAAAGAAAAAAGTATTCAATGATATTTGTTAAACAACAGTATGGAAGACTTTATTTAGGACCATCTCAATAGGTACAGGGACCTACTGCAGTGGGATCTGGCAGTGGAGGAGAGAGATTGGGCCCAAATCCAAATACAGCAGGAGCAAGTGGGAATTTATAGCCAAGGATCAGGGTGGGGTCTGTGGATGGAAAATTAACAAGAAAAACTTCAGGCATAGGGGGAATTCTGCCTCACCCAACCTAACAGGATTCTTGCTTAGGACAGGCTAAGGTGATCAGACATCGCCTGGGGGAGGATGGAGGATGAGGACCCTGATCAGATGGGGAGGGCGACAAGCTATCAAGGATGGAGGGTTCTTGTTAAACTGACTAAGCAGGGATTCTTTTGCTAAAACTGCATTTTTACAAGGAAATGCTTGGATGGGCCCAGCAGAAGATTCAGAAGTCTGAGTAAAGTTTGGCTAAACAAAGCATCTTTGCCAGGTGGCAATGGTTGGTCACATGGAAGGTCCTTTACAGGGTTGTGGAATGCCTTGATTCAGATATAAGTTGCTTTCTGATACATACTTACATCCTCTTTTAAGACAGTATCACTTTGTAGTTAAAAATCACTTACTGTTACTATGTAATGTATATAATTAATTATATAATGGTAACATATAGTCTTTTTTTCCTATAATAAAAGCAATACATGATCATTTATCCCATTTCACCATCATAGATACATATCAAGTAGAAAATGTGAGACCCTCATAATAGTCTCTAACCACCTCTCCCTCTGATGCACAAGCATGCACACCCTGGAAAATACTGCCGAGAACATGGTACACAATATGCTTTCAAACCAAGGTGCCCTGGTGGGATGATTCTCCCTAGGGGAGGCATGTGTGAGTGGTGACTATTCAGTTTGCCTGAAGGAACCTGAAATCCCAAACCAGAACAAATGGTTTCTGACCAGTTTCAGAATACTGAATTTTTAGGTAATCTTTAATTTAAAAAATTACTTTAAGTAATGTTTAATTTAATTTGTAAGTAATCTGTAATTTAATGCTAATTTTTACAATGCTTGTTTTTACCTTGGTGAAGGTAACTTGACATCTTAGATTTGCTTTAAAATAATAATGGGGGCAGGGAAGGTATAGTTGAAACAAGATCGGCTGTGGATTGATCACTGTTGAATTGGGTTGAATCTGGGTGAAGGGCCCATGGGAGGTTATTATTCTCTCTACTTTTGTACACTTAACATTTTCTGTAATAGAAATGTAGAATAAGTAAATAAACCAAGATAAATCAAGTGTTTTAAGTAAAAAAAGCTTAAGTCATGAAAAACAAGTGGCTGGGCCTGGGCGCGGTGGCTCCTGCCTGTAATCCCAGCACTTTGGGAGGCTAAGGCGGGAGGATCCCTTGAGGCCAGGAGTTTGAGGCCAGCCTGGGCAACATGGTGAAACCCCATCTCTACCAAAAATACAGAAATTAGCCGGGCGTGGTGGTGTGCGCCTGTAGTCCCAGCTACCCAAGAGGCTGAGGTGGGAGGTTCATTTGAACCTGAGAGGTGGAGGTTGCAGAGAGCTGAGATCATGCCACTGCACTCCAGCCTGGATGACAGTGCAAGGCTCTGTTTCAAGAAATATCAATCAATCAATCAATCAATCAATCAACCAATCCAAGTGGCTGCTGGGCAGTGCTGCTAGTCTGGGAGGCAGAGTTGTTGGAGCCATTCTCTGCCCACCCAGCCCCTGTACCACGTTTGTACTTGGCTTTTCCAGAGGGGGAAGGAGCATTTTCCAAATCCTCTATGGGCTGCTGTTTGGGCCAGTAGCTTTGGCTCAGCTCTGCTCATACCCTTTTGGCTCTGCTGGAGGAAGAAGATAAGAGGAAGAGGGAAGGTAGGGATAGGGGGGCAGTTGGTCAGGCCAACCATGAACAATTCACTCCCACCCTCTGGACTCAGTTTCCCTATTTGTCAAATGAGGTTACTGGCAGAGGGAACTCCAAGATGCCCCTCCATCCTCGGATACCCCATCTCATGCTAGCTGTTTTCTTTCACAGTCCAGTGACACAGGATGACCTCCAGTATCACAGCCTCAGCAAGCAGCAGAATGAGTCCCCGCAGCCCCTCGTGGAGACGGGAAAGGTCAGTGAGTCACATGGGTGTGGGAAGCCCCTTCCTCCCTGGTCCAGGCAGATGCATACATAGCAGCCTGTTAGAGGCTGGGCTGGAGAGGGCAGGAAGCCAGGGTTTGGATGGAGAGTGGAGAGTCCCAGACCTGGGGTGTTGGGGGGAACAGGTGGGAATGAGGAAGGGCTTAGGGCTTTGGGAGAGTGGGACAACCCCCAGTGGTTGGGAGTGGTGGCCCCCAAGGTGCACTGACAGCTGGCTTCTATCTCCTGGGTTCCATACCATTCTAGAGAGGTGGGCAGAGAAATGGGTAGGAGTGGGAGAGAGGGTGGCTTGTATGTCCTTACATGCTCCCAGAGAAGGAATGCAGTGGTGCCTTTCTGTTCTCAGTAGTATTGGCTCTGACAGTCATCCTCCTCACCTCCAACTTAGTCCTTAGTCCCTCCTACTGCAGTTCCTCTGAGGAAGCATTTGGCAAGATCGTGGGTGAGGAGAGGACCCTGGCCAGTGGCCCAGGCACCTGGAGCTCTTAGCAGGCACTGGCCCAGGTGGCCCGGGAGGTGGAAACAGACGAGGGACGTGGAGGGACACCCTGCCCTGTGTGGCCACCCATAGATCCTTCCCCACTCTAAGACAAGGCAGGGCCTGGGGTCTAGGAGAGACCTGAGAGAAAACCCTGTTTTTTTCCCCTTGCAGAAGTCTCCAGAATCTCTGGTCAAGCTGGATGCAACCGCATTGTCCTCCCCACGGCATGTGAGGATCAAAAACTGGGGCAGCGGGATGACTTTCCAAGACACACTTCACCATAAGGCCAAAGGGGTAAGTCTGGGGCTTCAGGGAGAACCACCTTTGTCCCAAGCTGGTGAAGCTGCCAGGGCTTTGTGGATCAAACAATTGTCCCCCTGGGCAAACCAAACAATCATCTAATTGGGCAAAGGGGTCTGGGAACAGAGACATTCCTCACCGATTACAGTAGGAAGTAAATGATGCCAACTCCCTGTTAACCACCCCAGTAAATAATGGATAATCCAGAAGGTCAAATAAATGATTGCAGAAACAAATTCATCTTTCTTAGAGAGATTTCAGGATGATGTCAGGGAGAATTTTCTAACAGAACTGCTCAGAGCTGGACTGTATTACATCAGGAGGTAGTGAGCTCCCTGTCACTGGAAGGATTTAAATGCAATTTGATAGGTTGCAGAGGGGTTCAAGTATCCTGTGAGTGGTTGGACTAAATGTCTTTTCAGGCTTCTTTCTGTCATCTAAGTTTTTAATTCTAACTTCAGGATACATTCTATTGTTGTAAAGTGGGAAAGAATGGACAATTTCAAGACCATGAAAGCAAAATTATTTCCCACATGCCCCCAAACCACCACAGTTAACATTCGGGTGTACTTCATTCGTGTGTGTGTGTGTGTGTGCGCGCGCACGTGCGTGCACGTGTGTGCCTTCCTATGTCTCATTTCAGTTTGTTTTGGCCAAATACCAATATCATGTTCCCATAGGAGCCTTATTGGATTGACTTTGCTCTGGATCTGGAGCTGGCTGGGGAGCAGGGCCAGAGACTGAGTCTGGAGTAGGGGGACAAACCTGACTCACACCCACTGGGGTTCAGCCAGTGGAAGAGAGGAGATCTAGGTGGGAGAAAGCCAGGTGGACCCCAAGGAGGAGGTGCCACAGGGGTGGAGAGGAGGTGCAGGGAGCCGGAGCAGCCAGAGAGGAGCCAGGTAGCCAGGAGAGCTGGCCCCAGAGGAGGATGGCAAGAGGCCGAATGGCCCACCCTCACCACCTGCCTCTCTCTTTCCAGATTTTAACTTGCAGGTCCAAATCTTGCCTGGGGTCCATTATGACTCCCAAAAGTTTGACCAGAGGACCCAGGGACAAGCCTACCCCTCCAGATGAGCTTCTACCTCAAGCTATCGAATTTGTCAACCAATATTACGGCTCCTTCAAAGAGTAAGGCTTGCCTCCTGCAGGGTCGCTGCCTCCTGCAGGGTCGCTGCCTCCTGCTCTTCCTCCTGCTCTCCTGTCTCTACCCATCACCCTCTGATCCTAGCTAGATCCCTTTCCTTTCCAGATTTGTGGTGTTAAATCACTATGATTTTGCAGAGCGAAAATCACGGTTTTCTAGGGGAGAAGACCCTGGAGCAGGTTCTCATAATTGTGGGATAACGTTGTACATAGCGATACCAGTTAAAAGTGACTGAATTTGAGCCCTGGCTCCCGCATTGTGTCTCAACATCTTCATCATATTAATGGCAAAAACTGCAACTACTTTTGCACCAACCTAATATAAAATGGGGATAATGATAGAAGGTGGCTCGTGAGATTTTTGTGAGGATTCAGTAAGTTCAGAACAGTGTCCTGGCATCCAGAGGCCTTGATTATGAATTAATATGGACCCTTTAATTATGAAATGTTTGAGACAGAAAGGATCTCTGAGACCACCTAGTCAGGCCCCTACTCCTACAGGTGTGAACATGGAAGCTGGTGACATACTTGAAGTCACCTCCTTCCAGCTGGAAGCCAGGCCACCTGACTAGGAGAGGGCAGGCCATTGCTCTTTGCCCTGACCCTGGTGGGGTTCTACATTTCTGGAGTTCTCTTCTTTTTTCTACCCAGTGAGGCTTCCCTGAGGACCATGCTAGACATCCTTCATTTCTATGGCCAATTGGTCATTTGGTTGACAGCACACATCAGGCACTGAGTATGACCCAGCCTTGTGTCAGACACTGGAATACAAAGATTTTTAATTGTCATTTGCCAATTTTATTGCCAACGTATACAATTTTAATCATCCAAAGAGAGGTTGTATAGCATTGTGGCCTTCCCAGGTTCAAATCCTAGCTGTGGCCCTATGAGCTGAGTAAGCCTGGGCAAGTTACTTTGTCTCTCTATGCCTTATTTTCTTACCGAAAATGGTGATAATAATAGTACCCACCTTGCAGGAGGAGGGTAGTTTGTGGGAGTTTATAAAGATGAAAGGAGTTAAAAAATATAAAGAGCTAGGAAGAATGCCTGGCCCACAGTAAGCACGACATAAGTATTGGACATTATTATGTTTTTAGAACACTGCATTGTCCAAATAAAATATGTGGCTATGTAATTTAGGCCCCTTTAAAACTTTTAAAACAAAAATGCGTGAAGAGATTGTAAGAAAGAATGTCTGAAAGAAATGGATTGTTTTCTTTTTGTTTGTTTGTTTTTATTTTTGTTTTTTGAGATGGAGTTTTGCTCTTGTTGCCCAGGCTGGAGTGCAGTGGCACGATCTTGGCTCACTTCAATCTCCACTTCCCGGGTTTGAGCAATTCTCCTGCCTCAGCCTGCTGAGTAGCTGGGACTATAGGCGTGCACCACTACACCTGGCTAATTTTTTTTTTTTTTTTGTATTTTTAGTTGAGACGGGGTTTCATCATGTTGGCCAGGCTGATCTCAATCTCCTGACCTCATGATCCACCCACCTCAGCCTCCCAAAGTGCTGTGATTACACACGTGAGCCACTGAGCCCGGCCCAGAAATGGATTGCTTTCTAGGCTAGGAGGGGAGTGTGGCTATTAGGGGAGAGCCTCACATAGCACTGCGCCACACGAAGTGAGCCACAGACGTGTACCTGGGACTCCCTGGCGGGAAGAGTGGCTTCTGGTGGTACCACCTCCACTTTTCTTTTCTTCGTCTTTTTTTTTTTTTTTTTTTTTTTTTTTGAGACTGGTTCTTGCTCTGTCTCCCAGCCTGGAACGCAGTGGCACAATCTCTGCTCACTGCAGCCTCGATCTCCTGGATCAAGTAATCCTCCCACCACAGCTTCCTGACGAGCTGGGACCACAGGTGTGCACCACTATGCCTAGCTAATTTTTTAAATTTTTAATAGAGACAGGGTCTCACTATGTTGCCCAGGCTGGTCTTGAACTCCTGAACTCAAGTGGTCCTCCTGCCTCGGCCTCCCAAAGTGCTGGGATTACAGGTGTGTGCCGCTGCACCTGGCCCACCTCCAGTTTTCTACAACCCTAGAATGTCTGAGCTGGGAGGGAACGTGAGTCTTCAGAAGAGGCCCTCATCTTCCAGGGTCGGTGGTCCTCAACCCTGGCTGCACAGTAGACTCACCTGCAGAGCCTGCAAAATTCTGATGGCAGGGTCCCTTGAGTCAAGGGCAGCAGAATCTCGGGAGATGGGGACGAGGCAGACATGTGTGTGCTTCAAAAGCTCACCAGGTGATTCTAATGCACAGCCTGAATTGAGCAGCCTGTTAGGGGCTGCCTGCTTCGTGACCGCAAACTTCACAAGATCCTTGGCCTTTCAGCTCGGTTGTTAATTAATGAGCCTTTCGGGGTCCAGGGATTTTCCTGGATGGGTTTCATTGGGCCACAGTACTTATGTTATTTATTTATTTATTTAGCACAAAGCACGTGTGCACCATAACACTATGAGATTGGTATTATTATTATCCTCATCTTACAGGCAAGGCAACTGAAATCTACAGAAGAGATGTACCTTGCTCAAAGTTACACCCTTCAAAGCCCCAGAGTGGCGATTTGAACCCAGGCAGCTGGTGCCTGAGCCCTTGCTTTTCCCGTCAATGCTCTAGTACCTAGCCCTGTGGCCTTGCAGGTTCCCAACTCTGTTCTGGACCTGGGAGGCCTTGCTGTTGTGTGGAAGGCAATTGGGCAGGTGTGCAGAAGCCCAGCAGGGCTACAGGGCCATGCGGTGGTGTTGGAACCCATTTGCTTCTCACAGAGGAAAATTGTATTTTTCCAAGTCACAAGTACATACCTTGAACCCCTGCTTCCCTGACCAAGAGATCCTGGGGGTGTGGACGGGGACTGGCAGCCTCTTCTCACAAGGACCCTGGCAGTCTAAGACATGACCAGCTGAGCAGGTTCAGTGGCCTTTTGTATCTGAAGAATCATAGTATATTTAGAGATTGTGACTTGCTGCATGTTACATTTAAATCTGTTCACTGATGATGAAAGCCACTCCTTTTTTTCAGAGCTCATAGACATCATAGCATTTCTAATGCCTTAGAAACATGACTATATGAAAATGGCTATCACATCTAAAACTCTGAAGGAATTGGATGTGAATGTAAAAAATAACGCTTTCTTGCATATGCACGTGCTGACCACCATGTGTGTTGGTGGTGTGGGTGTTATGGTGATCATTACTGTTTTCATGCTTGGGTGCAGAGCGGGGAATATTGCTGGAAGTTTTGTTTGGGGAGGGAAGTCTCCCAGCAGTGGGGTGGTTCCCACCTCACCCTGCAGCTTCTTATGGCGGGGGTGTCCTTGGGGATAAATATCATCAAGTGTTTTGTCTTTGTGCTTTTTTTCTCTAATCAAGGAAAAGTTGTCGAGACACTCTTCATCCACAGAAAGGCCATTTTGTTCGGAGTTACCCACTCTCCTTAATCAGGAGTTCATTCTTTAAATAGTTTTGATGCTGTTTCAAAAGGCTTTGGTGCTGATTGGAATTCTCAAGGTTGTTGTTGGTGGTGGTGTGTGTGTGTGTGTGTGTGTGTGTGTGTGTGTGTCTGTGTGTTTCAAAGCCTTTCTGACTGAGTCCCTCCCTCCCTTTGGGATATTTTTGAAGTCTGGGATGGGAGGAGAGAAGCAAGTTTAGAATTGCTTATGGAGTGACTGAATGAGCAATTCTGAGGCTGAGGAACAGCACGGTTTAGAGAGACTATGACATGGGCAGCTCTTTTCTGGCCAGGCCCTGGGACCCTGCAGACTGAGCTCCGATAGCCAGGTCCCAGTCCTGGCTTGACCAGGCTCCTGAGAAGGGTGGGCAGGCCCTCAACATCTTTGGGCTTACTGTCCCCGCTAGGGTGGAAGATGGAAGGTCACATCGCTGACAGTTAAGAACCTGGGCTTGGCATCAGGGCGACCTGGGTCTGGGTCCTGACTTTGCTGTTTCCTGTACTTATGTTCCTGGGCCTGGTACTTAACCTCCTAGAGCCTTGGCTATAAAATAGATGCAAAAATACCTCCCTCCTAGACTCAGTGAGACCCTGCCTGTGAGTTGCCAGTGCCTAGCTCATGTGGGTACCCAGTACACTGGAGCTGCCACGGAGGGACTGGCTCATCTCTCAGTCACGGCAAGGCAGGAGGGCACTCTCCTAACTAATGGAGAGAAAGGACATTGCTATGGCTGGATGGGACACTCCTCCCAGGCTTGCAAGTGTCTGAGAAGGATTGCACCCCTTACTGAGATGAATATGATTAAAGAAAAAGCACCTGAAAATAAGCAGTGTTCCCATGGGCTCAGGACTGGCTAGGTAATATTTATAGGACTCAATGTAAAAATGAAAATGTGGGCTCTTTATTTTAAAATGATTAAGAATTTCAAGATGGGGACAACAGAGCATTAAGCATGGAGTGCTTCTAGGCTAAGTGTGAGGTCCCCAAAGCCAGCCCTGGAGGGAGCTGTCTCTGGTGAGAGGCATCTTGCCCTCCTGGTGTCCTATTTCAGTTCCAGCTTCTGTGGATTGAATTAATCCCCATGTAAGGCCATCTCATTGTTGATCTTCCTGCTGTCTTCCTGTCCCCCAGGGCAAAAATAGAGGAACATCTGGCCAGAGTGGAAGCAGTAACAAAGGAGATAGAAACAACAGGAACCTACCAACTGACGGGAGATGAGCTCATCTTCGCCACCAAGCAGGCCTGGCGCAATGCCCCACGCTGCATTGGGAGGATCCAGTGGTCCAACCTGCAGGTGAACTTCCTTAGACTTGAGCGGGAGAGAGCTGGAGGCAGCCAGGCCCGGAGCAGATGGCTTGGAACAGCCACACAGAGCTGTGCCCAGGCCTCCCGGGACTGAAGCCATGGCCCTGGATCCTCTGTCACATTCCCAAATGTTGAGATGGGGCACCTAGGGTCCCTCTCTAGAAGCCTTGAGTCCTGTTTCAGCACCAGGGTTTCTAACTGCCCATTCTCTATTGTGTCAAATTCAGGAGACTAAATGCCATCATTAGAGTAAACCACGACCTTGTTTTTATTACTCTTGAGGCCGTGGTGCTGCAAGATGTGTTGTTTTCCTCGAATGCTTGAATTCTTGGCTCCAAGAGAACATTCTATTTAGCCTAGCCTCCTAGGCCGTCTTTTTGTTGGGGAATCATTTGTTGCAGGATAGTATCAAAAGCACTTGGACAGAGAAATCGATTAGAACTGCCAGTGAAACCAACTCTGGCTGTGTAATATGTGCTGGTGTGGGAAAGGACCTAGCCTGGGGCTGTGGGAATCCCGATTCATGGTGCTTTCAAGTCAGGTTTTCTTGGAATTCTGGCTTTGCTGAGGTCTTCTGAGTGGGGTTGCCTGTGCTCCCCTGGAGGGCAGCTATGAAATGGGAGCGATGGTGCGGATGGGGGGCTGCACTCTTCTGCATGGTGTTGAGAGTGGCAGGTGCAGATGGGAGGCTGCACTCTTCTGCATGGTGTTGAGAGTGGCAGGTGCAGATGGGAGGCTGCACTCTTCTGCATGGTGTTGAGAGTGGCAGGTGCGGATGGGAGGCTGCACTCTTCTGCATGGTGTTGAGAGTGGCAGGTGCGGATGGGAGGCTGCACTCTTCTGCATGGTGTTGAGAGTGGCAGGTGCGGATGGGAGGCTGCACTCTTCTGCATGGTGTTGAGAGTGGCAGGTGCGGATGGGAGGCTGCACTCTTCTGCATGGTGTTGAGAGTGGCAGGTGCGGATGGGAGGCTGCACTCTTCTGCATGGTGTTGAGAGTGGCAGGTGCGGATGGGAGGCTGCACTCTTCTGCATGGTGTTGAGAGTGGCAGGTGCGGATGGGAGGCTGCACTCTTCTGCATGGTGTTGAGAGTGGCAGGTGCGGATGGGAGGCTGCACTCTTCTGCATGGTGTTGAGAGTGGCAGGTGCGGATGGGAGGCTGCACTCTTCTGCATGGTGTTGAGAGTGGCAGGTGCGGATGGGAGGCTGCACTCTTCTGCATGGTGTTGAGAGTGGCAGGTGCGGATGGGAGGCTGCACTCTTCTGCATGGTGTTGAGTGTTTGGGTGTTGAGTGTTTCGGCTGCTCTATTGGTTCCCAGTGACTTCTGATCAGCCTCAAAGCCTCTGTCTACCCAGTCTTTGATGGGCATGGTCTGGATGGGCTGTTGCAGGTCTTTGATGCCCGCAGCTGTTCCACTGCCCGGGAAATGTTTGAACACATCTGCAGACACGTGCGTTACTCCACCAACAATGGCAACATCAGGTCGGTGCACGTTTCCCAGGGCTGCAGAGGGGCTTGCCTTGCCTGAGAATCTTAGCCAAAAGATGCAGCACTTGGGTCTAGGGGAGGCATCTCCAGCTCCAGGAGAAACCAGGGAGAAAGAAAAAAGAGAAAGACTCAGGCTTCTTCGGGGACTTCCAGTAGTGAGCCCAGCCCCTGTGAGCTCAGCTCCCATCGGCAGCCCATGCCCTTGGTTTCCTTCTGATGTGGAGCCATTTGGAGGGGATGGAGGATCTTTAAGAAGTAACTGCTTCACTATTCAGGGTTGGGGGCTCCCATTTTTTAGAAGGGATGGGATATTAAGAGGTTACCTTCCTCTCCCAACCAACGAGGTCAAAGCTAATAGGACTGAACAGCTCATTTGGTTATTCATTCATCTTTTTGTTCAGCAAACACTCAGTGCCTACCTAATGCAACCCAACACAGGACTAGGCTGGGGGAGCTGGGGGAAGATGGGGTATGGGGGAGTAGGAGGAAGGATGACTAGGACCCTAAGATGCTGCTCCAGGTGGTGTGAGCCTACGACCTGCACTGGACAGGCATCCAGCTAACTCAACTGCAAGGATGGAGACATAGGCAGTGAGGGAAAGACTGGCAGATCAGCTAACCCTGCCTGATGGATGGGAAGGCCCCCTTGAGGGGGTGGACCCTGGGTCTTGAGGGAGGGCAGGAGGAGAAGGCATGTCAGGAGGCTGGCTCAGTCAGCTTGGGATCAGGGGCTGCAGAGCAGGTATGGTGGAGAGGGAGGTTGGGCCAGTGCAGGATGGCTGGGCCCCCACCAGGGCCAGGTGGTAAACAGCACTGTTCCTGTCCTGGGAAGGTCGGCCATCACCGTGTTCCCCCAGCGGAGCGATGGCAAGCACGACTTCCGGGTGTGGAATGCTCAGCTCATCCGCTATGCTGGCTACCAGATGCCAGATGGCAGCATCAGAGGGGACCCTGCCAACGTGGAATTCACTCAGGTACCCGGCCCAGCCTCAGCCCCCGGCCATTGGGGCAGGGAGCCCTGTGGTGAGTGAGTGACAGAGTGGAGCCCAGAGGAGACATGCAGCCCAGGCTTACAGACTCACAGGGCCTGTCTTGTTCCCCAGCTGTGCATTGACCTGGGCTGGAAGCCCAAGTACGGCCGCTTTGATGTGGTCCCCCTGGTCCTGCAGGCTGATGGCCGTGACCCTGAGCTCTTCGAAATTCCACCTGACCTTGTGCTTGAGGTGGCCATGGAACATCCCAAGTAAGTAGGCTGAGGGTGCTGGGGGCAGGGGCAAGTCAACACACAGCCCTTCTCCTTTCCTAAGTGAGGCTCCAGCCCTCCCCATACCTCCCCTAAAGCCCAGCCAGCAGCAGGTGACACTCAGGGGGCTGGCTTTCAAGGACTCTTTTGTCACTGTTGCATTCTGCAGCCATTCTGCACTGGCACCTTGGGCCTCAGACAGGAGGATGTGTTGATGCTGAGGGGAAGCAGAGGATTAGGCGGATGGGGCCCCAGGAGCTTGAGAAGCAGTGACTGCAAGAGAGGAATGCATTGAGATTCTAGAAAGGAGCAGCCCAGGCCTCTTCTGCCCTCCTGCCAATGCTCTTAGCTGTCCCTCTCCTGTCGGGAGCATATAGGGCTGCAGTGACTTCAAGAGTCCCACTGGCCCAGCCCCTGCTCTATGCAGTTCTCATAATTGCAAAAATACCTCTGCGTATTGAGATTTAGTCTCTAGCAGACATTGGGCTGGGCTCTTCTTCCTGGACATTGAATGAACCAAATTCAGTCCCGACTCATGGCCTTTGTACTCCCTGTTCCCTTTGCCTGACATGCCTTTTCCTCAGAATTTTTCTAGGCTCATTTCTTCTTGTCAAAAGGTATTTCCTATAATGTCACCTCCTCTGAGAAGGCTCTCTGACCACTCAAGCTAGAGGAGGCGCCCTTACCCTCAGTCTAACACATCATCTTGTTTTTCTTTCTTATATATTTGTTTACCCATTTATAATCTAGAGTCTAGACATTAGACTACAAGTTCCTTGAGAGTGGAGATCTTTTCTTTTCTGTTCACAATGTATACCCAACAGCTAGCAGAGTGCCTGGCACATAGTAGGTGCTCAGTTATAAATGTTTGTGGAATAAATGAATATACAAGTGAATGATATTACTAGCTTTATAATAATTCCGTGAATTTGATGCTATGATTTCTATTCTGCTAATGGGGATGTTGTGGCTCAGATAAGCTAAAAAACATCCCAAGTTCACACTGCTAGTCAGTGGTGAGGCAGAACTTGAACCCCAGCTTTCTGACACTAGAGTCCTTAATTGCTCTGTTGTGTTGCGTTCTCAGCATTTAGCACAGAGCCTGGCACATACTTGATGCTTAATATAGTTTTGCATGAATGAATGAGTGCATGAATGCATAATTTAATAAATGGCATCCTATGTGTCCAATACGTCTCTCTGGCTGGGATTAACTCAGAATCAACTCTTGGAAAGGAGTTTTCTTGTTTGACTCTTTCTGAAGCTTTCTTCTTGGTGGGCAGGTGGGCGGTCAGTGGGAGGCCAAAGGTGCAAAAGTGAAGTCCCCAGCGCCAGACATGGTGGTTCACACCTATAATTCCAGCACTTTGGGAGGCTGAGGCAGGAGGATTACTTGAGGCCAGTAGTTCGAAACCAGCCCGGGCAACATAGTAAGACTCTAAAAAAAAATAATAATAATAAGGAAAAAAATTAGCTGAGCAAGATGGCACATGCCTGCAGTCCTAGCTACTTGGAAGGCTGAGGCAGGAGGATCGCGTGGGCCCAGGAGTTAAAGGCTGCAGTGAGTTATGATTGTGCCACTGCACTGCACTCCAGCATGAGCAACAGAGCAAGACCAAGTCACTAAAAAAAAAAAAAAAAAAAAAAAAATAAGGAAGGCCCCAGTTAAATTGTGTCTGCCTTTCTGCCAGATACGAGTGGTTTCGGGAACTGGAGCTAAAGTGGTACGCCCTGCCTGCAGTGGCCAACATGCTGCTCGAGGTGGGCGGCCTGGAGTTCCCAGGGTGCCCCTTCAATGGCTGGTACATGGGCACAGAGATCGGAGTCCGGGACTTCTGTGACGTCCAGCGCTACAACATCCTGGAGGTAACACAGGCAGCCCAGCTGGCCAGTTGAAGGTGTGGGCCTGGGGGTGGCTTCAGGGACTGACTCCCCGCTATCACTCTGCCTCTGTAGGAAGTGGGCAGGAGAATGGGCTTGGAAACGCACAAGCTGGCCTCACTCTGGAAAGACCAGGCTGTCGTTGAGATCAACATTGCTGTGCTCCATAGTTTCCAGGTATGTCTGGAGTTTTGTGAGTCTGAAGACTTTTTGGTTAGAAGCTTATCTGATCCAGTGACTTATGTGATGCTTAATTTATAAGTCAGCCCCCTTGCTCACTCTAGAGGTCGAGCAACAGGCAGCTCCTCACCTCCCAAGACTGTTCAATCCCTGCACTTGAGCACTGAATTCTGTCCTCTCTCAATCACTCAAGGACTTTACTCCCCAAAATTTCCCTCTTCTCTCTCTGTATCATCAATGTCTCTCTCTCTGCTGAGTCATTCCCAGCAGTGTACAGACAGGCTGTCTTAGCCCCATTTCAAAGAAAGAAATGAATAGCTAACCACATAACTCCTGCCAAACCTCAGGCTCCCTCCAGCCACTGCCTCACCCTTCTGCTCCTTTCTACAGCAAAACTATGGAGAGATCTCATTGCGCTTCCTCATCCCGCAGCTGCTTCAGCCTGGCTGGGCGACAGAGCGAGACTCCGCTCAAAAACAAAAAAAAAAACAAAGAAGGCCTCCCTGACCATGCCATGTAAAATGATGCCCTCACCCCACTGCCAACCTGTCTCTTTGTGTTAGTCCTTTAACCATTTTATTTTTTTTCAAAATACTTCCTCATACAGTTCCTGGCATTATATAGGACATCGACTTTCTTCTTTCTTTTCCGTTTTTTTTTTTTTTTTTGAGACATCATCTCACTTGGTCACCCAGGCTGGAATGCAGTGGCATGATCACTGCAGCCTTGACCTCCTGGGCTCAAGTGATCCTCCCACCTTAGCCTGCCGAGTAGCTGGGACTACAGGTGCACACCATGCTTGCCTAATTTTTATATTTTTAGTAGAGTTGTGTTTTTCCATGTTGCCCAGGTTGGTTCTGAACTCCTGGCCTCAAGTGCTCCGCTTGCCTCAGCCTCCCAAAGCGCTGGGATTATAGGCATGAGCCACGGCGCCGGGCCGGCTTTCTTTATTGTTTGGTTTCCCCCACTAGCATGTAAGCTCCATGGGGCAGGGACCTTGTCTGTCTGTTTGCTGCTGCACCTCTGGCCTGGAAGAGTGTCTGGCACATGGTAGATGCTAAAATAATGTGTCTTGGAAGAATGAATGATGAGGGCCACATTCGCGTACTGGCCTGGCACAAACTGGGTCTTCAGTCCTTGTCCGATGCGTGCATGAATGAGTGATGCTGGGAGGGGACCTATGAGCTGTGGCTGCTCTTGCTTGCTGTGCGAGGATGACAGCCTCCACCTCCTCGTAAGCCCACACACAGCCACTGGGCTCCTGTGTGGGGCTAAGCCCTCTGGCCCATCTGCTGCTCTTACTCATAGAAACACTTCTCTTCCCTGTGGGAAGGAGGCCTGAGATGTAGGAAGATACTACTTTAGAAGCCACGGCCATTGCCACAAAGCTGACAGATGCCCTGGAGACCCCACCACTGGGCATTCATTCATTCATTCAGCAATGTTTTACTCAGCATTTGCCTGGTGCTGGGCACTAGGCTGGGCCAAGGATGTGAGTGGTGAACAGAGTACAGATGAGCACACACTGTTCCCCATGACTGGGTCACCCCATAGGCAGATCAGGCCTGTGCTTGACAGGGGAGGGGAAGATGGAACAGGAAAAGCCCCCCGGTGTTTCAGGAAGGGCTAGCTTTGCACCACACATCCTGACTCCTGGGGACTCCCAGCACCAGCCCTGATGCTGGCAGGATGTGGATACGTCCCAGAAAATCTGTGAGCCTCTGCTGTCTCCTGACCGTGGCTGACTGTGTCCTTCCACTGCCTGAGCGTCTCCAGGACTTCCTCACCACCCTCCTTCAGGGTAAAATTCAAAAGATGGGCCCTTGTTTCCTCCTCTGTAAAATGGGGATAATAGTGCCTCCCTCACCTGAGGATTATAAGAGTTAAGTAAAAATGCATGCAAAATGTTTAGCTGCACTGCCTGGCCCATAGAGAACACTCAGTAAGCAATGATTTTCTTACTGTTTATTATGTTGTCATCATGATCGTGGCTACCACTGAGTTGTTTTTTTTTTTTTTTTTTGGAGATGAACTCTCCCTCCTTTGCCTAGGCTGGAGTGCATGCTGTGATCTCGGCTCACTGCAATCTCCGCCTCCTGGGTCCAAGCAATTCTCCTGCCTCAGCCTCCCAAGTAGCTGGGATTACAGGATTGCACCACCACACCCGGCTAATTTTTGTAATTTTAGTAGAGATAGGGTTTCACCATGTTGGCCAGGCTGGTTTCAAACTCCTGGCCTCAAGTGATCCACCTGTCTCTGCCTCCCAAAGTGCTGGGATTACAGGTGTGAGCCACTGCACCCATCCTGTAGCTACCGCTGAGCTTAGAACTGATCTGGCTCCCAGGAGTTGCTGTGTCTTGGAAGAATAAATGAATGAGAGCCCACGTCCACAAGAGTGGTGGCCGGACTTTTATATACACATATATAACTTATGTATGTCTATAGGATTTACAAGGCATGGCTGGCCTTCCCAGGCCTGACACCAGCTGGTCCTCTCATGCCTCCTTGCCTTGACTCATACAGTGCCCCACTCAACTAACTTGCACCCCTCTCACAAGTCTCCCTTCCTCTCAGGAGCTGCTCCCGAAATTCGCCAACTCGCCCTGGGCCTCTGTCTGGCGTTGTATCCTCTCCTCTGCCCTTCCCCAGCACCTTTGCCTGCCTCCATCAGAGTTTCTATCAGGCCATGTGAAAATGACTGATTTTCCTCTGCTTCCCCACCCAGTTAGACTAGGCTCTAATGCAGAGAAGGGGTTGTGTCTTTCCCTTCTATAACGCCGATGCCTTATGCAGTGCCTGGCAGATGGAGATTATAAGAGCAGCTAACATTTATTAAGCACTTACTATGCTTTGCTTATGTCAGCTTATTGCATCCTTTCAACAACCTCATGATGTAGGAACTTTTTTGTTGGAGACAAGGTCTTGTTTTGTTACCCAGACTGGAGTGCAGTGGCTTGATCATGGCTCACTGCAGCCTCGACCTCCTGGGCTCAAGCAATGCTCCCACCACATCAGCCTCCCACGTATCTGAGAACACTGGCATGTGCCACCACATCTGGCTAATTTTTAATTTTTTTTTTTTTAAGACAGAGTCTCGCTCTGTCACCCAGACTGGAGTGCAATGGCGTGATCTCGGCTCACTGCAACCTCTGCCTCCCGGGTTCAAGCGATTGTCCTTCCTTAGCCTTCTGAGTAGCTGGGATTACAGGTGTGTGCCTCCAGCATGCCTGGCTAATTTTTATATTTTTTAGTAGAGACGGAGTTTCACCATGTTGGTCAGGCTGGTCTCAAACTCCTGACCTCAGGTGATCTGCCCGTCTCGCCCTCCCAAAGTGCTGGGATTATAGGCGTAAGCCCCAACACCTGGCCTACTAATTTTTAAATTTTTATAGAGACAGGGTCTCACCATGTTTCCCAGGCTGATTTCAAACTCCTGGGCTCAAGCGACCCTTCCACCTCGGCCTCCCAAAGTGCTAGGATTACAGGCATGAGCCACTGCACCTGGCCATTATAGGAATTCATATAATTCCCATTTCACAGATAAGGAAATTGCTTAAGGTCACATGGCAAATAAGAAGCCAGAGTTTCAACCACTATGTTAAACAAGTATCTCTTGACTGAATGGGTTGCCACAGACATAGAGGCCAGTGGCTGCCTTGCTGGACCATTCCATGGGGTCAGACCCCACAGCCCATAATTTCAGACTGTGAGTGATTCGTCTCCCATACACTATAGTTCTCCCAATGCTTCAGACCTCCCCACGGAGGGGTCTGGCTTCTTCTTGGCTGAGGAGGCTACAACCCCATGCAAGTGACTCTTAGAACTCTCCACCATAAATGGCTGGGATGGTATTTCCTTTACCTACCAAAAGGTGCTGTGGTTTAAGTTATGTAGATCCAGAGAGAGCCATTTGCTGGGAGTCTGGGGAGATCTGTGGGCATGAGAGGCTGGATATTGCCCTCAAAGAGTTAAGGGAGGCCCCCATGGGACCTGTGGGCTGACCCTGGCTAATGTGCTTTCTTGAGCTCTGTCAGAGGCTCCACAAGCACCTTCCCTTTGGGTGTTTATTTTCAGCAGGCAAGGAGAGGGCCAGGAGGAGTTGCTCTCCCATGTTACAGATTGCCAGGCCTTCCCAGGCACTCTCTGGGAGCCCTGCAGCCAACCGGCCCCTCTCCTGATTCCCCCACCCTTATCTCCACTCCCCTTCTTGCCTTCTGATACAGAAGCAGAATGTGACCATCATGGACCACCACTCGGCTGCAGAATCCTTCATGAAGTACATGCAGAATGAATACCGGTCCCGTGGGGGCTGCCCGGCAGACTGGATTTGGCTGGTCCCTCCCATGTCTGGGAGCATCACCCCCGTGTTTCACCAGGAGATGCTGAACTACGTCCTGTCCCCTTTCTACTACTATCAGGTTAGGGACCTTTCTCTTCTCTCCCTCCTGGGGGCTCAGGTGTGGCTGTATGTGTGTGTGTGTGTGTGTGTGTGTGTGCACCTCATTGTTACACGTGCAGGGCACAAGGGGAGGCAGGAGTATGTTGTTAGGGCTTTCCAGGCCCCACTCAAGGATGCTGAGCAGCCTTTGTGCATTTCCATGGAGAGTGGCACTGAAGGAAGTGCCTTCCACTGCACCGCTGGTGGCCTGTGGCTCGGATGCGGGGTCTGTCATTATACCTGCTTCCACGGGAGGGTCCGGCAACAGTCACTCAGCAGAGTGCTGAGGGGATTAGCCCCTGAGTCAGACGCTATTGATTCTGCCACTTCCTAGCAATAGGGTCTTGGGTGGGTCCTTTCCCCTTTCTGAGCCCTGATCTTCTCATCTCTAAAAGGGATGGGCTTCACTCCACAACAGGGGGTTGTGTGGATCGCAAAGCTGGTATATGGAACAGCTCAGCCCAGTGCCCAACGCAGAATGCATTCAGTAACCATGAGCTATTGAGACGAGTTCATTTTGTGCCAAAAAGGATTTGGGTTCAATTTTAAGAAGAGCTTCCTCCATCTAAAGGAAGAGCTTCCTCCATCTACAGGACCTCACATGCAGGGTGACTGCATGTCCTAGAGTCTTGCCTGTTGTAGTCGCAGCTCTTCTTGCTCTCAAAGGTGTCTGGGTTGGGACTGTACATTATGTCGTCTGCCTGGTGATAAGATGCTAAAAGCAAAAGGGAGTGCAGCCTGTTCCTTCCAGGAGGACACTAATGAGAATAAGAGTTAGCCACCCCCCTCGATGTGCAGGCTCCATGCTGGGCAGTGGAGAGGCAACTCTGGGGGAGAGGCAGCCACAGCCCTCCCTTGCAGGAGTTCAGTGACGGGGGTGGAGCGCAGGCCAGCCTTCTCTCTCAGGCTCATGACGGGTGCGAAGGGTCCTCTACCAATGCAGCATCCGCAAGCCGAGCCAAGCCAGGACCCTGCCCTGCCCTCACATCTCCTTTCTTTTCTGAAGGTAGAGGCCTGGAAAACCCATGTCTGGCAGGACGAGAAGCGGAGACCCAAGAGAAGGGAGATTCCGTTGAAAGTCTTGGTCAAGTGAGTGGCAGTGGCAGTGGCTGGTAGTGATGTGTGAACTGTGTCTCTCCCTTCTAGTCAGCCTCTGCCTCCAGTCCTCGAAGGGCAAGAACACAGGGAATGGATATTCTTTTTGCTTTTGTTTTTGAGACAGGGTCCTTACTCTGTCACCCAGGCTGGGGTGTAGTGGTGCCATCACAGCTCACTGCAGCCTCTGCTTCCCGAGCTCAAGTGATCCTCCCACCTGAGCCTCCCAAGTATCTGGGACCACAGGTACAAACCCACGCCTGACTAATTTTGTTTATTTTTTGTAGAGACGGGGTCTCGCAGTGTTGCCCAAGTTGGTCTTGAACTCCTGGGCTCAAGCGATCTTCCTGTCTCAGCCTCCCAAAGTGCTGGGATTACAGATGTGAGCCACGGCGCCCAGCCTGGGAATGTATATTCTTTGTGGAATTTGGCTCCCAGAGGTCCAGTTGCCAATTCCAAGGGTCCCCTGCTGCCATTGTTCCAACCTTCTCTCTCCTCCCTTTTCCCAAAGGGGCCTATAGTAGTGGGTGAGGGGAGGAAAAGGGTGAGTTGTCACGGTGCATGGCTGGTAAGAAACGTAGCTTGCTTTTCCCTCAACCTGCCCCACGTTAAACGCTGTCCCCTCCCATTCCCCTGGTCCCCCATTTTCTTCTGAAAGGCTGACTCAGCACACAGCGCCTGCCTGTCTGTCTGTCCCCACAGAGCTGTGCTCTTTGCCTGTATGCTGATGCGCAAGACAATGGCGTCCCGAGTCAGAGTCACCATCCTCTTTGCGACAGAGACAGGAAAATCAGAGGCGCTGGCCTGGGACCTGGGGGCCTTGTTCAGCTGTGCCTTCAACCCCAAGGTACTGGCTCAGTGGGATGGCTGTTGTTTTTTCTGCTTGTGTGCAGGGGAGTCTAGGAAAAGTTAAAACGGTTTTCCCACTCCTGGATGTCTCAGAGCCTTGGATGTGCTAATGTGCATCATAAATCTGGAAGAGAAGGAAAGACTTGTGTGCAGGGATTGCCAAACTTGCACAGAAGATGAGTTTTTCATGGTGTTCTGGAGAACACAGTCTGAGAAACACTTTCACAGTGAATCCAGGCCTCAATATACATCAGCTGCTCTGGCTGAACTTTATTCAGGCTCACTGAACACCGGCTGTGCAGGATGCAGTGGTACATGTGAAAGGGGGAAGAGATGAGTAAGCTGCAGATAAACAAAAAAAAGGCCGCAGAGGGTCTGTCTAAGCTCTATCCCCTGCCTTCAACACTGACGGTTAAAATCCAACTCTTAGGGAATGGTGGCCACGTGCTGGACCAGCCCCAGGCTCTGAGGATCTGACAGTGAGTGGTGCAGAGCCAGGCCTTGCCCCTGGGGAGCTCTCCAGCATACACCTCCCTCTCCCCTCCCAGCGCCCTGCAAATCAGGCGTCAATGCCATTGTTAATGCACAGAGGAGGAACCTGACTGTTAGACAGGTTGATAGGTTTTCCAGGGTCACACGGCTTCTGGGAGATGGATGTGACCCTGAGGACAGGGCACAGGCCAGCATAATGCCACGATGGGATGAACTGTGATCTGTGCCACGTAGAGGCCTAGGCCAAGGGGGCACTGACTGATGACCAGGTCGGCCAGGTTGCTGAAAAAACCTCTTGGGTCCAAGCCTCAACTGCCGGCTCCCAGGAGTCCAGAACTGCCAGGAGAGTGGTGGCAGGTCCCCCATCCTCAGCTGGGTGGGCCTGGATAGAACAGCAAGGCGACGGCACATTTCCCCAGCCGTTCCCTCCGGGCACAGTTGTGACTTGCTCATTCCAATTTTGTGGAAATATTTCCACACATGGAGAATTGCAAATAGTAGTGGACATGGTGAGAGGCATTTAGACATGGGAAGGGCAATATTTTGGAGACAGATCTTCCAGGGCTTGCCGACGGGTTAGCCGTAGGGCTTGAGCGGGGAAGGAAAACAGAGGATGATGTGTTCAAATTGGTTCATTCACCTCCTCTGTGCCACGCCTGTGCCCGGCCCTGGGAGAGACAGATGAGCACAGGAGCCGCAGCCTGGGGACAGTGTGGGAGGAAGCCCAGGGTGTCTGGGCAGGGTAGGGAGGGCCCTACTGGGAGCCGAGGGCTGATGTCCACTTGGGTGCCATCCAGGTTGTCTGCATGGATAAGTACAACCTGAGCTGCCTGGAGGAGGAGCGGCTGCTGTTGGTGGTGACCAGTACGTTTGGCAACGGAGACTGCCCCGGCAATGGAGAGGTGGGTGGCCTGAGGTCTGGCTGGTCTAGGGGGTGGTAGGGCACAGGAGGACCCAGGAAGGGTCTGGGGGATGCGGCAGGTCCTACAGAGGGCATTTGGGAGTCAGTGCTCAGGCCACTCCGGGTCACTCAGGTTATCTGCCGGCCTCTGTCGTAATTATTGCCATATGGGAGTGCCACCTTTCCTATGACATATTTAATATATTTCTGTGAATGGCCTACCTGTTTGTATTTAAAAATTCATATTTAAAGGAAACTTGTATCACTCCCACAAATGGGAAGCAGCAAAACATAAATTCAATGAAAACAAAATGAAGTTAATGAATTTTAGCTAGATACTATTCCCTGGCCAAGGCCTGCTCTTTGTTTTTTTTGTTTGTTTTTTGGTTTTATTTATTTATTTATTTATTTATTTATTTATTTAGATGGAGTTTTGCTCTTGTTGCCCAGGGTAGAGTGCAATGGTGCGAACTCAACTCACTGCAAACTCTGCCTCCCTGGTTCAAGTGATTCTCCTGCCTCAGCCTCCCAAGTAGCTGGGATTACAGGCACGCACCACCACGCCTGGCCAATTTTGTATTCTTTTTTTTTAGTAGAGATGGGGTTTCTCCATGTTGGTCAGGCTGGTCTCGAACTCCCAACCTCAGGTGATCCACCTGCCTCAGCCTCCCAGAGTGCTGGGATTATAGGCGTGAGCCACCGTGCTCAGCTATCTTTGTTTTTAAAAAAGAGTACTAGGCAATGAGAGAGGTATTAAAGGTCTATTAGCACCAATTTGAGACTGTCTCTCCAGTGCTCAGAAGAATGAAAATGTAATTGAAGGGGAATAACTAAAAAATAAATCATGAAAAGGGAGTAAATAGTCACCATGGGATTTGACGCTAGTTCTGCTGGATCACATACCTCCTGGAATCATCTTGGATTCCTGGAAAGCCAGCCTTATTGCAGAGACTATGGGACCAATTGTTGTTGCTTCTACTGGGTTCCAAACAGAATCACGGCCCATTAGGAGCCCCTCTGGAGAAGCCATGCTACAAGGCAGGCCCCCTCTGCCAGGGCTGGATGGGTGGGGGCCCGGCTGTTCCAGGACCCCATTAAGGGGCAGGGCCTACACGAGTTGCTACAGTTTAGTTGGAGTGAGAGACAAGCTAAACTTGTCAGCTGACAACCAGGTCCTTGGCCAGGTAGCCCCATATGTAAACCAACTTCCATTGTGGGCCGTGAGCCTTCTCCTGCAAGCTGTGGCCAGGTTTCCAGAAGAAAGGAAAAAACAGTGTTTTTATTCATCCTGGCTTGAGAACTCTGTCATTCCCTCTCTTTCTAGAAACTGAAGAAATCGCTCTTCATGCTGAAAGAGCTCAACAACAAATTCAGGTAAATTGAATTCAGGACTCCTCCTAGCCCTGCCTTGTGGACCCAAAGTCTGGGTTCAGGGGATGAAACTGGGTGTGCACAGGGGGTCTTCTCAGAACCGTGCAGGCACAGAGAAACCCTGGGTCTAAGGTTTGTATTCAGAACGTGTCGAGGGTCAAACCACAGAAACCAAGTCTCTCTCACAGGTCTGCAGGCCAAGCATGGGGTGGTCGTGGGAGTTGGTGACAAGGCTCGGGGGTCGGGGGGGCCAGAAGAGGGTCCAGCTCCATGCTGCAGCTGGAGGGGGAGAGTCTGGGGCTGGCCCTCCAGGCTGTTGGTGCTGGGTGCCAGGTGCTGCTTGCATGGGACATGAGTCTCTGTGTGTGTCCTTGGGCAGGTACGCTGTGTTTGGCCTTGGCTCCAGCATGTACCCTCGGTTCTGCGCCTTTGCTCATGACATTGATCAGAAGCTGTCCCACCTGGGGGCCTCTCAGCTCACCCCGATGGGAGAAGGGGATGAGCTCAGTGGACAGGAGGACGCCTTCCGCAGCTGGGCCGTGCAAACCTTCAAGGTCAGTTCCCAGCCAGAGCTGCCCCCGCAGCAGGGACCTGACACGGTGCATTCATGCCTAGGACATCTGTGCTGGGTGTCCCAGGTGCCATGACCTCTGCCCATGGTCCTGTAGATGTGGTCCCAGGCACGGGCCAGGGCCACAAGCCTGAGGGCTTAGGTCATTGCTGCTGTCCCTCAGCCCCCCAGAAGAGTTCCACCCTGTGCACACGACTCTGGGGGAGAAGGTGGCACAGATACCTCCTGCCCTTAGGGAGCTTCTAGTTTAAGGTCTTTCCTCCACTGACTACCTAGGTCACCTCTTAACTACTGTGTCTGTTTCAGTCTCACAGCCATAGAGAGCCTAGGGACAGGCACCACATAGTGGCGGATCCACTTTGGATCCACTCAGTATCTCCATAGCTCTTTATTGCTGTGGTTGGCCCCAGTCATTTAGGAAACTCATCACTCATGCAGAGTGTCACTCAGCGGTGGTGCTTAGGAGCATCAGCTTGCATCAGGGCAGGCTTGGTTTCAAAGCCCAGGCCTCCTCCATGTGGCTCCACACCAGGAAAATGGGAGCAATCAGACCTCTCCCAGTGTGGGCATGAGGATACAACAAGATCATGTCAATATTGGCATTCATAATGGTTGGGCACAGTGGAGCATGCCTGCAATCCAAGCACTTTAGGAGGCTGAGGTGGGCAGATCGCTTGAGCCCAGGAACTCGAAACTAGCCTGGGTAACATGTGAAACCTGCCTCTACTGAAAATACAGAAAATTGGCTGGGCTTGGTTGTGCATACCTGTAGTCTCAGCTACTCAGTAGGCTGAGGCAGGAGGATTGCTTGAGCCCAGGAGGTTGGCGCTTCAGTGAGCTATGATGGCGCCACTGTACTCCAGCCTGGGCGACTGAGTGAGACCCTGTCTCAAAACAAAAACAAAGCAGTATTTATAATAGTAGCAATAGCTACCATGTGCCAAGCCCAGACACCTCTTTGAGTCCTTGCTGTCACCCTATCAGGTAAGTGTGCTTCGAAGTTAC
Organism: Pongo abelii; assembly: GCF_028885655.2. Classification (NCBI taxonomy): domain Eukaryota; kingdom Metazoa; phylum Chordata; class Mammalia; order Primates; family Hominidae; genus Pongo; species Pongo abelii. The sequence continues at coordinate 41,758,685 of NC_072004.2, read as the reverse complement.
ACGAAGCGCATGGCTCAGTGTTCAGCCCATGGTAAGGGCCTAAAAAGTGGTAGCCCCAGTGCTGGGGATGCTGCTGCTGCTGACCATTAACCCTAGTCTGCTCCACCTTCTTCCAGGCAGCCTGTGAGACGTTTGATGTCCGAGGCAAACAGCACATTCAGATCCCCAAGCTCTACACCTCCAATGTGACCTGGGACCCGCACCACTATAGGCTCGTGCAGGACTCACAGCCTTTGGACCTCAGCAAAGGTACCTCCTTCTCTGCAGCACATGGGGCTTGTTTGTGTTGGGGTCTGAGCCCTAAGCCCATGGTCAAGGAGACCCCCAGGTCTTTCTGAACAGAGACAGTTGGCCTCGGGGCCTCCCTCTCACTGCAGCAAGAGCCTGTTAGGGTACAAGACTCAAGGCGCTGAGGGAGGCTGTTTCAGGAGGGAGCCCCTGGAGGGTAGTGGAGACAGAAGGGGTCAGCATCCGCCGAGGGCCTACTGTGTGCCAGGCACTGTGTGGGGCTTCTGGCCCACATGGGCTAAGTGAACCTGGACACTCCTCCTGGGAGAAAGGCACAGATGGAGAAATTGCAGTTCAGGGAGGTGAAGCAAGCTGCTAGCCTGTGGCCACGTTGGGGTCTAAGCCCCAGCCTTCCAGCCGCGAAGGCAGCCAAGTGTCATGAAGAAGGCATCACAGAGGCGATTCCAGGCTGTAGTGGTGAACTCTCCACTCTGCACCCCCGGGTGCTGTGCCCTGTGCCCTGTCTAAGATAGTCCTGAAGGTTTCTACATGTTTAAGATATCCCCAACGTCAACGATGCTGTCCTGTGGATCCCAAGCCATGGAGATGTCCTGGGAGTTTCCATTTTTAGGTTGAATTTCCCAACACCTAGAAGCAATACCTAGAAGCTGCCCTGTATCAGATCAAGGACCTTTTTTTTTTTTTTTTTTATGAGACGGAGTCTTGGTCTGTCATCCAGGCTGGAGTGCAGTGGCGCAGTTCCCGCTTACTGCAACCTCCGCCTCCTGGCTTCAAGTGATTCTCATGTAGCTGGGACTATAGGCACTACCACCATGACTGGTTTCAGTATGTTGGCCAGTCTGGTCTCAAACTCCTAACCTCCAGTAATCCACCCGCCACGGCCTCCAAAAGTGCTGGGATTATAGGCATGAGCCACCACACCCGGCCTTATTTGTGGAATAAAAGGAAGAAAAAGAAAACCCCAATGGCCACCTCAGCAGGATGCCTCAAGGGTGGTGTTCAGGTGTCACTGACTCAGACATCTGGGAGCTTCCCCTACCTATGCTCAAGAGCCACTTTGCCATTTCACCATCTCTGTGTCCTCCACAGCCCTCAGCAGCATGCACGCCAAGAACGTGTTCACCCTGAGGCTCAAATCTCGGCAGAATCTACAAAGTCCGACATCCAGGTAAGGGAAAGTGCAGGGCTTCGTGGGTGATACTCTGTCGATTTTATTTTAATGAATGAAAGATCAGAAGAAGTCAGTCTTTGAAGGGAGAGGAGAGGAGTATCTGCTGGCATTAGCAGCCACACTGTCAGTAGGACCGGCCCACCTGGTAACCTGCGGCCACCTGTGCTTTTACGTCTACTGTTGGTTAACCATGGGCCACTTTTCCAGCTTGAACTCTAAGCATCTGCTCCACTTCCTCTCCTTCCTCATTGAACTCTTTCACTAAAAGGAGAGTGCAAGAGAGACTTAAACTGTTTGACTTGGCGGGGAAGGAAATTTCCCAGCTCTGGGAGAGAGTCTTGTGGATTATTTGCAGGTTTCATCTATCTGTGCTGTCCTCCCCGCATGCATTAGGAAAACTGGCCTTGGTTCTAATAAGAACAGCGTTTGTTCTGGTGACAAGGAAAGGTTTCTTCTGATGTCCACGTATCTCCAAGGCAGATGCTTTCATTAGGCAGAGGCTGTGGCCAAGCGCTCGGGGGGCTCAGAGGGCTGCTAGGAAGGGGTGGGCCCCCCTCCTCCCCAGAGGGAAGCTCCTGGGGCCCTCTCAAGCACCCCTGCCTGTGGGGATGCCTCATCCCAAGCTCAGGGTGGTGGCCTAGGCTTGTAGAACCAGCCAGGAAAATGAAAGGAAGGCACATTTCCTGGGGAATCTCGCCTGCCCATCAGGGAGCCCTGGAGGAAATCCTGCAATGTCACCTGAGGCTTCATTTTCCTTCCCCAGCCGTGCCACCATCCTGGTGGAACTCTCCTGTGAGGATGGCCAAGGCCTGAACTACCTGCCGGGGGAGCACCTTGGGGTTTGCCCAGGCAACCAGCCGGCCCTGGTCCAAGGCATCCTGGAGCGAGTGGTGGACGGCCCCGCACCCCACCAGACAGTGCGCCTGGAGGTCCTGGATGAGAGCGGTGAGCCCCGGGCCAGAAAGCCAATGCTGCCTGGCATCCTCCGGCTGCCCCACCTGGCTGAGGGGCTGAGCCTGGGCCTGCCAGTGACAGTCATCCCTGTCCTTCGTGCTGAGAGGGTGGGCCGCCAAAGCTTATGTGAAAGCAGCTGTGGAAACAGTCCCAGCCCATAAGGCACGGCTCCCTGGCCTTAGTTTCCCCAGTGATAACAACATCCCCCTCAATGCAGTGGCCAAAGTCAGAAAGTGGGATGAGCTGAGTGTGGTGGCTCACGCCTGCAATCTCAGCATTTTGGGAGGCTGTGGCGGGTGGATCACTTGAGGTCAGGAGTCTGAGACATTCCTGGCCAACATGGCAAAACCCCGTCTCTACTAAAAATACAAAAATAATTAGCCAGGAATGGTGGTACATGCCTGTAATCCCAGCCACTCGGGAGGCTGAGGCACAGGAATCGCTTGAAGCCAGGAGGTGGAGATTGCAGTGATCTGAGATCTCGCCACTGTACTCCAGCCTGGGTGACAGAGACTCCATCTCAAAAAAATAAAAAAGAAAGTGGGATCAGAGAAACAGAGCCTGGCAGTGTCCCCCACTGTCCAGGAGAAAGTGAGAGAACCTGAGACATGGGGACGACGAGACAGTTGCCCTTGTGACTGTAGGGTGATGGATGTGGTTCATCAGGACTCTGTTCCAGAGGAGATAATGTCATGCTCATATTTTTACCCAATATTTACAAAGCATCTGTGTACCAGGCACAGCACCAACTATTACAGCACAATTTCATTCAGCGCTCATGCCAACCCAGCAAGATAGGTTGTGGTATCAGATCTGTTTCACAGGGAGGGAACCCAAGGCCCAGAGGCTTCAGTCACCTCGGAAGTGGGGAGCCAGGGTTTGAACCCGTGTCTTCTGGCCCCTGGATCTGTGCTGTGACTGCCCCGCATGCTGGGGGCTTCCCTTTGGGCTCATCTTCTGCTCACCCAGCACCTCTTGGTACAGCACCCAGGGGACTGTAGTCATGGGCTTTTCTCTAAGTGAACAACTGGCCTGTGAGGTATCCATTAGTCTTTGGTGGATTTAGTCACTGTGAGTCTGTAGATCACCAGTGAGTGTCTTGCTAAAGTTCAGGTCTGGGCCAGAGAAGGACATGGTTAGTTCATCAGGACCACGCCAACTTAGTGCCCCTTTGGGGCTGGTGATCAGCCTTCCCTGGCAGTCCTTTCTCCATGCGCCACCTTCTTCCTGCCTTTTGCTCTTAGAGCCAGGTCTTTAGAGCCTCCTTTCCCCTGAAGCTGGAGAATAGGGGGTGTCTGCCTAGGGGCCTCGCTACCTACTGAGAATCCTGAATGGGGCCTCTTTTCCATCCTGACACCTTCCTTCCCCATCCAGGCAGCTACTGGGTCAGTGACAAGAGGCTGCCCCCCTGCTCACTCAGCCAGGCCCTCACCTACTTCCTGGACATCACCACACCCCCAACCCAGCTGCTGCTCCAAAAGCTGGCCCAGGTGGCCACAGAAGAGCCTGAGAGACAGAGGCTGGAGGCCTTGTGTCAGGTGAAGATCAGGGCTGGTGGGCAGTGGGGATATGTGGGGGGTCCCAGCATGTGGGGAGCCAGAGTCCAGAGCTGGTCTTTAACTTCCAAGAGGGATCCACACCAGGTTCCCAAAGCGAGACTTGTCAAAGGCTGGTGGGAAGCCAGGCATCGTCTGCTGGCCCATGTCTAGAACACAGTTGTGTTGAATGAACTGAGTTCTTCCAAGTGTCTGCAGGGTACAACCAGAGTGCACTGCCTTGGACATTAGCTAGAAAGGGGAGCTGTCCTTATCTGTCTTTGCTTTCCCCAAAACTGGAATAAACTTGTCACTTAAGATGTATTGGGGGATGGATGGTGTCAATGAATGGATAAATGGGCATAATGAACAGAGTGACAGATGGAGAGCTGAAATAATAAGTTAATGAGAGAATGCATTAACTCACATGCAACTGTCTGGTTCCAAGTCTTTGCAAAAGGCACTGGTTGTCATTATTATCATCATCATTACAGCTAATTATCTCGATTTCAACTACCTCCACCGCCATTATTTTGTGGCTGCAATGTACTAACTTGGCACATGCTTTCTCATTTAATTCCCATAACATCCCCACAAGGCAGGCAATACTATCCTTGTTTCACAAAGGGTAATTGGGACAAGATTCCACAGCTAGTGAGGACACCCAGCCAAGATTTGAACCCAGGTCTGATTGGTTCCAAAGCCTTGCCCCAAATAAATTACAATAAAGATTTGACCCCTGCCCATGAGTTGCCGACAGTGGAGGTAACACAAGTTAGATAAATGTACTGGACTGAGTTCCTCCAGGACAGGCACTTACTTCGTCTCAAGTTCGGTAGTCTCAGCACCATGGACAGTGCCTGGCCCATGGACTTGTTTGTTGAGTGAGTGAATGAATGAATGAATACTGGGTTGTGACAGCCTTTTCCCCAAAGCGGGGCAGGCGCCCTGGGTCACTGACATCACCCTTGGCTTTCAGCCCTCAGAGTACAGCAAGTGGAAGTTCACCAACAGCCCCACGTTCCTGGAGGTGCTAGAAGAGTTCCCGTCCCTGCGGGTGTCTGCTGGCTTCCTGCTTTCCCAGCTCCCCATTCTGAAGCCCAGGTTCTACTCCATCAGCTCCTCCCGGGATCACACGCCCACGGAGATCCACCTGACTGTGGCCGTGGTCACCTACCACACCCGAGGTGAGCCGGGGGCAGAGGCTCTGGAACAGCCCCACTCCACCCGTTATTGGACATCTGTTCATCAACTCGGATTCAGCTCCCTCATCAGTTCAAGGAGGGAGGGAAAACCCACAGCCCAGAGTTGTTAACAGTATTAGGAGGTGTGTGGGAGAGATCTCTAGGAACCAGGCACTAAACCAAGCCTTCTGTATGTATATGATCAGTTACATTGTGGGGTAGGCACTGTGTGCATTTTACAGGTGGCACAGAAAGTCACACTGTTAGTAAGTGGAGAGCTGAGATTCAGACCTGGATAGTCTAACTGCTGAGTCCAAGTCCTCCACCACTCCACTGTCTCTTGGGACAATTTAATGAGATCAGATGTGAAGAGCACTCAACCCTTGGTAGGAGGCCAGTGGTTCTTAGTCTTCCTTCCTGGTCATGCAGCCTGAACGCAGGGGAGATTCTGCATTGATTGTTCATTCACTCACTGAGCTATTCAGTGGGTGCCCGGCACTGGGATGGGTATGGAAATAGGACAGACATCAGCCCTGCCCTCAGGGAGCATCTAGAGGCAGCAGTGGAGAGAGAGGCATAGAAATAATTAGATGATTTTCATTGTGCTGAAGCCAAGAAGGAAAGGTCAGGGTCACTGAGGGAAGCGAAGCAGGGGGTGATGCTGCCATAGAGCGGGAGGCCAACATCTCGTCCAGGTGGTCTTGGCTCCACCACTGGCCTCTGGCCCCCTGCCCTGCCCTCTGTAACTGAGCGTTGCCTGGGTTGGCAAAGCTGGGAGCTGCCCACACTTCCGAGCCCTCTGTCCTCAAGAAGCAAAAACACAGTTTCTAAAACCTTGGCAGAGACTCTGTTTGCCCTGCTAGAGAACACCCACCCAGACCAGGAGAGGAGAGGCAGACGTCCTGTGAGATCAAAATTTAATCCTGAGGAAAACCAGGGGGACCTCTGCAGTTGGTTGGAGGCCTCCTTCAAGTGCTGGGCCATTGTAAAGGGAATACAACCCAGAGAAACCTCCTGGGTTTCTACAAGCCCAGGAGGGCCCACTGAGGAGGAAAGCGAGGTGCCAGAGCAGGCTGAAATGCGCGGAGCTCATCCACCACCCCGGGTTGCTACCAGCAAGGGCCATGCTCATGAGCACACACAGCAGTAGCCACCCTTAGGGGTCACTTCATGCTGCTGTCAGTGGAGCTCAGTGGTGAGCTGGGAGCGTTCCTGGAGAAAGTCTTTGGAAGGAGCACTGGAGTAGGAGTCAGGGAAGCTGAGCTGTCCACCTGATTCCACCGCGACCTGAGTGACCTTTTTCAAGTCACTTTTCCTCTCCCCGTCTCAGTTTCTGCTTGGGCAGAAGGAGCAACTTGCATCCTCTCTAAGTCCCTTTCAACCTTCCTCAGCTCCGCGCTCACAGAGGGTGGATCTCAGAACCAGGAGAACAAACAGCTGCTCATTGAGTCCTGAGAGTGCCTGAGTGGGGGCGTCCAAGGAGGCCGTGGTGTGGGCGGGGCAGCTGGTACAGTTTGCGCATGGGCAGTGGGGGACGTTGGTCACTTTGTGTTATCGTTGCAGATGGCCAGGGTCCCCTGCACCACGGCGTCTGCAGCACATGGCTCAACAACCTGAAGCCCCAAGACCCAGTGCCCTGCTTTGTGCGGAAGTAAGCACCCCTTCCACTCTGTCCCCTGTGGGGCCACCGACCCCTGGGAGTTCCGGGAGGAAAGGGAAGGATCTGGGGTTTAGGAGACGCTCAGAGCCCCGTGGCCCATAAAGAAGGCACTGGGGTCACACTGGTGTGGCTGTCTCTAGCAGGGACAGCGATGACAGGTGGGTCTCAAGAGTCCAGTGAGCTTGGCCTTTTTTCAGAAGGACCTGGGGGAGGTTCTGGTGGCTGGACAGAAGTGAAGCAGCCTGCAGGACGTGGGAAATCAAATAGGAGCTTATTGTCCTCTCCACCCCCTCACAACTGCCTCCCACAGGCCCAGCTCCTCAGCCATCCTGTGCGTGCGTGGGCCCGGGGTGTCTGAGGACTGGCCCCCTCTTCTCTTGTCCTCTTCAGTGCCAGCGGCTTCCACCTCCCCGAGGACCCCTCCCATCCTTGCATCCTCATCGGGCCTGGCACAGGCATCGCTCCCTTCCGCAGTTTCTGGCAGCAGCGGCTCCATGACTCCCAGCGCAAGGGTAAGGCTGGAGGCTTCCCAGGTGGGAGGGGCACCAGGAGGCCGGTGCCTGCCTAGGAGCAGAACCGCAGCCCCACGAACGGTTCCTGACCTCTCTTGAGAGAAGGCCTCCCAAGTTTGCCTCCCTGTGCGGGCCTCTGTGGGTTAGAATGGCCGCCTTTCCGTCTCCCGCATAGTAGCCAGGGCTCCCTCTCCTGGGAGTGAAGGTAACGGGAAAGTCCCTGCTTTTGCCCTCCGATGGGCTGAGGGAATTCTGCATCGGCACTTTCAGTTGTGTGACTATGGATGAATGATCTGAATGCCCTGGGCCTCAGTTTCCTCATCTGTAAAGTGAGGATAATGCTATTAAATAGCTAGTGGGAGTGAAGTGAGAATTCCAGTTGGGCTTGGAGCCCTGGCGCCGTCTGGTGACCAACATGGTAACAACAGCCCGGGACTCCTGCAGGAGTGCGGGGAGGCCGCATGACCTTGGTGTTTGGGTGCCGCCGCCCAGATGAGGACCACATCTACCAGGAGGAGATGCTGGAGATGGCCCAGAAGGGGGTGCTGCATGCGGTGCACACAGCCTATTCCCGCCTGCCTGGCAAGCCCAAGGTAAATGCAGCCTCAAAGCAGGTGAAGCATTACACACACAAGCTCCAGTGTGAGCCCTGGGTCCCTACAGGCCCCTCGCCTCACTGAGCCTTCACTTCCTGAGCTCTAAAATGCTGGTAATTCACAACCATCAGAGTGATGCTGTGAAGAGCGTCACACCCTCTCATACAGCAGAAGCGACGGGCCTGGAGAGGTTCAGGACTAACCTAGGTCACACACGGGTTAACCCCAGAGCCCAGCCTGCTGAAGGTCCCCAGCAGGCCCCCTGGGACACGCGACTGCCTGGGGAGAGGTGATCCAGGCTGGCTATGCTCAAGCCTTGCAAGGCTGGAGGGCGCCCGACGCTTCCACCACGGCCCTCAGAGGGGCTCTTCTGTCCCCAGGGCCACATTACCCCCTGAGCCTGGGGTGTCAGAATAGACTCTCGGCCTTCACACATTTGTCCCACCAGGGCACCTCTTGGGCCCAGTGCTCTGTGTCTAGTGCTGGGGCCACTGGGCATCCTGCGTGGAGCAGGAGCAGAGAGTCCCCGACTGACTCCTGGACCTTGTATCTGGGGAGCCTTGGATCTGTACCCTGCAGGGACCTGATGGACAGTCTGCATTGAGAGGCTCCCTTTTCCGGGGTGTAGGCAGAGCCTTGGGCAGGGGGACTGGCTTCATTGATGCCTTTCTGAAGCATGGCAAATTCAGAGACAGTCTGGGATCCCCACTGGATGGTCAACCCCTTGAGGGCAGGACTGTGTCCAGCATTTATCTCTCTAATCTCAGTCGAGCCCCAGGGGCGTCCATGTGCCTCATCCTGAGCCTGGCCCCATGCAAGGTCCTGGCTGGGAGAGGACTCACTCCTCACCCCTTAGTGCCCTCTCCCCGCCTCCTTGAGGCCAGCAGGCCTGCCTGCAAGCCTTGTCCCCAGCAGCTGAGGACTGAACCCACTGCTTCCTCTGGTTTCAGGTCTATGTTCAGGACATCCTGCGGCAGCAGCTGGCCAGCGAGGTGCTCCGTGTGCTCCACGAGGAGCCGGGCCACCTCTATGTTTGCGGAGATGTGCGCATGGCCCGGGACGTGGCCCACACCCTGAAGCAGCTGGTGGCTGCCAAGCTGAAATTGAATGAGGAGCAGGTCGAGGACTATTTCTTTCAGCTCAAGGTATAATAGTGGGTGTGTGGGCTGAGGGTGCTGGCCAAGGGCACAGGCCTTTCGAGCCAGGACCAGGGGTGGCAGGTAGACCCAGAGGAGTCAGGCCCAGAAAGGTTCTGGACCCCAAGAGAATCTTAGCAGTGGCTGAGATCTCAGCTGGGTGGGCTGTCAGAAGGCCCTACTGCACATCCTGGACTGGTTGGCAGCTTTGAGAAGTCGGGTGAATGTGTTCCATTTTTCCATCTGTGGAATGCAGGCAGGAGAGTCTCCCAGGCCTCTCCCCAAATCCCCCTTTCAGAAAGTATCTGTGTGGCCAAAGCAAGGCTGTGAACACAGGGGAGAGCAAGGCTGCCCCCGGTCAGCCTTGTGTGAACCTCACACTTCTTATTTACACCCAGGCTGGTGTCTGCTCACCCTTATTCCCCCAGCAGGAAGGGCTTGCATTTTATTGATGATGATAATAGTGATATTTATCAAGGACTTTCACTGGGCATACTGCTTGCCAAGGATTTTCCTGTGACATTTCATTCAGTCCTACCGAGGACTTTACGAGGGAGGCACCCTGTTTTACAGAGGGAAGGGGGCCTACGGGGGCCACAGCAGTAAATGTGAGCCTAGAGTTCAGTCTGCCTCTCTCTGGTTCCAAACCCTGTGATTGTCACTTCCATACTATCCCTAAGACACATTCATATGTTCAACTGAACATTTATTGAGCACCTACTATGTGCTAGGGATAGAGCAGTAAATGAATCAGGCAAAAATTCTTTACATTCTACTGGGGCTGACAAACCCAGACAAGAAAGAGGTGTAGTGCTTCAGATAAAAACAGCAGGAAACAGCCCAGGGAATGCTGGGGAGTGTAATTTTAAATAGGGTGGCCAGGGAAGGCGGAGCTGAAAGGCGGCATCTGAGAATAAACCTGAGATGGTGAGGAGGAGCCCTGTGGATACTGAAGGAAACACTCTGGGCTGTTCTGGAGGGGCAGCAGGTACAAAGGCCCCGGGGGTGGGAGTTAAGCTGGCGTGTTTGAAGAACAGTGAGGAGATGACAGGCATTTCCCCAAATGTGTTCAATGGGTCGGTAGACAGTTGGCATCAAAAAGGTTCCAAGGTTGAATAGCCTGGGACATGCTTAGTTAAGGCAAGGCAAACATTTTGCTTTACTACAAGACTTCTGGGAGCCTTCAGCATGCTGCTGTTCATCAGGACCCTTCAAGGCTGGAAGGAAAGAAAGGATGTAGCATTTCCCAAACATATTTATCTCAGAGCTCACACTTCCTGGAGTATCTTGGGTGGGGGATGAGCACTGGGCAGGAAATGGGTATACTAAGTAAAGCTTTGGAGATGGTTAGCGGGCCCACACCAAAGCAGGTGCTGAGCGGGGTTAGAGTCTAAACCAGATTCAAGCACAATCTAAGTATAACAGTTGGGAAGACAGATGGCTTATGGAGGTCCATGCGATAGGGAAGCTGGGCAACCCCAGGGGCTCATCCCAGCCTGGACTTGACACGTTGCTCTCTGTTTTTACCTAAAAGAGCCAGAAGCGCTATCATGAAGATATCTTTGGTGCTGTATTTCCCTACGAGGCGAAGAAGGACACGGCGGCGGTGCAGCCCAGCAGCCTGGAGATGTCAGTGCTCTGACGGCCCACAGGAGAGGTTAAAGCTGCCAGCACAGAACTTAAGGATGGAGCCAGCTCTGCATTATCTGAGGTCACAGGGCCTGGGCAGATGGAGGAAAGTGATATCCCCCAGCCTCAAGTCTTATTTCCTCACGTTACTCCCCATCAAGCCCTTTACTTGACCTCCTACTAAGTAGCACCCTGGATTGATTGGAGCCTCCTCTCTCAAACTGGGGCCTCCCTGGTCCCTTGGAGATGAAATCTTCAATGCCAGGCCTGGCAACTGGGTGAAAGATGGAACTTGCTGCTGAGTGCACCACTTCAAGTGACCACCAGGAGGTGCTATCGCACCACTGTGTATTTAACTGCCTTGTGTACAGTTATTTATGCCTCTGTATTTAAAAAACTAACACCCAGTCTGTTCCCCATGGCCACTTGGGCCTTCCCTGTATGATTCCTTGATGGAGATATTTATATGAATTGCATTTTATTTTTATCACACTGTATGTGTGTGTGGGTGTTTTGTAGGGAAAGCTCTTCTCAGAGTGGGGAGCTGGTGGGTGTCACAGCCTGGACAGATCCCCCACAGAGGGATACCCCAGGCAGGCCATGGCTCCTCTGAAATGGCTGCCAGGTGTGACAGCAGCAGATGGAGCTTCGTGCTGGTCCAAAGACCTGTGGTAGGGCAGGGGGCGCAGGCCTGCCTCCCACACAAAGGATCTGAAACGGGGTCTGCTGAGGGTGGGATTCTAGCATGAGGCCAGTGCTTCAGGGAAGGCCTTGAGCTTCTTCTTGGACACTGTCTTAGAAAGCGTTTTGCTCTGGGGCCACCAGTCTCATGCGAGTTTGGCCAGTACGGATGTGGCCGCTGGGAAGGCAGCGTGTTGAGGCAAGTGTGGGCCACAGCATCCTCGCCTGAGGGACTGGGGACCCTCCTGGGTTTGGAGCAGGCCAAGGAAGCCTTCTTAGTAGAGTGGGCCCCGTTTCCTTCTCCTGGTCAGAACCAAAAAAGGAGCTCAGCAGCGGCCATTGGGGTCCTGGCAACACACGGCTCCCAGCTTAGGTTTGGCCTCTGCCTCCTGGGTGCCCTGGCTGACTTCGCCCCCTCCCTTGCCACCTTCCCCTTCTAGCAATAGCATCTCAGGGGCAGGAGAAGGGGTAGTGCCAACCTCAGGCTCCAGGAAAGCTCCATGCCCTGCGTGACAGCCGTGCATCTCAGCAACAAGGCCAGGAGTCCGCTCCAGACCAGGGCTTCCCAGCTTTAATGTGCGTGCCTCATCTGGGGTCCTATGAAAACAGAGACTCTGATCTTGCAGGTCGGGTGGGGTGCGGGATGCTGCGTTTCCAACAAACTCCTGGGTGCTACTGGTGCCACTGCTCTGAGGACTACTATGGGGCCTGAGGAACTGGATTCTTGCTGGGCTGAGCAGGATGTGTTGGCATTACCTGGATGCAGAGCTGGGCTTCCTGGCAGTGGCCCAGTGGCTGGCAGAACCCAACACATGGACACTGAGCCACTTTTGCTATGCAAGTCCTAACCCCTAATGCCAGGGAGACCCACAATGGAACACACACCCAGACAGTGCTTCAGGTTGGCTTCTCCTGACCCCCGTCCCCAAGCCACCTCCTCCCACTGGGATGCCAGGTCTGAGCAGCCAGCTCTGACCCTACTGTGGCCCTCACAGGCTCTGCCCCAGCCTCTCTCCCATCTCGGAGGCATGGGGCTGTTTCCTGGGGTCCCCCATTACCACCTTCCTGTGTCCGAGATTCCTGCCCAAAAAGCTAGAGCCCCACCCTGCTTTCTCCAACACCCTCGTGGGATTTGCGAGGGACCCTCTGGGAGGAGGTGCGAGGTCAGGACCCCCTGCCCAAAGGGAGTCCATGCTTTCCCATCCCACTCCTCTCGGCAGCACCCCCGCCTGATTCCACAGACTCCAAAATGTCTCCAAATGAATTAAAGAAGCCATGGTCAACCCACGTGAATGTGCCAACAAGCATTTTCATTTCTTTATTTTAAGGACACTGGGAAAGGAGCCAGTCCCCTGAAGAGAACACTCTGGTCAGGTGGTGGAGGCCAGTGGGATGCCATCAGGCTAGCTTTCCAGGAGGGGGTGAAGAGTTGATGCAGGGTGCAAGGTGAGAGTTTAGGTTAAAGGTCAGAGGGGAGGGGCTGAGGATGTCACCTCCCACCAGGAGTGGACAGCTGGTGGCTTGGGGCTGGGGTGGAGCTGCGTGGGGGATGGGAGGGGACTGAGCCTGGGGCTTCATCTTCACTGCCCAATCCCCACCTCTCCCCAGCTGTGCCCCTCTTGTCAGACCCCCAAGAGTTGTTGATCTGGGTGTTGTGGACCACAGCGTTCTCATCAAAACAGGGATTCAGGTGGAAGGCAATGTGGCTCCAAGAGTGTGGGTTGATGTGGAACCTGGGGTTGACAGCCCACCTGGACCTTTGCCCACTGAGTTCTGGGCCTTATTTCCTCCCCATCACCCACAGCCTGCCCAAAGCCAGGGGAATGGCTGGAATCACCTTGAAGGGCTCTCTCTTCCCAGAGGTCACTGGAGCCCTTGGCTTACCTCTGAGCACTGGGCAGGACAGTGCCCGACAGGATGATGGACTTGGATGGGTACAGCCCTCCCAGAATGATGGTGACAAAAGGCATCGGCTTTCAGAAGGAAAGGCATGGGTCAGCCAGTGGCAGCCAGGGCAGCCCACCACACAAAAGGGGAAGATTGTACCAGTTCCCATGAATTTGGGCTGTCAGCTGAGAAGAAACCCATGATATCTGTACTTGGTTCCATAAAAGCCAAAGGAAAACTTTCCAGTGCTCCTCAGATTAATGGGCTTAGATTAGCATCATGAAAGGAACTTTGGCCAAACACAAAAAGACTCGTGGGGTGAAAAGGGAGGGACATGCAATGTGCTCATATTGACATGACAGTTTTAAGGTTGAAAGCTCCTCTCCACAGTCTTCTAATTCGCTGGGATGCTTTGAAGCCCTTCAGCTTACCACTTTGAAAGCCCTTCGCTTTTCATTTTGCAAGGCTAGCGGATACCCCCGCAGTGGCCCTTCACCCCCAGCCTGCCCACCACAAACAGAACCTCCGTCCTCCCTGAGAAACCACTTACATAGGCAGGGTGAGGGTACATCATAGGTGGGATGGCGGGAGTCTGCTGAAAAGAAACCAGGAAATTCAATGGGCGAGTGCAGATGTGCGCGAGCACTCACCCACGCGCACCCACGCATTCTAGAGGGGGCTCCACTGTGAGGCTGACCTCGTGAGCCTTTGGCCCTTGGACTCTCCCATCCACCTCCCTTTTCATGTTAGCCTTCCTGGAACTTCCTGCCTTGTTCCCAGACCACACCACGGTCACCTGCCCCTCAACCCCTCTGCAGGCAGCCCCACTAACGATAAGCTCCCGGCCTGATTTGCACCAGCAGGAGAAGAGCTTAAGCCTGTGATCAGTAGTGACATCCTGGGGACCCAAGATGCAGGGCCAGGAACCTCATATCCGGGTGCTGGGGCCACTGCACTCCCCAGTTGGTGACACACGGACCAGTTTCCCCCCTCGTCTCTAGGGGACTTGCCTCTTCCACCACTGGATGAATCCTGCTTATTCCAGAATCTCTGCTGTCCCAGGGACAGCTTTAGCCACATGTCACCTGAGCCAGGCACTCAGCCCCTAGTGTCCCCATCCTCCTTGCTAAACCGCTTTCTTCCCGACTCTAGGCCTCTAGGGAATTTAGTTCTTGGTGAAGGAGGACACTGTGCAGCTGTGAACTGACCAGAACTTGTAGACTTACAGAGAACATCTGTTCAGGGGCGCTCTGCACTGTGTGGATGACTGTCTGGGTCTGGAAGAAAAAACCAGGTCTCACCCAGGCTCTCCCGCGTGAAAACCACCAGCTCCCACCAGAGGGCGCCACACGGCAGGCACCCTCCAGGGGGCGTAACCAGCCCAATGGCCCCACAGACCCCACAGAGGGTGGGCCCAGGTGTTTCTTCTCTCAAGGGGATGAGCGAGGGGCAAAGGTTAGAACCCTGGAGAACACAGATGGGGACGATAGTGGCTCTGGCCCATCTTTCCTCTCAAGGAAACGTCTCTCATCCTAGCCTCCCTTTGCAGGTGAGAGAAGTGAATGTGGGGCATGGTCTTCCGTGGCTGCCCACAGGGTGGCAACTCAGGTTGTTTCATCACGGCCAGCCAACTACATCCAACCCCCAACCTCACCAGGCCGGGCAGACGGTCAAGGGCCTGGCCTGTGCCCTCCCCACTCCCAATGGGAGAGGCCCAATGCCTGACCCTGCCTCCTCCATGAGCCCAGAAGAGCCAAAATGAAGAGGATCCAAAAAGAAAACAAGAGACTTACAATGGGAGCCGGGTTGGCAGGCCACACGCCGGGAGGCTGGAGGGGTGAGGAGAGTCAGAACAGTGGTTATCCCAGGCTCCACAGAATGGGAAGAGACGATGGCAAAACTCCAGGGAGGCTCCTGTGCTCAGAAATGCCTCCCCAGACACACCCACCTCCCTCTTGCTCCCAAGAAAGCCTTCCTGAGCCCGTGGCACCCAGATTTTTACCCCCAGGTGCACAGGGCTTTGGGGTTGGGGGGTAGGGTATCCCCATTGGTTCCTCTTCAGAGAGAGGAGGCTGGGTTTGATAGAGACCTCATTGCTCTCTGTAGCTCCCACAGCCAAGAGCACTACTTCCAGTGCCATATTTTACCACTAAGATGAGAAGTGGTATTTGTTGAAGGCCTATTGTGTGTTGATTCCTGGGTTTCAGTGCTTTCCAGTGAGGGAAGCAGCCTCAGCTCCTGCGTCCCTGGTGAGGCGATGAGGCTTAGAAAGATTAAGCAACTTGCCCAAGCTTGCCCAGATGGAAGGGATCAAATCCAAAATGGCAGCCAGTTCTGTCTGTCTGTATCCAGCACACTTTCTATCCTCCCCAGGGCCAGGGCCAGGGCCAAATTTGCGCTGCCCTACAAATGTTCCCTGGGGCTCGACCAGTCCTGAAGTCAGTGTGGCAGGAGGCAGGTGCCCTGTCTGTACCGTGATGAGCCATAAGAAGACTGCATAGACAAAGCGCCCCTCCTCCCAGTCCCCACTGCTTGAGTGGCCAGAGGAAGGGCTGCTCGCCTCCTTGTCCTGGATCCTGCCCCACCCAGTAGACTGTTCTTGCCCTGGCTGTTATCCCATTTTCCCTGGCTGTGTGAACCACATTCCACATTCATTCACTGAGTCCCTACTGAGTGCCAGGCACAGTGCAAATGAACAAGCCACAGTCCCGGCCCTCTGGGGCCTCATGGGCATAGGGAGATGGGGGTGGAGTGATGGGGACAGACAAGCAAATATAGTTACAATGGGGTGTTGTGAACTGGCATGGCACAGATATGTACAGACTCCGTGGGGACACCGGGGGAGCATCCAACAATATTGCAGGTGGGGAGGACTCCCCGAGGAGTGACACTTAGGCAGAGCATGGAAGGGCAATTAGGCGTGTGCTGGGGGCAGGCTGCCAGAGGGTGCTTCTGGGGACAGTATATGCAAAAGCATGGTGGCCTGAGAGGGCCTTGAGTAAGCTGCAGAGGCTGTGTGAACTTCATGGGTTGGGGGTGAGGCAGGGACGTGGAATGGGGCCAGACTGGGAGGAATTTGTATGCCCCACTGGGGAATTTGGGCTTTATTTGAAGGGCTGGGGGCTTTTAAGATTTTTAAGCAGGGAGAGGGTGTGATCAGATTTGCTTATAAGAAGGTCACTGTGGCAGTGGTTGTGTGTGGGGGGTGGGGAACTGGACCCCTGTCGTCATGGTGAGGAATCCCAGAGGCCTGGGCCAAGTCGGTGGCTTTGGGACCCTTGGTGCCTTGGAGAGACATAAAGAAGGGGGAATGAAGAATTCAGGGCAACTCCCAGGTCCCCAGCTCTGGGTGCCCAGCGGACAGACAGGGAACTCTTGAGTGGACTAGATGGGGCCTGTAGGCTCTGGGTGGCCTGGTGGCTGGGGCCAGCCTCTCAGACCCTCAGTCCTTCCTACTGTCTGCTCAGTCACCCAGGGCCTCTGTGTTGAACTCACTTTTTGTCTGTGTCCCCTGAGCCTGGGTGGGAAACAGACAGGCTGGGAGAATGGCACCGTGGAGAAGGCAGGCTGAACGGGGACTGTGCGGGGGTTCTGTTAAAACAAAAGGCACTGGCCAGTGAGGAGAAGCATTAATAGAGCCAAGGAGAAGCCGATAGTCAGAGGCAGGGGCAAGAGGGAGAGATCAGGCAGGCAGGGGGATGCGGCAAGGGGGTTAGGGCCACGCCGAGATGGGAGGGGAAAGGGCCAGGCTCAGGTGGCCAGCATGGGGTGCTGGGGGCAGTCTCCCTCCGGCTCTTCCCTCCCCTTCCACCCTCAGGGGAGAGAGTCAGGGAAGGAGGGAATGAGAGATGAGGACCAAAGGACGAGGAGCCCAGATTTGCTGAGGGCCTACTGTGCGCTTCGCTGATCTCAGGGAGCTCCCTCGAATGCCAAAAGGGTAATAGCAGCTCCCACCCAGCTGCCGGTGCCCTGTGGGAATGTGGGCCCAGCATACCCTAATCTTCCCATTTTTCATGTGGTATTGGTATCTCCTGACCTTCTTTAGTTTTATTTATTTTATTTTATTATTTAAACAAAGTTTTTTGGAGACAGAGTCTTGCTATGTTGCCCAGGCGGAACTCTAATTCCTGGGCTCAAGCCATTCTCCCGCCTCAGCCTCTTGAGTAGCCAGGATTGCAGACCTCCACCACCATACCTGGCTCTCCTGACCTTTTAGATGTTGGCAACACATTCAAAGTTGTTAAAACACAGAGGTCAAACAGACCCTGGTGTGGGCCCAGGGAGGCCACTGTGTGACCTCTGATATCTGTCTCCTCACTGAACCACACAACCACCCATGGGGGGCAGGCAATGACCATGCTCATTCTACAGATGAGGAAACCGAGGCTGAGAGAGGTGAAGTCGCTTGTCTAAGATCCCACAGAGGGTGAATGGCAGAGCTGGGAATTTGAACTGGATTCAGTTTGGTTCCTGAGCCTGTATTCTTTCTAGAACAACATGGCCTCCTAACCAGGGTGGAAATCAAGGGGTGAGGAGAAAGGGGCAGCTGAGGAGTCTGGGAGATCAAGGCAGGTGTTCCGGACAGACACAGTGACACAGAAGGAGGGGCAGAGTGACAGAGGAGAAGGGGCGGGCAGGTACTGGGACAGGGAAGCAGAGGTTGTCCTCAGAGTGACCTGGGTAGGAGACTGGCTTGGGTCCACCCAGCAGGGCTTAGGCACAGCTACACTGGGCCCTGCATCCCAGCCCCTGGGACCGGTGCCAGGTGGACAGTCTGACCTGGAAGCTGATGTAGGACAGCTGCACAGAGCCATTGACGGAGATGGTGTCCACACGGTGGAAGGGCACGCGGTGGAAGTACTGCACGAAGAGGCTCTGGTTCACCATCACCTGCCAGAGGAGAGCCCGTGTTCCAGGGGAGGCGTCCCAGGCTGGGATGGGAACCACCCCGGAGCTCCTGGACCCTCTTTCTAGAAAATGAAGACGTGAGTCTGGTCTTCAGTGTGGGGCCAGTTACAGGAACGTGTGTGTGACCCGAAGTGCATCAACCCGAGCCTCTACTGGGCTCCAGTTGGAGTTTTCGTTCTTCTGGTTGTTTCCTGCAGTAGGTTTGTCTTTCTAGTCTTAGCTCACCTGGGGTTTCATTTATTTATTATTTATTTTTCCTTGAACAATTTTTTTTTTTGAGATGGAATGTCAGTCTGTCGCCCAGGCTGGAGTGCAGTGGTTCAAGTGATTCTCGTGCCTCAGCCTCCCGAGTAGCTGGGATTACAGGTGCCCACCACCACGCCCAGCTAATTTTTGTATTTTTAGTAGAGGTGGGGTTTCACTATGTTGGCCAGGCTGGTCTTGAACTCCTGACTTGAAGTGATCTGCCCTCCTCAGCCTCCCAAAGTGCTGGGATTATAGGCATGATCCACTGTGCCCATCCCCTTCAACTTTGATTTTAAGTTCCAGGGTACGAGTACAGGATGTGCAGGTTTGTTAACTAGGTAAACAGGTGCCATGGTGGTTTGCTACACAGATCAACCCATCACCTTGGTATCAAGCCCAGCATCTGTTAGCTAATCTTTGTGATGCTCTCCCTCCCCAAACAGGCCCCAGGGTGTGTTGTCTCCCCCCGTGTGTCCATGTGTTCTCATCGTTCAGCTCCTACTTATAAGTGAGAACATGTGGTGTTTGGTTTTCTGCTCCTGTGTTTGTTGAGGATAAAGGCTTCCAGCTCCATCCATGTTCCTGCAAAGGACATGATCTCATTCCTTTTTATGGCTGCAGGGGTATTATTTATATATGCATAAAATGCTCATGGGGAGCAGAGGAGAGGTGACCTCAGGTTGCATACTGAGTGGATGGGAACATCTTTATTTCAGATAAGCATACTCGAACTGACTTACCCACAGGCTTCTCAAGCCCAGAGACCTACTGTGCTTGCAAAGGTAATTTGCAATGTGCTTACAAAACTATACCCTTAATAGACCCTGGATAAAGGCTGGAACAATGTCGCTGAAAAATAAATGTTACCAGGCACCTGGAGAGGAGGTATGGTGATAGCAGAGGAATGGAATGAGCTTGGAATTCAAAGACACACAACACCAAACAGCAACGTGATGACTCCTCTAGTTCTTATTTTCAGAGTAAAAGAAGCAGCAGGTGCACCTGTAGATTCAGATGAAGGTGCATAAGGAGACTAGGCAGCCATAGGTAACACCTTACAAGGAAATGATTGTGTTATCTGTATAGTGGTATCACTGTGGCTGAATGTCAATCAAGGTGATTACTTAAAGGCCATTGGCCTATAGGGCTGGGGGCTCTGGAGGTGAGAGGTGGGGAGGGGATTGCTGCTCACCTTGAAATCTGAGCTCTGTAGCAGGATGCAGAGGTCAAAGGGCATCCCCTGCTGGAAGGAATGTGCATCTTCCTTTCTCAGGCCCCCATCTTCCTTTCTGCCTCGTGTTGTACACCACGTACCCTCCCTCTTCAAACAGAAGGTTGAAGTGGAAGGCAATGTCATTTCCACTGAAGCCAGTCTGAAAGTGCACAGCAAACCTAGGCCCAGGGAAAGCAAATAGTCTTCTGTGGCATGGATTATTGCCAGTGATAGGCACAGGAGGGCCTTGGTGACTCTGCCTTGCATTTGTCTGGGATCTTGCATACAACCTGTGTGGCAGAGACTGCTTGGTTGGCATCTTTTTGTTTCTCTAATTTGGATCTAATGTGTTTTTGTGCAATTATTGGATTTTGCCTTTACAGTATGATTTTCTAAAAATAAGTAGAAAATGCTTAAGGAAAAGTGCTGACATTAGCAAACAAGAAGCATAGGTCTTGGAAAGTGATTACCAATTGTTACCAAAGCTGGAAGTTGTTAAGCACACCTAGAAGAGAGAGCCTTCCGTGCCAGTGGACACTTGTTGGAGGCCAGCACATGCCTGACCAAGTGGGAAAGAAGAGAACAAATGTAAAGAGCATGTGAAATTGGGGCTGGGTGCAGTGGCTCACGCCTGTAATCACAGCAATTTGGGACGCCAAGGCGGGTGGATCATTTGAGCCCAGGAGTTGAAGACCAGCCTGAGCAACAGTGAGATCTCATCTCTACTTAAAAAAAAAAGTTAATTAGCTGGGCATCATAGTGCACTCCTGTAGTCCCAACTGCTCCAGAGGCTGAGATGGGAGGATCACTCAAGCCCAGGAATTCAAGGCTGCAGTGAGCTATGATCGTACCACTGCACTCCAGCCTGGGTCAAAGAAAATAGTCCCTGTCTCAAAAGAAAAAAATTAATTAATTAAGTGAATAAATGAATAAATGGAGATGATTACATTTGAAATACCTCTGAATGTATTTTTTTCCTTTGGAGCCCTTCAGCTTCATCCCTGTAGTCCTTTGGAAATTCCTGCCCCAAGGAAGAGAGAGACAGAAAGCTCCTGAGAGGGGAGGGCCCTCTGAGGTAGGATCTGTCTCTATTCGACAGGATGGGAGTGGGAAGCCCTCCTGGTGCTGGGAGGTGGGGGAGGCAGATGGAGAGGGAGAGAGGAAGGGGCGGAAGATCGTGGGTGTGGTCCTGATTCCCCTGGTTGGAGGGTTCAGGGGGATCGGGGCCTCCCTGCCCTTGGCATCTCCTGGGGGAGGTCAGCAAGAATCTAGGTGGCCGAACTGATGTTGAGTTGGGATCTGCAAGGCCCAGAAGGTGTTAAGGAGAGGACCCCTGGGACTGAGGGAAAGAGGCTTCCGTGGGAGAGCCATGAGTCCAGAGGCTCTTCTGTGGGCCCCGCAGACTTCAGCAAGGCACCCCGTGGTCTCTAACCAAACCAGGAGGGAGCTGCACACCTCTGTGTCACCCGATCAGGGTGCCTTGGCAGGGGTCAGCCAGGCCTGTGTGAGGGTTTAGAGCCCTCCCAGCCACTGAGAATCCATGTAAGCTCCTCTCTGTTCCCAGACAGCCCACCTTGGGAGGGAGGAGGGGGTGGGAAACAGCCCTGATACAATGTTAGTGTGTTGAATTGACTTAGTAGTTTCCAAAAAAGGCCTTGAAACTGAAAGAGACCAAATTACTTTGAATGTCAATTTTCAATATTTTCACCTCAGCAGAAGGAGAGCTCAGAGTGGATGAGAGCAGTTATGGGAAATGGAGGAAGTTTGATTTTTGCAACTCTTAGTCACAGTGTGCAAGGTTCAACCCAGAACATAATCATCCAGCTCTGACCATCCCACTCCCTCCTTAGACCGTCAGCTCCCAAGGCCCCATTCATCCTGGAGTCCAGGTTAATGGCACCCCTGGGTGCAGGTTGTGCCTGCGGAGTGCTGTCCTGTGGCATGGGTTAGGGATGCATTGGGTCCCCCCCAGAGCCAGGCACGTGAGTTTGGATGTTGTTGTTTGAACTAACCCAGGCTCACAGGCACAGTGGTTTACTAAAGGACGAGGCTGGAGTGAACCGTTTCCATCCATATACACACACACCGGGTTCCACTGGAGCTGAGAACAGCCTCATTGACAGCAATCTGAAGTCCATCCCAGAGACCCCCTTGGATAGTCCCAGAAAAGGGGACAGCCTGAAGGGAGAAGTTGTGGGACCATCAGTCACATGGCCGGCCTCCCGTTTGCTCCCCTCCAGCACTAGTCAGTGGCCGGCCTGGGTGTGACAGCCCATGCGAGGGGCTGGGGTGCAGCTGTGACCAGAACAGATGGAGTCTCAGCCCCACAGGCCTTAGGGTCCTGTGTGGAGGCAAACACAAATCCAATTAGTGTTGGATTTGTGTTTGCCTCCACAGTCTAAGCTTGTGATAAGGAGAAGCCCGTCCCTGAGAGGATGCAACAGGGAGCCAAGCTTATGTGAGAGTCTAAGAGGCAGTGGAGGCTGCAGCAGGAATGCACCAGGCAGAAGGCCTTCCTTCCAGGCAGGGAAGTAGCAGGCTGACACCCTGGGCTGGTAAGGAACTAGATAGTAATGGGAGCTGTTGGACCTTATGCCAAGCTCCCAGCAAAGTGCCCAGGGCCCTGGCTGGGGACTCAGGAGGCCCAAGGGACCAAAGGGACCCATCAACGGTCTGGAGGGTAAACCTTCGACTCACCCAAAAAGGTCAAGAAGAAGCCATCCCCCTCTCCCCACCACCACCATATAACAATGGCCACCATTGACCTTTGTCCTCCTGGCCACCTTCAGCAGAGCGTCTTCCCAGATGCCTTCCGTAGCCGTGGGACAGCCTCCTCTCCTTCTGCCCCCGGGCTCCCCATTCCTTCCCTCAGGCCCTCAGCAGCCCCGAGCCCTAGCATAGTTTCCCCACCCATCCCAGGCCCCATGGGCAACCACTTTGTCAAATTCTCTCTTCCAGGGCTCTTTAAAGGAGCGATGGGCGATGGTGAGGCATGCATCGTTTTAGAGTGAGGCCGACTCCAGGTCTGAATCCTAGCTCTGCTGCTCATGACCTGAGTGGCCTTGGGAAGCCGACTTCACCTCTTTGTGCCTCCGTTTTCTCATCTGTAAAATAGGAAGGTGTTTCTCCTACTGCATATGATTGATGATTTTGTGAGAAAAGGCCTGTGATGGAAGAGACTGGCACATAGGAGGTGCTTCACCACTGTCACCCCCCCCAACTTTGATCTCTCTGAGCAAAATTCACAAACTGGCACTTCCAGTTTTCAAAGTTTATTCCCAAAATGCCTCATATCCAGTGTGGTTCTATAACCCACATTAAAGCACAGTTCTATCTCCTTGCTGATTTTCACATTCTTCAAGTGTTTAATGTCTTCTCTAATATCTCCTTTAGGTCAATTTCCTACACAAATTAAATGCCCAAAGGAGCCAGGCGGGTGATGTGTATGGGTGACATGGCCAGGTGGGGGAGTGGTGGGGACTGTGGCAAAGTAGACGTCACACCCCTCATCTAAAAAGGCAACATCTATTCAGTGCTAACCAATGATTACCCTCTGGGCCCAGTATTGGCAGAGCTTCCAAATTTTTAAGAGAAGACAGAAATCTGGATTTTTATTTTTCTATAAAATTTTCTAATTTCTTGGAGGAAAATTTTTGTCAAAAAGGATTATGTTAAAGTTCCTGGCTGGGCACAGTGGCTCACATCTATAACTGGAGGACATTGGGAGGCTGAGGCAAAACAATCACTTGAGCCCAGGAGTTTGAGGCCAGCCTGGGCAACATAGTGGGACCCCCATCTCTACAAAAAATAAAAATATTAGCCAGATGTGGCACACACCTTTAATCCCAGCTATTTGGGAGGCTGAGGTGGGAGGATTGCTTGAGACTGGGAGGTTGAGGCAACAATCACGTCACTGCACTCCAGCCTGGGCAACAAAGCAAGATCCTGTCTCAAATGAAATTCCCCAAATTCCCATATTATAGAGATACACAATGAAATATTTGCAATGGAATGGTATCTTTGTATTTGCTTCCACATATCTGAGGGTGGGAAGGGAAGCAAGTGAGGGAGGATATAGGATGAAGCAAGATAGGCAAGAGTTGATCATTGTTGGAGCAGAGTGGTGGGTGTGTGTTGTTGATGGTACAATTCTCTCTGCATGTTTGAATTTCCTATAATAACAAGTTAAACACTGTGCAGGCCAAACAGAAAACACCCACCAGCCAAATTCAGCCTACTCACCACTGCTTTGTGGTCTTTATTGTTGAGTTGTGTGACCACAAAGAACCCTGGGAAACCCATCCTAGCTCAGTGTACACACCTGGCACCGTGAAAGTCCCAGGAAATCTGGGATCTGATTCAGATAGACTCTGCTCCCCATGGATTTGAGGTGGGTGTCTTTTGTTGCCCCTCAGGTCAGGTCTGAACTCTGCCATTAAGTACTTTAGTGACCTCAAGCAAATCACAGCTTCTCTGTGTTTCCGACTTCTCTTTGTCTCTAACTTCTCTTTCTTGTCCCTGTCTACACCAGTGGTGTGGGGGAGGGAGAGTCAGCCTGATCCAATTACGGACCAGCACAGCCTAGGATTGGGAAACCTGTTTTCCCTGAAACATGTCTGTGGAATATTTTTCCCCTTGCCTGTTTTTGGAGGCCTGTGATTCCCTCCAGAGCCTTTCATACTATCATGAGAGACAACGCTGAAAATACACACCCTCCTGGGAAGCATGTGGCCTCCACTTAAGCATATTCACAGCACAGCATCTAGAATTGAAGGCAGAGCTTGATGGACATGGGCTGGCAAGTACACACAAGGCTTAATTAAGGAAGCCAGGAGGGTGAAAGAGCAAGTACAGATCATGGGGGCGCGACAGGACAGGCTAATCTCCAAGGCAACGAGTTCTCCAAAAAAGTTCTGTGAAGTTTCAAAATGTCTTAAATGGTGCCCTCAAATTCTGATAAACAAGATTATTTTATTTTATTTTAGTTTGAGATTGATTCTCACTCTGTTGCTCAGGCTGCAGTGCATTGAGGGGTGTGATCATGGTTCATTGCAGCCACCACTTCCTGGGCTCAAGTGATCCTCCCACGTCAGCCTCCCGAATAGCTGGGACCAAATAGGTACATGCCACCATGCCCCATTAATTTTTAAGTTTTTTTGAAAAGACGGGTTCTTGATATGTTGCCAGGGCTGGTCTTGAACACCTGGACTGAAGTGATCCTTCTGTCTCGGCCTCCCAAAAGGCTAGGATTTCAGGTATGAACCACCATGCCTGGCCTGAAAAATGAGATTTTAAATAGAAAGTTATCCTACAAACAAGGTTATTCATTGCAGCATTATAATACAAAAGATTGTAAAGCAAAGCATTGGAAAGAGCTTAAAAGTCTTCCAACAGGAAAAAGTGAAATAAATTAGGGTATTTCCATATAATAAGTTCTGTGTAGCCTTAAAAAGAAAAGAAAAAGAGGAAGACGGAACTCTGAGCACTGATATGGAATGATGCCATTTGTATAAAAAGTGGGTGGGGGGAGGCTATGGACTTGCATTTATTTATTTATAGATAAAATATCTCTGGAAGGATTTTCAAGAAACTTATAACACCGGTTATCAGTGGGCAACCCCCCAGAAACATCCACATTCAAATCCCCGGAAACTGTGAATATGTTGTAGAAGGGACTTTGCAGATGTGATTAAATTAATAATTTTGGCATGGGGAGATTGTCCTGGATTATACAGGTGGTCCCAATGTGATCACAAGGATCTTATAAAAAGGAGGCAGGAGAATGAGTCCTGCAGATGTGACAACAGAAGCAAGAAGAAGGTGGTTTTGGTTTTTTGTTTGTTTGTTTTGTTTTGTTTTGTTTTGTTTGAGACAGTATCTCACTCTGTCACCCAAGCTGGAGTGCAGTGGTGTGATCTCAGCTCTCTGCAGCCTCCACTTCTCCAGGCTCACACGATTCCCCCCACCTCAGCCTCCCAAGTAGCTGGGACCACAGGCATGCACCACTATGCTTGTCTAATTTTTTTCTATTTTTTTGAAGAGACACAGTCTCACTTTGTTGCCCAACTGGTCTCCAACTCCTGGACTAAAGAGATCCTCCTGTCTTGGCTTCCCAAAGTGCTTGGATTACAGGCATGAGCCAATGTGCCTGGACAAAGCTGACAGTTGTAAAGATGGCAGGAGGGCCCATAAGGCAAGGCATGCATGTAGCTTCTAGAAGCTGCAAAAGGAAAGGAAACAGATTCTCCCCTGGAGCCTCCAGAAGGAAACAACCTTGCTGACACATTGACTTTTTAACATCTGACCTCTAGAGTCATTAAGAGTATAAATTTGTTGTTTTAAGATTGGCCAGCCAAGGCTGCTGTGAAATTCAGATCTGTGTGTCCAGGAAACCCAGGAAAACAACTGGACTCACTTTTGCTTCGTAGGGTGCAGGAGGATGGATTTTTGCACTGGATTTGTGGCCCCACGGGCTCCCCTCCCAGCTCCATACACTAGCAATTCAGACATTGGCCAAGTTGCTTGACGTGCCTGTGCCCCACTTCCCTCCTCTGAATGGCAGGGAAGTAACACTATGCGGCAGAGTTCTGGAGAGGACTGGGTGGGATGCCGTGTGCTGAGTCCCTGGCTCGTGTCGGCCTTGGCAGTGCACCTCTTTGCATGGAATGAATCAATCCCTCTGCTGAGTCAGAACTTGCTCTCTGTTCTTGGTTGTGCCCAGAGACTGGGAACTTTCCCTCTTCTTCCTATTTGGAAGTCTAGGAAGCAGAGCTGAGCCCAGCAGACCAGAATGTGGGCAGCCTCGTTCTGGACTCAGCATCACCAGAGGACACCCAGGCTTGGCCCCGACAGTGGGGAGTTCAGCCTGGCTGGCCAAGACTGCCTGCCAGCCAGAGCCAGTACGTGGCTCTTAGCCAAAGTGCCCCACTGCCTCAGAGGCTCCACGGTCCTGCTGGCCACCTTCCATGACACTTTGATTTTAGCCTTCTGACCTCCAACACTATAAGAACAAATGTGTTGTTTTAAGGTTGGCCAGCTAAGGCTGCTGTGGCATCTGGATCCATGTGTGTCCATGAGAGTGCATGACACTGCACTCCAGCCTGGGCAATAGAGCAAGACTCTGGCTAAAAAAAATAAAAATAAAAAAATAAGAAAAACTGCTTGGTGAGTTGTAATACAGTCAAATATCTACTTCTATTGTCTGGCTTTTCTACTTCTAAAAAATTACCCAAGAGAAAGGAAAACATATGTGCCTGTTTTTAACAGCTTTACTCATCATTGTCCCAGGCTGGAAACAGTGCAAATGTTCACCAAAAGAGAAGGGAGAATGAATTGTGGTTTTCATACAACAGAGTGGCCCTCAGCAATAAAAAGGAGCTAGGCCTCAGGAAACATCAATGGGCCTCGCAACTGAGCAGAAGAAGCCAGATCCAAACAGACATATGCTGTGAAAATTCCATTCAAGTCAAGTTGAACAACAGGCCAGAATGGCATTACCCTTGGGGGTCTCTGACTGGGACGGGCACGAAGGAGACTTCGAGAGCCTGGAAATGTTCTGGATCTGGTTCTGGGTGGTGGTTGCACAGCTGTTTATATCCATTAACAACAGGCTGAGGCTGGGTGCAGTGGCTGACACCTGTAATTCAGCACTTTGGGAGACTGAGGCAGGAGGATTGCTTGAGCCCAGGAGTTCGAGACCAGCCTGGGCAGCATAGTGAGACACCATTTCTACTAAAAATCAAAAAAATTAGTGGGGCATGGTGGTGCATGCCTGTAGTCCCAGCTACAGGGAGACTGAGGCAGGAGGATTGCTTCAGCCTGGGAGGTGGAGGCCATAGTGAGCTATGATCACACCACTGCACTCCAGGTTGGGTGACAGAGCAAGACCCTGCCTCAAAACAAAACAAAACTCAACAGAAAACCAGGATCTGTACATTTTACTCTACCTAGACAATATCTCCATAAAATACTGCTATAAGAAAAACATCTCCCAGAGCCCAGGGAGACACAGGTACAGCTCAGAGTTCTAGCAAATCAACACGTTAGCATCAACTTGAGCCTTGGAGGTGAGTCACAGGTAAGCAGCCCACTAGTGAGTCCAGCCCATAAAGGAGGGTCCTCTGCTCCACACTCTGCCTGGATGTGCCCCAGTCATACTCACTGGCCATCAAAAGTTCAATGGCTAAACAATATGTACAAAACACATAAAATAGGCTGGGTACAGTGGCTCACACCTGTAATCCCAGCACTTTGGGAGACCGAGGCATGTGGATCAGCTGAGGTCAGGAGTTCAAGACCAGCCTGGCCCATCTCTACTAAAAATACAAAAATTAGCTAGGCACAGTGGCACACGCCTGTAATTCCAGCTACTCGGGAGGCTGAGGCAGGAGAATCACTTGAACCCGGGAGGTGGAGGTTGCAGTGAGCCGAGATTGCACCACTGCACTCCAGCCTGGGTGATGGAGCGAGACTCTGTCTCAAGCTCTGATCCATGCTTTAACATGGATGAAACCTTGAAAACATTATGCTAAGTGAAATAAAGACAGCCACAAAAGGACAAATGTTGTATGATCCCACTTACATGAGGTATCTAGAATGGGCAAATTCTTAGGGACAAAGTAAAATAGAGGTCAGTAGCAGCTAGGGAGAGGGGAAATGAAGAGTTATTGTTTAGTGGCTATAGTTTGTTTTTTGTGGCGCAAAGAAAAGATTTTCAAATAAATAGTGGTGGTGAGTACACAACATTGTCAATATACTTGGTGCCACTGAATTGTACACTTCAAAATGGTTATAAAGATAAATTTTATGTTAATGTATATTTTATATCACAACTTTTTTTTTTGAGACAGTCTTGCTATGTTGCCCAGGCTGGAGTGCAGCGGCACAGTCTTGACTCACTGCAACATCTGCCTCCAGGGTTCAAGCAATTCTGGTGCCTCAGCCTCCTGAGTCGCTGGGATTACAGGCACCTGCCACCAGGCCTGGCTAAGTTTTGTATTTTTCTTAGTAGAGACAGAGTTTCACCATGTTGGCCAGGCTGGTTTCAAACTCCTGAACTCAGGTGATCCGGCTGCCTCAGCCTGCCAAAGTGCATGAGCCACTGTGCCAGACCTTATCACAATTTTTTTTTTTTTTTTTTTTAAGAGATGGAGTCTCGCTCTGTCTCCCAGGCTGGAGTGCAGTGGCGCAATCTTGGTTCACTGCAACCTCCGCCTCCCAGATTCAAGCTATTCTTTTACCTCAGCCTCCTGATCAGCTGGAACTACATGTGCATGCCGCCATGCTTCACTAACTTTTTTTGTATTTTAGTAGAGAAGGGGTTTCACCGTGTTGCACAGGCTGGTCTCGATCTCCTTAGCTCAGGCAATCCGCCTGCCTCGGCCTCCCATAGTGCTAGGATTACAGGCATGAGCCACCACACCCGGCCTATCAGAACTTTTTAAAAGTGAAAAGTTATTCACATATAAATATTCCTCACATTTGTATCTACATTATTAAAAACCGCAAACCAACTGAAGTATAAATGGGGGAACAGCTTAACACACATCAGTAAGACTGAAACTTGTTTATGCTAAGACAGAAAATACAAAATAATGTTTGCTAGGAGAATAACTATTAAATACATGCCAATTGGCCCAGTGTGGTGGCTCATGCCCTGTAATGCCAGCACTTTGGGAGGCCGAGGCAGGTGGATCACATGAGATCAAGTGTTCGAGACCAGCCTGGCCAACATGGTGAAACCCTGTCTCTACCAAAAATACAAAAATTAGCTGGGCATGGTACTGGGTGTCTGTAGTCCTAGCTACTGGGGAGGCTGAGGCAGGAGAATTGCTTGAACTCAGGAGGTGGAGGTTCCAGTGAGGTGAGATGGTGCCACTGCACTCCAGCCTGGGCAACAGAGAGACACTCCATCTCAAAAAAAAAAAAAAAAAAAAGTCTATTGCCCAGATCAACAAACTAATTTTGTGCCAACTGTTTTAATGAAGATAAAATAAATGAAATAAACTACTAAATTAAGTGTGAAGGAGCAGAAAATCTATTAATTTGGTAATTTTATTAAGAATGATGATAGCTAATATTCATGGAGAGCTTGTTATAAGCCACATCCTATCCTAAATGTCTTACTTGTTTTAACTTCATCCTCCCAACACTTCTATGAGATTGATTCTAAAATTCTCTTCACTTAGAAAAAACTGGGGCCTAGAGAGGAGATTTCTCTATAACAAGTGATGCTGTTTGGTAGCATTTTGCCCCTAGTAGAGCTTCTTTCAAAATTGGGGTCAATCTTCTCAAACCGCTTTGCTGCTTTATCAACTAAGTTTCTACACACTTCTGAATCCTTTGTTGTCATTTCAACAATGTTTACGGCATCTTTACCAGTAGAATCCATCTCAAGAAACCACTTTCTTTGCTCATCTATTAAAATCAACTCCTCACCTGTTCATATTTTATCATGAGATTGTTGCAATTTGGTCACATCTTCAGGCTCCACTTCTAATTCTGGTTCTCTTGCGAGTTCTGCCACATCTGCCATTACTTTCTCCACTGAAGGCTTGAACCCCTCAAAGTCATCCAGGGTGGTTGGAATCAATTCTTCCAAACTCCTGTTAATGTTGCTATTCTGATCTGCTCATGAATATTCTTAATGGCATCTAGAATGGTGACTCCTTTCCACAAGGCTGTCAATTTACTTTGCACAGATCCATCAGAAGAATCACTACCTGTGGCAGCTTTAGCCTTACAAAATGTATTTCTTAACTAATAAGTCTTGAAAGTCAAAATCCCTCCTTGAACCATGGGCTTCAGAATGCATATTGTGTTGGCAGGCATGAAAACAATATTCCTCTCCTTGTACATCTCCATCAGGGCTCTTGCAGAACCAGGTGCATTGTCAAAAAGAAATAATATTTTGAAATAATTCTCTTTTCTGAGCAATAGGTTTCCACAGTGGGCTTAAAATATTCAGTAAATTATACTGTAAACAGATATCTTCCAGGCTTTGTTGTTAAATTTACAGAGCACAGGCAGAGTAGATTGAACATAATTCTTAAGGGCCCTAGCATTTCTGGGATGGTAAACAAACAATGGCTTCAATTTAAAGTCACCAGCTATCCTAGCCCCCTAAGAAGATAGTCAGTTGTCCTTTGAAGCTTTGAAGCCAGGCACTGACTTCTGCTCTCTAGGAGGAAAGTCCTAAATGGCATCTTCTTCCATCAAAAGGCTGTTTCTTCTACATTGAACATCTGTTGCTTAGTGGACCTGCCTTTATCAATGATCTTAGCTAGATCTTCTGAATAACTTGCTGCAGCTTCTACATCAGCACTTGCTGCTTCAAACTTGCACTTTTTATTTATTCATTTATTTACTTATTTTGAGATGGAGTCTCTCTCTGTCACTGAGGCTGGAGTACAATGGCACAATCTTGGCCATTGCCTCAGCCTCCCAAGTAGCTGGGATTACAGGCCCATGCCACCGCACCCAGCTAATTTTTGTATTTTTAGTAGAGATGGCGATTCACCATGTTGCCCAGGCTGGTCTTGAACTCCTGACCTCAGGTGATCCACCTGGCTCAGCCTCCCAAAGTGCTGGGATTACAGGCATGAGCCACTTTGCCAAGTCTAATTTTTGTATTTTTAGTAGAGACGGGGTTTCACCATGTTGGCCAGGCTGGTCTCGAACTCCTGACCTCGTGATCCCCCCACCTCAGCCTCCCAAAGTGCTGTAATTGCAGACATGAGCCACCATGCCCAGCCAACCTCACACTTTTATATTATAGAAATGACTTCTTTCCTTAAACCCCATGAACCAACCTCTGTTAGCTTCAAACTTTTCTTCAGTGGCTTCCTCACCTCTCTCAGCTTTCATAGCAGTGAAGTGAGCTAGAGCCTTGCCCTGGATTAGGCTTTGCCTTAAGGGAATGTTGTGGGTGGTTTGATCTTCTATCCAGACTGCTAAAACTTTCTCCATATCAGCAATAAGTCTGTTTTGCTTTTTTATCGTTTGTGTGTTCACTGGAGTGCACTTTTAATTTCCTTCAAGAACTTTCCCTTTGTTTTCACAGCTTGGCTAATGGGCACAAAAGGCCTAGCTTTCAGCTTAAGTCAGCTTTCGGTGTGCTTTCTTCACTGAAGGTAGTCGTTTCTGCCTTTTGATCGGAAGTGAGAATCATGCAATTATTCCTTTCACTCGAACACTCACAGGCTACTGCAAGGTTATTAATTAGCCTTATTTCAATACTGTTCTGTGTCAGGTAATAGAGAGACCTGAGGAGAATGAGCGAGCCGAGAATGGATGGTGAATGACACAGTCAGAACACACACAACTGGGAGGGTGCAGTGGCTCATGCCTGTAATCCCAACACTTTTGGGAGGCTGAAGTGGGAGGACTGCTTGAGTCCAGGAGTTGGAGACTAGCTTGGGCATATAATGAGACCTCTTCTCTACAAAAAATTTAAAAATTAGCTGAGTGTGGTAGCATGCACTTGCTGTCCCAGTTATTCAGGAGGCTGAGGTGGGAGGATGGCTTGAGCCTGGAAGGTGGTGGTTGCAGTGAGCTGAGATTATGCTACTGCACTCCAGCCTGGGTGACAGAGAAAGACCCTGTCTCAAAAAAAAAAAAAAAAAAAAGAATACAAAACAAAAAGACACATACACAAAAAATTTTCTATCAGTGATGTTGTAAACAATTACAATAGTAACATCAAAGATCACTGATCGCTATAACCGATATGATAATAATGAAAACATCTAAAACACTGTTACCGAAATGTCGCACAGAGACACGAAGTGAGCATGTGCTGTTAGAAAAACAGCACCACAAGACTTGCTTGACACAGCGTTGCCACCAACCTTCAGTTTGTAAAAAATAATATCCGCAAAGCGCAATAAAGCAAAACACAATAAAATTTAGTAGGCCCGTACATGAGATTTCTTTGTATTATTTGTTTTTCTTTGTAGAGATGGGGTCTCACTGTTACCCAGGCTGGAGTGCAGTGGGACCATCACAGCTCACTGCATCTTTGAACTCCTGGGCTTCAAGGGATCCTCCTGCCTCATCCTCCCAGGTAACTGGAATCACAGGCATGAGCTACCACACCTGGCATCTCTCTATTATCTCTTACAACTACATGCAAATCTATAATTAAAACAAAAAGTTAAACATTTATAAAGTGTTGACCAACGTACCAAATGACAATAACAAAAACCCAATTCCAATTTAGATTAAGTATAAAGCTACATACCTTAAGTATTATACAACTGTGAAGCAGCACTTAAAAATCAGATAACCAGTCTGTGGAAACACATTTCTATCTAAATAAACTCAAGGCATCAGACTACAAAGAAATGTAAAATTACAAAGCCAAGCATTTCACACAAATTGTCAGAAAGCCAGCCAGGTACACTTCATCATTTCCACTATCTGTTTTCTATAAGATCTGAAGATATAATAGCCTTTCTCTTGTATCTGCTCTCAACCATAGAGGTCAGAACTAAACTAGCTAATAAACTAGCCTGACTACTCTACTTTAGTTAGAAAATAAACTCATTATAATTTGTACTCAAAGGCAATGTTCATGAGGAACTGGAGTTGAGATGAATGCTAAGGAGAAACTTCCTATGTCATTACATATAAAGAAAATTCCTTGAAGTTGTTTGTGGCACACAGATAGAATCCTTGTTCTATGTAATGAGTGCTGGCTTAAAAGGTATGCTTTTCTGAAAATGACATTTTGACCAATTTAAATCACATTTTACATGTAATAAAACCATTTTCTATTTACGTGAATCAAATCAAGTCTTGTAAAGCAAACGGTTATGCCGCCATTTATTTCCCACTTTTTGCACAAAATTGGATTTTCATAGAATAGATTTTCTTAAAAGGATAAATGCTCACTGACATTGGTCATTTTATATATTTGAGATTGACAAGGTATCCTCATATTATGGTAATTTTATAGCAATATTGTCAAAGAAAACAGTGTTTTCTGGATTCACTTGAAAATGAAACCAACCTAAAGAAAACAAAAATTATAATCCCAAATATGCTACCCTATAAAGGAAGGGGTTTTTCTTCCCCTTGAGTCCCCTTATACATTAGTCATCTTTCTTTTATTAAAAGTCTTAAAATAGCCTCTAAAGCAGATTTCAAAATACAACATACATGAGTCTGCAGGGGTTCTACTCACGGAAGGGATCTGTAATTTATAGGAAGATGATGCTGACACTAGCTTAACCACGCATTTAGCACACCACAGTTACAGTGAATCACACAGGAACTCCACACATATTATCTACCCCCCGTCATCGTTAGTTTACATAGTGGCTTCAACAGAGAAAAGCCAGTGATTCCTAAATGTCTTCTCAAATTATCCAGTCTCCAGGTCCTTGCTCATTTGGCTAAGACCAAATAAACAAACACCATTCATTAAACATATCCTGGACGTGTGGACAAGACAACAGAGTGACTCCATGCAGATGGCATCATCTGGTTAAAATTAAATTTAAACTTACTTTCCTTTGGGGTATAAAATATATAATCAAGTGGAATTATCCTTCATATGTAAGTACTTGATAACAGCCCTGAGGTGTTCTGTAAAGTCATCTAGAGCCTGTAATTAAGAAACAAATTCCTGTTTGTCTCCAGACCAATGTAAACTAGCTGAAAACAATAAGCTACATTTCATCACCAGTTATCGTGCTAAGGAATCACTAAAGCCATATCTAAACAATTCTCTTTTTAAAAAATAACTCATTTCCCATCAAAAAATAACTCATTTCCCCCAACACACACACTGCAAATGGCACATATTTCAAGAGTAAACATATGATTTCAAACATATATCTTAAAGCAATTTAAACCAACAAAATGTAAGAACTCAGCATAATCACTTAGATAATATCTAATTAGAATCCTCTTTCAAAACAATAGGAAAGTGAGTAAATAATAAACAAATAAATAAGAAAGCAAGTAAATGAGAAAACAAATAAGCAAGTATATAATTAATAAGTAAAAAGTTAAAATCAATCCCTTTGCAAGCTGCAATAATTGATGAGGTTGTCACTAACCAATCAGACCATTTACATCAAGCATTGTGGTGAGACAGTCTTTCACTTACAGTTAACCAGAGAGATCCTTAAGATCTATGTCTTACTTATTTCTACATTTCTTATTTAATCTCTTCAGTTATGTTAATTGAATACAATTAAGCTGCAGTGGAATACATATATACTGTTTTAGTGCTAAGAGCTTTTTATTTTACAGAGAACATTTGTAAAATACAGGAAAACAAAGATGAAAGGAGAAACCAGCTGTAACCTCTCTTCCATTAACATTGATGTGGTGGCATATTTCCTTTCAGTCTGGGTAGATGAAGGAATATCTCTATTTGCTTTTTTCATGGGTCATTTAGCACAAACATTTTCATAATCACAGCAAGTTACCGGGAGACAGAAAGTGAAGCAACTGACAGACTCAGATTCCTACTCAGTTCAAGGAAAGAATAAAAAAAAAAAGTTAAGCCATTAAGAGTGAGATATTGGAAAATCACTTTTTACTTTTTTAAAAACAAAAATAATTATTTTTAGAACAGTTTTAGACACACAGAAATATTCAGTAGAAGGTACACACTGTATACCCCTTCTCCTTCACCTGTGATTACCTCTTGCCTTAGTGTGGCACATGTGTTACAACTGATCACCCAGTACTGATACATTACTAACTAAACACCATGCTTTAGAGTTGACTCTTTGCATTGCACGGTGGTGGGGGTTTTGTCATGGATCCATCCTTGCAGTATCATACAGAAGAGTTTTATTGCCCTAAGTAGCCTGTGCTTCACCTATTCATTTTTCCTCCCTTTCCCATCCTCAACCCCTGAGAATTGCTGATCTTTTTTCTGTCTCTGTAGTTTTTTCTTTTCCAGAATGTCATATAGTTAAAATTATACAACATTTAGCCTTCACAGACTGGCTGCTTTTATGTATTTAAAGTGCCCCCACGTCTTTTCCGGGCTTGATAGCTTATTTCTTAGTATGGCTGAATAATATTCCACTGCATGGATGTACCGCCATTTGTTTATCCATTCACTTATTTAAGGACATCTTGATTGCTTCCAACTTTTGGCAATTATGAATGAAGCTTCTGTAAAGTGTTAATATACAGGCTTTTGTGTAGACATAAGTTTTCAACTCATTTAGGAAAATCACTAGGAGCATGACTGCTAGAATGTATGATAAGACCATATTTAGTTTTTCTGTTTGTTCATTTTGTTTTGTTTTCTTGAGATGGAGTCTTGCCCTGTCACCCAGGCTGGTGTATAGTGGTGTAATCTTGGCTCACTGAAACCTCCACCTCCTGGGTTCAAACATTTCTCCTGCCTCAGCCTCCTGCGTAGCTGGGATCACAGGTGCTGGCCACCATGCCCAACTAATTTATGTATTTTTAGTAGAGACGGATTTCACCATGTTGGCCAGGCTGGTCTCGAACTCCTGACCTTGTGATCTGCCACCTTGGCCTCCCAAAGTGTTGGGATTACAGGTGTGAGCCACCGTGCCCACCTGTCTGTTCATTCTTAACCGTGTCACTGGCACAGCAGACATGTTTTACTTTAATGAAGTCAATCTTGTCCATTTTCTCTTTTGTAGATGGTGTTTTTGTGTTGCATCTAAAAACTCATTGCCAAACCCAAGGTCACCTAGATTTTCCCCTATGTTATTAAACTCCTAGAAATTTTCTAGTTTTGTGTTTTTCATTTAAGTCTATGACCTGTTTTGAGTTAATTATTGGGAAAGGTGTAAGGTCAGTGTCTATATTCGTTATTCCACATGTGGTTGTCTAGTTGTTCCAGCACCATTTGTTGAAAAGACAATTTTTTCTCCATTAAATTGCCTTTGCTCCTCTGCCAAATATCAGCTGACTCTATTTGTATAGGTCTATTTCTGGGGTGCCTATTCTGTTCCATTGATCTATTTATGTCGTCTTTCACCAATACTTCACTGTCTTAATATATACAGAAGACAACATATACAAAATAGGAAGTCAACTATAAATGAGAAAAAAGTTCTTTATTTTTCTCCCCAAAGTATTTTAACCAAACATTTTGGTGTAAAAAATAAAAGTGTCAATAAATGTGCTCAAGTATAACAGAAAAAGACAGCTTACAAGAGAATGTACAGCTCAGAGTTACTACTTACTGTTCGTTAGATAAATGGTTTAAATGGACTGAAAATCCTGAAAAAGTGCTTGAATCTTAAAGAATCTATGAAATATTATGGAAGCATTTTCTAACTTGTTTCTGAAACCTCTGGAAAAAAACTCCTCATGTATTAATACAAGCTAACCTTTAGAGAAATAAAAAGAAAACTATACATTTCATGACATGTATACATTTTTCTTTCACATACTTGTAACTCAGAAAACCATGCTTTCACAAATATAATAATAGAAATACAATAATGTTAGCAATAATAACATCTGTGAAACTGTAAAGAATAAACTGGCCAGATGCTGTCTCTTACACCTGAGAACCCAGGTTCTGGTCAAGGCTTCTCTTGGTTATATGAACTCACCACATGGACCTGTCATAAGGCTCAAAAGAGATACTGTAAACAAAAGCATCTTGTAAACTGTAAAAGCCTATAGATATGTGGTTCATCTAAATCCAGGCACTTTAATGACTGATAGCTGCCCCTGCAGAACCTCCTTTCTCAATTCTTAAACAAGTTATATTTCCAAGTCCAGTTCAAAAGTTATATTCTTGGAAATCTCCACATCCCACCTGTCCACCAAGGCAGAACAAATCCATCTACACTCTAGTATTATGCTCTCATAACTCTTGGCTCTTCACCAGTTCATTTAAGGGTATAATGAGCATTTAAAAATATGTCAGGCATCATGCTACCCACTGGAGAAAAGAATCTTAAATGTGTAAGGCTTACAAAGTTTTTTTCACATACATTATCTCATTTCATACTTTAAAAATATTCTATAGGATCATAATTATTTGTTTATAATTTCTCTAACCTGAATGAATTCCCAGTGGGTAGAGACTAAGTGTGATTCATCTTTGACTCCCCAGAGTCTAGTGCAGTGCCTAACACACAAAAGACACTCATTAAGAGCTCGATAAATTAATGAATAAAGAGTAACAGACACTTGTTTGATTACTAAAATATCAGTCATGGTTAACACTGAAATAATCTTTCCACAAAGTTTTCACAGGGGAAAGGGGAAAAATACATTACATTATACAAACACATCTGGGTAGCGAAAATTCCTCCCTACTGCAGAGCATCTTCAACTCAAGTTTAACTGTTTAACAAAGCCACCTAGCAACGGAAAATGGATTTGATTTCACTCTGGACTAACAAGCTCTAAGTGAAGAACAATGAGTTTTGCATAAAAGCTCCTATGTAAAACATTCTCCTTGGTAAAACTGGACATTATTACACAAATATGAAAATAAACAATTAAACCAAAGTGCTTCTGCACAGCAAAAGAAACTATCATCAGAGTGAACAGGCAACCTACAGAATGGGAGAAAATTTTTGCAATTTAACCTTCTGACAAAGGTCTAATATCCAGAATCTACAAGGAACTTAAACAAATTTACAAGAAAAAAAAAATCAAAAAGTGGGCAAAGGATATGAACAGACACTTCTCAAAAGAAGACATTTATGTGGCAAACAAACATGAAAAAAAGCTCATCATAACTGGTCATTAGAGGAATGCAAATCAAAACCACAATGATATTCCATCTCATGCCAGTTAGAATGGTGATCATTAAAAACTTAGGAAACAACAGATGCTGGAGAGGATGTGGAGAAATAGGAATGCTTTTACACTGTTGGTGGGAGTGTAAATTAGTTCAACCATTGTGGAAGACAGTGTGGTGATTCCTCAAGGATCTAAAATCAGAAATACCATTTGACCCAGCAATCCCATTACTGGGTATATACCCACAGAATTATAAGTCATTCTACTCTAAAGACACATGCACATGTATGTTTATTGCAGCACTATTTACAATAGCAAAGACTTGGAATGAACTCAAATGCCCATCAGTGATAGACTGGATAAAGAAAATGTGGCACATATACACCATGGAATACTATGCAGCCATAAAAAAGAATGAGTTCATGTAGTTTTCAGGGACATGGATGAAGCTGGAAATCATCATTCTCAGCAAACTAACACAGGAACAGAAAACCAAACACCACATGTTCTCACTCATAAGTGGGAGTTGAACAATGAGAACACATGGACACAGGGAGGGGAACATCACACACCAGGGCCTGTTGGGGGGTTGGGGGCAAGGGGAGGGATAGCATTAGGACAAATACCTAATGCATGCAGGGCTTAAAACCTAGATGACAGGTTGCTAGGTGCAGCAAACCACCATGGCACAGGTGTACCTATGTAATAAACCTGCATGTTGTGCACATGTATCCCAGAACTTAAAGTATAATTAAAAATAAATTAAAGTATAATTAAAAATAAAATTGTCAAGGTGCAATAGTTCATGCCTGTAATCCCAGCACTTTGGGAGGCTGAGGTGGGTGGATCACCTGAGGTCAGGAGTTCAAGACCAGCCTGGTCAATTGGCTCACTGCAATGTCCACCTCCCAGGTTCAAGCAATTCTCCTGCCTCAGCTTCCCTAGTAGCTGGGATTACAGGTGCTGAGCATGGTGCCCCGCTAATTTTTTTCTTTTTTTTTAGTAGAGATGGGGTTTCACCATGTTGGCCAGGCTGGTCTCGAATTCCTGTTCTCAGGTGATTCACCCACCTCGGCCTCCCAAAATGTTGAGATTACAGCCTGAGCCACTGTGCCCAGCCTATTATCCCATTTTATATTTATATTTTTATTTATTTATTTATTTATTTATTTATTTATTTATTTTGAATTGTGTCTCACTCTGTCACCCAGGCTAGAGTGCAGTGGTGCGATCTCAGCTCACTGTAACCTCCCTCTCCTGGGTTCAAGTGATTCTCCTACCTCTGTCTCTTGAGTAGCTGGAATTACAGGTGCATGCCACCATGCCCACCTAATTTTTTTGTTTTTTGAGATGGAGTTTCGCACTTGTTGCCCAGGCTGGAGTGCAATGGCACGATCTCGGCTCACCACAACCTCTGCCTCCTGGGTTCAAGTGATTCTCCTGCCTCTTGAGCCTTCTGAGTAGCTGGGATTACAGGCATGCACCACTACACCTGGCTAATTTTGTATTTTTGTAGAGACAAGCTCTCTCCATGTTGGTCAGGCTGGTCTCAAACTCCCGACCTTAGGCGATCTGCCCACCTCAGCCTCCCAAAGTGCTGGGATTACAGGCATGAGCCATTGCACCTTGACAATTTTTGTATTTTTTAGTAGAGATGGGGTTTCACCATGTTGGCCAGGCTGGTCTTGAACTCTCAGCCTCAAATGGTCCACCCACCTTGGCCTGTCAAAGTGCTGGGATTACAGGCATGAGCCACCATGCCTGGCCTTATTTTTATTTTTTTTAGAAACAGGATCACCTTCTGTCATCCCAGGCTGGAGCGTGGTGGCATGGTCATAGCTCACTGCAGCCTTCAACTCCTGGGCTCAAAAGATGTTTCCACCTCAGCCTCCCAAGTAGCTGGGACCACAACCACACACCACCATGTGCAGATTATTATTTTATTTTAAACATTTTAAAAAAAGACTGAGTAACTGATCTTTCAGTTCTCAATAACATTATGCCATGGTGGTTATACAACGAAAATAAAACACAAATACAATGAAATACAAATTCAATGAAAGCAAAATACAATGCCAGTCAATATTTAAAGAAGAAAATCTCAGAGAAGGCTGTGTGATGTGGGAATTGGTTAGGAAATATGCATTTAGTGAGAGCTCTACTACTAAATAGTTATGAGACAACCTTGGCCTACCTCTATTCTCTCTGAATCTTGTTTCCTTATCTGTAATAAGAGATGCTTGCCAAAGAGTTTGATTACATACAATGTGAAAATTTGATTTATTAAAAGGAATTTCATGGGGAATTTATTTTGCATAGCAAAAAATAATTGTTTACATTATATCCACTTTAGTCTTCAAAATCAGATTTCATACATACATTTAACATCTGGACAAATACCTTGTACACAGCATGAATTCAATCAATCTGTCAGGAGTTGGAGGCCAGCCTGGCCAGCATGGTGAAACCCCATCTCTACTAAAAATACAAGCAGCCAGGTGTGGTGGTGTGGGCCTGTAATCCCAGCTAGTAGGGAGGCTGAGGCAGGAGAATCACTTGAACCCAGGAGGTGGACGTTACAATGAGCCGAGATCACACCACTGCACTCCAGCCTGGGTGACAGTGGGGATCCATCTCAAAAATAAATAAATAAATAATAAATAAATACTTGGGGAGAAAATGAATAAATAAAACAGGTTATCAACACATTGGGACACAGATGTATGTTCATATGTATATGAAACTGAAATTAAAGCCTTTTGTATATATCCATTTATTCATATAAGAAATATATATTAAGTGTTTATGATTCAACAGGAACTGGGACCCAATACCATCCATAACTAGACTAACCAATTTCCTGCTCTCATGAAGCTTACATTCAAGGAGGGTCAGATAATAAAAAAACAAGAAGAGCAAATCATTACAGATTGCCATAAATGCTACAAAAGAAACACAAAAGGTACTTTGTTAATTAAAACCAGGAAGGGACTACTTCACGTAAGACAGTTAGAAAAGTCCTCTGTGTGGAGATGACAAGTGAGCTCAGGCCACAGGCAAGTCAAAGGAACTAAGGGAAGAGGATTCCAAGCTGATAAAGTATAAATACAAAGATAAGGGAAAGGGCTGGATATCTTCATGAAAGGAAATGAACGGAGGCCAGTATGGCTGGTTTCTAGTGTGTGAAGGGAGAGAGTGGTATGGAAGGAGTAGAAAGCAAGTGATGACCTTGGAGATTCAGGTAGTGGGCTCATCATGTCGGACCCCACTGACCCATAGGGTTAATAATAAACTGGTGGGGAGACAGGGCAGAATGGAAAGTAAAAAGTCACTTCTATAAATAATAGAAAAAAATATTGTGCTTAAATACCCTTCTTCCTTCCTTCCTTCTTTCCTCTTTCTTTCTTTCCCTCCCTCTCTCTCTCTTTCTCTCTCTCTCTTCTTTCTTTCTTTCTTTCTTTCTTTCTTTCTTCCTTCCTTCCTTTCTTTTCTTTCTTCCTTTCTTTCTGTCATTTCTTTCTCTCTTCTTTCCTGAGTCTCACACTGTCACCTGGGCTGGAGTGCAATGGTGTGATCTCAGGTCACTGCAACCTCCACCTCCTGGGTTCATGCAATTCTCCTGCCTCAGCCTCCTGAGTAGCTGGGATTACACGTGCCCACCACCACACCTGGCTAATTTTTTTGTATTTTTTGGTATAGAGACGGAGTTTCACTATGTTGGGCAGGCTGGTCTCAGACTCCTGACCTCGTGATCTCCCTGCCTTGGCCTCCCAAAGTGCTGGGATTACAGGCATGAGCCACCATGCCCAGACTATTTCTATGTCTATGGTTTGGTGTATAGAAGAAAGTGTGATAAACCTAAGTTGAGGAGGCCGGTTGGCTGATAAATTCTCTTGAGCCCTGAATATGCCACATTCTCTTCTGAAAACAGACATTCTAAGTTCCCAGGCCACAGGGTGGATTTGTGCCTTGTTCAGGGCCAATCACAGTAACCCACTCAGTCTGGAGATAAATCCAAGCAGAGCCATAGTCTTGTAGCCACAAAATAAACTGTATTTGTGATTTAAAAATCTTGCCACAAAGAAAACTCCAGGATGAAACAGACTCACTGTAAATTCTATCAAACATTTAAGGAAGAAGTAACACAAGCCTGTATAAACTCTTTCAGAAAGTAGAAAAGGGGATAATTCCCAACTCTTTTGATGTGGCCAATATTACCCTTATATTAAAATCAGACAAAAACATCTCAAGAATAGAAAATTACAATATTCCTCATAAGAATAATGCAGAAATTCTTAACAAAATAAAACCAGTGACATATTTAAAAAGATAATAAATACATCACAATCAAGTAGAGTTCATTTCAGGAATTTAAGAAAAAAATTTTCACCGAGAGAGAGCCTTGAAGCAATGACACGTCCACAGCAATAAACACACTTAGCAACCACATGATGGTTTCCGAACACCATTCTCCAGTGACAGGAACTAAGGCTGCTTAAAGAAGTGGTTGATTCTAAAGCCAAGGCAGGGAAAACACAAGATGAGCCACAAACATCTTGTGCTACCAGAAAGTACAGGAAGTACTCAAAAAAGAATGAGACATTGCCAAATGACAGATGCTAACCTGAAGGAGCTCCCAATGGCCAAATATGGAATGATCTGAATAATAAAGTAATTAAAGTGCTGGATTATAGCCCACAGCATAAAATAAGTATCTATGAGCCTATACTGATATAAGTAAATAAAATGGTGGAGGATAGGTAGCTTTTCCTTTCAGAATTATAAATAATAAATGTAAAGTGACTGATAGAAGTAGAAAACCACCAGTAGGGAAACACCAGAATAATAATCAGGAAGGCAAGATTCACTAATGGATGCCAAAATGAGTGAGAAAAAGTTTCCGGAGAAACAGTATTTGCAGGGTCTCCAAGTATCTTCTTGAGTATGTATTAATTTTAATGGTGAATACAATAATTATACTGTGGAGAACCTGGTAGACATCACCTTAACCAAGTAATCTAGGTTAACATTATCAATAAGACATACTGACATGACGTACATCTTGATATGATGCTCCAAAAAGGGCACATCAACACTTAGGTGTCATTCTTGCCAAAACTGCATGAAAGGCCATGCCCAGAACACTGCAGAGAACTAGTCAGTATTTTTGTAAAATATCCTCAAGTTGGGTTTGTCTGATTTTTCCCATGACAACTTAAGGTTAGGCAATTTTGTCGCAGATTGGAGGAGACTGAGGAGGCATTACTACGTGGGATCCTGAATTGCATCCTGGAACATAAAAAGGGGCATTGCTGGAAAAACTGTGAATCAAGTCTGTGGTTCAGTTAATACTGTATCAATGTTAATTTGCTAATTGATATTTGGACTAGCATTAGGCAACACACTGACATTGGGAAAGCTGGATGAGGCATATATGAAAAATCTGTTTTTTTTTTTAACAATTGTTGTGCCTAAAATTTGAAATTAAAAGATAAAATAATCAACAATAAACAGCTTTCAGCAAAAACAAAACAAAGAGAAAAGATCTTCCTCAAACTGATTAAGACCATGTACAAAAATCTTACAGTTAATATCAAGTTTATTGGTAAAATATTAAATGTTTCCTGCTAAGACACAAAACAAGGTAAGAATGTTTTGCACTCACTACTTCTGTTCAGTATTATGTTAGAGGCCATGGCCAGTGCAATAAGGGAGGACCAGTAAGGGAGAGGATAAAGGGAAACAGATTGGAAAGAAAGAAATAAAAGTGCATTTTCAAATAACATGATTGGATACACAGAAAACCCTAAGGGATTTACCAAGAAGCTATTAGAACTATTAGGTTGGTGTGAAAGTAATTACGGTTTTTGCCATTGCTAAAAAAAAAAAAAAGCAAAAAACGCAATTACTTTTGCACCAACCTAATGCTAAGTAAATTTGCAAGGTCACATGATAAAAAGTTATATACAGCTGTGTCCAGAATTGGTTCCTTCTGGTGAGTTCTTGGTCTTGCTGAGTTCAAGAATGAAGCTGCGGACCCTTGAGGTGAGCGTTACAGTTCTTAAAGATGGTGTGTCTGGAGTTTGTTCCTTCAGATGTTAAGATGT
This sequence comes from Pongo abelii, assembly GCF_028885655.2. Classification (NCBI taxonomy): domain Eukaryota; kingdom Metazoa; phylum Chordata; class Mammalia; order Primates; family Hominidae; genus Pongo; species Pongo abelii. The sequence continues at coordinate 41,714,303 of NC_072004.2, read as the reverse complement.
GTCCGGAGTTTCTTCCTTCTGGTGGGTTCGTGGTCTTGCTGACTTCAGGAGTGAAGCCACAGACCTTCACAGTGAGTGTTACAGCTCTTAAAGGTGGCATGTCTGGAGTTGTTTCTTCCTTCTGGTGGGTTTGTGATCTCACTGACTTCAGGAATGAAGCTGTAGACCTTCTCAATGAGTGTTACAGCTTATAAAGGTAGTGCAGACCCAAAGAGCTAGCAGCAGCAAGATTTACTGCGAAGAACAAAAGAACAAAGCCTCCACAGCAAAGCAAGGAATGGGACCCAAGTGGGTTGCCGCTGCTGGCTGGGGTGGCCAGCTTTTATTCCCTTATTTAGCCCTGCCCATGTCCTGCTGATTGGTCCATTTTACAGAGTGCTGATTGGTCCATTTTTACAGAGTGCTGATTGGTTTACAAACCTTTAGCTAGACACAGAGGGCTGATTGGTGCATTTTTACAGAGTGCTGATTGGTGCATTTACAAACCTTTAGCTAGACACAGAGTGCTGATTGGTGCATTTACAATCCTTTAGCTAGAGAGAAAATTCTCCAAGTCCCCACCCAACTCAGAAACCCAGCCAGCTTCACCTCTCACAGAAATCAACTGTATTTCTATACTTACAAAAACAATTGGAGAATTAAAACTCTTACATTCCATTTATAATCACATTCCCAAACAGAAAATATTTAAAGATAAATGTAACATAATTTGTATAAGACCTTTACACTGAAAACTATAAACTCCTACTGAGAGAAATTAAAGGAGACCTAAACAAATTTTTAAAATACGCTGTTTCTGAATTGGAAGATTTGCTGTTATTAAGATGGCAATTCTCCCCAAATGGATCTCTAGATTAAATGTAATCTTATTTAAAATTTCAACAGGCTTTTAAACAATCAGATATTAAAATTTATATGAAAATGCAAAGGACCCAGAAGAGTCAAAATAACTTTGAAGGTACAGAACAAATTTGAAAGATTTATACACTACCTCATTTTGAAACTTACTGTAAAGCTATAGTAATCCAAACAGGGTGCAACTGGCATAAGGATGAACCTATAGGTCAATGGAACAGAACAAAGTTCAGAAATAAACTAACATGTGTTCCATTAATTCTCAACAAAGATGTCAACATGATTCAATGGAGGAAAGGAGAGTCTTTTCAACAAATGGTCCTGAAATAACAGTATTTTCATGTGGAAAAAAAAAAAGAATGAACCCTGATACTTAACTAATACCACACACAAAAGTGAAGCCAAAGTGAATCGTACACCAAAACATTAAAGCTAAAACTGTATGATGGTGGCAATGGGTTTAAAAATCAACAAACAAACAAAAAACAAGCTAAAACTAAAACTTCTCAGAGAAAACATAAGACAAAATATTTGTGACCTTAGGATAGTCAAGATTTCTTAAGTAGGCCAAACATAAATGAAACATAAAAGAAAACACTGATCAACTAGACCATCAAAATGAAAAATTCTGCTCTTTTGAAAGTCACCATATGACAATGAAAAGCAAGTCATAGGCTCAAAGAAAATACTTGCAAAACCTTTACATGACAAATGCCTTATGTCCAGAGTACAGAAAGAACACTTATAACCCAATAGAAAAAAACAGCTCCACAAAAATGGGCAAAAGACTTGAACAGACCGCTTACTAAAGAAGATACACAAATGTCACAACAATCTGTGAGTTTTGAATAATAAAAAAGAAGATACATGAATGGCTAATAAGCACTTGAAGGAAGGCTTAACACCACCAGTCCTTAGAGAAATACAAATCAAAACCACAATAAAAACCATTACACTTCTACTAAAATGGCTACAATAGAAGGGCATGTTGGCAAGGACTTAAAGCAATTTGAACTCTCACACACAACTGATAGGAATGCAAAAATGATAAACCACTTTGGAAAAGTTTGACACTTACAAAGTGAAACACATACTTACCATACAACTCAAAAATACAACCCCTAGTATTTACTCAAGAGGAATGACAACATATGGCCACAAAAAGTTTTGTTTATGAATGTTCATAATGGTTTTATTTGTAATAGCCCAAAACAGAAAACAACCCAATGGTTGAATGGATAAAGAAATTGTGATATATCATACAATGGAAATTATTTCACTGTAGAAAGAAATAAATTACTGACATTTAAGAAAAAGAATGAGTCTTAGAAACACTATGCTAGATGAAATAAGTGCAAACTATATGAATTCATTTGTATAAAATTCTGGAAAAGGTAAAACTAATCTATAGTGATAGAAAGCCAGTAAGCAGCTTCCTGGGACTGGGGGACAGGGGCTGACTCCAAAGGGGCATAAGGAACCTTTTTGGGGTGATAGAAATGTTCTCTATCTTCACTGTGGTCACAGTTAAGAGTCTATACATTTGTGAAAATGTACCAAACTATGAACTTAAAATGGATACATTTTTACTGTAAGTACATTCTACCTCAGTAAATCTGATTTGTGAGGAAAAAGAATGGCACCCTCTGCTGACCCACGTGACCCTCAGAGCCCCCCCACCCACTGCTATCTTTCTTTTGCCCAGTGTGTCCTCTTCAGATGCATGAGTGAGGCCTATAACCTGGGAAAGGGTTTGGACTGTGAGTAAATGTATGATGTTTCAAAATAAATCCATTTAATAATGTATCAGGAATGATATGGATTTGAAGAGAGAAGACAGGAAGGCATGGTCATGAGGTTTGAGTTTCAACTTTTCAATCTTTTTTTAACCTCTACTTGGTGAACACCTACTCATTCCTCAAGAACCAGATCAGATGTTGGACTTCTAAAGCCCTTTCCGAAGCTTCAGCAGATTAATGACTGCCTTTCATGTGCTCCTCTAGGGTACGCACAAACCTTTCCATATCATAATAAAGCACTTATTACTTTGCACTGGAACTACCGATTCACATTTCTTTTCTGCTCCCCATCCCACCTGGCTGAGCTCACTGAAAACAGAGATGATGCCACTAGGCTTTACTCAACTTCTCTATCTCCAGCACCCAGCACAATACTTTCCATATTATAGATGCTCAACAAATGCCGGTTAAAACAACCAAAACTGGTACCAACAAATTACATGTGCATCCAGATATGCACATGAAGAAACAGGTGGAATGCAACTGAAATTTTATTATCTCCATCTTAAAAAAATTAAAGGATTTGAATAAATAAAATGTTCATTATACTGATATGTAATAAGACTAATGACTAGTAAGAGTGATTTTAAAATACATCGAGTTGGCTGGGTGCATTGGCTGATGCATGTGATCCCAGCACTTTGGAAGGCCGAGGTGGGTGGATCACCTGAGGTCAGGAATTCAAGACCAGCCTGGCCAACATGGTGAAACCCAGTCTCTACTAAAAATACAAAAATTAGCTGGGCATGGTGGCAGGAGCCTGTAATCCCAGCTTCTTGGGAGGCTGAGGCAGAAAAATCACTTGAACCTGGGAGGTAGAGGTTGCAGTGAGTAAGCCGAGTTTGCCTCACTGCACTTCAGCCTGGGCAACAGAGTGAGACACCGTCTCCAAATAATAGTAATAAAATACAGTGAGTATTAATAGACGTTCAGGGTCAGGTGACATTCATCTATCTAGCTCTACATGTCATTTTGGTATTGAAGGGTTCCACAGGGCTGGAGTCACTTAGCTCTAGGTGCACACTTTTTTTTGATGGAGTCTTACTCAGTCGCCCACGCTGGAGTGCAGTGGTGCCATCTCGGCTCACTGCAACCTCTGCCTCCCAAGTTCAGGTGATTCCCCTGCCTCAGCCTCCCGAGTAGCTGGGACTGTGGGTGCATACCACCACACCCGGCTAATTGTCATATTTTTAGTAGAGGTGGAGTTTCATTACATTGGCCAGGATTGTCTCGATCTCTTGACATCGTGATCTGCCCACCTTGGCCTCCCAAAGTGCTGGGATTACAGGTGTGAGCCACCGCTCCGGGCCCTAGGTGCACAATTTAATGTATGAGTATGCTTTTCTATTCTAAAGCCACAAGGGGCAAAATGGTTCAGTGTAATTTTAGAATTTGTCTACTACATATCAAGCACTGTAATAGGTAAACATTTTACCTACATCTTCTCTCATCTTTGCAACATTCCACAAAGTAAGGCTTATTTTATTCATTTAAAAGACACTGGAAAGTCAGAGGGTTTAAGGCCATTGCCCTCAAAATATACAGTCCACACCGGTATTTGAACCCAGGTCTCTGGTTTCAAAACCCTGCCCTAATCATTTCACTATACTACCAGTCCAAGGAATAAAGAAACTTAAGGTATCTTAGATAAAAGTGGCAGATTAATGCGAGAAAAATGAAAAAAAAAAAGTTAATCGTACTAACCAAGGAATCTTTTTATGATTATTATTTTTTTAGAGACAGAGTCTTGCTATGTTGTCCAGGCTGGTCTCAAAGTCCTGGCCTCAAGCAATCATCCTGACTCAGCCTCCTGAGGAGCAGGGATTACAGGCATTATAAGCATGAGCCAATGCCCACAGCAAGAAGTCTGTATGTTCTTATCATACATGTGACTAAAGAAAATTATACTTCAGAAACCAACAAATCATGGTACTATTTTAAATATCATGAGTACTCTGAAACCCTGCCAGAGGTATTTTTAAAATGTCAAGGATTTTTAAGCTGATGTGCTTAATGTGCCCAATCTGTAATTCTAGTGGTAATCAATGGCATGTCCATAAATCAAACAGTACTTCTATGAAAACAAACAGAGCCTACAGGTATGGATAAAACACCTCAGCTTTACCCCTTAGATGGTTCTATACAATTTGAGAATTCATACCTCTTTCTTCAACTCTCTCATTAATTTTATTATCCTTGGCAGTAAAATAATCCTACCAATTGCTTTCCATGTGAAATTGTGAATAAAATTTCCCATTTCTCTTTGCTAGGTCTTGTTAGCTGCCATCCCAGGGAAGGAGAAAGTGTTTTTATAGACAGTCATGTTGAGGACAAATAATGGAACTGAAATGCAAGGATGGATGGCAAATAAATTGCATCTTGTGAACTAACTCCAACTAATTTCTGCCTGGAGCACTGTGTTTAAATGGATTCCTAGGCCACATCTGGAGGGACTCTGGAAAAAAAAAAACAAAGGAGAAGTAAGAAAGGTAAGTGGAAAACCAGTAAAGTGTAGTGCTACAGTAGCCTAGGGTTTCAAGGAAAGGAGATTATAATATCAAGTAAGGCAGAGCAGCAGCCAAACAACATGAAGAAAAATGTCCATGAGACCTGGACATGCAGGAGATCACCGATGTGCCTATTGACAAGTTCAGTAGAGTTGTGAGGAAAGAAGTTAATGGGCTAAAGCGGAAATAAGTGCTGATGCAGGGATAGCGGGTGTAAACCAGAAAGACAGAGCCAGTGTACCGGATGGCTGAAGAGTCAAATACTTACATAGCAAATGGGGATAGAGACAAGTGCCAGATGGATGTATTGGCCTTCTCAGGACAAATATTCCATCCCCTAAAATCTATCAGAAAGTGGTAAGGATACTCATGTGTCCGGAGTTGGTTCCTGCTGTTGGGTTTGTGGTCTCACTGACTTCAAGAATGGAGCTGCAGATCTTTGCGGTGAGTGTTACAGCTCTTAAAGATGGCACAGACCCAAAGAGTGAGCAGTAGCAGGGTTTATTGTGAAGAGCAAAAGGACAAAGCTTCCACAGGGTGGAAGGGGACCCAAGTGGGTTGCTGCTGCTGGCTGGGGTGGCCAGCCTTTGTTCCCTTGTTGGCCCCTCTCGTGTTCTGTTTCTGTCCTATCAGAGTGTCCTTTTCTCAATCCTCCCTGTGATTGGCTACTTTTAGAATCCTGCTGAGTTGTGGGTTTTACAGAGCACTAATTGATGCATTTTACAGAGCACTGATTGGTGCATTTTACAGAGCACTGATTGGTGCATTTTACAATCCTCTTGTAAGACAGGTAAGTCCCTGATTGGTGTGTTTTCCAATCCTCTTGTAAGACAGAAAAGTTCTCCAAGTCCCCACTGGACCCAGAAAGTCTAGCTGGCTTCATCTCTCAATCCCCCTTCTAAACAGGACATCCCAACTGCTGTTGGCAACTGGGCAATGACTGCTCTACCTACTTCCTGCTGGATAGGGGTAAAGAAGGGGCCCTGCAGTTGTGGTGCCCTCCAGAGGGGAACTCTCTAGGCCAGTCAAAAGGCCAGTGGGTCAGTCCAGGGGTCCTTGGCAGAAGTTGTGAGCTGAGTTCATCTGGGGTTCCATTTGTAAGACCATCTGTAGCTTGGGGCCTGGATTCCTGGAGGAAACAAATTTGACAAGGAGGTTAAAAATACAGGGCCCCAAGGTGAGTAATAGCAAGATGGCTGTCATGGGACCTAGAAAAGGGAGAAGCCATGTCGCCCAACTCCAGAGGTTAGTATAAGAGTTTGAAAGGTGTTGTCTGATTTCAGAAGCCTTTTCCTGTAAATGCCAGGTGGCATCTTATACTATCCCTGACTAGTTAGTGTAAAAACAGCACTCTTCCCCTAAGAAGGTGCAGAGTCCTCCTTTCTCAGCAGTGATGAGGTCTAGGCCTCAGTGGTTTTGGAGAGCCACTGCAGCCAAAGAATCTATTTGGGATTGTAGAGTAAGGACAGATTTTGTTATTTCTTGCAAACTGTCTGAGAAATCCTTTGAGTGTGTGGTAGTAGGATAATAAAGTAGATAAACTGGCTATTCTGGTTCCTGTAGCAGTGGCTATTCCTAACCCTGTAAGTACAAGTATTAGTCATATGGCCCTGCACTGACAGACTTGAGCTTTGAGGGGCACTGATAGGATCTGATTTCCTGGGGCAATGTCAATGTTGGGACTTCAGAAGACTAAGGTGCAGGTGCCTGTCTGTTGGTGGGGAGGCAGATATAGGTTGAAGTTCCACATAAGAAGAATATGCCTTGGCTGAGTAGACAGAACTGGTTGTGTGTGTTAAAAAGGTGTGTGAGTTTGTTGTTTTCATTTTCCCATTCTGCTAGACTACTTGCCAAGGTAGGTCTGGTGAGTGGCTGGAAAGGGAGCAAACTGAGTGGTTCCCTGTGGTCTATTTTCCCATTGGAGAAAAAACCATTTTGTATCTACTAGGAACCATTCAAGAGAGCAATTGAAAGAGGGGATGAGAAGGCATTTATTAGTGGTGGGGGCGCTGCTGCAGGGAGTCCAGGGGTGAATGGTCATGCAGGGAGTATGCTTGCCATTAAAAAACCCAGACTGTTTGTTAAGCAGAGAGGAGGTGATGATTTTGGGGCCCCTGAGAAGCAGACAAGCTGTCTGAATGGAGCTGTGTGGGTGACTCAGAAGTTACTATGATCAGTCGGGGCTTGAAGTTTTAGGGTGTAATTACACTGATGGGATAGTAGGTGTCCCAGGGGCAGGCCTGATAACAGGTTGCGTTGGATACATAAAGGGTCTTGGAAAGTTAAGATGGTATTCATGGTTACAGGGCCATGCATGGGCTTTTCATTGCCCATGTAATAGGTGAGGTTGGAAATGTAAGAGCGTAAAAGCTGGATTGCGTGTCCTGTTAGGGTATTTTTGGTCCTATCAGAGGTGGGTAAGTTGGCTAATAATTGCATATTTAGAATTTGGAAAGGGTCTTTTCCTTCATAATGGGGGTGGTAGGTTAAGTTAGTAAAGACCCAGTTTTTTGCAGGAACGGGAGTGGCAATGTAAGCAGTAGCTGATAGAGAGACACAAAGCCAACAGTCATTTCAGGGAAGGATTGGACTGGTATAACAGAGAGAGGGTTAAGTTGAGAGTCTTTTAGAGGTAATTAGGAGCTAGTGGAAGGGGAGAGGTGACTATGGGGGTACCCAAGGAAGCAGGAGGGGTATATAGGCAAAGAGTAAATAGGAAGGTAAAGAGGGTGCCCTGGAAGATGAGATCATTTTATCTAGTCTAAGTTAAAGGTAGGAGTAAATTTCTGTCAGAAGGAAGGATGATAGAAAAAAGGTTGATGTGATTAGGATTTTTGTCCCTGCAGGAGCTACAGTATATAGTCCTTCTGCAAAGAGTATGGTTAGTATGCTGCTTAGTAATGTGATGAAACAGTAAAAGGATTCCATTAAAGGGACAAGGTGAGGTGTTAAAAATTTATGTAGGTTTTTCCAAACACCACATATTCTCACTCATAGTTGGGAATTGAACAATGAGAACACTTGGACACAGGAAGGGGAACATCACACACCGGGGCCTGCTGTGTGGTGTGGGTAGGGGGAAAGGACAGCATTAGGAGATATACCTAATGTAAATGATGAGTTAATGGGTGCATTAACCAACATGGCACATGTATACATATGTAAGAAACCTGCATGTTGTGCACCTGTACCCTAGAACTTAAAGCATAATAAAAAAATTAAAAACTAAAAAAAGATTTATGTAATTTTTCATTTATCTCTTTTAAGTAGGAAGGGGTTTTTCCTCAGGATCAGCTGTAGGAGCCTTTTTAGTCTGGGATGTTTCCTTCTGAAATAGGAGATGCAAGTCCTCCAGTGGTTCACAGGTGTATCGAGGCTGGTCTGGCTGATCTTGGGATCTGAGCTGATGGTCCTGAAGGTTCCTCAGGGGGTGTCCAAAGTTTAACTTGGGTGTGGTGAATCCGAGATTCCACTCCTGCCACCTTAACTGCAGTGGGATAGAGACAATTACCGAGTATGGTCCTTCTCACAAGGAATCCATAGATGGGGAGGTAGAGGGGAAGGACTTGACCAATAAATTCCCTGAGTTACTGTGGCTTTAAAAGCTGGACCATTGTTGCTTTGTAAGCTTTGGGGAAGCCCAAATCTAGGAATTATTTCATGAATTAGGACTTTAACCACTTCCTGAGCCTTCTTTGTCTTGCAGGGGAAGGCTTCCATCCAATTTATAAAGGTATCAACACCGACCAACAAGTATTGAAATCCCCTTGACCTAGGCATATGGGTGAAGTCTAACTGCCAGTCCTCTCTGGGATAGTGCCCTATTCTTTGTTCCCCCAGAGGAGCCTTATGATGGACCAAGGGATTATTCCCTTGACACACCTCACAGGCTTCGACTACTTGTCAGATGGTCCAGAGGAGATTTGGCCCTGTAAATAGGGATTTGGCCATTTAATGAGGGTTCTCAATACCCATATGAAAAGTTTGGTGGAGGGTCTCAAGTATTTTCCACTGGCTGGCTTCAGGTATGAGTACCTTTCCCACTTCTATCATTAACCACCCTGAGGGGAGAAAACTACGCACTTGTGAAAGTCCCCATTCTATTTTGGCCAGGGAATACTGGGGCTTAATCTCTTGAAGAGGATTTTTCCATACCAAGGGTCCTTCCATAGGTATTTCTAATGGGAGGTTCCACCTGGCAGCAATTTTGGCCTCAGCATCTGCCCAACTGTTTCCTTCTGCCTTTTCTCCTTTACCTTTTTGATGGCTTTGGCTGGGTAAGACTGCCACCTCCTTGGGTTTTTGCACTGTGTGCAATAACTCCATGATTTCCTTGTGGTATTTAATAGAGCTTCCCCCAGAGGTTAGGAACTCTCTTTCTTTCCATATTGCAGCATGGGCATGTAGGATTAGATAAGCATACTTGCTATCTGTATACACATTTATTCTTTTTTCCTTTCCCAGTTCTAAGGCCTGGATAAGTGCCATTAGTTCTGCTAACTGGGTGCTGGTCCCTGGGGTAAGAGGCTTACTTTCAAGTACTGTTACATCACTAACTATGGCATAACCTGCCCTTCATATCCCATTCTCCACAAATGAACTTCCATCAGGATACAGGTTAAGGTCAGGACTAGCTAAGGGGACTTCTAAGAGATCCTCTCTGGTGGCATAAGTCTGGGCTACAATTTGTAGGCAGTCATATTCAACTGGTTCCCCTTCCTCTGGGAGTAAAGTAGCAGGGTTGAGGGCTGCACACATGAGTATTTGAAGAACCAGTCTCTCAAGGAGTAGCACCTGGTATCTAAGGCAGTTGTCTGATAGCCATAAATTTCCTTTGGTGCCTAGTATGCCATTTACATACCCGTAAATGGTGAGGCCAGCCTTTTGCTACTACATCAATTTCCTTACTTAGGTATGCCACTTGTTGTGGAGTTGTCCCATGAGTCTGAGTAAGGACTCCAAGAGCTATTCCTGCTCTCTCTGTGATGTATAAAGAGAAGCTTTGTCCTGTGGGAAGGCTTAAGGCTGGAGCTTGTACTAGGGCCTGCTTTAAGGTTTTGAAGGCTGTTTCTGCCTCTGGTTCCCTTTCTGCTAGGTGAGCATTTGTGCTCTGGGTCTCTTTGATTAGAGTATAGAGTGGCATCTCACTATATCTAGGGATCCATAGTCAGTAAAAGCCAGTGATCCCAAGAAACTCCCACAACTGTTTTAATGTCTTAGGGTGAGGACAAGCCAGTATAGGCTGTATTCATTCTTTGCTGAAGGCCCTGGTTCCTCTGGCTAAGATTTGGCCTAGATATTTGACTTGTTGTAGGCAGAGCTTGGCCTTCAGTTTAGATGCCTTGTACCCTTGATTAGCTAGAAAGTTCAAGAGATCTAGAGCAGCCTGTTGGCATGAGGCTTCTGAACTGGTAGCCAAAAGTAAATCATCCACATACTGAAGGACCAGAGTGCCTGGACTTAAGAAGTGGCCTAGATCTTGGGCCAGTGCCTGACCAAACAGATGAGGGCTATCCCTAAACCCTTAGGGCAGGACCATCCACATGAGTTGGGACGTGTGGTCTGGGATCCCCAAAGGCAAAGAGAAACTGGGAGTCAGAGTGCAGGGGAATGCAGAAGAAGGCATCCTTGAGGTCCAGAATGGTGAACCATTCTGCTTCCTCTGGTATTTGAGAGAGTAGGATATAGGGGTTTGGTACAACTGGATATAGAGGAATTACTGCCTCATTGATGAGTCTAAGATCTTGCACTAGTCTCCACTGACCATTCAGTATTTGTATTCCTAGAATTGGGGTGTTGCAGGGACTGCTGCATTTTCTTACTAAGCCTTGAACTTTAAATGTCTAATAATGTCCTGTAATCCTTTATGAGCTTCAGGCCTTAAAGGATATTGCCTTTGATAAGGAAAAGTGGTGGGGTCTTTTAACCTGATTTGGACTGGGTGGGCAATTTTTGCCCTTCTGAATTGTCCTTCCAATGCCCATACTTCAAGGCTGATTCCCTCCTCAAGTAGGGGACAATAAATAGGTAACTTGTTCCACATATTCATAGACATAATAGCTCCAGCTTTCACTAATATGTCACTCCCTAATAAGGGTGTGGGACTTTCAGGCATAACAAGAAAGGCATGTGAAAAGAGCTAAGTCTCCCAATTACCACTGAGGAGGTGGGAGAAATACCTGGTTACAGGCTGCCCCAGGATTCCTTGGATGGTAATGGACACTGGGGACAGCCATCTGAAGCAGGAGATTAACACTGAGAAAGCCATGCCAGTATCCAGGAGGAAGTCAATTTTCTGGCCCTCAATGGTTAAACTTACCTGGGGCTCAGTGAGAGTGATGACATGAGCTGGCATTTGCCCCAGGCACCCTCAGTCCTGTTGTTGCATCATCTGGTTGGGGGCTGCTGGCCCAGAGAAACTTTGTCCTCTGGGGCAGTGCACCTTCCAGTGATTGCCTTGGCATAGTGGACATGGGTGATGGGGTGGCTTGTTTCTCACTGGGCAATCTTTTTTAAGGTGTCCTTGCAAACCACACTGATAACAAGCCCTACTGGGTGATTGGCCTGCTCCATTTTCTGTCCTTCATTTTTCCTTTTTGGCCTGTTCCTCTTGGTCCCTATTATAGAACACTGAGGTTGCCAGGTTTAATAATGTCTCCAAATTTTGTTCAGGGCCCAGGGCTAGCTTTTGGAACTTTCTCCTGATATCTGTGGCTGATTGGATAACAAAATTATCTTTTAGGATCAATTAAACCTCAAAGGAGTCAGGTGACAGGGGAGTATATTTTCTTAAGGCCTCCCATGGCCGTTTGAGGAAGGCAGTAGGATTTTCTTCCTTTCCCTGAGTTTGGTGGATGTCATTGAATATTTCATGGGCCTTTTCTTAACTCTTCTTAGTCCTTCTAGAAGACAGGTCAACAGATGTTTGCAACTCCAGTCCCCATGGTCTGAGTCTAGGTCCCTGTGGGGATCCATACTGGGGACAGCTTGTTGACCAGTAGGGAATTTGTCATTTTCTTTGGCTGTCATTCTTTCATTTACTTGATTAAGATGCCAGGTATCTCCAAACTCTCAGGCTGCAGCTAAAGCCACATTCTTTTCATTAAAGGCCAGGATTTGATCTAACAATAGCATGACATCTCTCCAAGTGAGGTTGAAGGTTTGCCCTAGACCCTGTAGGACATCTATACACCTATCAGGATCATCTGAAAACTTTCCTAGGTCTACCTTGATCTACTTTAAAACAGAGAGGGATAAGGAGTCATGTATCTGGGTTGGGCCAAATTCCCCTCCCTCTACAGCTTGGAGGGGGCATAACCAATAGCCCAGGGCATTTTGTGGTCCCTTGGAGATTTCTTTGCTTGTTTCCTTCTGGGTGGGGGAGATTAGAGGAGGCTTATCATTAATAGGAAGGGGAGCTGTAGGGAGGCTAGGATATGGAGGTGAGCTGAGAAGTCCTCTTGTGGAATGTAAATTGCAAGTTTTGCATAGTTGTGGATTATCCTTCAATAAAAAGAAAGATTGGACATAAGGTATTTCACTTCATTTGCCTTCCTTCTTACAGAAAAGGTCAAGCTTCAGGATAGTATTGTAACTTATACTTCCTTCAGGTGGCCAGTTTTCCCCATCAGAGAGAGAATATTGGGGCCAGGCCACAGTGCAGAAAAAAATAAGCTGCTTCTTTTTCAGGGTTTGCAGGTCAAATAGGTCTAATGGCTTAGGGTGCATGTCAAGGGTGAGCTTGTTGATGCTTGAGTGTTTCCCATATGAAAGAAAAAGCCAACCACAGTTTCAGTCTGTTTTTTTTCCCCACTCAAGAACCCACAATGGTCCCTGGACCTTGCTGTTTGGAACAGTTGCACTCACTGAAGCAGCAGCAGAAACACTGCCTTTCCTCTTAGACCACAAAGAGGATCAAGGAAGGTCAGATTTAGTGGCCCTTACTGACACATTCTTGAAAACCTGTTAGTTAAAGTCCTTAGCATTTACCCCTGTTGGTATGGAGACCTTACCCTTGTCCTAAAAAGATGATATGCCTCAAAATTGAGTAGAAGGCCATACCCTGAGGGAGGGAAAGGATCTCCAGGGTTGGAAGAGTGACACCTTTGTCTTCACTTCTTATCATATTAATAGAAAGGATATCCCCCCTATTTTGGAGTCTGTAATTTCTGAGGCTCCACATATCATAGCTTTGGGAATAGCCTTTGTTAGACCTGCTAGTCTTAGGAGGGATCCTAAAATTCCAGCTAGTACCCCCCTAACAGGGCTTTGGGCAAAAATTATGTCTTTCTGATTGGTGAGCCTGGGTGCCTAAAGAAAGGAAGAGAGTCCCAAAATTTATATTAGAAATCATCCTTGTAGGAGAAACTAGAAGAGCGCCAGAGACAGGGAGTGGTTTTTAGAATCAGGACTAGCCTCAGAGAAGAGGTGGGAGGATGTTTGTCTGACGGGCATTAGGACCCAGGAGGCAAGTGTCCAGATAGATAGGATAGATTGGCAAGTCTCACTTGGCCAATGTAACTTTGAGAGTTCTTCTCATGGCTGAAGGGTCAACCAACTTTTTGTTGGGACCCCAGAGCTGAATGACTTTCCTCTCTGTTGACCCTTGGCTCAGCCTGGAAGTGCAGGAAAAGTGGAAGCTGGTTCCAGGCAAATCAGTGCTCCCAACTCCGAAGAGTCAGGTTTGTCAGAGAGCCTTTTCCCAGAAAGCCTGACACCCATGTCTTTAGCCCGGTGGCTGCACTAGTTGCTTTTAACTGGCTGACAGGTGCCTGATGTTTAGCCCCCAAATTCTAAGGAAAAATAGGACAGAATAGCAAGCAAAAGGGGTCTGATGGTACTCACCATGTGGCAATATCCTGGATGAGCCTCCAAAATGTGTCCAGAGTTGGTTCCTGCCAGTGGGTTCGTGGTCTTGCTGACTTCAAGAATGGAGCCACAGTGAGTGTTACACCTCTTAAAGTTGTTACACCTCTTAAAGATGGCATGGACCCAAAGAGTGAGTGGTAGCAGGGTTTATTGTGAAGAGTGAAAGGAAAAGTTTCCACAGCATGGAAGGGGACCCAAGCCGGTTGCTGCTGCTGGCTTGGGTGGCCAGCTTTTATTCCCTTATTGGCCCCTCCCATGTTTCATTTCTGTCCTATCAAAGGCCATTTTTTCATCCTCTCCATGATTGGCTACTTTTAGAATCCTGCTGATTGCTGTGTTTTACAGAATGCTGATTGGTGCATTTTACAATCTTCTTGTAAGACAGGAAAGTTCCTGATTGGTGCATTTTACAATCCTCTTGTAAGACAAAAAATTTCCCCAAGTCCCAACTTGACCCAGGAAGTTCAGTTGGCTTCACCTCTCACTCCTATAGGTCAATTTATAGAAAAAAGCAAAAACCTTAAAAATCTCAATGAGGGCCAGGCACAGTGGTTCATGCCTGTAATCCCCACACTTTGTGAGGCTGACACAGGCAGATCAAGAGGTCAGAAGATCAAGACAATCCTGGCTAACATGGTGAAACCCTGTCTCTACTAAAAATACAAAAAATTAGCTGGGCATGGTGGTGGGTGCATGTAGTCCCAGCTGCTTGGGAGGCTGAGGCAGGAGAATGGTATGAACCCAGGAGGCAGAGCTTGCAGTGAGCCAAGGTTGTGCCACTGCACTCCAGTCTGGGCAACAGAACAAGACTCTGTCTCAAAAAAAAAAAATCAATGAGGTAGGAGCTAAGAACCTCTGTGTCAGGTGAAGAGACAGGAAGGTCAAGAGGGAGAAGGAAAAGATTTGGTAAAATTCTTGAAGAGAATGAGAATTGCTTGCCAACAGGGTTGGGCAAGCAAAAGGCATCAGGCAAGACTGAGTACTCAGATGAGGTTGAAAATATTTAATAGTTACTTTATTTATTTATTTATTTATTTATTTATTTAGAGATGGAATCTCACTCTGTCACCCAGGCTGGAGTGCAGTGGCTCACTGCCACTGAGGTTGGCTCACTGCAACCTCTGTCTCCCAGGTTCAAGTGGTTCTCCTGCCACAGCCTCCTGAGTAGCTGGGATTACAGGCATCTGCCACCATATCCAGCTAACTTTTGTATTTTTAGTAGAGATGGGATTTCACCATGTTGGCCAGGCTGGTCTCAAACTCCTGACCTCATGATCTGCCTGCCTTGCCCTCCCAAAGTGCTGGGATTACAGGCCTGAGCCATCACACCCAGCATTAATAGTTACTTTAAAACAGGGTTAATCTATATGACTAGTTGATTTTTCTTTAGCCCTCACATACAGAAGTAGAACAATAGACTGTGGATTGGGTTGGCATTTTACCAGGGTACAGCAGGAAAACAGGGGCACAGGAAAGACCCAATGTTGGGAGTATTTCAATTAATCTCCTATGAGATCCAGGCTGGCTAGGGTAGGAAGGTAAGTTATAAGGAGAAAAATAGAGACAAACTCATGAGACTGCAGAGCCTTGGAAGGACAAAATGTGTTGGGTGACAGTGAAATGCAGAAGATTTTTAAGGTGATATACCTGTAGGTGAGAAGGTGGAGGTCCCAGCTTTGGTGAAGGGTGGTTAATCTGCACCTGGTGATGACTACTGGCATTAAAGGAATCCAGAAGAGATGAGGCTTTTTCTGTTTGTGTAAGTTATCTCCTCATCTGAGTTTCTCTTCACCACTGAAAACCTCTGAAAGTTGACAGCTTCATCAAGGTAAATACAGAAGACATAATTTTTTCATGATGACAAAATGCTTCTACAGAAGAAGCACCATATGCCTGGTCAGATAATGAATGTATGGCTTGGGACAAATCATAGCTTTTCAGTGTTTGAGGTAATCTAGTCTGTCTGTCCTCTTTATTCCTTAATTCTCCATCTGTAAAGACAGCAACAATATAATCAGCCATCTATCTTGTATAAAATAAATATGAAGAGAGAAATGATTATAAAGGCAGAAGTTCTTGGGGTGAGGTTAAGAACTTTAAAATACAAAATTAACTAGATACTTTTCCAAGAAGAAAAATATCAGGGAGAGCTGAAAGAGAACAACTGTAGAAAGGAAGAGAAAATAATCTAAACAGCAACAAAAAAACCTCTAAGAATGTATCAACAGTCCAGTGAAAAACAAATAGTTATGAGCTTGACACTAATTCAAAGTCAGTATTTTCTTCTGACTGACAGACTCAGGGAAAGCAAGCTGAAAATGAAAGTTACCTTATCCACCCTATAGGAAAAGAAATTTCTGTCTTTTATAACACAAACTGCTAAAACCTAAAAACATTGATTTTTAGATAAAAAGAGTATTAAGGAGAGCTGGTAAAAACAATTCATTACAAAGTTAATTCCTTGCATGTGTGTGTGGCATTCATTTACAAAAATTGATTCACTCTTCTTCCAGGCAAAAATATGTAATTTTGGAACAAGTAAAAATTTGTATTATCATGAAAAAACAATATTTGTGAAGAAGCATAAACTTAGACCTAGTTGTAGCCATAAAATGTCAGACCCTACTGCAAAAAATCAAACTTGGAAATTTGGGAACATTATAGGAAAAATTTTGCAAATGAGTATGTTCTTTAATCCTGCAATTCTAATTTAGGAATTATAAGAAAATAATGATAGATACATGCAAAGAATTTACTATGTATAATAGTAAAAACAGAAAATAATCCAAAAGGTCAACATTAGGGAAATGGTTACATAATTTATGGTTTATCTGTATTATACAATATATGCACCACATATTTTTAAAAAATCAAACTACATGGGAAAACTACGTGCAATCTACTAAAGAGTAAAAAAGTTACAAAATTTGTAGTAATGTGTGATTTAAATTTTCTTTTTGTCTTGTTGAACTATCCTACTTTTTAAAATGAGTACTATGACAAAAGCCCATTAATAGCTTTTGTTATTTCAAAAATGTCTGGCTGCTTCTTCCTCAAAGCACTTAGCAAATGAAATACAATAACACTGAAAAACTGAAGTTTTTCACATTATTTTGTAAACATATTTTATTCATGATTTTAATGTTATTTTATTATCTAGCCAGTGGTTTTAATTTACAAAACAAAATTGACTAAAAAAAGTATTTGGAAGCTTGTGTTCTCATTTTGAGAACAATGACTAAGCCCTGGCTTTCAGACTCAACAAATTCTCTAATTCCAGAAGCTCTTATTCCATTCAATTTCATCCTGTCTCAGTTTCTCTCTGTATAGAATTGGTACACACAAACTTCTTCACAAGAATGTTGAAATAAATGTACATAAAGTATATAATATATATAAAGTATGGTATATGTAAAATTGGGACTTTATACTTTGATCAAACAAAAATGGAAAAATACCTTTTGATCTCCATTTTCTCACCAGTTTATAACCCTAAACAAATTATTAAATATGTGTATACTTGAATTGCTTCATTTTCCTGTAAAATTAATGGTATTAAACTCCCCAAGGATTTACCCTGAATAATTAAAGCAAATGCAAAACTTTATGCAAAATTCATAGAAAAGTTTTAATATGTGATGTGTTCTGAAGTCATGAAATAAAGAATATTTGTGTATATAATAACTGATAGACTCTTCTCAGCATCAAATCATTCTTGTCAAAGTCAACTACTGCATTTCTGTTTCTTTTGAGGCAATAAACATAGAGATACTTATGCAATCTAATCTGTATTTTGTGCTACTAGAATATGTTATCCTTTAAATTACTGTGTTCTCCCAGAATAGATTAATATAATTTTGGATACAATGCAAAATTCTTTTTATGGTGGTCTTTGTCAAATACCAAAAGGGCTACCAAAGCTATGAATACTACAAACTAAACATGCTCTAGAAGAGACTGCCCCCTTGTGCAAATCAATAACATCCAACAGATTCAGAAAACTAGTTCCAACACTGGGAGCACCCAGGTTTCTAAAAAGGTCTGGATCTTTCTGTGTTTTGATTTCAACAGCTTATATTTAAAGTGGTGACTTTTAAAGAAAACTAAATTGAACAGTATGTTAAGCCCATAAGACATGACTAATTTATGACATTCAGTAGCAAATGTCAACATAATTCCTAACACTTAACTCTCATCAATACAAGCTGCTCAAGTGCTTATAGGCTAAGTCCATAGAGATAAGTAATTTTCTGATCTGTAAGTTCTATGACAAAACATAAATCCAAGAGCAAAGAAACCTGTACATTTCAGAGAAAAGTAGAAAAATAATGAAGCAGACTATGGCGGCTTGTTTTAAGATATATATACAATTCATCCAAGTATTTAAGTATTTTCTTCTGAAATCCTGGAAAATAAAAACTTTTAAAAAATTTGGTATATGATCCAATGTCTCCTTATAAGGCTTCTTTATATGTAAGTGGTAACAGGCCATTCAAACATAAGTCATTATCAGCATTATTATTATTATTATTTGTATTTTTTGAGACAGAATCTCAGTCTGTCACCCAGGCTGGAGTACTGTGGTGCAGTCTCAGCTCACTGCAACCTCCACCTCCTGGGTTCAAGCAATTCTCCTGCCTCAGCCTCCCAAGTAGCTGGGATTACAGGTACCTGCCACCACGCCCAGCTAATTTTTTGGTATTTTTTGTAGAGATGGGGTTTCAACATTTTGGCCAGGCTCGTCTTGAACTCCTGACCTTATGATCCACCTGCCTTGGCCTCCCAAAGTGCTGGGTTTACAGCATGAGCCACCGCACCCAGATTTATTTTTACTAATAACCTGTAGTATTGGACCAAAGCTTTAGAGCAAGACTTGCTGAGGGAAAGAACACACTAAGGCAATAAAAAACATATTAAGGTAACAATTAAGTGATGTGAAATACTCAAGAGCACAAGGTCTTTCCTCATTATGGTCAGAATATTTGCAATTTCTTTTCTATTAAAAAGAGTCAGAAGAACAAAATGAATTAGAATGGATAAAGCACATACTATGATAAACATAATAAAATGTTTGTTACATAAGTAAATAAATTAATAAACATGGAAAACCACATAATGCACATGCATTCAATACTACCTACTTTTGAAGGTGGTCATGCTTTTTCAAAAATAGCTCAGTTCTTCTGTTGTTTACTCCAGACCCACTTTTATATGGCCTGGGACAAAAGAGAAAATTTAAAAAAATTTTTGGGTTGGATGTGGTGTCTCATGCCTATAATCCTAGCACTTTGGGAGGCCCAGGTGGGCAGATCAAGAGGTCAAGAGATTGAGACCATCCTGGCCAACATGGTGAAACCCCATCTCTACTAAAATTACAAAAATTAGCTGAGAATGGTGGCACATGCCTGTACTCCCAGCTACTCGGGAGGCTGAGGCAGGAGAATCGCTTGAACCTGGGAGGCAGAGCTTGTAATGAGCCAAGATCATGAAACTGCACTCCAGCCTGGTGACAGAGTGAGACTCCATCAAAAAAAATATTTGGCAGAGAATACAAAATCAGATTAACTGACTGACCCTAGTGATCTTGAAAGTAGATAAAGTGAGCCTCTTCATAGCTGTGAATGAACAATAAAAGTGCATAATCTTTTTCCTTTTGCCCTAAAAAATGATATCTATTGGCTGGGCATTGTGGCTCATGCCTGTAATCCCAGCACTTTGGGAGGCTAAGATGGGCAGCTCACAAGTTCAGGAGACTGAGACCATCCTGGGCAATACAGTGAAACCCCGTCTCTACTAAAAATACAAAAATTAGCTGGGTGTGGTGACATGTGCCTGTATTCCCAGCTACTCGGGAGGCTGAGGCAGGAGAATGGCTTGAACCCAGGAGGTGGAGGTTGCAGTGAGCCAGGATCATGCCACTGTACTCCAGCCTAGTGACAGAGCGAGACTCCATCTCAAAAAAAAAAAGATATCTATTATAAACAGATAAATATTATGCCTCTCTATTTTAGTTCTAACAGTTTACTATGTTTTTCACCAAAATAACTCAACGTTCTGAAACAAACAAACAAAAAATCTTACTTTTCCTTTGTCTATTACCTCTGATATCTTCATTTTCTCCAGGTGGAAGTAAAACATAGCACTGATTTAGTATCTAGCACATGGGGTGGGAAAGCAGTTGAAATGGAATGTTTTCCTTCACAATAGTGCATGCAGTCCACCAACTGAAGCCTAAGAAACACTGAAATCAAGTGAAGAATTTTTTTTGACAGTGTCTCAGTTTGTCACCTAGGCTAGAGTGCAGTGGCACAGTCTTGGCTCACTGCAGCCTTCTCAACCTCCCAGGTTCAAGTGATCCTCCTGTCTCAGGCCTGCAAGTAGCTGGGAGTACAGGAGCATGCCACCATGCCCACCTAATTTTTGAATTTTTGGTAGAGATGAGGTTTCACCACATTCCCCTTGCTGGTCTTGAACTCCTGAAATCAAGCAATCCACCTGCCTTGGCCTCCCAAAGTGCTGGGATTACAGATGTGAGCCACTGCGCCCGGCCTCAAATTTTTAAAATTCAAGTTAACCATACAAATACTTAATAAGACAAAAGAGAGTCATGCTGTTAAAACAGAAATACTGACTGAGATGCAGGGCTACTGTGCAAAGCACAGGAGAAAACACCACCGAAGAAAGCAGGATGATATAACGAAGAACACACTGGACTTGGGAGACTGATGACTTGGATTTAAATCTATACTCCATCATTTCATAGCCGCTTCACTTAGACAAGTGTCTCAATACTTAGTTTTGTAAAATGAGACTGATAATTTCTATGTTAACCAAAAGATTGTTATGAAGCCAAAAAATATAATACATAAAAATACTGTGTAAATTTATATATACACACACACACACACATACACATAATGTTAGGTACTATTATCATCTCATCTCACTAATCGTATTCTGCCTTGGATTATACTAACTTGAGTACCTGCCTTACTTTCCTCTAGCACCTGGATTATAAACTCCTATGGGGCCACATTGGTCTTTTCATTTCTGCATTCTACTGTGACTAATTCAGAGTTGGTACTCAGGAGCTAGTTTAAGGAATACACAAACATATCTTTTATGGCCATTTTCCAAAAAGCAACTTATTACAATGGGTTGCATTCTAGTGATTCCAAAACATTGTGTGTGTGGGGTGCTCAATGTCTATACATTAAAGGTCATCCCCTACACAGGTTCTCAATGCATTCCTCAAAATGTATAAGTAAATGGACTGTATGGAAATTAAACAAAAGGCTTGAGGCTGGGTGCAGTGGCTCACACCTGTAATCCCAGCACTTTGGGAGGCCAAGGAGGGCCAATCACGAGGTCAGGAGATCGAGACTATCCTGGCTAACATGGTGAAACCCCGTCTCTACTAAAAATACAAAAAATTAGCTAGACGTGGTGGTGGGCACCTGTAGTCCCCACTACTCAGGAGGCTGAGGCAGGAGAATGGCGTGAACCCAGGAGGTGGAGCTTGCAGTGAGCTAAGATCGTGCCACTGCACTCCAGCCTGGGTGACAGGGCGAGACTCTGTCTCAAAAAACGAATGAACAAAAACAAAAGGGTTACATGTCCTCACAGATTGAAAAATCTTACAACTGTCTTACTGTTGAACCTGTTACAACAGTATAAAGGATCTCTAGGGAAGTGTTTCTGAGAGTACACATAATATATAGTTTATGATCAATGTATATCATAGTTTATGAAACTTATCACATAATGCATCACAAGAGAGACGATGACAGGTATCATTAGATGGCTCCAAATTGGAAAGTCTTCAGCTTCAATGAGATGCCCATGGGACTTAACATTGTCAGTAGTGTTCAGTTGTGAAAAAGTTTCCAAAAATGTGTATGAAATGCTAGAATAGATCATTAAAGGAGAGAGGAAATGACCTCACCTAAAAAATATTTAAAATTATAGATTGAGATCAGCATAAAAATGTTGAGAGTCCTTAAATAATTTAACATTAAGGCTATGAGTTTGTGTATGTATTATAGTTTATAATATATAATTGTTGGGACAAGGGAGGGGGCAGAGATAGGTGATAATCAGGAAGAGAAACATGGAAAGCTTCAGTTACTGATAATGTTGTAATTTTAAAAAATTTATTTTCTTTGACTTATCTGCAGAGGATCATAAAAGTAACATTATAATTCTTAGGGTGCATGGTAAAAGATCAGGGAACCATGATGATACCATCTAAGCTGGACTTGGAATTAAGGCAGGAAAGTCAAAGCTGGCAGGAGCCAATGATAAAATAAGGGGAAGCCTGAGATAAAAATGGAAAAGTAGATTAGGATGACATTGTAGCAGCAATGCTTAAAAGACAGTGAAATGGGAATTGGAAACCCTGAAATCTCAACTATGGTTCTGCCACTCAATTTGTAATGAACTGTGAACATATCCTAAAGCCAAATCTGAATAAATATTCTACAAAATAATATAAAAGGCAACTTACTCAATTTTTTTTTGTACTGATCCCATGAGATTCTCCCTTTCCCATATTGCCATAAAGTTTGCTTTGGTTTTATGGAATTCATGTGTATAATCCTGTAATAAATCAACATCCAGTCTCAACATAAGCTGATTATTGGATTTTCATCTCACTGAACCAGTTATGTATTGTCATCACACTGTAAATTTCTGTCAGGAAAACTGCTGTTTAAGAAATCAAATGAACCAAGGGTAAAAATAACTTTACAATTACTTTTCTGAAGAGTGATCAACTTCTTTCAAATGAAAATAATTCCGTGTTAGGAAAACAGTGCCATTAAATCACTATCCTTTGTATCTCCCAGTACTTTGTCTTATGATGCAGAATTAGGAAGAAAAAAGTTCCCAAACAAAATAACTTCAAAGAGCCTAGGAGAAAACTTGATAAGCTCTTTCTACTTAATAGTGCACCTTATAGAGCTTATTTTCAAATTTCATCATTTTGGAGCTCTCCCAATAAATTTAATCCCTAAACTAATCAAAAAAGAACAGAACCAAGATAATTGTAAAGCACAAAATAATCTTTAAACATTTTCCCTTATTTTTGTACCACTGTATTTTAAAAAGATATTAAGAATATTCACTACTTTTTAAAAATTCAGACTGCCAGGGGTGGCAGCACTATTGGGAAGCCAAGGTGGGTGGATCACTTGAGGTCAGGAGTTTGAGACCAGCCTGGCCAATATGGGGAAACTCCACCTCTACTAAAAATACAAAAATTAGCTGGGCATGTTGGCAGCTCTAATCCTGTGCCTCAGCCTCCCGAGTGGCTGGGATTACAGGTATGCACCACCATGCCCTACTAATTTATTTTATATTTTTAGTAGAGATGGGGTTTTGCCATGTTGGCCAGGCTGGTCTCGAACTCCTGACCTCCAGTGATCCACCCATCTCGGCCTGCCAAAGTGCTGGGATTACAGGCGTAAGCCACTGTACCCAGTTGCAAATATTTTTAATATTGAGAAAATTCAGCAACTATTTCTTTCTTTTCTTTTCTTTCCTTTTCTTTTCTTCTTTCTTTCTTTATTTTTCTTTTTTTCAGATGACATTTCACTCTTGTTGCCCAGGCAGGAGTGCAATGACACCAACTTGGCTCACTGAAACCTCTGCCTCCTGAGGTCAAGTGATTCTCCTGCCTCAGCCTCCTGAGTAGCCAGGATTACAGCTGCCACCATGTCTGGCTAATTTTTTGTAATTTTTAGCAGAGATGGGCACTGAAACCAGCTCAGTCATGGAGACTCCAACCCAGCAGCACTAGATGAATAAAAACACAGACACAGAGTGCCAAGTGGGAACAGGGGCTAACAGCCTTCAGAGCTGACAGCCTTGAACAGAATTTGACCCTTCTATTTATTGACAGTAAGACTGTGATAAACATCATTTCTGCAGTTTATAGATTAACTGAAAGTATTCTTTACAGAGAACAAAGGGACAGGCTCTGGCTTGTTATCTGCAGCAGGGACATGTCCTTAAGGCACAGACCACTCATGCAATTGTTTGTGGTTTAGGAATGCCTTGAGTGGTTTTCTATCCTGGGTGGGCCAGATGTTCCTTGCCCTCATTCCGGTAAACCAGCAACCTCCAGCATGAGCATCATAGCCATCATGAGCACGTCACAGTGCTGCAGAAATCTGTTTATGGCCAGTCTTGGGGCCTGTTCCCAGCGTGTCCCCCTTTTTGTTTTTTTCAGGGCAATAAAAACAAAGATGGCTTTATCAAGGTGAGCTACTTCTTGCAGGAGTTGGGATCCGCATTTGCAGACTACACAAAGACAAACAACACAGGTTAATAACACAACCATCATAGAAGTCACAGAGCCTCCAAGTGTTTTTATCCATTTTGAAGGATTTATGGCTGCCAATCCATCTGTAATTCCTTCAAGCACTCCAGTTCCTGGCATTAAGGTCAAGTGTCCCTGGGATGCTTGAAATATTTGTTCTGTTAATTTTGCAACATCCAAAGACAAGTTTGTAGAGTGTCCTTCTAGATGCTTTTTTATTCTTCCCCATTCATGCTCTGATTCATTATAAGGGTGAGGAGTGATACAAAAGTTAGAAGTATTCCAGTAGCATTTTAGCTGCATTCTATATTCCAAACTATCTGCTCAATCTCCCAGCCACATTACAGTTTGATGGAGATCATTGATTTGATTAACTATCTTTTGGTCTATTTTAGTTTGAGAGTTACACAGCAGAGTAGAATTCTTTCGCCATTTATTTACAAAATCTGCTGTGCACTGATGAATGTAGCACAACTCTAGCTGCTGCAGCAGTAGCTGTGACAGTGATCAGTCCCATAATAATCAAGATTAAAGTAGCAATGAATTGTCAAGAGTGTCTCAGAATTTTCTGGAGAATTTCAGTAATAATATGTACAGAGGGAGAGGCTTTCCAAGGACAGGAAACCTTCACCAGTAACCATACTCGTTCTCAAGCACTCTCTACTAGAATAGAATGATTAGTATTAAACAAGGAGAGCTCACACAAGAGAACAATCTACATTTCTGGAAAGTTACATGATAATTAGGGATGCCAAACTTTAGATTGCCCATTACCAACAGGAAAGGAGGATGAACACAACTTTGTATCCAAATAGTATTGTTTCAACAAGTTCCAAAATGTAATTAGGATTATAATGTGAATGGCATGGCATATTTTTCTTCCCAAACCTTGATCTTATCAAGATCATTTGAAGTTGAGGTGCCACTATACTGCCATGTTTCCAGATAATAGGAAATCTTGCCATACTTCTTATCATTTCTACCAACTGATCATTTTGTTGAGACCAGCTGAACATAGTGTGGCCATCACACGCAGACTGAGAGGTGCAATTCATGCTAAACATCCCCTTAGGGGACCAATCAATAATGATTCCATAGGAATCATTGTGCAGCACCTCTGCCTGTTGTGCAGCACCTCTGCAATGTAACCTTCTCAAACAAGTATGTTCATTATTTCTAACCAGGTCCAATTCTGTTTACAAATAGGTTTTTGAGGGTGGCATACCTCAATTACAGGAGCAGATTCATTATGGTAAATACTGAGACCAGAAAGCATGTAAAAGTGCATCATAGAGTGATTATGTCCAGGCATTATTGCCAGCCAAGATTGATAGTGAGGGGGTAGGCAACTAGTGGCCTTTCCTAAACAGATAGGCAGATATTCAAATCCTAAAGAAATATGCATAACAGTTCCTTCCTCATGTGGGTGAGATGGACCTCTATCATCTGTAGGACCAGGCATCCAAGAGCTATCTTTAGTGTATACCTCCAATGGGGGGTCCAGCCAAGTTACAGGCCATAGAAGTGGTGGAAAACGTAGATGTGCCCATAAGTATAATTGTTCTCTGTGTCAGCCCTTGCTGAAGGAATACTTATGGCAATGGTAATCACAGCTATCATAGCTATCACTAAATTACTCATTGTGACGGGTTGTCCCACTTTCCTCAGGTTTTCTTCCACCATCTGCGACAGCTTCTTGATCTGTCCGCAGGTAGGTGGCTGCATTAGACAGGGATTGCTCGTGACAGTTGGGGTCCTCCTCAGCATCAACTTGGACAACGCTGCCACCAGTTGGTCTTTGGGATCCTCCCAAAACCTTTTCCTTGGTATCTGGCTCATAGTAGGGCTTTAGATGTCTCAATGGCACCCAAATTGGCTATTGATTTTGTCCTGGAGAAACACAAGCATAACCTCCGCCTCATGTTATTATTTTACCTGTTTCACAATGTTTTGTTATTGGGCCTTTCCACCAAACCCATTTTTCCACTTCTGCTTTTGTAGCTGGCTTCTGTAAATGTTGTTCAGCTGCTAATAACAATCAGCCTTTAGGCAGGCTCAAAAAATTTAAAGTTAATAATGCTAGATTTAGTTGCATGTGTGGAGTCCTATAGTTACTGTCTCCTCCTTTCTGTTTTTGCAACTGCTGTTTCAGGGAGAGATTCATTCTTTCAACTATGGCTTGTCCTTGAGAATTATATGGGATATTAGTAATGTGTTTAACATTCCATATGGAGAAAAATGTAGCTAGAGCTTGGCTAGTAGAGCCTGGGGCATTATCTGTTTTAATAGAAGCTAGAATGCCCATCACTGCAAAGCACTGCAAAAGGTGACATTTAATACAGGAAGAAGACTCTCCTGATTGGCGTGCAGCCCAGACAAAGTGAGAAAAGGTGTCCACACATACATGTACATAAACTAGTCTCCCAAATGAGGGAACATGAGTGACATCCATTTGCCAAAGAGAATTAGGTTCCAATCCTTGAGGATTAACTCCTCCTGTAAAAGATGAGGAATGCACCATTTAGCAAGTTGGGCATTGCTGGATAATAGCTTTATCTTCTTTCCATGTAATGCTTTATCTGTGTTTGAGACCAGAGACATTAACATGGATTAAATTGTGAAAGTGTCTAGCATTAGATATTGCAGTAGCAACTAGGCGATTGGCCATTTGATTCCTTGCAGTCAAAGGTCCTGGAAGAGGTGTATGAGCCCTAATGTGAGTGATGTAAAAAAGGGTTCATTATACTTCCAACTGCTCTTGCAATTGGGTAAATAAAGTCATCAGTTGCTCATCTGTGTGGAATCATAGCTGAGCATTTTCAACTAACTCTGTAGAATGAACCACATATGAAGAATAAGAAATCACATTAATAGGCATATTAAAAGCAGTCAATACCTCAATTACAGCTACAAGCTCTGCTTTTTGAGCTGAAGTATAGGGCGTCTGAAAAACTTTACCTTTTTATCCAGAATAAGAGGCTTTACCATTACTAGACCCATCTGTGAAGACATTCTCAGCACCTTCAATTGGTTTGAATTTAGTTATTTTAGGGAGAATCCAATTAGTTAATTTCAAAAATTGAAAGAGTTTCATTTTAGGAAAATGGTTATTGAGAATACTCACAAAGTCAGCTAAATGGATTTGCCAAGTAAGACTATTTATAAAAGTTTGCTATATTTGTGCCTTCATGAGGGGGACAATAACTTTTCCAGGATCATATCCATGTAATTAAACAATCCAAGTTCTCCCATTTCCTATCATAGTAGCGATTTGATCCAAATAAGGAGTCAAAGTCCGTGAATTAGTATGTGGAAGAAAAAGTCACTCTACAAGATCTTGCTCTTGAACAATAACACCATTAGGTGAATGCTGAGCTGAAAAAATTAGCAAATCTATAGTCTTCTCTGGATCTATTCTATTTATTTGGGCCTTATGGACTTGATTTTTGATTAGCTACAGCTCTGCCTCAGCTTCTTTTGTTAATTTCCGAGGGCTTGTGAGACTAGGATCTCCTCTAAGGATAGAAAGCAGATTACTCATGGCATAAGTAGGAATGCCTAGAATGGGTCATATCCAATGAATGTCCCCTAGTAATTTTTGAAAGTCATTCAATGTTTTCAATTGATCCCTACATATGGTTACTTTCTGTGGCACTATTGTAGTGTCATTTACTAAGGTCCCCAAGTAGGAGTAAGGAGTAGTAGTCTGAATTTTGTCAGGAGCTATAATTAAACTGGCATGAGAAATCGAATTTTGAAAGTGATCATAACATTGGAGTAATATTTCTCGAGTGGGGGCAGCACAAAGAATATCGTCCATACAATGAATAATGTAACACTGTGAAAATCTTTTATGAGTAGGTTCAATTTCTTGCCCTACGTAAGTCTGGAAAATGGTTGGACTGTTTAATATGCCTTGTGGCAACACCTTCCAGTGAAAATGCTTAGCAGGCTGCAGGTTGTTACCACAGGAATCGTAAATGCAAACCATTCACAGTCCTGCTCAGCTAAGGTGATAGTAAAGAAACAGTCTTTTAAATCTATGACTATTAAAGGCCAATTTTTGGAATCATAGCAGGAGAAGGCAGTCCTGGCTGTAATGCCCCCATAGGTTGTATAACTGAATTAATGGCCTTTAAGTCAGTTAACATTCTCCATTTACCTGATTTTTTTGTTAATTATGAAAACTGAGAAATTCCAAGAGGAGAGCATTGGAGCTATATGTCCCTTTTGAAGCTGTTCTTTAACGAGTTCATTTAAAGCCTCCAGTTTCTCTTTATTCAGTGGCCATTGTTTTATCCATATTGGCTTGTCTGTCAGCCATTTTAATGAGATAGGCTCTGGAGGCTTAACAATGACCGCCATCAAAAATGGTATCCTAAGCCTTGGCAGGAACTTTGTCTTTCTGCTTGAAGTAATTCCTTCAAACCTTGCAAATATTTTCCTACACACAAACCAGAGACATACCCCATTTCATGCATCATATGTTGGCTTTGAGGGCTGTATAATTGCTCAGGAATTAAAACTTGTGCTCCCCATTGTTGTAATAAATCTCTCTCCCATAAATTTATAGGTACAGAAGTTACAATTTGTTGAATAGTCCCAGGTTGTCCATTGGGCCCTTCACAATACAAAATATAACTACTTTGATATACTTCAGGGGCTTTACCAACTCCAAATATGTTAAATTGAGTGGGTTGAATTGGCCACATGGATGGCCAGTGCTGTAGATAAATGATTGAAATGTCTGCTCCTGTATCTACCAAACCTTTAAATTTCTTTCCCTGAATAGTTATTTCAGAGGTAGGACACTTATCAGTAATTTGATTTACCCAGTAGGTGGCTTTCCCTTACTTATTTGTACTGCCAAATCCCCCTGTTCTTTTAGTTTCACTTTTTCCTAGTCCCACATACGGTAAAATCAGAAGTTGCACTATATGCTCTCCCAGTTCTGCCTTCCAAGGAATGGAGGTAGATATAATGATTCTAATTTCCCCATTACAATCCAAGTCAATTACTCCTGTATGAACCTGCACTCCTTTTAAATTTAAACTAGATCTTCCAAGAAGTAGTCCTACCTTTCCTTCTGGCAGATGTCTGCAGATTTCTGTTGGTATTTTCTACGGTGGCTCTCCAGGCAGGAGACTCACAGCCTTGGTGCAACACAGATCTACTGTGGCACTAACAGCTGTGGTGGGGAACAAGCATTGTACAGGGGTGAGGGAGTGGCCTGAGCCACGAATGCTCTGGTTTGGAATGGGGCCTGGGATGGACCCCTCATGGCATATACCAAAACTGGGTTTCCATCCTTATCAAATTTAGAATGACACTGATTGGCCTAATGCTTTCCTTTTTTACACTTTGGGCATAGACCTGGTTCAGCAGTTTTCTTTTTTCCAAAACTGGGCAGTTGGACCCTCTGATTTTTTCTACATTCTCTTTGTATTCCCATGTTTCCCACAGTTGAAACGAGCTCCAGGAAATGGAGCATTTCCTTTACCCACTCTCAGTCCTGCCATGGCTTGTGCCAACAGAGTAGCTTTATGCAGATTACCTTCAATACTGTCAAAGGCCTTGATATAATCAACCAAATGTTGTTGTGGGAAGTCAGGGACCCCAAACAGAGGGACTGGCTGAAGCCACCACAGAAGAACATAAATTGTGAAGATTTCATGGACATTTATTAGTTCCCCAAATTAATACTTTTATAATTTCTTACACCTGTCTTTACTGCAATCTCTGAACATAAATTGTGAAGATTTCATGGACATTTATCACTTCCCCAATCAATACTCTTATAATTTCCAATGGCTGTCTTTACTTTAATCTCTTAATCCCATCATCTTCATAAGCTGAGGATGTATGTCACCTCAGCACCCTGTGATGATTGCATTATCTGTACAAATTGTTTGTAAGACATGTGTGTTTGAACAATATGAAATCTGGGCATCCTAAAAGAATGGGATAACAGTGATTTTCAGAGAACAAGAGAGATAACCATAAGGTCTGACTGCCTGTGGGGCTGGGCAGAACAGAGTCATATTTCTCTTCTTGCAAAAGCAAATAGGAGAAATATCACTGAATTCTTTTTCTCAGCAAGGAACAGCTCTGGGAAAAGTATGCATTCCCAGGGGAGGTCTCTAAAATGGCCACTCTGGGAGTGTCTTTCTTATGCAGTTGTAGATAAGGGATGAAATACGCCCAGTCTCCTGCAATGCCCCCAGGATTGCTAGGATTGGGAAATTCCAGCCTGGTGAAATTCTAGTCAGAGAAGTTGTCTGCTCTGAAACCCTGTTTCGGGTTAAGATATTTATCAATGACAATGTGTGCACAGTGAGATGTGAAACCTTATCAGCAATTCTAATTTCACCCTGGCCTTGTGATCTCACTCTGCCCTCATTTGCCTTGGGATATTTTATTGCCCTATGAGTCATGTGATCTCTGTGACCCACTCCCTATTCGTACACTCCCTCCCCTTTTGAAATCCCTTATAAAAACTAGCTGGTTTTGCGGCTCAGGTGGGCATCGCAGAACCTGCCAACATGTGATGTCACCCCCAGAGGCCCAGCTGTAAAATTTCTCTGTTTTGCACTCTTTCTCTTTATTTCTCAGACTGGCCGACACTTAGGGAAAATAGAAAGGAACCTATGTTGACATATTTGGGGCTGGTTCCCCCGATATCTGGCACCCAGCGTGGTTTTTCTTTTTTCCTAAGTGCATGTGGGAACCCAATTCCCTTTGATAGGTGGGGAGAAACGTCATCGGTTCGGCCCAAGGAAACCCTTGTTTGACTCCCTGACAACTGGTGAGTAGTCTGTGTATGGTCCGGGTTAACTAAGGGCCACATGGAGTCTAAACTTCATGCTTATCTCTGCTATATTAAACTCCTGTAAAAACAGGGCAGTGTCTGAGTAACCATGGAAAATATGGTCACTGTATTCAGGGCAGTGGAAGAACACTGTCCTTGGTTTCCTGAAAAAGGAACCTTAGTTGTAGAACTATGGGATCATGTTGGCACAACATTCCAGGAACTGGTCTCAACAGGAAATTATGTTCCCATCACTGTTTGGGGTGATTGGGCCTTGGTATGTGCCATCCTAATGACATACCAATCCCGTGACCCCCTACAGTTACCACAGTTTTCTGAATCTGATGACCCTCCACCTCTTCCTCAACCTTCCTCTCCTACACAGCCTTTGTTAACTGATCAGCCTCTTCCTTTGCCTACTTCTCCCCCAATTAATGATGCTGACAATTCAATATCTAACTCTGGTGACTTTGGCTTAATGTCACCCCTCAATGACCTTATTTCTTTTCACAAAGAACCGGTACTTGTAGCTCCTGCGGCCCCAACTCAGACAGCCCAGGACCATATATATGCTAATTCTTCTCTCTTCAAACCTCCAGAGTCAGCTAATGGCTCTGGGACCAAACTACAATTTACCTATAATTATTCAGGCCCTCCCCCATCCACTGCAGCCCCTCACCCTCTGGTCATTTCGGTTCCTCAACCAGTCACTTTGCCATCCACTCAGCCTGCTTCTCTGTGCCCTTCTTCACACATGGACGCCAGTAATCACCAGTATACTTCTGCTCCTTCTGCTCCTTCTGCTCCCCAAATGCCACTTTCTCACACTCTCATTCTGGTCCGGCCCCCTCACCCTCAGTTTCCCTAATCTACACATGCTTTTCCTGTCACTTCTATGCCAATTCCGTCTCAGATGCCTACTCTTGAAACTTCAATGCAATGCTTATTATGCCAAAATAAAGAAACAAGTGGATTAGATGTGCAGGCTTATCCAGTCTTGCTAGAACCTCCCAACTTCCAAGGGGTACAAATGTATCATTATGTACCTCTCAATCTTACCTTTTTAAAAGAATTTAAGGATGTTTGTACTCAGCATGGCCCTACTTCTCGTTATGTTAAAATCGTATTGAATGCAAATCAAAACCACAATGAGTTACCATCTCACACCAGTTAGAATGGCAATCATTAAAATTCAGGAAACAACAGGTGCTGGAGAGGATGTGGAGAAATAAGAACACTTTTACACTGTTGGTGGGACTGTAAACTAGTTCAACCATTGTGGAAGTCAGTGTGGTGATTCCTCAGGGATCTAGAACTAGAAATACCATTTGACCCAGCCATCCCATTCCTGGGTATATACCCAAAGGACTATAAATCATGCTGCTATAAAGACACATGCACACGTATGTTTATTGTGGCACTATTCACAATAGCAAAGACTTGGAACCAACCCAAATGTCCAACAATGATAGACTGGATTAAGAAAATGTGGCACATATACACTATGGAATACTATGCAGACATAAAAAAGGATGAGTTCATGTCCTTTGTAGGGACATGGATGAAATTGGAAATCATCATTCTCAGTAAACTATCACAAGAACAAAAAACCAAACACCGCATGTTCTCACTCATACGTGGGAATTGAACAATGAGAACACATGGACACAGGAAGGGGAACATCACACTCTGGGGACTGTTATGGGGTGTGGGGAGGGGGAAGGGATAGCATTAGAAGATATACCTAATGCTAAATGATGAGTTAATGGGTGCAGCACACCAGCATGGCACATGTATACATATGTAACTAACCTGCACATTGTGCACATGTACCCTAAAACTTAAAGTATAATAATAATAAAATTAAAAAAATAAAATGGTATTACTAACTTTTTGTACTGAAGTCATTTTTCTTCCTTTAGACTGGGACCTTTTGGCAAAAGCTGTTCTAACCCTATCTCAGCATTTACAATTTCATACCTGGTGGTCAGAGGAGGCCTGTTTGCAGGCCCAGCTAAATCAGACTATTGGCATTCTAATTACTCAGGCTCACCTCACAGGCTCTGAAAGCTTCTCTGATACTTATGCCCAATTAAACTTTGATGCTCTTATCACAGAACAAGTAACAAAGGTGTGTATGAGAGCTTGGGATAAATTATGCGCCCCAGGCCAAGCTCCTGTTTCTTTTACTATGGTTAAACAAGGTCACACTGAATTATACCCTGATTTTTTAGCTAAATTACAAGATGCTGTTGAAAAATCTGTCTCTGACGAGC
The DNA here is from genome assembly GCF_028885655.2 of Pongo abelii. Classification (NCBI taxonomy): domain Eukaryota; kingdom Metazoa; phylum Chordata; class Mammalia; order Primates; family Hominidae; genus Pongo; species Pongo abelii. The sequence goes on along the minus strand of NC_072004.2, from coordinate 41,680,869 downwards.
ATGCTCAAGGTATTCTCCTTCCTATGTTAGCTTTTGAAAATGTGAACCATGAGTGTAAAATGGCCATGTGTTCCATCCAATGACAAAATTTACCTGATCGTGAGGTGTTGCCTGCATATACTAACGCTTGTGAAGGCATTGGATCAGACACCCACAAAGCTATTCTGTGGCCACAGGCCATGAAGGACACCAATCAAACTGGCCCCACTAATTCTTTTCTTGGAGCCTGCTGTAATTGCAGTCAACTTGGTCATATTCAGAAAAATTGCACTGTTAAAAACTTAAAAGTGACCAAGCTGGCTCAACAAACATGGCCAAATGCTGCTGCTACTGTTTGCCCACATTGTCACAAAGGTAAACATTGGGCAAGTACTTGCCACTCTAAGAATGATATAGATGGAAACCCCCTGCCACAAAACCAGGGAAACAGGAAGCGGGGCCAGTCCCAGGCCCCAATATCAAATGGGATGCTTCAGACTTAGACCAATGTTGTGTTTCTGCTTCAGGTGGTCCCAACGCAGCCCCCAGAACAAACAAATTTACCTACAGCAAACCCAGATGGGTCCTAGCCTCTCCTTCTGTCTCAGTACAATGCTTGTCCACCTCCACAGTAGGGCACGGGGCAGTCAATCTCTGTAGTACTATTCCTCTAAATTTACTACCTAACTCTTTGCCTTTAATTGTCCCCATGGGGGTCACTGGCCATTTACCTCAAGGTTCAGTGGCCCTGGTGTTAGGTAGAGCATCTACCTCTGCTAAAGTAATCACCATTCATACTGGTCTCATTAATTTTGATTCCATTGATGAGATTAAACTAATCAGGTCTGCCAAGGTTCCTGTTTTCATTCCATCCAGTGAATCAGTTGCTCAATTGCTTTTACTACTTAATATTGTTTTAAACAAAGGAGATAAGACATGTAGCCATGGGATTGGCTCTGGCGGTGAAAAGGCTGCTTATTGGATTAATGTAATTTCTAAACAATGGCCCACCTGCACCATACACATTCAAGGAAAAAAGTTCCACATAACTCTTATAGTGCTCCCAGTCAGCATATGATAGGAAACATGGGGTTTGTTCCTGGACTCAGTCCAAAACATGAAGGGATTACTAAACCCCTCCCAATTACTGTAAAAGAAGACAGGGCTGGTTTAGGTTATCCTTTTTAATGGCAGCCACTGCCATGCCTCCTGATCCTATCCCTTTACAATGGACAGTTTCTGAACAGTTACAACTTGGGAATGTGGAACCTTCTCTTTCCCCCTGGAATTCTCTTGTGTCTCTAGTAAAAAAGAAATCAGGCAAGTGGCAGATGGTGACCAATTTAAGGGCCATTAATGCTGTAATTAAACCTATGGGAGCCTTCCAACTCGGCATGCCTACCCCTGCTTTAATACCTAAAAATTGGTCTCTCACAGTTATTGATCTTAAATATTTTTTTATATTGATTTACATAAGTTGGATTGTGAAAAATTTGCTTTTACTGTACCATCCATCAATAATCAAGAGCCTACAGCTCATTATCAATGGAAAGTACTTCCTCAGGGAATGCTGAATAGCCCTACAATCTTCCAGCTTTATGTTGGACAAGTGCTTTCACCAGTTCAAGCCTAATTTCCCCAGGCCTATATTCTTCATTATATTGATGACATTTTAATTGCTACCCTCACTGATAAAGAATTAATTGACTGTTATCAAATTTTGAGCTGCTGTGTTACAGAGGCTGGATTACACATCACTCAGAATAAAATTCAACAGACCACTCCTGTTCAATATTTAGGAATGTTGGTCGATAATCAACGTGTTCAACCTCAAAAAGTTCAAATTAGGAGAGATTCTTTGAAAACTTTAATGACCTCCAAAAACTCTTGGGTAACATTAATTATTTAAGACCTACTTTAGCCATTCCAACCTATGCACTGTCTAACTTGTTTTCTATGCGTGGGGAGATTCCAATCTCTGCAGTCCCACGACTTTGATCCCTGAGGCTTCACTAGAACTGGAATTCATAGAGGAAGGAACCCAGACATCCCAGTTATCTAGAGTACAGCCATCTCAGCCTTTTCAGCTTCTCTTTTTCACTTCATTGCACTCCCCTACTGGACTAATAGGTCAACATAATGATTTAGTAGAGTGGTGTTTTCCTCCTCATTCTGTGTTGAAAACTTTGTCTGTTTATCTGGACCAAACGGCCACTCTAATTGGACAGGCACGGTGTAGAATACTTAAAATTTCCAGATTTGATCCGAATTTAATTGTAGTTCCTTTAAATCGGCTCAAAGTTCAAGCCACCTTTCAACATTCTGTACTGTGGCAAATTCACTTGGCTGATTTTATTGGCATTATTGACAATCATTATCCAAAAAACAAATCGTTTGATTTTATAAAAATGACGTCTTGGGTGGTCCCTCGATTAACCAAAGATCAGCCCACCATTACAGTGTTCACTGATGGCTCCAGTAATGGAAATGCTGGTGATGTAGGTCCTACAGACAAGCTTATTTCTACCCCTTATACCTCTGCTCAAAAGGCAGAGTTAATTGCTGTCATTACTGCCTTACAGGATTTCCCCAAACCTTTAAATATTGTCTCTGATTCTGCTTATGTTGTACATGCCACTAAAAATATAGAAATCACTACTATGAAACATATCGATAATTCTGAATTGGCTTCTTTATTTTCAAGGCTACAACAGGCAGTTTGCCAATGTAAACAGTAAACATCCTTTCTATATTACACATATTAGATCTCATACCACTTTGCCATGACCCATGTCTGCTGGTAACTATAAAGTTGACTGTTTGGTCTCTTTTGCAACCCAAGAAGCTCAGGAGTTCCATAATCTCACTTATATCAATGCTGCTGGATTAAAAGATAAATTTGCTGTCACCTGGAAGGAGACTAAGCTTATTGTTCACAGCTGCCCTCAGTGTCAGGTCTTTATACTTCCAAATCAGGAACCTGGTGTTAATCCCAGAGGCCTAACTCCTAATGATTTATGGCAAATGGATGTGGCTCATGTTAGCTCCTTTGGGAGACTTTCATATGCACATGCTTCTGTAGATACTTTCTCAGATTTTATCTGGGCTACTTGCCAAACAGGGGAAGGCATGGCCCATGTTAAAAAACATTTGTATTCTTGCTTTGCAGTTATGGGGCTTCCATATCAAATAAAGACAGACACCACCCCTGGGTATGTTAGTAAGGCTTTTGAGTTATTTATGCAACAATGGGGAATTTCCCATACTATCAGAATCCCTTACAATCCTCAGGGACAGGCTATAGTGCAATGGGTCCATTGCACCTTAAAAACTCAATTGCCCAAACAGTCTGAACAACAAAAACATAATTTAACTACCCCCCACTCCCAATTACATTTGGCATTGTTTACTTTAACTTTTTAAAATGCTCCTAAAGATAATAATCTAACTGCAGCCAAACACCATTATACAGGCAAAAGATGCTCCCTAAACGAAGGCAAGCCAGTGTTATGGAAAAACTCCCAAACTAATACCTAGGAACCTGGCACAATTATAACGTGGGGGAGAGGATATGCTTGTGTTTCACCAGGAGATCATCAATCCCCTGTCTGGGTGCCCACTAGGAGACTCAAGCTTTGTGTGAATACTGACAATGAAAACCACAGGGAAAAGACATCCACATCAGAGACCGCCCTCAGATGTGGTGAGATCTGTACCAACTCCTCAGAAGCTGGCACACCAAATCAAAATAAGACTGGTTCAATACTCCCTGATGGCAATGGAGACCCATCTAACTAATCCCACTTCTCCTAAATACCTTTCTTTTTCTCCTTACAAACCTAAAAATCTCACCATTTCTATTAGCCTGGAAATAACATCCCTCTGTTCTTCTCTTCCTCCTTCAGCACTGAATCTCACTTACAACAGGTTTTATTTAATGATTGTCCTCCTTATACTTTCTGTCTCACCAGTTTCCTCTCACACTGATTTACCTGCTACACAAAATTATTCTTGTTGGGCTTATGTGCCTTTTCCTCCACTTATTTGACCTCTCACCTGGATGGATGCTCCTGCAGAAATCTACACTAATGATAGTGTGTGGATGTCTGGAGCTACAGATGACCATTGTCCTGCTCAACCAGAAGAAGAAGGCACTGCATTTAATGTTACTATGGGTTATAGATACCCCTCTCTGTGCCTCAGACATGCATCTGGTTGTATCCATCTAGAAACCCAAATCTGGGCTGCTTATCTTCCGGAGAGATCAGCTACAGAGAAACCAGGACATTTGTTCTCCAGCCTCTCCCTTTCTCCTTTAAAATAAATGAAAGGGGAAGTAATGGGAGGCACCCCATACTTTCAATATAAACCTGCAGGAAAACCATGCCCTACAAATTTTGAGGGCCCACTTAAAACTTTAATTTGGGAAGATTGTGTTAACCCACATGCAGTAATATTAAAAAATGACTCACATGGTTTAGTAATAGACTGGGCACCAAAGGGCTATTTAAAAAACAATTGTTCCCCTGGGGGAAGGGAATGCCTGGAAGCTACTTATTTTATTTCTTATTGGGAGAATGAGAATCATCATTCTATTTGCATAGGAGGTTCAGCTCATTCTTTCCCTTAAAATGGGAAGATAAAGGCATTGCCCTCCTGAGGCCTTGTATGATATTCCCCATTCTAAGCCCAGAACACCCAGAACTTTGGAAATTGGCTATTACCATGTCTGGACTGTGAGTATGGGAAGGGGAAACTTTTCTGTCTATTGTCCCCACTACCGTCCCTCTCCCTCAGTATCAATGTAGATCCAGACATTTTGCTTTGCTTACCTCCAACCTGACTGTTCCCATACAGAGTTGTGTTAAGCCTCCTTACATGCTGTTAGTGGGAAATATCAAAATTTGGACTAACAATCAAACTGTCCAATGCATTGAATGTCATTTATACACTTGTATTAACTCCCATTTTGACTCCAGGAAAAGTGTAATGTTTGTTTGAGCTCGAGAAGGAATCTGGATTCTGGTAACTTTGCCCAGACCTTGGGAATCCTCTCCCTCCACACATTTAATTAATGAAGTGTTACAGCAAATTATAAAAAGATCTAAGATATTTGTCTTCACTTTAAATGCTGTGATCATGGGCCTAATTAGTCACTGCAATGGCCACCACTGCTGGAATGGTGTTATATCAGTGTATTCAAATGGCTCATTTTGTTAATGATTTGCAAGCCACTTCCACCCAAATGTGGAATTCTCAGCAAAGCATTGATCAAAAATTGACTAATCAAATTAATGATTTAAGATAGACTGTTGTTTGGCTTGGAGATTGGGTAGTGAGTCTCGAACATCGCATGCAAATGCAGTGTGATTGGAACACTTCTGATTTCTAGATTACACCATATTCCTACAGTGAGACTGATCATTCATGGAAAATGGTCAAAGGACACCTTCTCGATAGGGAAGACAATTTATCATTGGACATAACTAAATTAAAGAAACAAATTTTTGAAGCCTCTCAAGCTCATTTATCCATTGTGCCTGGAGCTGAGGCATTAGATCAGGTGTCAGAAAATCTTTCTGGACTAAACCCCATGACTTGGATTAGGTCAACTACGGACTCCACTGTAGTAAATTTTGGAATTATGTTTCTCCATTTAATCAGCTTGTCTTTAGTGTGTCGGACCAGTAAAAGAATCCTGAGTCAAAATTGAGAGAATGAACAAGCCTTCATTGCCATGGCACATTTATATCAAAGGAAAGGGAGAGATGTTGCAGGAAGTCAGGGACCCCAAATGGAGGGACCGGCTGAAGCCACCACAGAACATAAATTGTGAAGATTTCATGGACATTTATTAGTTCCCCAAATTAATACTTTTATAATTTCTTATGCTTGTCTTTACTGCAATCTCTGAACATAAATTGTGATGATTTCATGGACATTTATCACTTCCCCAATCAATACTCTTATAATTTCCAGTGGCTGTCTTTACTCTAATCTCTTAATCCCATCATCTTCATAAGCTGGGGATGTGTGTCACTTCAGCACCCTGTGATGATTGCATTATCTGTACAAATTGTTTGTAAGACATGTGTGTTTGAACAATATGAAATCTGGGCATCCTAAAAGAATGGGATAACAGTGATTTTCAGGAAACAAGAGAGATAACCATAAGGTCTGACTGCCTGTGGGGCTGGGCAGAACAGAGTCATATTTCTCTTCTTGCAAAAGCAAATAGGAGAAATATCACTGAATTCTTTTTCTCAGCAAGGAACAGCTCTGGGAAAAGTATGCATTCCCAGGGGGAGGTCTCTAAAATGGCCACTCTGGGAGTGTCTGTCTTATGCAGTTGTAGATAAGGGACGAAATACGCCGTGGTCTCCTGCAATGCCCCCAGGATTGCTAGGATTGGGAAATTCCAGCCTGGTGAAATTCTAGTCAGACCAGTTGTCTGCTCTCGAACCCTGTTTCCAGTTAGGATGTTTATCAGTGACAATGTGTGCACAGTGGGACATGAAACCTCATCAGCAATTCTAATTTCACCCTGGCCTTGTGATCTCGCTCTGCCCCCATTTGTCTTGTGACATTTTATTGCCCTATGAGGCATGGGATCTCTGTGACCCACTCCCTATTCATACACTCCCTCCCCTTTTGAAATCCCTAATAAAAACTAGCTGGTTTTGCAGCTCAGGTGGGCATCACGGAATCTGCCAACGTTTGATGTCACCCCTGGAGGCCCAGCTGTAAAATTTCTCCTTTTGTATTCTTTCTCTTTATTTCTTAGGGAAATAGAAAAGAACCTACATTGAAATATTGGGGGCTAGTTCCCCTGATAAAATGTGCTTTCCCTCTAATATATCACAGAGCAGCCTGGCACTCAGGATTATCATTGTTGAAAGCTAATAACTGCAACACTATATCCTGAGCAGCTGAATCTGCAATCACCTTTTTAAGAGACTCCTGAAACTGAGCTATAAAATCTGCATAAGGTTCTTTCAGCCCCTGCTTAATGGCACTAAAAGAAGGGTATTGTTCTCCACCTGAAGAGATTTTTTTCCCAAGCTCTAATGCACACTCCTCTAAACTGATCTACAGCATCATCCTGCATGACCACTTGTGCATCTAACACAGCCCAGCCACTGACTCCCAAAAGTTGGTCTGCAGTTATATTAATCAGAGGTTGAGCTTGTGCATTGCAGGCAGCTTGAGTAGAAGCTTCATCTGCCCACCAGGTCTTAAACTGTAAAAACTGAGCAGGAGTCAGACAGGCTTGAGTAAGAGCCTCTCAATCAATGGGGATCATCTGAATGGAGGTAGCAACATTCTTTAACAGACCCATCATGAAAGGAGAACCTGGTCCATCCTGATTGATATCTTGTTTAAACTCTTTGAGTAATTTAAAGGTAAAATGCTCAAATGTAGCCATAACATTCCCCTGTTGATCTGGGGGTGTATCCTGACAAAACTTCCAAGCCTCTAAATCACCCTCTCTTCTAGCTTGTTGAATTCCTGCCTGAATAGAACTGAAGGTGGTCACTTGCAGCACTGCTCAGTCACTGGGATGTCTTCTTTTCACCCAGTGTCCTCCAGAAAAGAAAGATTGGGAGGGTCAGGCCATTCTCTATCTTCAAGATATTGAGGGAGTGCCAAGGGGCAGGAACAAGCTTCCCCTTCTTGGGTCTGTTTAAGCAGTTGACAGATCTGTTCTTCTATCTCTTCCACAACACTATCACACTCCCCCTCTTCTTTGTCTCCTTCCTCCTCGTCTTCAGTGTGAAAAGGTCCCAAGGTGGAATGAATCAGAGCCCACACTGAACAGACAGTTATGGGAATATCCTCAGCACCATCCTTATATGCCCTCTTCAGTGTGCTACCTACTGTCTCCCAGAACTCTACCTCCATAGTTCCTCATTTTGGAAACCAGGGGCAATATTTCTCTGCTGCACTAAAAAGCTGCATAAGTTGGCTAGTGCTAACCTTCACTCCTCCTTTTCCAATGAGCTGCTGAAGCTGACTCAAATAAGCCTCGTGCCTGCTTGACCCTTGTCTCATTGTTACCCTGATGCTTCTGAGCTCCCCTTCTTACTCACCATGGGGATTGCTTAACAGCACTTGAGTGTCCTCCAGAATAGTTCCACATTCTCCAACCATCACTCCAGCAGCCCTTCAACCCAGGTTTGAGCCCCACATTTGGACACCAATTGATGAGACTAGCTTAGTCGTGGGGACCCCAACCCAGTGGCACTAGAGGAATAAAAACACAGACACAGAAATACATGCAAAGTGGGATTGGGGGCTAACAGCCTTCAGAGCTGAGAGCCTTGAACAGAGTTTGACCCACTTATTTATTGACAGTAAGCCATGATCAATGTAATTTCTGCAGTTTATAGATTAACTAAAAGTATTCTTTACATAGAACAAAGGGGCAGGCTCTGGCTTATTATCTGCAGCAGGGACATGTCCTTAAGGCACAGATCTCTCATGCCATTGTTTGTGGTTTAGGAACACCTTGAGCAGGTTTCCAACCTGGGTGGGCCAGGTATTCCTTGCCCTCATTCTGGTAAATCAGCAACCTCCAGCGTGAGCATCATAGCTATCATGAGCATGTCACAGTGCTGCAGAGATCTAGTTTATGGCCAGTCTTGGGGTCTTTTCCCAGCAGATGGGTTTTCACCATGTTGGCCAGGCTGATCTTAAACTCCTGACCTCAGGTGATCTGCTCACATCAGCCTCCCAAAGTGCTGGGATTACAGGCATGAGCCACAGTGCCCGGCCCACCTGAGGCTTCTTTTTCCTTCCCCAGCCACCTCATGATCCTGGTGGAACTATCCCATGAGGACAGCCAAGGCCTGAAATACCTGTGTGTAGGGGGAGCACCTCGGGGTTTGCCCAGGCAACCAGCCAGCCCTGGTCCAGAGCATCTTGGAGTGCATGGTGGATGGCACTGCACCCCACCAGACAGTGCACCTGGAGGGCCTGGATGAGAGCGGTGAGCCCCAGGCCGGGGAGCCAGTGCTATCTGGCATCCTCTGGCCACCCTACCTGGCTGAGGGGGTGGGCCTGGGCCTGCCGGTGACAGCCATCCCTGTCTTTCCTGTTGAGAGAGCAGGCCACCAAAGCTTATGTGAAAGCAGCTGAGGAAACAGTCCCAGCCCATAAGGCATGGCTCCCTGGCCTTAGTTTCCCCAGTGATAACAATACTGCCAGTATATCCCCTTCAATGCAGTGGTCAAAGTCAGAAAATGGAATCAGCTGGGCATGGTGGCACAAAAGTTAGAGACCAGCCTGGGAAACATAGTGAAACCCCGTGAACACAGGAGTTAGAGACCAGCCTGGGCAACAGGGCAAAGCCCTGTGTCTGCAAAAAACTTTGAAAAAATTAGCCAGTTGTGGTGTCTTCTGCTTGTGGTCCCAGCTGCTCAAGACTCTAAGGTAGGAGGATTGCTTGAGCTTGGGAGGTTGAAGCTGCAGTGAGCTGTGATTGCACTACTGCACCCCAGCCTGGGTGACAGAGTGAGACCCTATCACACATACACAAAAATTGCTTTCCTATTTGTACTACTATATATAGGGACAGAGTCTCACTCTGTCAGCCAGGCTGGAGTGCAGTGGCACAATCTCAGCTCACTGCAAGCTCTGCCTCCTGGGTTGACGCCATTCTCCTGCCTCAGCCTCCTGAGTAGCTGGGACTATAGGTGCCCACCACCATGCCCGGCTAGTTTTTTTGTATTTTTCATAGAGACGGGGTTTCACCGTGTTAGCCAGGATGGTCTCGATCTCCTGACGTCGTGATCCACGTGCCTCAGCCTCCAAAAGTGCTGGGATTTCAGGCATGAGCCACTCTGCCCTGCCTGTACTACTATATTTTTAACACACCCTCCATACAAATCTTTAAGAGTTTATTTAGTTTTATTGGTGCATACACATTTAATGTTTTCTCAAACAATATACTAAGTGTAGTAAATCATTTCCCCTCCATATTATCTTCAAAGCCAGATGAAAGTACACTCTAACCCACCATGTTATTGTCTATACATGACCATTGGCTAGTTCACTGTTACAGCTAGTTAGCTAGGTCTCCCACAGTGGAAGTATATGTACCCAGTGATGAATATTACTCAACTTCACCAGGAAAAGGAATGAGCTATTAGATATTTTCAGAATTTTATAATGCTGACCAAAAATAAAAATAAAAAATAAAAAAGTAAAACAAGTCTCTATAGCATGGCATTTATTTTCTCAGATTTTTCTCTTTGACCTTTTAAATACATGTGCACATATCCTATGCAGGGATTAAAAAACAAAATGAAACAAAAACTCCTGTGATAATGAAAAAGTCTCCAGCCCAATATATTATCTACAATACATCTCTACATCTATAATGTATGCATCAGGGCCACATTCAAGGAGGGGACGCCTGCACTGTTGATATATTCTGCCATTTTATTATTTACCTCATAAGCTAGGAAGGGAAAAAAACAATCAAAATATTTTACAAAGTGCTATAAACAGCTGAAAGCAAATGTTCTGCCTATATGCCCTTTTGGTTGACAGCAAAACAAAACAAAACAAAAAACAAACAAGATAGCAAGTAATTGGGAAGCTGAGGTGAGCTGATCACCTGAGGTCAGGAGTGCAAGACCAGCCTGGCCAATATGGTGAAATCCCGTCTCTACTAAAAATACAATAATAAGCTGGGCATGGTGGCAGGTGCCTGTAATCTCAGCTACTTGGGAGGCTGAGGCAGGAAAATCATTTGAACCTGGGAGGCAGAGGTTGCAGTGAGCTGAGATCATGCCACTGCACTCCAGCTATGATGACAGAACAAGACTCCACCTCAAAAAAAAAAAAAAAAAAGAGGGCAAGTAAGAATTCAGCATTTCATCCACATAATCCATAAAGACCATAATAACGCCACATGACCTGAGAATGGCTGTCATCAAAATTCAGGTGGCCTGGGTAGGCACACTTATTGAATGGAATGGGTAATTTCATTAAACCTGTCTGTCTTAATATAATCCAGGATCCTATCTAAGAAGTACACAGTTATTTGCAAAATAGCCATTTAGCAGAAAGCACTTACCCTTGCCAAAAGTTGTTCAGTATCAATCACCATTGTCAAAAACATTCTGTCTTGGCTTGATCCACTTAAAAGGGGTGTTAGATCAGAACTAAAAAGAAGTTCAGTTAAAGAGGATCCACTACTCAAATGCAGTCCTTTAAAACACCTACCCTTGTCAAAATTTGTTCAATCTCAAGCACCATTGTCACAAACATTCTGTCTTGGCTTGATCCATTTAAAAGGGGTGTTAGATCAGAAATAAAAACAAGTTCAGTTAAAGGGAACCCATTAGTCAAATACAGTCCTTTAAAACATACTTAAAATAATAAGGTAATTAATAGGAGCCATAAAAGGAATTCTAGATTATGTTATAGGGTCTGCGAGAAACAACCTTTTAAATTTTTACCCCAAAGGAATTATGGTTCCTTCATCTTCAAAATGAAGTTTTCTCTTCTTTCCTTGACTCTTACCAAGAGGAAATAAAATTGAGTTTTAAATGATCCACAGATTGGCCGGGCACTGTGGCTTATGCCTGTAATCCCAGCACACTGGGAGGCTGAGGCGGGTGGATCTCAAGGTCAGGAGTTTGAGACCAGCATGGCAAAGATGGTGAAACCCCATCTCTACTAAAAATACAAAAATTAGCCAGTCATGGTGGCCTGTGCCTGTAGTCCCAGCTACTCAGGAGGCTGAGGCAAAAGAATCACTTGAACCCCGGGAGGTGGAGGTTGTAGTGAGCCGAGATCACATGACTGCACTCCAGCCTGGGCAACAGAGTGAGACGCCCTCAAAAAAAAAATTCTATAGATTGGATAACAAGCTATTGAATACTCAGGAACTGGCTTTAAATCCAACATACACAGCCATGTACTACATGCTTTGGTATGAATCTTCTACATTTCCACTTATAATATGCAATCATCTTTTTGGTTTGTAAAATTGTGTTAAATTGCCTTTTCAAATCTGAATAGTCAGAAATCTCTTTTTACAAGTGAAATTTGTGTTCGACACGTTCAAATTCTGAACCTGCCTGTCCAGAGCATTTCTTTTGCCTTTTCTGAAACACCACTAACCTTCATCAGGTAGTATGTATTAGCATACGAGCAGCTCAATACAGACCTGAGTTATACTAGACACAGATAAATGCCTAGGAAATGACTATGCTTTCCAATCTTACTGAAGACTTTGTCCTGCCCTGTGACAGTGCCTGGGTGTGGCAAATGAAAAAGATTAAATAGATGCTCTGTAGACTACTAATATAAATCTTCCCTTCCCAAATATGTGAGAAAGAACAATAGGCCAAGAGAATTGAAGCTCCATGAGGGGAGAAAAAACTGCCTCTGTCTTATTCACACATATATGCCTAGCACCTAGTACAGTGCCTGACACTTAGTAGATGCTCATTAAATGTTTGTCGAATGAATGAATGAAGGCGAGAGCAATCTCTACTGCTGGTTATTCCATACTCATTATATTCATATGTTTATCAGGACAGTATAAGAGTAAACAGAAATGGTGAAAAACTAATTCTTCACAATACTAGCATTTAGTTAAATTTAATTCATTTTATAGGTGCATAATGATTCATAGACCTTGAGGTTCTGAAAATACAGAGTTAAAATAAGAGAAAGCTTTCTGGAATAAATAATACTCTAGTTATTGCTTAGTTGACTCATAGTGACATGCTTCCAACCTAGGCATCAAACAAGACGCTTTAGAATACACATCAAATCCTGATCCTCATGGCCTTAGATTTCTTATTTAAAAGGAGAGTTATGCTCAAGTAATTCTACAAAGCCAGTTCCAGCTTGTGGTAGTATTTCTTAGGAAATGTTTTCAAGATGTTTTTCCTCTAAAGGAGTAACAGAAGTATTAGTTCATGAAGCACAAAGAACATAGGAAATGCATAGAAAGAACATTTCTCATTCTCTTTACTTGTAAATAAAGGCAAGCCCAAAGCAATACAATCTATGCAATTTATTTGACATGCTAGTAATTTTTGTTGTTGTTGAGACACAACCTTTCTCTGTCACCCAGGCTGGAGTGCATTGGCACAATCTCAGCTCACTGCAACCTCAACCTTCTAGGTTTAAGGGATTCTTGTGACTCAGTCTCTCAGGTAGCTGGGATCACAGGTGTGTGCCAGCATGTGCAGCTAATTTTTTTTTAACACACTTATTTTTATTTTTTATTTTTTATTTCATTTTATTTTATTTTTATTTATTTATTTTATTTTTTATTTATTTTATTTTTTATTTATTTTATTTTTTTTATTTCTGAAGTATTTATTGATCATTCTTGGGTGTTTCTTGGAGAGGGGGATATGGGAGGGTCATAGGATAATAGTGGAGAGAAGGTCAGGAGATAAACACATGAACAAAGGTCTCTGGTTTTCCTAGGCAGAGGTCCCTGCGGCCTTCTGCAGTGTTTGTGTCCCTGGGTACTTGAGATTAGGGAGTGGTGATGACTCTTAAAGAGCATGCTGCCTTCAAGCACCTGTTTAACAAAGCACATCTCGCACCGCCCTTAATCCATTTAACCCTGAGTTGACACAGCACATGTTTCAGAGAGCACGGGGCTGGGGGAAAGGCCATAGGTCAACAGCATCCCAAGGCAGAAGAATTTCTCCTAGTCAGAACAAAATGGAGTCTCCTATGCCCACCTCTTTCTACACAGACACAGCAACAATCTGATTTCTCCTTCCTTTCCCCACACTTCCCCCCTTCTCTTCAACAAAACCGCCATCATCCTCATGGCCCGCTCCCGATGGTCGCTGTCTCTTCGGAGATGTTGGGTACACCTCCTAGACAGGGCGGCCGGGCAGAGGCACTCCTCACTTCTCAGATGGGGCCGCTGGGCAGAGGCGCTCCTCACTTCCCAGATGGGGCGGCCGGGCAGAGACGCTCCTCACCTCCCAGACGGGGCGGCTGGGCAGAGGCGCTCCTCACTTCCTCCCAGACGGGGTGGCAGCCAGGCAGAGGCGCTCCTCACCTCCCAGATGGGGCGGCCGGGCAGAGGTGCTCCTCACTTCCCAGAGGGGGCGGCTGGGCAGAGGCGCTCCTCACTTCCCAGACGGGGCAGCTGGGCAGAGACGCTCCTCACTTCCTCCCAGATGGGGTGGCAGCCAGGCAGAGGCCCTCCTCACCTCCCAGACAGGGCGGCCGGGCAGAGGCGCTCCTCACTTCCCAGACGGGGTGGCCAGGCAGAGGCGCTCCTCACTTCCTCCCAGACGGGGTGGCGGCCGGGCAGAGGTGCTCCTCACCTCCCAGACGGAGTGGCTGGGCAGAGGCTCTCCTCACTTCCCAGATGGTGTGGCGGCTGGGCAGAGGAGCTCCTCACTTCCCAGATGGGGCAGCCAGGCAGAGGCGCTCCTCACTTCCTCCCAGATGGGGTGGTGGCCAGGCAGAGGTGCTCCTCACCTCCCAGACGGGTCGGCCAGGCAGAGGTGCTCCTCACTTCCCAGACAGGGCAGCCGGGCAGAGGCGCTCCTCACCTCCCAGACGGGGTGGCCAGGCAGAGGCGCTCCTCACTTCCCAGATGGGGCGGCCGGGCAGAGGTGCTCCTCACTTCCTCCCAGACAGGGTGGCGGCCAGGCAGAGGCGCTCCTCACCTCCCAGATGGGGCGGCCGGGCAGAGGTGCTCCTCACTTCCCATACAGGGTGGCAGCCGGGCAGAGGTGCTCCTCATCTCCCAGATGGGGCAGCCGGGCAGAGGTGCTCCTCACTTCCTCCCAGACGGGGTGGCAGCCGGGCAGAGGCGCTCCTCACCTCCCAGACGGGACGGCCGGGCAGAGGCGCTCCTCAATTCCCAAATGGAGCGGCCGGGCAGAGGCACTCCTCACTTCCCATACGGGGTGGTGGCTGGGCAGAGGCGCTCCTCACTTCCCAGATGGGGCAGCCGGGCAGAGGCGCTCCTCACTTCCTCCCAGATGGGGTGGCGGTCAGGCAGAGGTGCTCCTCACCTCCCAGATGGGGCAGCCAGGCAGAGATGCTCCTCATCTCCCAGACGGGGCAGCCGGGCAGAGGTGCTCCTCGCTTCCTCCCAGACAGGGTGGCAGCCGGGCAGAGGTGCTCCTCACCTCCCAGATGGGGTGGCCAGGCAGAGGCGCTTCTCTCTTCCCAGATGGGGTGGCCAGGCAGAGGCGCTCCTCACTTCCCAGACGGGGTGGCCAGGCAGAGGCGCTCCTCACTTCCCATATGGGGTGGCAGCCGGGCAGAGGCACTCCTCACTTCCCAGATGGGACAGCCAGGCAGAGGCGCTCCTCACTTCCTCCCAGACGGGGTGGCGGCCAGGCAAAGGCGCTCCTCACCTCCCAGATGGGACGGCCGGGCAGAGGTGCTCCTCATCTCCCAGACGGGGCAGCCGGGCAGAGGTGCTCCTCACTTCCTCCCAGACGGGGTGGCAGCCGGGCAGAGGCGCTCCTCACCTCCCAGATGGGGCAGCCGGGCAGAGGCCCTCCTCAGTTCCCAGACGAGGCGGCCGGGCAGAGGTGCTCACCTCCCAGATGGAGCGGCCGGGCAGAGGTGTTCCTCATCTCCCAGACGGGGCAGCCAGGCAGAGGTGCTCCTCGCTTCCTCCCAGACGGGGTGGCAGCCGGGCAGAGGCGCTCCTCACCTCCCAGACGGGGTGGCCAGGCAGAGGCGCTCCTCTCTTCCCATACAGGGTGGCGGCCGGGCAGAGGCACTCCTCACTTCCCAGATGGGGCAGCCAGGCAGAGATGCTCCTCACCTCCCAGACGGGACGGCCGGGCAGAGGTGCTCCTCATCTCCCAGAGGATGGGCGGCCGGGCAGAGACATTCCTCACTTCTTATACGGGATGGTGGTGGGGCAGAGGCACTCCTCACTTCCCAGATGGGGCGGCCAGGCAGAGGGGCTCCTCACATCCCAGACGATGGGCGGCCAGGCAGAGACGCTCCTCACTTCCTAGACGGGGTGGCGGCAGGGCAGAGGCTGTAATCTTAGCACTTTAAGAGGCCAAGGCAGGAGGCTGGTAGGTGGAGGTTGTAGCGAGCCAAGATCATGCCACTGCACTCCAGCCTGAGCACCATTGAGCATTGAGTGAGCCAGACTCTGTCTGCAATCCCAGCACCTTGGGAGGCTGAGGCCCGCAGATCACTCGAGGCCAGGAGCTGGAGACCAGCCCGGTGAACACGGCGAAACCCCGTCTCCACCAAAAATACAAAAACCATTCAGGCGTGGCGGTGCGCGCCTGCAATCCCAGGCACTCAGCAGGCCGAGGCAGGAGAGTCACAGGAGCTCGAGGCAGGGAGATTGCAGTGAGCCGAGATCACGGCAGTACAGTCCAGCTTCGGCAACAGAGGGAGACCGAAAAAAGAAGGAGAGGGAGACCGAAGAAAGGAGGGAGAGGGAGAGGGAGAGGGAGAGGGAGAGGGAGAGGGAGAGGGAGAGGGAGAGGGAGAGGGAGAGGGAGAGGGAGAGGGAGAGGGAGAGGGAGAGGGAGAGGGAGAGGGAGAGGGAGAGCAACTAATTTTTATATTTTTACTAGAGACAGCATTTTTCTTGTCATTTTCCTTTTTATCTTTTGATAAGTATAGATGTTACCACAGGATATTCTCCCTACTGGTTAAGTTCTTTCTTTCTTTTCTTTTTTTTTTTTTTTTTTGGAGACAGGGTCTTACTCTGTCACCCAGACTGGCATGATCTCAATTCACTGAAACCTCTGACTCTCCTATCTCAGGAGGTCCTGCCTCAGCCTCCCGAATAGCTGGGACCACAGGCCTGCTCCACCAATGCAAATTTTTTGTATTTTTAGTGGAGATGGGGTTTTTGCTATGTTGCCTGGGCTGGTCTTGAACCCCTGAGCTCAGGCAGTTCACCAAAGTCCAACTCCCAAAGTGCTAGGATTACAGGGATGAGCGTCTGCATCTGGCCATAGCTAACCTATTTCTGAAGAGTTAGTTTGAATACCCATTGAAGTAAGGGTAAATAAATGAAAACATTTTAGTTGTTGCCTTTTTTTTATGGTTTTCAGATATCTAGTGGTGCATAAATGGATGGGGTTAGAACCTCACACTAATGAGTAATGAGGACTTTTCTGTGATTATTCCATTCTGGCAGAGTATTGGATAAACTACGGCAGCAGGGGATCTGAGAAACTGGTGAGAAAGATGTGTTTGGCATTTGGCAGAGAATATCCTAACTTAGCACCTCTCCAAATTGTCCATCCATATACCCAGATGGAGGAAAAGTGAATTCAATTTCCAGGAGACATGAGAGTGTATCCACTATAAGCACTAACTTTCTTTTGAAGTCATATATTTAATCTTTTTTTTTTTTTTTTTTTTTTGAGAGGGTGTCTCACTCTGTCACTAGGCTGGAGTGCAGTGGCACGATCTCAGCTAACTGCAATCTCTGCCTCCCAGGTTCAAGCAATTCCCCTGCCTCAGCCTCCTGAGTAGTTGGGACTACAGGTGCACGCCAGCACGCCTGGCTAATTTTTTGGATTTTCATAGAGATGGGGTTTCACCATGTTGGGCAGGATGGTCTCAATCTCCTGACCTCGTGATCTGCCCTCCTTGGCCTCCCAAAGTGTTGGGATTACAGGCATGAGCCACCACGCCTGGCTGAAGTCATATATTTAATCTTAAAAACCCAAGCTGAGTGTGGTAGCTCATGCCTGTAACCCAGCACTTTGGGAGGCCGAGGTAGGCAGATCATTTGGGTCAGGGGTTTGACACCAGCCTGGCCAGATGGTGAAACCCTGTCTCCTCTAAAAATACAAAAATTATCTGGACATGGTGGTGGGCATCTGTAATCCCAGCTACTCAGGATGCTGAGGCAGGGGAATAGCTTGAATCTGGCAAGAGGCAGAGGTTGCAGTGAGCCGAGATCAGGTTCACTGCACTCCAGCCTGGGAAATAAAGAAAGACTCCGTCTCAAAAAAAAAATTATTATAAAAAACCCATACACATTTTATAGTATACCCGTATCTGTTCTTCATTAATTAACATATTAAAAATAATAAATTACTCAAAATTAAAACTCTGTTTCCTTAGGAAGCTGCACCACATTTATCCCAAGGATTCTCACGTTCTCTGCACACCTGCCTTCCCAGGGTTTGGGTACTCCAGCTGCAGGAGTGTGGTTCTGATCTGTCTCCTTTATCATAGGTATAATCCACTTACCAAGAATGTGACTGTCAAAAGTGAAGGCCTATTCAGGTCATCTGCACACTTGTTCAATCCTCAGCAAGTTCAAACAATGAATGAGAGAAAGGAAAGGGGGCTAGCTCCAGCACCACTGATGCCAGCGATCCAACTACTAAAGAGTTTGAAACTTTCGTTAAAGACCTTTCAGCTGAGAATAATTTGGAAAGCCTCATGTTACATTCCTCCTCAGATCTGGCTCTTTTTCCACACCATTCCTACAAAGAGACATCATGGTTCATTAGAAGACATGACCAAAATCCACTAGGGAAGGGCAGTGGGCAAAGACTTTATTCTCTTGAAGAAGGGGTTCTCGGGGGCTGTAAGCAGCAGGCAGAAGACTTTATTCCATGTGTGATTAGGTGACAGTGACCAACAGTTTTCACTGCGAACTGGGATCAAGAGTGACCCAACCTCCTACTCATGCACCTCTCTCCCTGTCTCTTTACCTTTTATGTCACTCACTCTCTCTCTCCCTTCTCTTCTTCTCAGCTTCCTCTGTCTCTCTCCCCATCTGTCTTCCTCTTGCTCTCACTCTCTTCTCCTCTCTCTCTCTTTCATCTCCACTTCTCTCTCCCTCCTCATCTCCCTCCCTGCCACTGTTCAGGCTCCTGGGGCCCCACCTGGACAGGTGCACACAGGAGTCTTAGGCCACCTTTCAGGGCACACACACAGGGCTACAGAAGCTTGGTCCCCCACCTCCCAGCACCCTCAAAGTCAGGGGTGTGGGACCTTGCACTCTAAGAAACAGAAGCTCCAGGTCACCCCTGGCTCAAGTGGTGCACCTGCCAGGCTGCCAGCTTCCATACTGTGATCTGCTGAGACCACAGCAGAGGACACCTGAAAAGGCCCTGGTCTGCCCCAGGGTGGGAGTAGGGGTGAATTTGGGGGTGGGGGTAGTGATGACAGCAGCCACCGCAAACCAGTCCCTGGGCTGCTTCCTGCCCTGCACTCTGCCAGGCAAGGCCTCTTCTCCCACCCCTCTCCCACCACCTCCACCCCTAGGCTGCCCCAGACCCAGGCCCCAGAAATCTCCCTGGATCCAGGAACTAAGGGCAACCACTGGGCTCTGCTGCCATAGGGATGAGTCAGCTGCCCCCTCTGGGTGCTGACCAACCTTGGCTCTTATTTATGCCCCACCCCAAACCAGCCACACACCACCCCCACCAGCATAACCACCTCCTCCTGACTTTAACCCTGACAGCGCTGCTTCTTGGTAAACTTCCCCCTTCCACCACGGTCCAGGTAAGCCCAAAGGCCAGCGCCCTCCACCCACCCTTCCTGGGCGCCACTCTACTGTCTGTTTGCCCAGATGTCTTAACCTGGCTTTAACAAGATGGAACAGACAACAGGGATGAGCCCCCAGCCTCTCCCAGGAAGATTTGGCAACATGCTCTCCATTTAGAAGCAGCGGCAGTGACGGGGCCTAAGGATGACCCCAGGCTTGTCACCCAAGGAGTAAGAAGGGCAAGGAGCCAGGTTTCCTGCCCTTAACCTGGGAGGACATGGCCAGAGCTCCACAAGGCCCTGCGTGGGGCTGGCAGGAGAGCAGATCCACTCTCCTCTTGAGGAAGCAGACACCGCCCCCAGGAAGCAGCAGATGGGGGTGCACTGACAGAGCCCCCGAGTGCTATAGAGCAGGGTCAGGAGATCTGCACACATCCTCAGCCGCAGGGGAGCTGCAAGACAGGCTGAGACCCTGATAGGTTTGGCTCTGTGTCCCCACTCAAATCTCATCTTAAATTGTAATCCTCCGGTGTCAAGGGAGGAACCTGGTGGGAGGGGATTGGATTTGGGGACAGTTCCCCCCCCCCGTGCTGTTCCCCTGATAGTGAGTGAGTTCTCAGGAGAGCTGATGGTTTTAAAGAGTGGCACTTCCTTGTTCTCCACTCACTCCCTCCTGTTGCCTTGTGAAGAAGGTGCCTCCTTCCCCTTCGCCTTCTGCCATGATTGTAAGTTTCCTGAACTGCGAGTCAATTAAACCTCTTTCCTTTATAAATTACCCAGTCTCAGGTATTTCTTTATAGCAGTGTGAAAACAAACTAATACAGACCCCTTCCCTGAGATGCCTTCTCCTTAGGCCACCAGCTGCCCCCATGCTCCTCCTCTGCCCCCTGGTCTTTATTTCCCCTCATTAGGCCCAAGTGATCCACAGGGCCAGCCCCAGCCCCATCCTACTGCAGGCCTGTGTGGCTGCTGGAGAGGCTGGGCTCCTTTCCTCACCCCGAGGCTGCCTGATATGCTCTCTGGATCCTGGAGGAAACTGACCCCCTATCCTCATACTAGTGCAACTTCTTCCAAGACTCAAAGCTGGACAACATGAGCTGGTCTTTTTTCTTGTCTCCACTTGCTAGGGTTGTCACTGGGACAGTCCTAGAGTTGCTGGGGGGAGAATGGATGAATGGATAGATGAATGGACACTAGTCCAGGGAGGATGTCCCTGTCTGTCCTGAACTGGGCCCTTCCTCCGATGAGAAGCCTTCCTGAGTGAGTTTATACAGTCATCCCTTGGTATCCATGGAGGATTAGTTCTAGGGTCCCTGGGGATGCCAAAATCCATGGATGCTCAAGTCTCTGATATAACATGGCTTAGTATTTACATATAACCTATGCACATCCTCTTGATACATTAGACCATCTCTAGATTAGTTATGATACATAATACAATGCAGATGCTATATAAATGGTTGTGATACTGTATTGTTTAGGGAATTATGACAGGAAAAAAGTCTACACATGTTCAGTATAGACAACCATCCAATTTCAGTTCTGAATATTTTCCATCTGCTGTTGGCTGAATCCACAGATGCAGAACTCCCAGATACGAGGGCCAAGTGTGCTTTGAGAGTAGGGTGGGTGAGGTTGCTAATGAGTACAGGGGAGCAGGTGTCAATCAGGAGGGCCCTGCATTGGGGCATCAGGACACCCTGTTTCAGGACTTGAGCCTCCTGATTTGGATGGCACAGGCAGGCTCAGCCAAGGTCAAAGCCCTCCCCTTGAATGTTCTTTTTATCCCAAGCTCTTTCTGGCTCCTAGAATTTGGCATCACCTAGGCCTTGGGTGGAAGGACAGATGAGCTAGATTTTCGATAACATGTCTAGAAGAGTGAGCCTCTACTGTGTGCCAGGCACTTTCCCCACAGGATCCCCTAGCTGGAATAACCAAGGATCATGGAGAGAAATACCCAATTAAAATATCAGAAATAAAAAAAGAGATACCATTAGAGATACTAAAAAGACCATTAGAGATAGTAAAAAGATCATTAGGTAATAGTATTAGCATTTTTATTCTGAGATTCAACAGCAGCAGTCACTTCCCTCCATCCCTATGTGTATCCCAGGACCACCCTGGGCGGGGAGGGCTGAGGTCAGGGAGCACCCATGGATGCTCTGATGCTGGCCCTGGGCCCCGGGGGTGACAGTGGCAAGGAACTGGGTGCACACATGAGTGGGGCAGCCAGGCCTGGCCAGATAAGCAACACATGCGTGCACAGATGTGTTTACCCACATACACGTGTGCACACACATGCGGAAACACATTGCAGGCAGGCATGTTGCTGCCTCAGGCAGTGGAAGATGCTGACTCTGGGCCCTGCTGACCCAGGCAAGTCCCCATTGTGATGCCTGCCATGACCTCAGAATGTCACTGATGCTTAGCACCCGTCCGCTCTCCATCCTGCCTCCGTGTTCTACAGCAGCTACACACACACGGTGGTATCTGTGAGAAGCTCTGTGGACTCAAAGGTTTTCTCCCTGAAAGGCATAGCCCAGGCCCGCTGATTCATCAGAATCAGGTGAGTGTGACCTGCTCTCTTCCCTCCATGCTGGCTTGGTGACAGTGGCTACATTGTGGGCAATGCTAGCTTCTGGGCAGCTGCCGAGGAAGGTCACCCCTGAGCACTCACCGGGTACCCACTCTATGCTGCCCATGTAGACAATTGTCTCTTTCATCCTCATGGGGGCTCCTGAATGTACCCATTCGACAGGTGTGACATCTGGGCTCAGAGAAGCAGTAACCAGCCCAGGAATCCAGGCATGACGCTGGGTTTTGCTCTCAGCCCTGCCCTGTGCTGGGCTGGACTTAAGGCCTGAACCTGGTGGCCTCCTTGCCCTAGATCCCAAATTTGTCCAGGGTTTCCGATCCTGAAGGGGCAGAGCCTGGCCCTGGCAGAGACACTGGGATGGATCCACTGTGGGTGGGGTGGAGGGGAGGGCCCTCCGAACACATCTGTGCCCTAAGCTGAGTCTTGATGGTCCCTGTGGGACCCACTGGACACACATGGTCCCTTGTCTGGGAGTAGCATGGGGAGCCTTCTGCCTTTGGGCAGCTGTGGAAAATGAAGGAGCCCTGGAGAGCTGGCTGGAGCGAGACTATCTTCCATCCTGTTCAAACAGGTCCAGGAACTGGGGTTCTCCCCAGGTATTTCTTTCTCTGTCTGATCCTCTCAAGGCCTTGCCCTCCTTTTGCCCCAAGTGTTCCCAGGAGGGACAGTCCATCTAGGTGTTCTCCAGGACCAAAGACCCACTGTTCTTCCTCAGTGACCCAGGAAAATGAAGCCCCTTCCTGTATGGACAGCTCAGAATGGTGGAGTCCACCATCCCTCCCTGAGAGATGTGGTTTCCATGAGCACAGGGGCTGCTTTGGAGACAGTAGATTATTTTCATCCCAAAAATCAAACACTCTCCTGCTCAACTGGCATTGTTCCTAAAGTGGCTTCACTGTTCAGACTGAAGGGCCACGGCAGTCCAAGTGATGAGTGGAGTAGAACTGAACAGTCAGGAGAGGTCTTGTTCCCCACAGGAAGCTGAGCATCTCTGTGGTCCCGAGCATCCCAGGAGGCCAACTGTACAGAGACCTCTGGTCCCTGTCCCCAGTCTGCCTCCACATCCCTGGAATAGCCCATCATGGGCCCTTCACCCTTGGCAGGTGGACACCATTGAAACTGCCAGGGCAGGTGTGTGCCCATTTCATGGCATTTGGGGACAACGGGATTCTCTGTCCAGGTCCCACTGTCCTCAAGTCCTTAGGAAGATGCACACCCATGCTTGAGGCTTTAGACTCCAGAGACCTGTGCAGGTGTGGGCCACTGGGTCTGGCCCCTTTTCACCTGGGTGCAGTGGTGGAATGGGTGTTACGCAGCCAGGCAGCATCTGGGAACCAGGCAGGAGAAGTTCAGGTGTTCTCTGAAGCTCTCAGGTACAGTGTAACCTTTAGACAATTTTGTCTCACAGGATGGACATGGTAGAGGATGCAGATACTTTGCAGGAGTGAGGGGACATCATTATGCAGCATGAGAAGGTAGAGGTCAGTCTGCTCCCTGGGGGGAGGCCTCCTCCAGAGCACCCTGGTGAAAGGGTCCTGGGCTCCCTAGGAGCACAGGGCAGGGATGGGTGGCCAATACACAAAGGCCCTTGCACCCTTTACCTTGGACCCCTCACCAAGGCTCCCTCTGAGTTACAGGGACACCGAGCTGGTCTGCCAGAGGACATGGGGCCTGTGCCTGTTGGAATCTATGGCAACATTGATCGCTTTGGGATTCTGCAGTGAGTCCTCTGTGCTTCCCTCAGCCCCTAAAGCACCTATCTCTGCTCAGGGATGGGTTTGCTTTTACAAAGACCTTTCTGACACAGGACATGTCTCCCTAGGTCGAGCCAACCTCCTTTCCAGGATCAGAACTCCTCCCTGGCTCCCCTGCAGGTCCAGCCCGAGGTTGTTGTTAGGCCAGTGGTGCAGGGCCCATCTAGGGAGTGCGTGGGAATGGAGAGGGGTCTAGGTCAGGGCCCTGGGCTCTCAGCAATTCTGTCTCCAAGTTAGCACTAGAGGAGGGGGGCAGCCTGAGGGTCTGGCCCTGTTCACTTGGAGACAACCCCAGTGAGATCCAAGCGTTGTGGCCACAGGGTGAGGGAATGCCTGACCCAGCCTCGGGGTTGTTGTCCAGCAGGTCTCTGAGGGCCCACCTGCCCCTGTTCTCCCCCATTTCCCTAGAGCTACAGCCCTTACTGTCCCCATGGTGAAGGGGGAAAGGCATGGGGACCGTAGGGGCTGTGGTCTTAGGGGAATGGAGGAGAAGATGGGCAGGGCCGTATTCTGGGCATCTCACGGAGAGCCAGGGAGGCAGCAGAGCTTGTGGCTAATGACCTTGGGTCTGGTGCTGGGAAGGGATCTGGGGCCAGGTAAGAGGAGCCCAGCCCAGAGCCCATCCCTCAGGGATCACAGGATGGAGAGACAGAGGATCCCAGGGTAGGTAGGATGGGAGGGAGCTTATGAGCCATGCCATTTCTGAAATGCAGTGTGTGTGGCTTGGGTGCAGGGAGAGGCAGGTGGACCCTGGGAAGTCAGATGCTGTAAGGGCCTTGGGACTCTCAAGTGGGATGGGCCCCTGGTGCAGCCAGGGTATACCAGGCAGGTCTCAGACCAGACCCCCTAGACTGGTCACTCCCTGAGGGATTACTGTCAGGGCCTGGTCACCCACAGTGGGTAGCCCCCATCCTATCCACATCCTATCCTAGGGCTGACGTTTCTCAGCTCCAGCAGAAAGCACCACCTCCAGTCCAAGAGGGGCAGACCCATTGTGCAACCTGACCACCCCCCACACCAGGGGCCCCAGTAACCCCTGCCAGGCTGGCTGTTTACTCCCTCTTCTCCCAGGTCCTGGCCCCTCCTGGGAGTCAGCCCCATGGGAAGGCCCTTGTCCTCCCTTCCCTGTGCCTTCTCCTGGGCTGAGCCCTGAGCTGGATGGGACAGAGCCAGTCCTTTCTGGGGGTTGACTCCCTGACCCGGACAACTCCAGACCCTCTGCAAGTCCTCAGCTCTGCCTGGGTTCCCTTACAGTGAGACGGAGCTGCCCCTTATCACTACCTGGGAGGCGAAGGTAAGAGCCTGATCCATCGGGGGCTGGTCCCGGGACAGGGGGACTCAGTGGGTGGTTGATGAGGGAGAGGTGGGTGGTTGATGAGGCAGAGGAGGCAGCAGGTCTGGGCAGTGGCAGGTGAGGGCAACACGCTGTCACTGGGAGGGGCAGCTGTTCCTGCTGGACCTGACCCCAGGTTGTTTTATCACTGGCAGTTTGATGAAATTCCAAAGTGAGAACCACAGTCATGGTATGGGGGTGGCTGCCCACTTGTGTTAGGACCCCACCTAGAGGCTGGGACCTGACCTACGACTGGTGTGTCTGTGGCCTGAGGATGGCATGTCCCGGGGTCCCAAGGCAAGCCCACTGGTGCTTATTTGCTCAAAGGCCCTCAGCCCTTAGGGTCTGCCCTTCCCTGGCTCCTTCCAGCTGGGTCCCACCAAGGCTTCAGAGCCCAAGACCCAGCATCCAAGGGCCACTCCAGGAAGCCTGGCAGCTCCGCTAACTCCAACATTCCTCATTTGAAAGCAAATGCGGCAGGAGATGAGATGAAAGAGCAAGTGGATGGAAATGCTGGGAGAATGGGAGACATATCAGAACAGCAAAAAAGTAATGTGTGGAGGGAGAGGCCCCCGGAACCACTCTGCAGAGACAGGGGACAGGCACCTATGGCTGTGGCCTGGCACCGTCAGCCTCTCAGAGGACGAATGGCACACTGTCCTCACCCAGAGGACCACAGGCCTGGTTGCCAGCTTTGCTGCCCATTCATGCAAGCATCACCTTGCTGGGAGGGAAACTGAATCTAGGGCTGGGGCCCCCTGGAGCTCAGAATAGGGATGCCTCCTGGTGACCCAAAAGAAGGAAAAGGTCCAGATCAGTGTTCAGGACTCAGTGCCCACACACTCTTTCAATCCTGGGAAGGAAGACCCTGTACCAGCTTGACCTCACCTCTACTGAGGAATCATGGGGCCAAAACCAAAGATTTCCAGAATCCTCGGGCTCTGGTCCTCACTGGGATTGCCCTGTGGCCTGTGACACCAGATTGTTTTCTGCCCACAGCTGATTGAGCGAGTGTATAAAGGCATTCCCATGAACATCCAGGGCCAACTGTGGTCAATCCTCCTGAACATTCAGGAAAACAAGGCAAAAATTCCCAGAAAATACCAGGCATGCTCAGCCAGAGCACAACAAACAGGCCAGGCCATGTCAGGGGCCCAGGTCTCCAGCTAGAGGGAACATCAAGCCCAGGCTTTGGGGGTGGGGGGGTGGTCAGATGCACATCCTGGGCACAGACGGTGACATGGTCACCACAGACGAACTCAGCTCTCATGACCCTCTCCGGCTTCAGAAACAAGCCAAAAAGCAGCTTTCTGCAGAAGGACATCTTTCTTCTTTCCTTCCTTCCAGAAGGGCTGACTGTGGGCTGACTGCCATTTGGGGCAGTCTTCCATCTATTCTGATTCTGCTTCCTCCTCTTGGCCCTGCCCTACAGGTCATGAAGGAGAAGGACAAGAAGTCCTCTGGACACATCCACCAGATCGACCTGGACATGAGCCAGACATTAAGGAACCACCTGTTCTTCAGGGACCGATATGGAGTCAAGAAAGCCTATGGGAGCCACAGGGTTCCAGTGGAGATGGGGTGAACCAGAGGGATGGGGACTTCCCTGGAGCAGAAGCCAGGGTCACCCAGGAGGGATGACAGAGCTGCCAAGAGCTCTCCTGTACCAGGGAGCAGCTGGTACCATGGACCGAGCACCTCCCAGGTTCCAAGCCCTGGGCTAGACTGGAACATGTGGGGCCAGAACCCAGGAGGATCCTGAGGAGACAGACAGCAGCAAAGAAAATCATGCACAATGGTGAAAAGTGCTCTCCCTGACCCACAGGGACCCATGGTAGGACCCACGGGAGGGCAGCAGGATGGAGGGCCCATGAGCTTCCCCAGGCAACACTGACAGCACCAAAAGCTGGGGGAGCTTGGGGTCCTGGAAACTCTCATCCAGGTCTGCTGGGAACATCACATGGCACAGCCACTTTGGCAGCCAGTTGCGTAGTGGCTCACAAAGTTCAATGGACTTGAACCACATGTCCCCAAAGCATCACTGATATTGAACCCACTGATTTGAAAACTGGTGTCCACATGAAACCTGCATGCCATGTTCACTGCTTGATTCATTGACACTCACACATGGAGGCTACGGGAATGACCTTCAACACGGGAACGCAGAGAGGAAGGGTGGTCCTGCCTTCAAATGGCAGAAGATTCAGTGAGAAAAGGGAATGATCTAGTGATGCCCACATGAACGTGGGTGGATCCTAGATGCGTTTTGCTAAGGGAAAGAAGCCAGGCCCAATAAGCTACCACAATAGGATTCCCATTCCTAGGCCACTCTGGAAAAGGCCAAACCATAGGGACTGAGAACTGGTCTGGGTGGCCAGATGCTGACGGATCAGGGAGAGGCTGGCTGCATAGGGGCCACCCTGGAGACTTGGAGGATGAAGGAGTCACTCCAGGAGGGGCTGGAGCGGTGGCCAGGAGATTCTGCACATTGGTTTAGAACCCTCCTTGCCCTGCAGTGCCCTGCGTCCCCAGCCCAGGGTTTTGGCTCGCCCCTAGCCCACACGAGGCCCAGGAGGGCCCCTGCAGGCCACACAAGCAAGACCCTCTGCCCAAGAGGGGTCATCCCAGGGCAGAGGCTGGGGCTCAGGCCCAGCCTCATGGGCAGACTGGGCCAGGACCCAACTTGGGAGGGCTCAGGGAAGCCTCAAGCCCTGGGCAAGCCCCTGTCTCCAGAAGCCACATCCCCACTGAAATGAGTGCCCCCCATGAGGAGCTGCAAGACCTTGTCTGACCCAGTGTCCTGGAGGGGTCAGGTGACCCTCATGGGGAAGGTCACTGACTCTGGAGACTGAAGCCCCAATGGGTGCAGCTCGAGCCACCAACCCCAGCCTGGAAGGGCCAGGTCCTCCCATGCCTGCTGTCCCCACAGATATCTCTTGGGCTAACCCTGCACCTGTGGGACATGTATTTGCTGAAAGGGGAACAGGTGCTGATGCCGATAACAAACATTGCCTTTAAGATTCAGAGGAGTAAGTCCACGTGTGGCCAGTGGGGCCTGGGGAGCGCTGGGGTCAGACCCTGACTGGCCCAAGGGCAGCTTCCTCACACTGTTCTCATGATCTTCTGTTCTGGCCCAGAAGGAGGTCTGTCCAGGTGGGCTGGGCAGGGCACAATGACACCAAGCCCATCCCCCACGTGACCCAGATGAAAGTCAGGAGTGTAGTGAGCACTTTTTTGCCCAGGCTAACCCCCAGCCACAGCCTTCTGTGCATATCTGGACCCCTGGAGTGGCCATGAAAGGATCCAGCATCGCCCAGTGGGAGACTGAAGTGGCCATGGGGTGTGGGCTCTGACCTCTCCCAGGGAACTCTCCTGGCCTGATGCCCACCCTGTCCCTAGAGCACCTCATGAAGATGTCCAGGTCTGGCCTGTGGGCACATTTTCGAGACCAGTTATTTCATACCTGAGCCATGGACAATGATCCTGTTCTGAAACACCTTCGGGCCTCTATGAAGAAACTAACAAGGAAGCATGGGAACCTGCCACCCCCAGGTGGGCTCCAGTACCAGGTCCCCTCCTGAATCACCCTCTGGGGCAGTCAATACTGGGGGAGTGCCCAGGACCCCCAATCCTACTATCTGGGTCTTCCTCTTCACCTTTCTTTCTCCTCTTCCTCCTGGACTCTAAGAAAGTACAGGAGGCCCACCATCCCTCAAGGCAGGTGCTCAGTGCGTGTGTATGGAACATACTGTGCAGGAGGGGGATGTGGGCAAGAGCCTACAACAAGCCCCCTCCCACTTTCCATGGTGGCCCGCTCTCCCCCTCACAGGGCCCTCAAGGGCACTGGAGGAGCCAGACCCATTTGTGGGAGCCCCCACCCCTCCCTGAGAGCACCCACAGCCTCAGAGAGCAGCAGAGTCCCCTCACTCCGGCAGATCCCTCTAAGGGTGCCAGGACGACAAGCCTTGAGCCAGGGAGACAAGGGAATCAGGTGTCCCTGACCCCCACAGCATTCAGGGAGAGGGCACAGGAGGGACCCCGGGCCCAGAGCCAGAGCCAAGAGTTCAGCCAGGCGTGGGAAAGGTCAGTCCTGGCATGGACTGAGCAGCCCAGGAGGGCAGAGGGTGACCCACATCTGGGTCCAGTCACCCACTGCGGAGGCAGGTCCCCATGTGAGGTGGCAAGGGGGCTGGGTGACAACCAAGGCCCCTCCCACCTGAGTTCTGACAGGGGGCTGTATCCCAGGCCCAACAGCCCTGGATAAGGGTGTGTGGCAGGAAGCCTTCAGCCTCTCTGAACCCTGGGGGGCAGTCCCAGGAGCCGCCTGCCATGCCCTGACATCTTCCCCACCCCAGGCAGCACACACCCCTCCCTCTGGGATCAGCAGACTACAGGCGTGTCCTCAGTGTCAGACCACGGGGGCCACACAGAGACTCCGAGGACTTCAGAGACCCAGGCAGGTGAACTCAGGCCTCAATATACATCAGCTGCTCTAGCTGAATTTTGTTCAAACTCAGTGAACATCTGCTCTACAGGGTGTGTGTGAAAGGGGCAAGAATGAGTAAGCTGCAGATAAAGAAGACAGGACACAGGGGGTCTGTCTAAGCTCTATCCCCTGCCTTCAGCACTGATGAAGCAAATCCAATACTTAGGGAATGGTGGCCACATGCTAGGCCAGCCCCGGGCTCTGAGGATCTGACAGTGAGTGACGCAGAACCAGGCCTTGCCCTTGGGGAGCTCTCCAGCATACACCTCCTTCTCCCCTCCCAGCACCCTGCAAAGCAGGCATCAATGCCATTGCTAATGCACAGAGGAGGAACCTGACTGATAGACAGGTCGATGGGTTTTCCAGGGTTGCACGGCTTCTGGGAGACGGTTATGACCCCGAGGACAGGGCACAGGCCAGTGTAATGCCACGATGGGATGAGCTGTGGTCTGTGCTGCATAGAGGCCTAGGCTAAGGTGGGACTGACGGATGACCAGGTCAGCCAGGTCACTGAAAACACTCTTGGGTCCTCACCTGCCAGCTCCCAGGAGTCCGGAACTCCCAGGAGAGTGGTGGCAGGTGCCCCATCCTCAGCTGGGTGGGCCTGGATAGAAAAGCAAGGCGAGGGCACATTTCCCCGGCCCAGCTCATTCCAATTTCGTGGAAATATTTCCACACACACAAAATTGCAAATAGCAATGGATGTGATGAGAGGAGTTTGGACATAGGATAGGCAGTATTTTAGAGGCAGAGCATCCAGGGCTTCCTGATGGGTTACCTTCAGGGCTTGAGCATGGAAGGAGAACCGAGGATGATGTGTTCAAATCTGTTCACTCACCTCTTCCGTGCCACACCTGTGCCGGGCACTGGAAGAGACAGATGAGCACAGAAGCCCTGGCCTGGGGGAGCTGTGGGAGGAAGCCCAGAGCATCTACTGGGAGCTGAGGACTGATGTCCACCTGGGTACCATCCAGGTTCTCTGCATGGACAAGTACAGGCTAGAAGAGCTGCCTGGAGGAGGTACAGCTGTTGCTGGTGGAGACCAGCACATTTGGGAATGGAGACTGCCCCAGCAACGGAGAGGTGGGTGGCCTGAGGTCTGGCTGGTCTAGGGGGTGGTAGGGTGTGGGAGGACCCAGGAAAGGGTCTGGGGAATGCAGCAGGTCCTACAGAGGGCATTTGGGAGTCAGTGTGCAGGCCATCTGGGTCACTCAGGTCATTTGCCGGCCTCCATAATAATTATTGCCATATGGGAGTGCCACCTTTCCTATGATATATTTAATATATTTCTGTGAATGGCCTACCTGTTTGTATTTATAAATTCATGTTTAAAGGAAACTTGCATCACTCTCACAAATGGAAAGCAGCAAAACATAAATTCAATGAAAACCAAATGAAGTTAATGAATTTTAGCTAGATACTATTCCCTGGCCAAGGCCTGCTCTTTCTTTGTTTTTTAAAAAGAGTACTAGGCAATGAGAGAGGTATTAAAGGTCTATTAGCACCAACTCGAGACTGTCTCTCCAGTGCTCAAAAGAATGAAAATGTAATTGAAGGGGAATAACTAAAAAATAAATTATGGAAAAGGGAGTAAATAGTCACCATGGGATTTGACGCTAGTTCTGCTGGGTCACATACCTCCTGGAATCATCTTGGCTTCCTGGAAAGCCAGCCTTATTGCAGAGACTGTAAGACCAATTGTTGTTGCTTCTACCAGGTTCCAAACAAGAAGACAGAATCACGGCCTATTAGGAGGCCCTCCAGAGATGCCCAGGGCTGGATGGGAGGGGGCCAGGCTGTTCTGGGTCTCCCACCAAGGGACAGGGCCCACACGAGTTGCTACAGTTTAGCTGGAGTGAGAGACAAGCTAAAATTCTCACCTGACAACCAGGTCCTTGCCCAGGTGGCCCCATATGTAAACCAACTCCCATTGTGGGCCAGGAGCCATCTCCTGCCAGCTATGGCCAGTTTTCCAGAGGAATGGAAAAAGCAGTGTTTTTTTTCATCCTGGCCTGAGAACTCTGTCGTTCCCTCTCTTTCTAGAAACTGAAGAAATCCCTCTTCATGCTGAAAGAGCTCACCAACAAATTCAGATAAACCTTTTTCCCTCCTCCTGCACCTTCTGACCTTGCCCTGAGGACCCAATGTCTGGCTCAGGGGATGCAACTGGGTGCGCATACGGGGTCTTCTCAGAGCTGACCAGGCACAGAGGGACCCTGGGCCAGAGGTTTGCCCTTGGAGTGTGTCACGGGTAAAGCCACAGAAACCAAGTCCCTCTCACAGGTCTGCAGGCCAAGCATGGGTTGGTCATGGGAGTTGGTGACAAGGCTCAGGGGTTGGGAGGACTAGAAGGGGCTGCAGATCCATGCTCCAGCTGGATGGGGAGAGTCTGGGGCTGGCCCTCCAGGCTGTTGGTGCTGGGTGCTGGGTGCCAGGTGCTGCTTGCATGGGACATGAGTCTGTGTGTTTCCTCGGGCAGGTATGTCATGTTTGGCTTCAGCTCCAGCAAGTACCCTCAGTTCTGTGCCTTTGCTCATGACCTCACCCAGAAGCTGTCCCACCTGGGGGCCTCTCAGCTCACCCCGATGGGGGAAGAGGATGAGCTCAGTGGGCAGAGGATGCCTTCTGCAGCTGGGCCATGCAAACCTTCAAGGTCGGTTCCCAGCCAGAGCTGCTCCACAGCAGGGACATGACAGGGTGCATTCATGCCTAGGACATCTGTGCTGGGCGTCCCAGGTGCCATGACCTCTGCCCCTGGTCCTATAGATGTGGTCCCAGGCATGAGTCAGGGCCACAGGCCTGAGGGCTTAGGTCACTGCTGCTCTCCCTCAGCCCCCTAGAAAAGCTCCACACTGTGCACAAAACTCTGGGGGAAAAGGTGGCACAGATACCCCCCTGCCCTTAGGGAGCTTCTAGTTTAAGGTCTTTCCCCTACTGACTACCTAGGTCACCTCTTAACTACTGTGTCTGTTTCAGTCTCGCAGCCATAGAGAGCCTGGGGATAGGCACCACACAGTGGCGGATCCACTTTGGATCCACTCAGTATCTCCATAGCTCTTTACTGCTATGGTTGGCCCCAGTTATTTAGGGAACTCATCACTCATGCAGAGCGTCACTCAGTGGTGGTGCTTAGGAGCATCAGCTTGCACTGGGGCAGGCTTGGTTCCAAAGCCCGGGCCTCCTCCATGTGGTTCCACAATAGGAAAAGGGAACAATCAGACCTCTCCCAGTGTGGGCATGAGGATACAACAAGATCATGTCAATATTGGCATTCATAATGGCCAGACACAGTGGCGCATGCCTGTCATCCCAGCAATTTGTGAGGCTGAGGTGGGCAGATCGCGTGAGCTCCAGAATTTGAAACCAGCCTGGGCAACATGGCAAAACCAGCCTCTACTGAAAATACAAAAAATTGGCTGAGCTTAGTGGTGCACATCTGTAGTCTCAGCTACTTGGGAGGCTGAGGTGGGAGGATTGCTTGAACCCAGGGAGGCTGAGGCTTCAGTGAGCTATGATGACACCACTGTACTCCAGCCTGAGTGATTGAGCAATACCCTGTCTCAAAACAAAAACAAAGGCAAAACAACATTCAAAATAGTAGCAATAGCTACTATGTGCCAAGCCCAGACACCTCTTTGAGTCCTTGCTGCCACCCTATCAGCTAAGTGTGCTTAGAAGTTACGTGAAGCATATGGCTTAGTGTTTGGCCCATGGTAAGGGCCTAAAAAGTGGTAGCCCCAGTGGTGGGGATGCTGCTGCTGCTGACCATTAACCCCCATCTGCTCCACCTTCTTCCAGGCAGCCTGTGAAACGTTTGATGTGTGAGGCAAACAGCACATTCAGATCCCCAAGCTCTACACCTCCAGTGTGACCTGGGACCCGCACCACTTTAGGCTTGTGCAGGACTCACAGCCTTTGGACCTCAGCTAAGGGACCTGCTTCTCTGCAGCACACGGGGCTTATTTGTGTTGGGGTCTGAGCCCTGAGCCCATGGTCAAGGAGACCCCCAAGTCCTTCTGAACAGAGACAGCTGGCCTAGGGGCCTCCCTCTCACTGCATGCAAGACCCTGTTAGGGTACAAGACTCAAGGTGCTGAGGGAGGCTGTTTCAGGAGGGAGCCCCAGGAGAGTGGTGGAGAGAGAAGGGGACAGCATCCGCCGAGGGCCCACTGAGTGCTGGGCACTCTCCAGGGCTCCTAGCCCACATGGGCTAAGTGAGCCTGGACACTCCTCCTGGGAGAAAGGCACAGATGGAGAAATTGCAGTTCAGGGAGGTGAAGCAAGCTGCTAGCCTGTGGCCACGTTGGGATCTGAGCGCCAACATTCTAGCCACAAAGGCAGCCAAGGGTCATGAAGAAGGCATCACAGAGGCGATTCCAGGCTGTAGTGGTGAACTCTCCACTCTGCACCCCCGGGTTTTGTGCTCTGTGCCCTGATTAAATAGTCCTGAGGGTTTCTACATGTTTAAGATATCCCCAATGTCAATGATGCTCTCCTGTGGATCCCAAGCTATGGAGATGTCCTGGGACTTTCCATTTTAGGTTCCTAAATTGAATTTCCCAACACCTAGAAGCAACCCAGCTGCCCTGTATGAGACCAAGGACCTTTATTTGTGATTCAGAAACAGTGGAATAAAAGGAAAGGAAAGAAAACCCCAACAGCCACCTCAGCAGGATGCCCCAAGGATAGTGTCCTGGTGTCACTGACTCAGACATGTGGGGGCTTCTGCCACCCATGCTCAAGAGCCACTTTGCCGTTTCACCATCTCTGTGTCCTCCACAGCCCTCAGCGGCATGCAAGCGAAGAACGTGTTCACCATGAGGCTCAAATCTCGGCAGAATCTACAGAGTCCAACATCCAGGTAGGGGAAAGTGCAGGGCTTCTCGGGTGATGCTCTACTGATTTTATTTTAACGAACGAAAGACCAGAAGAAGTCAGTCTTTGAAGGGAGAGGAGAGGAGCATCTGCTGGCATTAGCAGCC
This sequence comes from Pongo abelii, assembly GCF_028885655.2. Taxonomy (NCBI): domain Eukaryota; kingdom Metazoa; phylum Chordata; class Mammalia; order Primates; family Hominidae; genus Pongo; species Pongo abelii. The sequence continues at coordinate 41,646,285 of NC_072004.2, read as the reverse complement.
ATGCCATCGGTAGGACCGGCTCACCTGGTAACCTGCGGCCACCTGTGCTTTTACATCTACTCTTGGTTAACCACGGGCCACTTTTCCAGCTTGGACTGTAAGCATCTGTTCCACTTCCTCTCCTTCCTCATTGAACTCTTTCACTAAAAGGAGAGTGCAAGAGAGACTTAAACTGTTTGACTCATTCTTAAGAACTTTCAGGAAAAGTGTTGGGAGGGAAGGAAATTTCCCAGCTCTGGGAAACAAGCCTTGTGGATTATCTGCAGGTTTCATTGATCTGTGCTGTCCTCCCCACATGCATTAGGAAAATTGGCCTTGGTTCTAATAACAGCGTTTGTCCTGGTGACAAGGAAAGGTTTCTTCTGATGTCCATTATCTCCAAGAGGGATGCTTTCTCCAGGCAGAGGCTGTGGCCAAGTGCTCAGGGGGCTCAGAGAGCTGCTGGGAAGGGGTGAGCCCCTCTCCTCCCCAGAGGGAAGCTCCTGGGGCCCTCTCAAGCACCCCTGGCTGTGGGGATGCTTCCCAAGCTCAGAGTGGCAGCCCATGCTTGTGGAACCAGCCAGGAAAGTGAAAGGAGGGCACATTCCCTGGGGAATCTTGCCTGCCCATCGGGGAGCCCTGGAGGAAATCCTGCAACATCACCTGAGGCTTCTTTTTTTATTTTTATGTTTTGAGATGGAGTCTCACTCAGTTGCCTAGGCTGGAGTGCAGTGGCATGATCTCGGCTCACTGCAACCTCTGCCTCCCAGGCTCAAGCCATTCTCCTGCCTCAGCCTCCCGAGTAGCTGGGATTAGAGGTGCCTGCCACCACGCCCAGCTAATTTTTGTATTTTTAGTAGAGAAGGGCTTTCACCATGTTGGCCAGTCTGGTTTTGAACTCCTGACCTCAGGTGATCCACCCACCTTGGCCTCCCAAAGTGCTAGGATTACAGGCATGAGCCATGGTGCCTGGCCCACCTGAGGCTTCTATTTCCTTTCCCAGCCACACCACCATCCTGGTGGAATTCTCTTGTGAGGAGGGCCAAGGCCTGAACTACCTGCCGGGGGAACACCTTGGGGTTTGCCCAGGCAATCAGCTGGCCCTGGTCCAAGGCATGCTGGAGCAAGTGGTGGATGGCCCCACACCCCACCAGATAGGGCACCTGGGGGCTCTGGATGAGAGCAGTGAGCCCTGGGCCGGGGAGCCAGTGCTGCCTGGCATCCTCCGGCCACCCCATCTGGCTGAGGGGCTGGCTGAGCCTGGGCCTGCAAGTGACTGTCATCCCTGTCCTTCCTGCTGAGAGGGTGGGCTGCCAAAATCTTATGTGAAAGCAGCTGTGGAAACAGCCCCAGCCATAGGCATGGCTCCCTGGCCTTAGTTTCCCCAGTGATAACGACACCGCCAGTGTATCCCCCTCAATGCAGTGGCCAAAGTCAGAAAGTGGGATCAGCTGGGCGTGGTGGTTCACACCTGTATTCCCAGTATTTTGGGAAGCCAAAACAAGTGGATCACTTGAGGTCAAGAGTTCAAGACCAGCCTGGCCAACATGGTGAAACCCCATCTTTACTAAAAATACAAAATAAATTAGTTGGGCATGGTGGTGCACACCTGTAATCCCAGCCCCTCGGGAGGCTGAGGCACGAGAATCGCTTGAAGCCGGGGGGAGGAGGTTGCAATGAGCTGAGATTGCTCCACTGCATTCCAGCCTGGGTGACAAAGACGCCATCTCAAAAAAGAAAAAAAAAAAAAGTGGGATCAGAGAGGCAGAGCCTGGTAGTGTCCCCCACCATCTAGGAGAAAGTGAGGATGAGGAGACAGATGTCCTTATGACTGCAGGGTGATGGATGTGGTTCATCAGGATGCTGGTCCAGAGGAAATAACTTCATACTCATATTTTTACCTAATATTTAGGGAGCATGTTTACCAGGCACAACACCAACTTTTTTTGTTGTTGTTGTTGGACACAGTCTTGCACTGTCGCCTAGGCTGCAGTGCAGTGACATGATCTTGGCTCACTGCAACCTCTGCCTCCCAGGTTCAAGTGATTCTCCTGCCTCAGCCTCCCAAGTAGCTGGGATTACAGGTGCCCACCACCACGCCCAGCTAGTTTTTGTATTATTAGTAGAGACGGGGTTTCCTGTGTTAGCCAGGCTGGTCTTGAATGCCTGACCTCGTGATCCACCCGCCTCAGCCTCCCAAAGTGCTGGGATTACAGGTGTGAGCCACCACACCTGGCCACAGCACCAACTATATGTGCACAATTTCATTCAGCGCTCATGCCAACCCAGCAAGAGAGGTTGTGGTATCAGATCTGTTTCACAGGGAGGGAACCCAAGGCCCAGAGGCTTTAGTCACCTCGGAAGTGGGGAGCCAGGGTTTGAACCCGTGTCTTCCGGCCCCAGGGTCTGTGCTGTGACTGCCCTGCATGCTGCCCCCTGGGACTTCCCTTTGGGCTCATCTTCTGCTCACCCAGCACCTCTTGGTACAGCACCCAAGGGACTGCAGTCATGGGCTTTTCTCTAAGTGAACAACTGGCCTGTGAGGTATCCATTAGTCTTTGGTGGATTTAGTCATTGTGAGTCTGTAGATCACTGGTGAGTGTCTTGCTAAAGTTCAGGTCTGGGCCAGAGAAGGACATGGTTAGTTCATCAGGACCACGCCAACTTAGTGCCCCTTGGGGGGCTGGTGATCAGCCTTCCCTGGCAGTCCTTTCTCTGTGTGCCACCTTCTTCCTGCCTTTCGCTCTTAGAGCCAGGTCTTTGGAGCCTCCTTTCCCCTGCAGCTGGAGAATAGGGGGTGTCTGTCCTGGGGGCCTCGCTACCTACTGAGAATCCCAAATGGGGCCTCTTTTCTATCTTGACACCTTCCTTCCCCATCCGGGCAGCTACTGGGTCAGTGGCAAGAGGCTGCCCCCTGCTCACTCAACCAGGCCCTCACCTACTTCCTGGACATCACCACCCTCCCAACCCAGCTGCTGCTCCAAAAGCTGGCCCAGGTCGCTGCAGAAGCGACTGAGAGACAGAGGCTGGAGGCCTTGTGTCAGGTGAAGATCAGGGCTGGTGGGCAGTGGGGATATGTGGGGGGTCCCAGCATGTGGGGAGCCAGAGCCCAGACCTGGTCTTTAACTCCTGAGAGAGATCCACACCAGGTTCCCAAAGTGAGACTTGTCAAAGGCTGGTGGGAAGCCAGGCACCATCCACAGTCCCATGTCACTCAACACAACTATGTTGAGTAAACTGAGTTTTTCCAAGTGTCTGCAGGATGCAAACAAAGTGCATTGCCTTGAACATTAGCTAGAAAGGGGAGCTGTCCTTATCCATCTTTGCTTTCCCCAAAACTGGAATTAAACTTTTCACTTAAGATGTATTGGGGGATGGATGGTGTGGATGAATGCATACATGGGCATAATGGGCAGAGCAACAGATGGAGAGGTGAATTAATAAGTTAATGAGAGAATGCATTAACTCACCTGCAACTGTCTGGTTCCAAGTCTGCAAAAGGCACTGGTTATCATTATTATTGTCATCATTATAGCTAATTATCTCGATCCCAACTACCTCCACCACCATTATTTTGTGGCTGCAATGTACTAACTTGGCACATGCTTTCTCATTTAATTCCCAAAACATCCCCACAAGGCAGGCAATACTATCCTTGTTTCACAAAGGTTAAGTAATTGGGATGAGATTCCACAGCTAGTGAGGACACCCAGCCAAGATTTAAACCCAGGTCTGATTGGTTCCAAGCCTTGCCCCAAATTAAATTGCAACAAAAATTTGACCCCTGCCCACGAGTTGCTGACAGTGGAGGTCACATAAGTTAGATAAATGTACCGGACTGAGTTCCTCCAGGACAGGAACTATTTCTTCTCAAGCTTGGTAGTCTCAGCACCTGGACAGTGCCTGGCACATGGGCTTGTTTGTTGAGTGAGTGAATGAATGAATGAATACTGGGTTGTGAAAGCCTTTTCCCCCAAAGTGGGGCAGGTGCCCTGAGTCGCTCACATCACCCTCCACTTAACCCCAGAGTACAGCAAGTGGAAGTTCACCAACAGCCTCACATTCCTGGAGGTGCTGGAGGAGTTTCTGTTCCTGCAGGTGTCTGCTGGCTTCCTGCTCTCCCAGCTCCCCATTCCAAAGCCCAGGTTCTACTCCATCAGCTCCTCCCGGGATCACAAGCCCATGGAGATCCACCTGACTGTGGCCGTGCTCATGTACCACACCCGAGGTGAGCCCAGGGAGGAGGATCTGGAGCAGCCATGCTCCGCCCCTTATTGGGCAACTGTTCATCAACTCGGCCTCAGCTCCCTCATCAGTTCAAGGAGGGAGGGAACACCCACCAACCAGAGTTGTTAACCGTAATAGGAGGCGTGTGGGAGACATCTCTAGGAATCAGACACTAAACCAAGCCTTCTGTATGTATATGATCAGTTACATTGTGGGGTAGGCCCTGTGTGCATTTTACAGGTGGCACAGAAAGTCACACTGTTAGTAAGTGGAGAGCAGAGATTCGGACCTGGTTAGTCTAACTGCTGAGTCCAAGTCCTCCACCACTCCACTGTCCCACTACTCTTGGGACAATTTAATGAGATCAGACGTGGAGAACACCCAATGCTTGGTGGGAGGCCAGTGGTTCTTGGTCTTCCTGGTCGTGCAGCCTGAACGCAGGGGAGATTCTGCATTGATTGTTCATTCACTTACTGAGCTCATTCAGTGATGGTTTATTTCACACCTCCACGTGCCCGGCACTGGGGTGGGTGTGGAAATACAGCAGACATCAGCCTTGCCCTCAGGGAGCATCTAGAGGCAGCAGTGGAGAGATAGACATAGAAATAATTAGATGATTCTCACTGTGCTGAAGCCAAGAAGGAAAGGTCAGGGTCACTGAGGGAAGGGAAGTGGGCCGGGGTGGCAGGGGGCGGGGTGATGCTGCCATAGAGCGGGAGGCCAACATCTCGTCCAGGTGGTTTCAGCTCCACCACTGGCCGCTGGCCCCTGCCCTGCCCTCTGTAACTGAGCGTTGCCTGGGTGGGCAAAGCTGGGAGCTGCCCACACTTCTGAGTCCTCTGTCCTCTAGGAAGCACAAACACAGTTTCTAAAAACTGGCCAGAGACTCTGTTTGCCCTGCTAGAGAACACCCACCCAGACCAGGAGAGGAGAGGCCTACATGTCTTGTGAGAGCAAAACGTAATCCCGAGGAAAACCAGGGGGACCTCTGCAGTTGGTTGGAGGCCTCCTTCAAGTGCTGGGCCATTGTAAGGGGAACAGAACCCAGAGAAACCTCCTGGGTTTCTACAAGCCCGGGAGGGGCCGCTGAGGAGGAAAGCGAGGTGCCAGAGCAGGCTGAAATGCGCGGAGCTCATCCACCACCCCGGGTTGCTACCAGCAAGGGCCATGCTCATGAGCACACACAGCAGTAGCCACCCTGAGGGGTCACTTCATGCTGCTGTCAGTGGAGCTCAGTGGTGAGCTGGGAGTGTTCCTGGAGAAACTCTTTGGAAGGATCACTGGAGTAGGAGTCAGGGAACCTGAGCTGTCCACCTGATTCCACCGTGACCCGAGTGACCTTGTCCAAGTCACTTTTCCACTCCGAACTCAGTTTCTGCTTGGGCAGATGGAACAACTTGCAGCCTCTCTAAGTCCCTTTCAACTTTCCTCAGCTCTGGGCTCATAGAGGGTGAATCTCAGAACCAGAACAAACAGCTGCTCATTGAGTCCTGAGAGTGCCTGAGTGGGGGCATCCAAGGAGACCGTGGTGTGGGCGGGGCAGCTGGTACAGTTTGCGCATGGGCAGTGGGGGACGTTGGTCACTTTGTGTTATCGTTGCAGATGGCCAGGGTCCCCTGCACCACGGCGTCTGCAGCACATAGCTCAACAACTGAAGCCTCAAAACCCAGTGTCTTTCTTTGTGCGGAAGTAAGCACCCCTTCCACTCTGTCCCCTGTGGGGCCGCCGACCCCTGGGGGTTCCGGGAGGAAAGGGAGGGATCTGGGGTTTAGGTGCCGCTCGGGGGCCCCGTGGCCCATAAAGAAGACACTGGGGTCACACTGGTGTGCCTGTCTCTAGCAGGGACAGCGATGACAGCAGTGCTGGAGGGGCCCAGAGTCCAGTGAGCTTGGCCTTTTTTCAGAAGGACCTGGGGGAGGTGCTGGTGGCTGGACAGAAGCGAAGCAGCCTGCAGGACGTGGGAAATCAAACAGGAGCTTCTTGTCCTCTCCACCCCCTCACGACCGCCTCCCACAGGCCCAGCTCCTCAGCCATCCTGTGTGTGCGTGGGCCTGGGGTGTCTGAGGACTGGCCCCCTCTTCTCCTGTCCTCTTCAGTGCCAGCGGCTTCCACCTCCCCGAGGACCCCTCCCATCCTTGCATCCTTGTCAGGCCTGGCACAGGTATCGCTCCCTTCCACAGTTTCTGGCAGGAGCGGCTCCATGACTCCCAGCGCAAGGGTAAGGCTGGAGGCTTCCCAGGTGGGAGGGGCACTAGGGGCAGCGCCTGCCTAGAAGCAGAACCGCAGCCCCACAAACGGTTCCTGGACCTCTCTGGAGGGAAGGCCTCCCAAGTTTGCCTCCCTGTGCGGGCCTCTGTGGGTTAGAATGGCCGCTTTCACGTCTCCGGCACCGGAGCCGGGGCTCCCTCTCCTGGTAGTGGGGGCAATGGGAAAGTCCCTGCTTTTGACCTCCGATGGGCTGAGGGAATCCTGCATCTGCATTTTCAGTTGTGTGGCTATGGATGAGTGATCGGAATGCTCTGGGCTTCACTTCCCTCATCTGTAAAGTGGGGATAATGCTATTAACTAGCTAGGATACTTGTGGGAGTTAAGTGAGAATTCCAGTCGGGCTTGGAGCCGTTGCGCCCTCTGGTGGTCAACTTGGTAACAACAGCCCGGGACTTCTGGCAGTAGTGCTGGAAGGCCGCAGGACCCTGGTCTTCTGGTGCCGCCGCCCAGATGAGGACCGCCACCTACCGGGAGGAAATGCTGGAGATAACCCGGAAGCAGGTGCTGCATGCGGTGCACACGCCTATTCCCGCCTGCCTGGCAAGCTAAGGTAAATGCAGCCTAAAAGCTGGTGAAGCATTACACACACAGGCTTCAGTATGAGCCCTGGGTCCCCACGGGCCCGTCGCCTCCCTGAGCCTTCAGCTCTTGAGCTCTAAAATGCAGGTAGTTCACAACCATCAGAGTGATGCTACGAAGAGTGTTACGCCCTCTCATACAGCATAAGCGACAGGCCCGGAGAGGTTCAGGACTACCTAGATCACACATGGGTTAAGCCCAGAGCTCAGCCTGCTGAAGGTCCCCAGCAGGCCCCCTGGGACATGCGACTGCCCAGGGAGAGGTGATCCAGGCTGGCTATGCTCAAGCCCAGCAAGACTGGAGGGCGGCCGACGCTTCCACCACGGCCCTCAGACGGGCTCTGCTGCCCCCAGGGCCGCGTTGTCTCCTGAGCCGGAGGTGTCAGAACAGACTCTCGGTCCTCACACATTTGTCCCATCAGGGCACCTCTCGGGTCCAGTGCTCTGTGCCCAGTGCTGGGGCCACTGGGCATCCTGTGTGGAGCAGGAGCAGAGAGTCCCCGACTGACTCCTGGACCTTCTAACTGGGAAGCCCAGGATCCGTACCCTGCAGGGACCTGATGGACAGTCTGCATTGAGAGGCTACATTTTCCGGAGTATAGACAGAGCCCTAGGCAGGGGGACTGGCTTCATTGATGCTTCTTTGAGGCATGGCAAATTCAGAGACAGTCTGGGGTCCCCACTGGATGGTCAACCCCTGGAGGGCAGGACTGTGTCCAGCATTTATCTCTCTAATCCCAGTCGAGCCACAGGGGCATCTGTGCACCTCATCCTAAGCCTGGCCCCATGCAAGGTCCTGGCTGGGAGGGGACTCACTCCTCACCCCTTAGTGCCCTCTCCCCACCTCCCTGAGGCCAGCAGGCCTGCCTGCAAGCCTTGTCCCCAGCAGCTGGGGACTGAACCCACCACTTCCTCTGGTTTCAGGTCTATGTTCAGAACATCCTGCGGCAGCAGCTGGCCGGCGAGGTGCTCTGTGTGCTCCACGAGGAGCCGGGCCACCTCTATGTTTGCGGGGATGTGCGCATGGCCTGGGATGTGGCCCGCACACTGAAGCAGCTGGTGGCTGCCAAGCTGAAGTTGAATGAGGAGCAGGTCAAGGACTATTTATTTCAGCTCAAGGTATAATAGTGGGTGTGTGGGCTGAAGGTGCCGGCCAAGGCCACAGGCCTTTGGAGCCAGGACTAGGGGTGGCAGGTAGACCCAGGCGAGTCAGGCCCAGAAAAGTTCTGGGCCCCAAGAGAATCTTAGCAGTGGCCGAGATCTCAGCTGGGTGGGCTGTCAGAAGGCCCTACTGCACATCCTGGACTGGTTGGCAGCTTTGAGAAGTCGGGTGAAAGTGTTCCATTTTTCCATCTGTGGAATGGGGGCAGGAGAGTCTCCCTGGCCTCTCCCCAAACCCCCCTTTCAGAAAGTATCTGTGTGGCCAAAGCAAGGCTGTGAACACAGGGGAGAGCAAGGCTGCCCCGGTCAGCCTCGTGTGAACCTCACACTTCTTATTTACACCCAGGCTGGTGTCTGCTCACCCTCATCCCCCCAGCAGGAAGGGCTTGCATTTTATTGATGATGATAGTAGTGATATTTATCAAGGGCTTTCACTGGGCATACTGCTTGCCAAGGATTCTGCTGTGACATTTTGTTCAGTGCTGCCGAGGATTTTATGAGGGAGGCACCCCATTTTGCAGAGGGAAGGGGGCCTACGGGGACCACAGCAGTGAATATGAAAGCCTAGAGTTCAGTCTGCCTCTCTCTGGTACCAAACCCTGTGATTGTCACTTCCATACTCTCTGTAAGACACATTCATACGTTCAACCGAACATTTATTGAGCACCTACTATGTGCTAGGGGTAGAGCAGTAAATGAATCAGGCAAAAATTCTTTACATTCCACTGGGGCTGACAAACCCAAACAAGGAAGAGGTGTAGTGCTTCAGAGAAAAATAGCAGGAAACAGCCCAGGGAATGCTGGGGAGTGTAATTTTAAATAGGGTGGCCAGGGAAGGCAGAGCTGGAAGGCGGCATCTGAGAATAAACCTGAGATGGTGAGGAGGATCCCTGTGGACACTGAAGGAAACACTCTGGGCTGTTCTGGAGGGGCAGCAGGTACAAAGGCCCCGGGGGTGGGAGTTAAGCTGGTGTGTTTGAAGAACAGTGAGGAGATGACAGGCATTTCCCCAAATGTGTTGAATGGGTCGGTAGGTACTTGGCATCAAAAAGTTTCCAAGGTTGAATAGCCTGAGACATGCTTAGTTAAGCCAAGGCAAACATTTTGCTTTACTGCAAGACTTCTGGGAGACTTCAATGTGCTGCTATGCATCGGGACCCTTCAAGGCTGGGAGGAAAGAAATGACGTAGCATTTCCCAAACGCATTTATCTCAGAGCTCACACTTCCTGGAGCATCTTGGGTGGGGGATGAGCACTGAGCAGGAAATGGGAATGCCAAGTAAAGCTTTGGAGATGGTTAGCGGGCCCACACCAGATCAGGTGCTGAGGGCCGTTAGAGTCTAAACCAGATTCAAGCACAGTGTTAGTTTGACAGTTGGGAAGACAGATGGCTCATGGAGGTCCATGCGATAGGGAAGCTGGGCAGCCTCAGGGGCTCATGCCAGCCTGGACTTGACACTTTGGTCTCTGTTTCCACCTAAAAGAGCCAGAAGTGCTATCATGAAAATATCTTTGGTGCTGTATTTCCCTACAAGCGGACAAGGCGGCAGTGCAGCCCAGGAGCCTGGAGATGTCAGCGCTCTGATGGCCCATAGGAGGGGTTAAAGCTGCCGGCACAGAACTTAACCATGGAGCCAGCTCTGCATTATCAGAGGTCACAGGGCCTGGGGAGATGGAGGAAAGTGATATCCCCCAGCCTCACATCTTATTTTTTCACTTCGTTCCCCATCAAGCCCTTTACTTGACCTCCTCCCAAGTAGCACCCTGGATTGATTGGAGCCTCCTCTCTCAAGCTGGGGCCTTCCTGGTCCCTTGGAGACGAAATCTTCAATGCCAGACCTGGCAAATGGGTGAAAGATGGAACCCGCGCTGAGTGCACCACTTCAAGTGACCACCAGGAGGTGCTGTCGCACCACTGCGTATTTAACTGCCTTGTGTACAGTTATTTATGCATCTGTTTAAAAAACTAACACCTTAGTCTGTTCCCAACAGCCACTTGGGTCTTCCCTGTATGATTCCTTGATGGAGATATTTACATGAATTGAATTTTACTTTAATCACACTGTATGTGTGTTGGGGGGGTGCGGTTGGAGGCTGTTTTGTAGGGAATGTGGCCCTCAGTTATACAGAGTGGGGAGCTGGTGGGTGTCGCAGCCTGGACAGATCCCCCACAGAGGGACACCCCAGGTAGGCCATGGCTTCTCTGAAATGGCTGCCAGGTGTGACAGCAGCAGATGGAGCTTCGTGCTGGTCCAAAGACCTGTGGTAGGGCAGGGGGAGCAGGCCTGCCTCCCACACAAAGGATCTGACATGGGGTCTGGCGAGGGTGGGATTCTCTCATGAAGCCAGCACTTCCGGGAAGGCCTTGAGCTTCTTCTTAGACACTGTCTTAGAAAGCGTTTTGCTCTGGGGCCACCTGTCCCATGTGAGTTTGTCTCATATGGATGTGGCCGCTGGGAAGGCAACATGTCGAGGCAAGTGTGGGCCACAGCATCCTCGTCCGAGGGATTAGGGACCCTCCTGGGTTTGGAGCTGGCCAAGGAAGGCTTCTTAAGAGACTGAGCCCCATTTCCTTCTCCTGGTCAGAACCAAGGAAGGAGCTCAGCGGGGACACTGGGGTCCTGGCAACACACGGCTCCCAGCTTGGGTTTGGCGTCTGCCTCCTGGCCGCCCTGGCCGACTTCGCCCCTCTCTCTCCCCTCCCTCTTCTAGCAGCAGAGTCTCAGGTGGCAGGAGAAGGTGCAGTGCCAACCTCAGGCTCCAGAAAATCTCTGTGCCCTGTGCAACAGCCGTGCATCTCAGCAACAAGGCCAGGAGTCTGCTCCCAGACCAGGACTTCTCAGGTTTGTTTTTTGTTGTTGTTGTTGTTGTTTTGTTTTGTTTTTAATTTTGAGACGGAATTTCACTCTTGTCACCCAGGCTGGAGTGCAATGGCGCGTTATTGACTCAGTGCAACATCTGCCTCCTGGGTTCAAGCGATTCTCCCCCCTCAGCCTCCCGAGTAGCTGGGATTACAGGTGCCCGCCACCACGCTTGTCTAATTTTTTTTATTATGATTATTTTTAGTAGAGACGGGGTTTTGTCATGTTAGCCAGGCTGGTTGCAAACTCTGGACTTCAGGTGATCTGCCTGCCTTAGCCTCCCAAAGTGCTGGGATTACAGGCGTGAGCCACCGTGCCTGGCCGGCTTCTCAGCTTTAATGTGTGTGTCTCACCTGGGGTGTTGTGAAAACGAAGGCTCTGATCTCTCAGGTAGGTGTGTGTGTCGCGGGGCTGGGGGGCAGTGCGCGGGATGCCGCGTTTCCAACAAGCTCCCAGTTGCTTCTGGTGCCACCGGCTGCGAATACTACACTGGGGCCTGAGGAACTGGGTTCTTGCTGGGCCAAGCAGGATGTGTTGGCATCACGTGGACGCGGAGCTGGGCTGTCGGGCGGTGGCCCAGTGGCTGGCAGAACCCCACACATGGACACTGAGCCACTTTTCCTATGCAAGCCCTAACCCCTAATGCCGGGGAGACCCACAATGGAACACACACCCAGATGGTGCTTCGGGTCAGCTTCTCCTGACCCCCCCTCCCCAAGCCACCTCCTCCCACTGGGACACCAGGTCTGAGGAGCCAGCTCTGACCCTGCTGTGGCCCTCACAGGCTCTGCCCCAGCCCCTCTCCCATCTCGGAGGCATGGGGCTGTTTCTTGGTGTCCCCCATTACCACCCTTCCTGTGTCCGAGACTCCTGCCCAAAAGGCTAGAGCCCCAGCCCGCTTTCTCCAACACCCTCGTGGGATTTGCAAGAGATCCTCTGGGAGGAGGTGTGAGGTCAGGACCCCCTGCCCAAAGGGAGTCCATGCTTTCCCATCCCACTCCTCTCGGCAGCACCCCCGCCCAATTCCACAGACTCCAAAATGTCTCCAAATGAATTAAAGAAGCCATGGTCAACCCACATGAATGTGCCAACAAGCATTTTCATTTCTTTATTTTAAGGACACTGGGAAAGGAGCCGGTCCCCTGAAGAGAACACTCTGGTCAGGTGGTGGAGGCCAGTGGGATGCCATCAGGCCTGCTTTCCAGGAGGGGTGAAGGGTTGGTGCAGGGTGCAAGGGGAGAGTGAGGTTAAAGGTCAGAGAGGAGGGGCTGAGGAGGCCACCTCCCACCAGAAGCAGACAGCTGGTGGCTTGGGACTGGGGTGGAGCTGCATGGGGGATGGGAGGGGACTGAGCATGGGGCTTCCTCTGCACTGCCCGCTCCTCCCCTCTCCCTGACCGGGCCCGCCTCCTGGGACGGTAGGATTCCAGCAGCTGGAGCCCCAGGTGCTGCTGCGGCTGAGGAAGGCAATCCCCGTCAGCTGCCTTCTCTGTTCGAGGGTGGCTGTAGCCAGAAGCAGGACCAGACAAGGACATGGCCTCTGCATTAAAGCCCAGATCCCAGGCAGGGTTGGAAAGGCTGGGCCTGGGAAGTGGGGTTGATGAGAAGACCCAGACTGCCCCACACCCCAGCCCCCGGCCCCGGGGCCAGGAAGCCGCCTATGTCTGCACATGGGTCAGCTGGATGTCGCCCCCCACTTCTAGTCTGTTGATGGTGGGCAGGTTCCTCAGGCGATGGTAGTATTCAAACAGGTGCTGACCATCCACGGCCACCTTGAGGGAGTGAGCTTCACACAAGATCCACACCTGTGCAGAGATCATGCCGTTTGCACTACACTTGGGAAGTCCTCCACCCTCACTGCAGCCTCCCCTCTCCTCCCTCCCTCCCTCCCTCCTCAGTTGTTAATAAGCCCCACACCTGCACTCTATCCCCACTGAACAACAGCTCTTCACTAAACAGGCTGTGCGTGCTCTTTCCCCTGTACTCTTCCCTGTCCTAGAATACTGTTCCCACCCCGTCAGGGACTGGAGCCCTGGACTGTGCCATCTGTATCCCTCAGGCCCAGCACAGAGGAGTGCTCTGGGCCTGGGCTCCTGCAGCATCAGCCTCCTAACTTGTCTTTTCCACCCCAATGCCTTCTCCACGAAACAGTCAGGGTACAAATGTTAAAACCTCCTTCCCTTCGCAATAGCTAACACTCCTATCACACATGCCATGTGCCAGGCACTGTCCTAAGCATGCTACAGATACTGTCTCATTCCATTCTTACAACTCTAGGAAATTCATGATTATTAGCTCCATTTTGTAGATGAGGAAACTGAAGCACAGAATAATTAAGTCACTTGTCCAAGGTCACACAGCTGTCTACAAATCAAAGTATATTGCTCCCTGGCTTGAAACACTCCTGAGACTTTTCACTGTGTTAAAATCCAAGCTCCTTTCCATGGCTGCAAAGCCCTACATCAGTCATTTTCAACTCTGACTACAGAGTATAATCACTTAAGGCATATTTTTAAAATACGAACGCCCAGCTGACTGCCTCATTGGCCTGGGCTGGGGTCCCAGCACTGATATTTCCTTTGTAAGCTCTCTGGGTGATTTGAATGTGTAGTCAGGGCAGAGCACACCTGCCTGCTGTTCCTGGACAGGCCACACCCGCGCCTCTGCACGTTGGCCCTAGCTGCCCCTCCCAGGCTCGCTCTATCTCATCGCTCTGTTTTGCTTTGTGCGTGGCACTGTTGTTATCTGTGACAATCTGTCCACGCTTTACTTTCCTTGTTCTTTCCCCACCTAAATTGTAAACTCCCTGGAGGCAGGACCCGGTCTGTCTGCTTCATGACTGCACCCCCATCATGTGGGGTGCTTCCTGCGCAAAGCAGGCGACAAGAAAATGGTTGTTGAATAAATGAAGAAATGAATAACACCTCCTTCTTGGGTCTGATTTGACACTTACTGACTGTGTGACCACAAGCAAGTAACCTGCACTTGTGAGTTTGTTTCCTCATCTGAAAAAGCAGATCCCAACACTTCCTTCATGTGTGGGACAGTAATAATAATAACAATAATAATAATTTGTTGGCCACCTTCTCTTCTTCTGGGCCCTCATCCCAGAGGTATCAGCCCCCATCCTGTTCAAGGTACCTCAGACCTCCTTTACCCCCTCCTCCTGTGCACCCATGGGAGCCTCTCCAAGCTCCAGACTGTGGTGCCTTACCGAGAAGCTCTGGCCACGGACGAAGGGCATTTTTCGGGGCAGACTTCGCTCCTCAGACCCCCAAGAGTTGTTGATCTGGGTGTTGCGGACCACAGCATTCTCATCAAAACGGGGGTTCAGGTGGAAGGCGATGTGGCTCCCAGAGCACAGGTTGATGTGGAACCTGGGGTGGGCAGCCCACCTGAACCTTTGTCCACTGAGTTCTGAGTCCCATTTCCTCCCCATCATCAGTAGTCTTCCTGAAGCCAGGGGAATGGCTGGACTGACCTTGAAGGGCTTTCTCTTCCCAGAGGTCACTGGAGCCCTTGGCTTACCTCTGAGCACTGGGCAGGACAGTGCCCGACAGGATGATGGACTTGGATGGGTACAGCCCTCCCGGAATGGTGGTGATGAAAGGCATCGGCTGTCGGAAGAAGGGGGACAGGTCAGCCGCCACGCGGAAGGGGAAGATTGTACCAGTTCCCATGAATTTGGGCTGTCAGCTGAGAAGAAGCCCTTGATATCTTTACTTGGTTCCATAAAAGTCAAAGGAAAACTTTCCAGTGCTCCTCAAATTAATGGGCTTAGATTAGTGTCATGAAAGGAACTTTGGCCAAACACAAAAAGACTCGTCTCGTGGGGTGAAAAGGGAGGGACATGCAATGTGCTCATATTGACATGACAGTTTTAAGGTTGAAAACTCCTCTCCACAGTCTTCTAATTCTCTTGGATGCTTTGAAGCCCTTCAGCTTACCAAATGACTGCTTTTAATTTTTCAAGGCCAGTGGATCCCCCCGCAGCGGCCCTTCATCCCCAGTCTGCCCACCACAAACAGAACCTCCACCCTCCCTGAGAAACCACTTACATAGGCGGGGTGGGGGTACATCATAGGTGGGATGGCGGGAGTCTGTTGAAAAGAAACCAGGAAATTCAATGGGAGAGCACATTGTGTGCGAGCACTCACCCACGCGCACCCACGCATTCTAGAGGGGGCTCCACTGTGAGGCTGACGTCGTGAGCCTTTGGCCCTTGGACTCTCCCGTCCACCTCCCTTTTCATGTTAGCCTTCTTGGAACTTCCTGCCATGTTCCCGGACCACACCACGGTCACCTGCCCCTCAACCCCTCCGCAGGCAGCCCCACTAATTCTAAGCTCCCCCGCCTGATTTGCACCATCAGGAGAAGAGCTTAAGCCTGTGATCAGTAGTGACATCCTGGGGACCCAGGATGCAGGGCCAGGAACCTCACATCCGGTTGCTGGGGCCACTGCACTCCCCACTTGGTGACAGATGGACCAGTTTCCCTCCCGGTCTCTAGGGGACTTGCCTCTTCCACCACTGGATAAACCCTGCTTCTTCCAGAATCTCTGCTGTCCCAAGGAAAGCTTTAGCCACATGTCACCTGAGCCAAGCACTCAGCCCCTAGTATCCCCATCCTCCTTGCTAAACCACTTTCTTCCCAACTCTAGGGCTCTAGGGAGTTTAGTTTTTGGTGAAGGAGGACACTGTGCAGCTGTGAACTGACCAGAACTTTAGACTTACAGAGAACATCTGTCCAGGGGTGCTCTGCACTGTGTGGATGACTGTCTGGGTCTGGAAGAAAGAAACCAGGTCTCACCCAGGCTCTCCCGTGTGAAAACCACCAGCTCCCACCAGAGGGTGCCACAAGCCCAATGGCCCCACAGACCCCACAGAGATTGGGCCCAGGTGTTTCTTCTCTCAAGCGGGTGAGCGAGGAGCAAAGGTTAGAACCCTGGAGAAGACAGATAGGGACGCTGGTGGCTCTGGCCCATCTTTCCTCTCGGGGAAACGTCTCTCAGCCTAGCCTCCCTTTGCAGGTGAGAGAAGTGAATGTGGGGCATGGTCTTCCATGGCTGCCCACAGAGCGGCAACTCAGGTTGTTCCATCACGGCCAGCCAACCACATCCAACCCCCAACCTCACCAGGCCGGGCAGACGGTCAAGGGCCTGGCCTGTGCCCTCCCCACTCCCAATAGGAGAGGCCCAATGCCTGGCCCTGCCTCCTCCATGAGCCCAGAAGAGCCAAAATGAAGAGGATCCAAAAAGAAAACAAGAGACTTACAATGGGAGCCGGGTTGGCAGGCCACACGCCGGTAGGCTGGAGGGGTGAGGAGAGTCAGAACAGTGGTTATCCCAGGCACCGCAGAATGGGAAGACACGATGGCAAACTCCAGGGAGGCTCCTGTGCTCAGAAATGCCTCCCCAGACACACCCACCTCCCTCTTGCTCCCAAGAAAGCCTTCCTGAGCCCGTGGCACCCAGATTTTTACCCCCAGGTGTACACGGCTTTGGGGTTGGGCGGTAGGGTATCACCACTGGTTCCTCTCGAGAGAGAGGAGAGTGGGTTTGATAGAGACCTCAATGCTTTCTGTAGCTCCCATAGGCAAGAGCATTATTTCCAGTGCCATATTTCACCCATACGGTGAGAAGTGGTATTTGTTGAAGGCCTGTTGTGGGTCGATTCCTGGGCTTCAGTGCTTTCCAACAAGGGAAGCAGCCTCAGCTCCTGCGTCCCTAGTGAGGCAATGAGGCTCAGAAAGATTAAGCAACTTGCCCAAGCTTGCCAAGGTGGAAGGGATCAAATCCAAAGTGGCAGCCAATTCTGTCTGACTATATCCAGCACACTTTCTATCCTCCCCAGGCCCAGGCCCAGTGCTAGGGCCAGGGCCAAAGTTGGGCTGCCCTGCAAATGTTCCCTGGGCCTCGACCAGTCCTGAAGTCAGCGTGGCAGGAGGCAGGTGCCCTGTCTGTATGGTGATGAGCCACAAGAAGACTGCATAGACAAAGCGCCCCTCCTCCCAGTCCCCACTACTTGAGTGGCCAGAGGAAGGGCTGCTCGCCTCCTTGTCCTGGATCCTGCCCCACCCAGTAGACTGTTCTGGCCCTGGCTGGTATCCCATTCTCCCTGGCTGTGTGAACCACGTTCCACATTCATTCACTGAGTCCCTACTGAGTGCCAGGCACAGTGCAAATGAACAAGCCACAGTCCTGGCCCTCTGGGGCCTCAGGGGCATAGGGAGATGGGGGTGGAGTGGTGGGGAAAGACACGCAAACACAGTTACAATGGGGTGCTGTGAACTGGCATGGCACAGATATGTACAGACTCCGTGGGGACATGGGGGAGCATCCAACAATATTCTGGGTGGGGAGGACTCCCAGAGGAGCGACACTTAGGCAGAGCATGGAAGGGCAATTAGGCATGTGCTGGGGGCAGGCTGCCAGAGGGTGCTTCCGGGACCAGGGACAGCATATGCAAAAGCATGGTGGCCCGAGAGGGCCTTGAGTGAGCTGCAGAGTCTGCGTGAGCTTTGCGGGTTGGGGGTGAGGCAGGGAGGTGGATTGGGGCCAGACTGGGAGGAATTTGTATGCCCCGCTGGGGAATTTGGGCTTTATTTGTAGGGCTGGGGGCTTTTAAGATTTTTAAGCAGGGAGAGGGTGTGATCAGATTTGCTTATAGAAAGGTCACTGTGGCAGAGGTTGTGTGTAGGGGTGGGGAACTGGAACCCTGTCATCATGGTGAGGAATCCCAGAGGCCTGGGCCCCATCAGTGGCTTCGGGAGGGAGACACGTTGTTGCCTTGGAGAGATGTAAAGAAGAGGGAGTGAAGAATCCAGGGTGACCCTCAGGTCCCCAGCTCTGGGTGCCCGGCAGACAGAGACAGGGAACTCTTGGGTGGGCAAGATGGGGCCTGTAGGCCCTGGGTGGCCTGCTGGCTGGGGCCAGCCTCTCAGACCCTCGGTCCTTCCTACTGTCTGCTCAGCCACCCAGGGCCTCTGTGTTGAACTCACTTTTTGTCTGCACCCCCTGGGCCTGGGTGGGAAACAGACAGGCTGGGAGAATGGCACCGTGGAGAAGGCAGGCTGAACGGGGACTGTGCGGGGGTTCTGTTAAAACAAAAGGCACCGGACAGTGAGGAGAAGCATTAATAGAGCCAAGGAGAAGCTGAAAGGCAGAGGCAGGGGCAAGAGGGAGAGACCAGGCAGGCAGGGAGATGCGGCAAGGGGGTTAGGGCCATGCCGAGACGGGATGGGAAAGAGCCAGGCTCTGGTGAGCAGTGCAGGGGGGCAGTCTCCCTCCGGCTCTTCCCTCCCCTTCCACCTGCAGGGGAGAGAGTCAGGGAAGGAGGGAATGAGAGATGAGGACCAAACGGTGAGGAGCCCAGATTTGCTGAGGGCCTACTGTGCGCTTCGCTGATCTCAGGTAGCTCCCTCGAATGCCAAAAGGGTAATAGCAGCTCCCACCCAGCTGCCGGTGTCCTGTGGGAATGTGGGCCCAGCATACCCTAATCTTCCCATTTTTCATGTGGTATTGGTATCTCCTGACCTTCTTTAGTTTTATTTATTTTATTTTATTATTTAAACAAAGTTTTTTGGAGACAGGGTCTTGCTATGTCGCCCAGGCGGAACTCTAATTCCTGGGCTCAAGCCATTCTCCCGCCTCAGCCTCTTGAGTAGCCAGGATTGCAGACCTCCACCACCATACCTGGCTCTCCTGACCTTTTAGATGTTGGCAACACATTCAAAGTTGTTAAAACACAGAGGTCAAACAGACCCTGGTGTGGGCCCAGGGGGGGCCACTTTGTGACCTCTGATATCTGTCTCCTCACTGAACCACACAACCACCCATGGGGGGCAGGCAATGACCATGCTCATTCTACAGATGAGGAAACCGAGGCTGAGAGAGGTGAAGTCGCTTGTCTAAGATCCCACAGAGGGTGAATGGCAGAGCTGGGAATTTTAACTGGATTCAGTTTGGTTCTTGAGCCTGGGCTTTTTCTAGAACAATATGCCCTCCTTACCAGGATGGAAACTGAGGGATGAAGAGAAAGGGGAAGCTGAGGAGTCTGGGAGATCAAGGCAGGTGTTCCAGACAGACACAGTGACACAGAAGGAGGGGCAGAGTGACAGAGGAGAAGGGGCGGGCAGGTACTGGGACAGGGAAGCAGAGGTTGTCCTCAGAGTGACCTGGGTAGGAGACTGGCTTGGGTCCACCCAGCAGGGCCTAGGCACAGCTACACTGGGCCCTGCATCCCAGCCCCTGGGACCGGTGCCAGGTGGACAGTCTGACCTGGAAGCTGATGTAGGACAGCTGCACAGAGCCATTGACGGAGATGGTGTCCACACGGTGGAAGGGCACGCGGTGGAAGTACTGCACGAAGAGGCTCCCGTTCACCATCACCTGCCAGAGGAGAGCCCGTGTTCCAGGGGAGGCACCCCAGGCTGGGATGGGAACCACCCCTGAGCTCCTGGACCCTCTTTCTAGAAAATGAAGACGTGAGTCTGGTCTTCAGTGTGGGGCCAGTTACAGGAACGTGTGTGTAACCCGAAGTGCATCAACCCGAGCCTCTACTGGGCTCCAGTTGGACTTTTCGTTCTTCTGGTTGTTTCCTGCAGTAGGTTTGTCTTTCTAGTCTTAGCTCACCTGGGGTTTCATTTATTTATTATTTTCCTTCAACATTTTTTTTTTGAGATGGAATGTCAGTCTGTCGCCCAGGCTGGAGTGCAGTGGTTCAAGTGATTCTCGTGCCTCAGCCTCCCGAGCAGCTGGGATTACAGGAGCCCACAACCACACCCAGCTAATTTTTGTATTTTTAGTAGAGATGGGGTTTCACCATGTTGGCCAGGCTGGTCTTGAACTCCTGACCTGAAGCGATCCGCCCTCCTCAGCCTCCCAAAGTGCTGAGATTATAGGCGTGATCTGCCATTTCCATCCCCTTCAACTTTGATTTTAAGTTCCAGGGTACGAGTACAGGATGTGCAGGTTTGTTAACTAGGTAAACGGGTGCCATGGTGGTTTGCTGCACAGATCAACCCATCTCCTTGGTATCAAGCCCAGAATCCATTAGCTAATCTTCCTGATGCTCTCCCTCCCCCACCAGGCCCAAGGATGTGTTGTTTCCCCTCATTTTGTCCATGTGTTCTCATAGTTCAGCTCCTACTTATAAGTAAGAACATGTGGTGTTTGGTTTTCTGCTCCTGCGTTAGTTTGTTGAGGATAAGGGCTTCCAGCTCCATCCATGTTCCTGCAAAGGACATGATCTCATTCCTTTTTATGGCTGCAGGGGTATTACTTATATATGCATAAAATGCTCATGGGGAGCAGAGGAGAGGTGACCTCAGGTTGCATACTGAATGGATGGGGACATCCTTATCTCAGATAAGCATACTCAGACTGACTTACCCACAGGCTTCTCAAGTGCAGAGACCTACTGTGCTTGCAAAGGTAATTTGCAATGTGCTTACAAAACTATACCCTTAATAGACCCTGGATAAAGGCTGGAAAAATGTCGCTGAAAAATAAATGCTACCAGTGACCCGGAGAGGAGGAATGGCTATAGCAGAGGAATGGAATGAGCTTGGAATTCAAAGACACACAACACCAAACAGCAACGTGATGACTTCTCTAGTTCTTATTTTCAGAGTAAAAGAAGCAGCAGATGCACCTGTAGATTCAGGTGAAGGTGCATAAGGAGACTAGGCAGCCATGCGTAACACCTCACAAGGAAATGATCGTGGTATCTGTATAGTGGTGTCACTCTGGCTGAATGTCGATTAAGGTGATTACTTAAAGGCCATTCACCTGACACGGCTGGGGGTCCCAGGGGCAAGAGGTGGGGAGGGGATTCTTGCTCACCTTGAAATCTGAGCTCTGCACCAGGAAGCAGAGGTCAAAGGGCATCCCTTTCTGGAAGGGCATGTGCGTCTTCCTCTCCTCGGGCCCCCAGCTTCCATTCTGCCTCGTGTTGCATACCACGTACCCTCCGTCTTCAAACCGTGGGTTGAAGTGGAAGGCAATGTCCTTTCCACTGAAGCCAGTCTGAAAGTCCACAGCAAACCTAGGCCCAGGGAAAGCAAATAGTCTTCTGTGGCATGGATTATTGCCAGTGATAGGTACAGGAGGGCCCGCGCCTGTGCTTTGCATTTGTCTGGATCTTGCACACAACCTGCATGGCAGAGACTGCTTTGTTGGCATCGGTTTTGTTTTTCTAATTGGGATCTAATGTGTTTTTGTTTTAATTGTTGGATTTTGCCTTTACAGCATGATTTGCTAAAAACAAGTAGAAAATGGTTAAGGAAAAGTGCTGGTATTAGCAAACAAGAAGCATAGGTCTTGGAAAGTGATTACCAATTGATACCAAAGATGGAAGTTGTTAAGCACGCCTAGAAGAGAGAGCCTTCTGTGCCAGTGGACACTTGTTGGAGGCCAGCACATGCCTGATTAAGTGGGAAAGAAGAGAACAAATGTAAAGAGCATGTGAAATTGGGGCTGGGCGCAGAGGCCAAGGCAGGTGGATCACTTGAGCCCAGGAGTTTGAGACCAGCCTGGGCAACATAGTGAGATCTCATCTCTACTTAAAAGAAAAAAGTTGGCTGGGCGTGGTGGCTCACACCTGTAATCCCAGCACTTTGGGAGGCTGAGGCAGGTGGATCACGAGGTCTGGAGCTCAAGACCATCCTGGCCAACATGATGAAACCCTGTCTCGACTAAAAATACAAAAAATGAGCCAGGCATGGTGGCATGAGCCTGTAGTCCCAGCTACTCAGGAGGCTGAGGCAGGAGAATCACTTGAACCCGGGAGGCGGAGGTTGCAGTGAGCCCAGATAGCACCACTGCACTCCAGCCTGGCGACAGAGCGAGACTCCATCTCAAAAAAATAAAAATAATAATAATTAGCTGGGCATCATAGTGCACTCCTGTAGTCCCAGCTGCTCCGGAGGCTGAGATGGGAGGATCGCTCAAGCCCAGGAATTCGAGGCTGCAGTGAGCTATGATCGTACCACTGAACTCCAGCCTGGGTGAAAGAAAGTCCCTGTCTCAAAAGAAAAAAATTAATTAATTAAATGAATAAATGGAGAAGATTGCATTTGAAATATCTCTGCATGTATTTTTTCCTCTGGAGTCCTTCAGCTTCATCCCTGTAGTCCTTTGGAAATTCCTGCCCCAAGGAAGGGAGAGACAGAAAGTTCCTGAGAGGAGAGGGCCCTCTGAGGTAGGATCTGTCTCTATATGACAGGATGGGAGTGGGAAGCCCTCCTGGTGCTGGGAGGTGGGGGAGGCAGAGGGAGAGGGAGAGAGGAAGGGGCGGAAGATCAGGGGCATGGTCCTGATTCCCCTGGTTGGAGGGTTCAGGGGGATCGGGGCCTCCCTGTCCTTGGCATTTCCTGAGGGCACTGCAGTCTCTCAGAGAAGTCCCACAGCAGGATGGCAATGGCGGAGGAGGTCACCAAGAATCTAGGTGTCCAAGCTGAGGTTTAGCTGGGATCTGTGAGGCCCAGAAGGTCTTAAGGAGAGGTCCCCTGGGACTGAGGCTTCCGAGAGAGAGTCATGAGTCCAGAGGCTCTTCTGTGGGCCCCACAGACTTCAGCAGGCAGCCACCCATGGTCCCCCATTAAACCAGGAGAGAGCTGCACACCTCTGTGCCACCCGGTCGGGGTGCCTCGGCAGGGGTCAGCCAGGCCTGCGTGAGAGTCTAGAGCCCTCCCAGCCACTGAGAAGCCATGTGAGCTCCTCTCTGTTCCCAGACAGCCCACCTTGGGCGGGAGGAGGGGGTGGGAAACAGCCCTGATACAATGTTAGTATTTTGAATTGACTTAGTAGTTTCTAGAAAAGGCCTTGAAACCAAAAGAGACCAAATTACTTTTGATGGCAATTTTCAATATTTTCACATCAGCAGAAGGAGAGCTCAGAGTGGATGAGAGCAGTTATGGGAAATGGAGGAAGTTTGATTTTTGCAACTCTTAATCACAGTGTGCAAGGTTCAACCCAGAACATAATCATCCAACTCTCACCATCCCACTCCCTCCTTAGACCGTCAGCTCCCAAGGCCCCATTCATCCTGGAGTCCAGGTTAATGGCACCCCTGGGTGCAGGTTGTGCCTGCGGAGTGCTGTCCTGTGGCATGGGTTAGGGACGCATTGGGCCTCCCCTGAGCCAGGCACGTGAGCTTGGATGCTGTTGTTTGAGCTAATCCAGGCTCACAGGCACAGTGGCTTTACTAAGGGACGAGGCTGGAGTGAAACGTTTCCGTCCATATACACACACACCTGGTTCCACTGGAGCTGAGAACGGTCCCATTGACAGTGATCTGAAGTCCGTCCTGGAGACCTCCTTGAATAGTCCCAGAAAAGGGGACGGCCTGAAGGGAGAAGGTGTGGGGCCATCAGTGAGGTGGCCGGCCTCCCGTTTGCTCCCCTCCAGCACTAGTCAGTGGCCGGCCTGGGTTTGACAGTGCCATGCGAGGGGATGGGGTGCAGCTGTGACCAGTATAGAGGGATTCTCAGCCCCATGGGTCTTAGGGTCCTGTGTGGAGGCAAACACAAATCCAACTAGTTACTCAGACAGTCTAAGCTTGTGATAAGGAGAAGCCTGGCCCTGAGAGGACGCATCAGGGAGCTGAGCTTGTGTGAGAGTCTGAGAGGCAGTGGAGGATGCATCAGGAACACACCAGGTGGAAGGCCTTCCTTCCAGGCAGGGAAGTAGCAGGCAGACACCCTGGGCTGGTAAGGAATTAGGTAGCAATGGGGGCTGCTGGACCCCATGCTAAGCTCCCAGCAAAGGTCCCAGGCCCTGGCTGGAGACTCAGGAAGCCCAAGGGACGAAAGGGACCCATCAAGGGTCTGGAGGGTAAACCTTCGACTCACCCAAGAAGATCAGGAAGAAGCCATCCCCCTCTCCCCACCACCACCATATAACAATGGCCGCCATTGACCTTTGTTCTCCTGGCCACCTTCAGCAGAGCGTCTTCCCAGATGCCTTCTGTAGCCGTGGGACAGCCCCCTCCTCTCCTTCTGCCCCCAGGCTCCCCATTCCTTCCCTCAGGCCCTCAGCAGCCCAGAGCCCTAGCGTAGTTTCCCCACCCATCCCAGGCCCCATGGGCAACCACTTTGTCAAATTCTCTCTTCCGGGGCTCTTTAAAGGAGCGATGGGCGATGGTGAGGCATGCATCGTTTTAGAGTGAGGCCGACTCCAGGTCTGAATCCTAGCTCTGCTGCTCATGACCTGAGTGGCCTTGGGAAGCCTACTTCACCTCTCTGTGCCTCAGTTTCCTCACCTGTAAAATAGGAAGGTGTTTCACCTGCTGCATATGATTGATGATTTTGTGAGAAAAGGCCTGTGATGGAAGAGACTGGCACATAGGAGGTGCTTCACCACTGTCACCCACCCCCCACCTTGGTCTCTCTGAGCAAAATTCACAAACTGGTACTTCTAATTTTCAAAGTTTATTCCCAAAATGCCTCACATCCAATGTGGTTCTATAACCCGCATTAAAGCACAGTTCTATCTCCTGGCTGATTTTCACATTCTTCAAGTTTTTAATGTCTTCTCCAATATCTCCTTTAGGTCAATTTCCTACACAAATTAAATGCCTAAAGGAGCCAGGCGGGTGATGTGTATGGGTGACATGGCCAGGTGGGGGAGTGGTGGGGACTGTGGCAAAGTAGACGTCACACCCCTCATCTAAAAAGGCAACATCTATTCAGTGCTAACTAATGATTACCCTCTGGGCCCAGTATTGGCAGAGCTTCCAAATTTTTAAGAGAAGACAGAAATATGGATTTTTTTTTCTATAAAACTTTCTAATTTCTTGGGGGAAAAAATTTGTCAAAAAGGATTATGTAAAAGCTCCTGGCTGGGCACAGTGGCTCACATCTATAATCCCAGCACTTTGGGAGGCTGAGGCAGAAGGATCACTTGAGCCCAGGAGTTTGAGGCCAGCCTGAACAACATAATGGGACCCCCATCTCTACAAAGAATAATAAAAAAAAATAGCCAGGTGCGGTGGTGCACACCTTTAACTCTAGTTACTTGGGAAGCTGAGGTGGGAGGATCCCTTGAGCCTGGGAAGTGGAGGCTACAGTGAGCCATGATCACACCACTGTATTCCAGCCTGGGCAACAAAGTGAAATCCTGTCTCGAAACCCCCCAAATTCCCATATTATAGAGATACAAAATGAAATATTTGCAATGGAATGGTATCTCTGGATTTGCTTCCACATATCTGAGGGTGGGAAGGGAAGCAAGCAAGGGTATAGGATGAAGCAAGATAGGCCTGAGTTGATCATTGTTGGAGCAGAGTGATGGGTGTGTGTTGTTGATGGTACAATTCTCTCTGCATGTTTGAATTTCCTATAATAAAAAGTTAAAAGAAACACTGTGCAGGCCAAACAGAAAACACCCACCAGCCAAATTCAGCCTATTCGCCGCTGCTTTCTGGTCTGTATTGTTGAGTTGTGTGACCACACAGAACCCTGGGAAACCCATCCTAGCTCAGTGTACACACCTGGCACGGTGAAAGACCCAGGAAATCTGGGATCTGATTCAGATAGACTCTGCTTCCCATGGATTTGAGGGGGGTGTCTTTTGTTGCCCCTCAGGTCAGGTCTGAACTCTGCCATTAAGTACTTTAGTGACCTCAAGCAAATCACAGCTTCTCTGTGTCTCTGACTTCTCTTTCTTGTCCCTGTCTACACCAGCGGTGTGGGGGAAGGAAAGTCAGCCTGATCCAGTTATGGACCAGCACGGCCTAGGATTGGGAAGCCTGTTTTCCCTGAAACATGTCTGTGGAACATTTTTCCCCTTGCCTGTTTGCGGAAGCCTGTTTTCCCTGAAACATGTCTGTGGAACATTTTTCCCCTTGCCTGTTTGCGGAAGCCTGTTTTCCCTGAAACATGTCTGTGGAACATTTTTCCCCTTGCCTGTTTGCGGAAGCCTGTGATTCTCTCCAGAGCCTTTCATACTATCATGAGAGACAACACTGAAAATACACACCCTCCTGGGAAGTATGTGGCCTCCACTTAAGCATATTCACAGCACAGCATCTAGAATTGAAGGCAGAGCGTGATGAACATGGGCTCACAAGTACACACAAGGCTTAACTAAGGAAGTCAGGAGGGAGAAAGAGCAAGTACAGATCATGCGGTGGGACAGGGCAGGCTAATCTCTAAGGCAACGAGTTCCCCAAAAAAGTTCTGTGAGGTTTCAAAATATTTTAAATAGTGCCCCCAAAATTCGGAAAAACAAGATTATTTATTTATTTATTTATTTATTTATTTATTTATTTAGAGATGGGTTCTCACTCTGTTGCCCAGGTTGGAATGCAGTGAGGGGTGTGATCATGGTTCACTGCAGCCTCCACCCCCTGGCTCAAGTAATCCTCCCGCCTCAACCTCCCGAATAGCTGGGACCAAATAGGTGCAGGCCACCATGCCCCACTAATCTTACAATTTTTTTTTGTAAAGATGGGGTCTCTGTGTGTTGCCCAGGCTAGCTCAAGTGATTCTTCCGGCTCGGCCTCCCAAAGGGCCGAGATTTCAGGCATGAACCACCACACCTGGCCTGAAAAATGAGTTTTTAAATTGAATATCATCCTACAAACAAGGTTATTCATTGCAGCATTATAACACAAAGGATCATAAAGCAAAGCATTGGAAAGAGCTTAAGCACCAGCATGGCATATGTATACATATGTAACTAACCTGCACATTGCGCACATGTACCATAAAACCTAAAGTATAATAATAATGAAAAAAAAAAACTCCTCTGACAGGAAAAAGGTGAAATAAATTAGGGTATTTCCATATAATAGGTTCTGTGTAGCCTTAAAAAGAAAAGAAAAAGAGGAAGACAGAACTCTGAACACCGATGTGGAATGATGCCATTTGTATAAAAAGTGGGTGGGGGAAGCCTATGGATTTGCATTTATTTATTTATAGATAAAATATCTCTGGAAGGATTTATAAGAAACTTATAACACTGGTTATCAGTGGGCCACCCCCCAGAAACATCCACATTCAAATCCCCGGAAACTGTGAATACATTGTAGAAGGGACTTTGTAGATGTGATTAAATTAGTAATTTTGGCATGGGGAGATTGTCCTGATTTTAAAGGTGGTCCCAATGTAATCACAAAGATCCTATAAAAGGAAGGCTGGAGGATCAGTGTCAGAGGTAGGAGATGTGACAACAGAAGCACAGAAGCAAGAAGAAGCTGGTTTGCATTTTTGGGGGGTTTTTTGTTTGTTTTCGTTTTTTGTTTTTGTTTTTGTTTTTTTTTGAGACAGGATCTCACTCTGTCAGCCAGGCTGGAGTGTATTGGTGCGATCTCAGCTCACTGCAGCCTCCACTTCCCCAGGTTCACGTGATCCTCCCACCTCAGCCTCCCAGGTAGCTAGGACTACGGACATTCACCACCACACCTGGCTAATTTTTGTCTATTTTTTGTAGAGACATAGTCTCACTTTGTGGCCCAGGCTGGTCTCGAACTCCTGGATTAAAGAGATCCTCCTGCCTCGGCTTCTCAAAGTGCTGGGATAGGCATGAGCCACTGGGCCCAGCCAAAGCTGCTGGTTTTAAAGATGGCAGGAGGGGTCATAAGCCAAGGCATGCAGGCAGCCTCTAGAAGCTGGAAAAGGAACAGAAACAGATTTTCCCCTGGAGCCTCCAGAAGGAAACAACTTTGCTGACACATTGATTTTAACATCTGACCTTCAGAATCATTAAGAGAGCAAATTTGTTGTTTTAAGATTGGCCAGCCAAGGCTGCTGTGGAATTTAGATAAGTGTGTCCAGAAAACCCAGGAAAACAACTGGACCTGCTTTTGTTCCATGCGGTGCAGGAGGATGGATTTTTACACTGGATTTATGGTCCCACGGGACTGGGCTTGCCTCCCAGCTCCATACACTGGTAATTCTGATATTGGCCAAGTTGCTTGACCTGCCTGTGCCCCAATTCCCTCCTCTGAATGGCAGGACAGTAACACCACCTGGCAGTGTTCTGGACAGGACTGGGTGCGATGCCATGTGCTGAGCCCCTGGCTGGCAGCGTTCTGGAGAGGACTGGGTGGAATACCGTGTGCTGAGCCCCTGGCTGGCAGCTTTCTGAGAGGACTGGGTGCGATTCCGTGTGCTGAGCCCCTGGCTTGTGTCGGACATGACAGTGCAGCTCTTTGCATTGAACAAATCGATCCCTCTGATGAGTCATAACTTGCTCTCTGTTCCTAGTAGTGCCCAGAGACCAGGGACTTTTCCTCCTCTTCTTATCTGGAAGTCTAGAAAGCAGAGCTGAGCCCTGTGAACCAAAATGTGGGCAGCCTTGTTTTGGACTCAGCATCACCAGAGGACACCCAGGCCCGGTCCCGAGAGTGGGGAGCTCAGCCTGGCTGGCTGAGACTGCCTGTCAGCAGGAGGCCAGTACGTGGCTCTTAGCCAAGGTGCCCCGCTGCCTCAGAGGCTCCATGGTCCTGCTGGCCACCTTCTATGACACTTTGATTTTAGACTTCTGACCTCCAACACTGTAAGAACAAATGTGTTGTTTTGAGGTTGACCAGCTAAGGCTGCTGTGGCATTTGGATCCATGTGTGTCCCTGAGGGCTCTGGGCATGACCAGGAACATTTATCCTCACAGCAACCCCGGCCACTTTTACAGATGAGAAAACTGAGGCACAGAAAATTCAGTCACTTGCTCAAAGTTACACAGCTGGTCAGCAACAGAGCTGGGATTTGCACCCCAGAACCCATGCTTCTAACCACCACACAGGCTTCCTCTCATGAGGAAGCTGAGAACGTCCTTATTCCTGGCTCTCCCTGTGCTTCCTGGGCCACACAGCATGTGGTTCCAGCTTCCCCCAGGCCCTCCAAAGAGGCTGGGCTAGATGAAGCCAGACAAGAAGTGGGAGTGAGGTTTCTAAGCCAGGCTCTCATGACACTCAGCCCTCCTCAGCAGGACAGCAAACCGCGTGACCTTCCCCCACTGTCGGCATGTGGAGGAAGC
Source organism: Pongo abelii (assembly GCF_028885655.2). Taxonomy (NCBI): domain Eukaryota; kingdom Metazoa; phylum Chordata; class Mammalia; order Primates; family Hominidae; genus Pongo; species Pongo abelii. Next base: position 41,617,232 of record NC_072004.2, on the reverse strand, counting down.
ATGGCCCCGACTGCCAGATGGGTCACCGAGTGAGGCTTAATTGTCCCGACCCAGGGAGCCCCTGTGGGGTAGAGGGGTGCTCTGGACACCCATGGGGGCTGCACTGATCGTCTTTCTTGTCTGGACTCCAAGGCCCTGTTTTAACTCTCTGATGTCCATAGAAGAATTTTCCTACTGAATCCAAAGATTAGAAAGTAAAAACCAGTCGCCAGAATAATAATATGTCAGAACCTGGAAGAAGCTCTGGGATCCCCTTTCTGACAGAAAACCAGAGACAGGGTGACATGCCCAAGGCAGCACCTGCTGACCCTAAGGCCCCCACCAGCGGCCTGTTCCAGCTTCCCCCAGCCCCCTCTGTGCAGGTCCTACCTCAGGGGCCTCAACAGGGTGGCTGAGGTGTCATTGGTGACAGCCAGGAGGAAACAGGCCTCCTTTCCCCACTCTTTCTCTCTGGAGTTTAGAAAGCAGAGCCGAGCTCTGCAGACCAGAACGTAGGCAGCCTCATTCTGGACTCAGTCACCATGGGGCACCCAAGCCCGACGCTGGCCTCTGCTGAGGTGGGCCGTGGCAGCTTCCTTGCCCTCAGCACCCTGCCTCTGGCCACCCTCCCCACCCAGGAAGGACCCATCAGCCCACCCTCTCCAGCCCCTCGGGAAGCTCTTTGCCAAGGCGGGGTGAGATCCTATGACAGGAGCCGGCCCAGGACACAGTGACCCCTGAAGTCTCCTGGGCTCCTGGGGCTGCCACTCCCATCTGGAGGCATTTGGCAACTGGCCTCCGCCCCCCTGAGCCTCAGATTTTCCCGTGTATGAAGGGGACTCATAAACCTCACAGGGTCTCAGCAAGGTACCTGCCGCCCTCTGACCCCATACTGCAGGGACAGTCCTCACCTCCCTCTCACCTCTGAGACTGCCCCTCCACAGATGCCCTGAACATGCCCATGCCCAACCTTCAGAGCACAGACACCTCCTCGGGAGGTCTTCCCTGCTGCCCTCAGACTCCCAATAACATGAAACACTCCCAAAGCACCTACAGTGTGTCAGGCACTGTTCAAACACACCAGATACACTACCTCCTTAATCCGTATCCCAACCCTGGGAGTGGGGGGCTCAAGTACTATTCCCACTTTACAGATATGTAAACTGAGGCCCAGAGACCACTAGCCAGTAAATAGCTGGAGCAGGGAGGCCATCTTCACAGTAAGCACCCTTAACTACCATGCCGGGTAGCGTCCTTACTGTCCCAGAAGCGTGCTTGCTTCCTCTTTACATGAACCACCCAGCTCTACTTGTCTTCCCCTGAGCACACAGCACAGGACAGGACAGCTCAGTCAACACTGTCAAACCCGTGACTCGTGGGAAGGAGCATCCCTCCAGGCATGAGTGAGCTCAGCATGGCACAGGTGTGCCAGGATGACCCTCGCTGACACTTCTGCCCTGCTTGTGTTCTCTTTGGGATGCCCCCACCCCCATCCCCTGCCATCCAGGAGTTGCTTCCTCAGAGCCCCAGAGCTGTGTCCCTCTGGCTGCGGCAGCCCTGTGCCCATAGCCCCGGAACTCACTGGGCTCAGGTAGGGAGCCTGGGAACCGCTGAAGGCCATCTCTCCACCGCCTCTGTGGCCACCGCTGCCTTTCACACCCGCTAGGAAGTCCTTTGCAGAGGGAAGGACTTAACAAAGAAATAGAAACCAAAGCAACTTGGCTGTTATTCAATGGGGAGGAGCCGGCAGCAAGAGGAAGTGGGTCCAGAGAGAGAAAGGTACGGTACTGGGTGAACTGGGGTGACACTCACAGAGGGAAGTAGGCACTCCCAGCCTCAGTGACCTTTCCCTCCTCCCTCTCCTGTGCTCAACCCGAGCCTGAAGCATATTTGGTTCATAGAGGTCTACAATGCTTGACCACACTGACATGACAGCGAGTTGCCAGATGACACTGCCCAGAAGTATGTGGCTGTGTGTCCTAAGCACGCTTGGCCACGGAGTCCAGAAAATAATGGGGCTGTGCACAGGGTGCTTGTGGGGAAGGGCAGCTTCAACCCATTTTACATATAGAGAAGCTGAGGCTCAGAGTCTAAGGGGCATGCCCCAGGTCACACAGCTAATTCGTGACCGCCTGAGCTATATGAAGATTCTCAGACTCTTCAAAAAGTATTTCTCCTTTTTAAATTTATATTATTCATGTAAAAACATAATTATGTAGAGGGGAATATTTTGCAAGAAAAACACCGTAATGAAGATTTTTATTCTACAGTATGGGGTGCCCAGGAGCTTCTGATCCTCCCTCTCAATGAATCTCTCTTCTTCTCTTCTCCTTCTCTTCTCTATCCTTATTTCCTGCACTTTAGGACATAATAGAACATTTCAAGTGACATGGGGCTGGGAAGGAACATATGGCATGTGCAGGTTGCGGGGAGGGAGGCATGAAATAAACTTACCTGAAGTCGACCAGGTCCCAGCGATGTGCTGGTGAGAAGGCCCAGAACTCAAGCTGGGTAAGGTAAGTGCTGGCAGGTAAGGGCTGTACGGGCGCGAGAGGATGGCAGGTGTCCCAGGGCCATATGTGAGTCTGCACCTCTCTTCCTTCCTGTGCTCTACCTAGATGCCCTAGAATTTGCAGACTAATTCCTTTGAGATGCTCCAATAGACTGAGGCCATGTGTGCCATCTGCACTGTCCATCCCCATTATGTTCCTGGATCAAGTACCAGTTTAAGGAGTAGACAGTACAAGGGGAGCAGAAAGGAGAGAAAGGAAGGGAAATTCTTTGCGATCCTCTCAGACACCAGGGACAATTTCATCATGGCACATCATTTGTAGGCAATCACAAATTGATTGGGATACGGAACAACTGGAACTCTCATTCACAGCAGACTGGAGTGTAAAATAATCCAGCTTAGAAAAATGAACAGGGTGTGGTGGCTTATGCCTATAATACCAGCACTTTGAGAGGCTGAGGCAGGAGGATCACTTCAGCCCAGCTCGGGAAAGGTAGGAAGACCCTGTCCCTACATATAATTTAACAAACAAATTAGCCAGGTGTGATGGTGCACACCTGTGGTCTCAGCTACGTGGGAGGCTGAGGTGGGAGGCTCACTTGACCCCAGGAGGTCAAGGCTGTACTGAACCCTCATCACGCCATTGCACTCCAGCCTGGGTAATAGAGCAAGACTCCGTCTCAAAAAATTGAAAAATAAAAAATAAAAAGAAAAACTGCTTGGTGAGTTGTAATACAGTCAAATATCTACTTCTATGTTCTGGCTTTTCTACTTCTAAAAAATTACCCAAGAGAAAGAAAAATATATTTGCCTGTTTTTAACAGCTTTACTCATCATTGCCCCAGGCTGGAAACAGTGCAAATGTTCACCAAAGGAGGAGGGAGAAATGAATTGTGGTTTTCATACAACAGAGTAGCCCTCGGCAATAAAAAGGAGCTAGGCCACAGGAAACATCAATGGGCCTCACAACTGAGCAGAAGAAGCCAGATCCAAACAGACACAGGCTGTGAGAATTCCATTCAAGTCAAGTTGAACAACAGGCCAGAATGGCGTCACCCTTGGGGGTCTCTGACTGGGAGGGGCAGGAAGGAGTCTTTGAGAGGCTGGAAATGTTCTGGATCTGGTTCTGGGTGGCGATCACACAGGTATTTACATCCATTAACAACAGGCTGAGGCTGGGTGCAGTGGCTGACACCTGTAATTCAACACATTGGGAGACTGAGGAGGGAGGATTGCTTGAGCCCAGGAGTTCGAGACCAGCCTGGGCAGCATGATGAGACCTTGTCTCTACTAAAAATCAAAAAAATTAGTGGGGCATTGTGGTGCACGCCTGTAGTGCTGGCTACAGGAAGGCTGAGGCAGGAGGATTGCTTGAGCCTGGGAGGTTGAGGCCATAGTGAGCTATGATCATGCCGCTGCACTCCAGCTTGGGTGACAGAGCAGGACCCTGTCTCAAAACAAAACAAAACTCAAACAGAAAACCAGGATCTGTACATTTTACTCTACCTAGACAATATTTCCATAAAATACTGCTAAAAGAAAAAATCTCCCAGAGCCCAAGGAGACACAGGCACAGCTCAGAGTTCTAGCAAATCAGCACCTTAGCATCACCTTGAGCCTTGGAGGTGAGTCACAGGTAAGCAGCCTCACTATTGAGTCCAGCCCATAAAGGAGGGTCCTCTGCTCCACACCCTGCCTGGAGGGGCCCCAGTCATACCCAAAGGCTGACGTGTTTTTAGACTAATCAACACAGTAGGGAGACACTTTGAGGCACAGTTCCGGCACCCTTCAGTCACCACAATCCATTCCCAGTGGTTAACCCTGGTCTTCAGGGGATGAGAAGCAGCCCTCGTGAATGTTTCTTCTCAGAGCTCTAGTATTCAAAGTAGCAGACCTGTCTCAGAGGCTCTCTGTTCTCTGCCCTGTAGACTGAGGGATCTTTTCAAAATGTGAGTCTGCCACCTCACACTCATTAGCATGGCTATGATTGAAAAAAAAAAAATCCAGAAAATAACAACTGTTGGCTAGATTGTGGGTAAACTGGAACTCTGTGAAAACAGCATGGCTGTTCCTCAAAAACCTCAACATAGAATTACTATATGATCCAGCAATTCCACTTCTGGGTATATCCCCCAAATAAGCAAAAGCAGGAACTCAAAGAGACATGTGAACACCCATGTTTGTTGGAGCATCATTCACAAAAGCCAAGAGGTGAAAGCAACGCATGTCCATCAATGGATGAGGGGTCAACAAAATGTGGGCCAGACATACAATTCTATAGATAGTACGAATAGCCCACGTTTGACTCTTGGCCCTGTCACTTAATTCTTGTGTGATCTCCGATAAGTTCCTTAATTTCTCCAAGCTTCCTTTCCTCGCCCATAAAATGAGGCAAATGAATGTGAACCTTAGAGAGATGCTATGGGGATTAAATGGGCTAATGCATGAAAAGGACTTGGGGCTGAGCTCCGCACGTAGTGCCCACACACCAGCACCTTTAGAGTCACTCCTGGACTGCACTGATCCTGTGCACAGACCCGTTCACCTTCACCAGTAGTAGAGTTCCTCAAGAAGGAATCCTTCCATCTGCAGTGACACCTCCAGCACAGAGGGCCTCGGCAGGGCAGTCAGTGATGCCCGTAGACACCTGAGTCCTGTCGTACAATGCAGGGGGCCCTGGGTTGTCTCGTCCAGTTCCCTTTGGAAACCTCATTGTATTGGTACAGCCGTACTGAACCACATTAATCACTAAAACATGCATGCGCATCCCCCCCGCTGAGAACAAACATTCTCTTTGAGCGTATTCTACCTCCATAAAGTCAGCTATATGGTTCTAACTGCTTCCTAATGGGCTAGTTAACAGTGCACCTCTCTCCTGCAAATAGACTATGACAAAACAGTACTTTGTTTGCCTCACTCAGTAAATCCAGTAGTAGTTTAAGGCAGCATTCGCCAACCTTTTTGGCACCAGGGACCAGTTTCACGGAGGGCAATTTTTCACGGATGGAGGGGAATATATGATGGTTTCAGGATAAAACTTTTCCACCTCTGATCATCAGGCATTAGACTCAGATTCTCCTAAGGAGCGCACAACCTAGATCCTTCACATGCGTAGTTCACAACAGGGTTTGTGCCCCTATGAGAATCTAGTGCCGCTGCCTAACTTCGTCCTATTGTGGTTGGAGAAGATGCTTTGTATGTTATGTTTAAATCTATTGAGACTTAATGTGTGGCCTACCACGTGGCCTATCCTGGAAAATGTTCCACAACTTAGCACTATCTTATGAACACAGTAGGTGCTCAGTAAATGTCTGATCAGCAAATTCCCAGACTTCTGGAGAGGTTCTGGAGTGAAAGCTGTGGCCCGAGTCCTGGATTAGCCACCCTGCAGCTGTGTGATCTTGGGTGAATACCTTAACCTCTCTGTTTCTCATTTTCCTCAGCTGAAACATCACAATTCTACCTCATGGCCTTGTGAGGATTAAAGTGAGATGGTGTTTAGAAAGTACCTCTTCTCCACCTATCTGTATATATAACTGGCAATGAGGGGCTCCTAGATATTGGATTCAGATGAACGCCACTTCATCCCTCCAAGGCTTCCACAAGGCTAAGGCATCTCCAGCTCAGGAGATGCTGGGCCTGCTCATGGCTTTGTTGCTGCTGGGGCCTGGATGATCTTCCTCTGCACATTGTGGGCCATTGACACTGCCTTCTCCATTCCTCCATCTGTTTAGAAACACCTGCCACTGAGGTCCTGGCATAAGTTCTTCCTTTGGAAGGAGCTCCTTAATCTATAGACCAGGTGTTCAGTCACCCCAGACCTATCCATTCCCATGCCACCCATCCAAATGGTCCCCAGGACTCAGCTGGAACTGACCAAAGCAAACACAAGCCCCAGAACACCTTGGTATAACTTTATTCACAAACTCCAGACACCCAGGCCTGGCTTAGCACAGAGGGCATGTTCTTGCCAGTGGCAAAAAAACCCGATACAACATGTTTGTTAATACTAACCATTTTAATTTAAATTAATAGCATGTCTGGAAGACAAATGTAGTTGATAGAAAATATAAAAACTTTACTGTACAAATTTTACATCACATTCAAAAAAAGCAAGTGTGTGGCTTGTGGCCACAGAAGATGCTAGGTTTGCACGCTGATGAGATCCTGGCTAACACTGCTGCATAGCACAAACTCCAACTGGCTTCACATTTACGTCTCCACCCTCCGCCTACACCAAATCAACAGAGAATAACACAGGTTTCCAGGGCTTGCCATTCCTCTCTGTGACCTCAAGAGGAAATAACGTAGGATGACAGAGGGTGTTTTGATTTGGCAACATGGAGAGATCAGCTTTGCTACACACTGCTCACAACCCCAAACTAGCTAGGATTCAAGACTTCGAGTTAGACAGAAACCCAGGGGGCTGCGGCTCTGGTGGTTAAAGGCAGCAGGGCTTCAGAGGTGAGGCTGGAAACTGGGGATGCCTGGAGGGCCAAAGCTTGGGTTCCACTCTCAGACCCCAGTGGGGACTTCCGCAGCCCCTAAGAGCTCTCCCCGAGCCCTCCCAGCCTTCTCCATCCCCTTCACAGTTGGCCGTGAGGGCTGAATTCACAGTATCTGTCGTCCTTCGTGTGGAGAGAGCACACAGAAGGGCAGGTGTGCCTTCCTAACCTCAATTCACAGTCACTGAAATACAAGGGGAACAGAGGGGACCATAATGGGGTGGGGTGGGATTCTTTAAAGACAGGCAGTGCAGAGGTGGCAGGCTGAGAGCCAGCTGCCCCCAGTCCTTCAGTTCCACCTTTGGGGCCCAGTGGCTTCTGGGTTCCTTGAAGATAACAGGGCCCCACCAGGTCATCAGTTCCTTAAGAGCAGGGACCGTGACTGTTCCTATCTCTAGGTGCCCAGGACTTGCAGAAGACCAAGTGCACTCTAGTTGCTCAATGAGCGCTTCTTTAACTGTGATGCTCACGAGAAAAAGCAAAACCCATACTGACTTTCTGTGGGCCTGTGCATGCCCACTGCGGCCTGGTGTCAGGGGTCGGGGAGGAACTGAGCCTACTATTCCTCCCAGTTGGACGGCTGAGTCCAACCATGGGGCTCACCAGTACATCCATCGGGCCTGCTCTTGCCTGGACAAAGGCCACCGCTGCAATAGAAAGATGAAAGGCTGGAGACACACGTGATCCCTGGGAAGGGGCAGGTGTGTGGGAGGCCAAAGGGATGATGGGGCAAAATGAGCAGTCCCACCATAGCACAGAAACTCCACACAGAGCTGAATCCACGTGGTTTACAGCCTCCCCACATGGACTGGGAAGGGTGAAGATGCTGATGGCCAGGCACACTGGCACTGTAATACGGCTGTGCCCTCCAAGGAGGGGCTGACCAAGGGATGCCAGGCCTGGAGAGGAGGCAGCTCCACAGCTTGCTGGCAGAGCAGCTCATTTTCTGCAGCATTTTGACCAGACTCTGGTGCTAGGGAAGGGGCTGGAGACTGGGGCTCTGCTAGGCAGGTCTTAACTGGAAGGGGTGGTAGCCACACCCCTCCCTCCCCAAGTCTGAGCTCAGAGCATGGTCACAGGTTCTGGGCCTGAATCCAATCACGTCTCCACTCCCATCACCCTTTTTCCTTTCTGGTTTTGGAGTCTAACGCAACCTAATCTCCACTTAAGGGCTCCCTTGCCATCTGGAACTTTTCTCTGCAGGTGAGAGTTTCTAACGAAGACAAGCGTGATGCTCTCACGTCAAAGACTTTTCCAAATCCAGCCCCTCCTGCTTCAAATGGACACAAGTAGAAGGCCTAATGGTGCTAAGGAAGGTTCTGCAGATGGGGGCCAGCTAGGTAGGTCTAAATGAAAGGGGTGATAGGCCACACACCACCCAGCTGAGCTCAGAGCATGGACAGAGGAGTTGGAAATGGGCTAAAGGGTTTCAGCAGGACTGAAATGGAAGAGGTGGGCAGTTCTAGAACCTTCTGGCACGACTGAGAAAGGGTTTTTACAATGCCAGCATCACCCTGTGGCTGGGAAGGGGGCTCAGGTACCTTTGCCATCTACTCCTCCTCCTTCCTCCATCCTCCTTGTTCCCACTCATCCAGCCCTCATGGTCAGATGTCAGTCAGGGACTGGGATGTATCTAAAAGCCAAGGCCCTGAGTCCCATCACCTTGGTGCCTGCCTGGGGGCTTCATCAAAGACTCACATCTGTACAAGCCATGGATGTTTCCTCACCTTGCAGCAGAAACCCTGGCTGGGAACCACCGGGTGAGTCCAGACCTTTTTTGGATTCTGTTTCTACTTTTCCAGCAGGAGCAGCCTGGATTACAGGGGTGAGAAGGTGAACCCAAGCTCTCCAGGAGCTCCAGACTCCATAAACTAGCTCAGTTCCTAGCCAGGGTTTCCTCTGCAAGACGAGGAAGGGGCAGTATCCCTTTGAAAGGACAAGGGGAGAGCCCTAGAGAGATTCCCCTGATGGGGTCTTGGGCCAAAAAGCAGAGGCCAGGTCAGACCTTCTGGGCTCCCCGCCCTACCCCAAGAACAGCTGCAATCACCATGTTTGTCTTCCTTCTGGCCCAGCATGGGTCCCTCATTGCCTACAAGGTCCTCAGAGGGGACGGCCATTTCCGCCATCCTGGCCGTCAGTGCCAGTGCATCTATGCACGGACTGTTTTTATTATTACCTATTGTAAAACATCAGGTTCACTCAGGAGAAATATACGTGTAAACATTTGCTGTCTGTCATGACAGGTTTGGTTGTTGGTGGTGTCATTTTAAGAAATAGCAGGTGCAGCTCCATCTCCCGAGTGGGGTTTATGGCGAACAGTCTGAATCTAGGACGCATGCTCCTGGTTTGCAGCGCTGGGCAGGCAGTGTTTTTTTGTCGTGGTGGTTGTTTGGATGTTTCAGAAACACATTTTAAAAAGAAAGAGATCAGCAGCGAAAAACCACATGGCTGGCTACATCTTTGGATTACTGGACTCCAGGACGCCCAAGCCAAACCTTTCAAACCGGGGTACAACTTTGCTGCTGTTAATGCTGCAAAGAGGAACAAAAACAAGAATTATAGCCCCGTTGGTCTTCATCAGAATTAGGGTAACACTAGCTCGGAAATGAGCTCAGCAGAGGACCTGGCCTCCAACAAGAAATGAAAATGATTGATTGGCCAACAGCCCTGGCAGAGCTGCCCCTGGTCATACTGCATCCAAGGCCTCAGCTACACTCCAAGTAGTTCTACTTGGAGCAGCAACAGTGGCTCATTCATCTCCAAGTCCCAAGCTCCCAGCATGCTCAGTACTGCTGTGGACTCCTCGGAATTGTTTTCTCATTTGCAGCCCAGGAAAGCTCTTGTTCCAAGTAGAACTGAGAGAGAAGAGAAACATGACCCCCAGGATACCAGGAGTGACAGGGCATGTTCCTTTTAGCAATAAACTCTAACACTTGGGTGCATCAGGGCAACCTGGAAAGCAGGTTGAAATGCAGATTCCTAGAGCCCCATTCCAGAGATCTGGGTTCAGCAGGTCTTGCTGGGGAGGGAGAACAGAAACCTGCATTTAGTAAACAGTGCAGCAACTGCCGCAGGGGACCCAGCAGCCATGCTCTTGACAAATGCTGACCTGGGGTCTGGTCTATGGCACACTGGGCAGCTGTAAAGGAAGTAACTTTGCCAGGGTGGCAGGGTGGGGACGGGGCAGAGACTTTGTTTTCATCAGAAAAATTGTCTGGAGCCAGGTACCTCTTTGCTTCAAGACAATTTTTCTGAGGGTGCCACTGAAGACACAACCCTTCCAAGCTGGTATCTTTCATGGCTACAGAACTTTCTGTATCTTCTGACCTAACTCTACAGAGGGGACTGAGAGACAGGAGCCAGCGCAGAGGGTTCCTGTGACCAGGGTGCCAGCCTCAGGGCAGCTCTGAAATCATTCCACTCCTTGTTGGACAAAATCCCCACAGGTTAAAAGCCAAGCCAACATCCTCCCAACCTCCGCCTGCCCCGCACTAGGCACACACCCAGTGGGAGGCTGGTGTGCTCAGGAGGGTGGAAGGCATCTCACTAAGGTGTTAGCAGTGAGACAGAGCCACCCAAACAAAAACAAGACCAGCCCTCAGAAGAACACGGGAGCAATCAGTCACGTCCAGGAAGGTAGTTAGAAGCTGCCCAGACCGCCTTGGAGGGAGCTCAGTTAGTAGGATCCTCTGAGAGCAGTTACTCGGGCATATGCAGGCCACATGGATAGGGCAGAGGGCCAGTTTTTAAAACAAAGCAAAAGAAGTAGCCTCAAGAGAGACGACTGGAGCAGCAGAGGTGGCATCCCCTGGGTTAGTGCCCGCATCTCATTTTGCATTTTAGCAGAAGTCACGGTGCTGAGTTGTTGATTAGGAGGAAGAAAGCCCCTGGTGCATGCAAGGCAGCCAGGCCTACAACCTACAGAAGGAAAGAGAAGAAAGCAAAGAACAGCGTCAGAATCACAGCCCCATGCGGAGTCTGTCGGGAGCTAGAGGTCTGGCCAGAGCAGCTGGGCAGGGGACTCCCTTTCTCTTCCAGAGAGAAAGGGTCATCCTGGACTCCATCCCCCAGGCTTGGCTGCACTGCACGCTCAGAAGGGAGCCTGGGCACAAAGAACCTTCTCTAAGCTCCCGCAGGGCACAGTTGCAGCACGTTTATAAAGAGGCTGGAACATGCCCACAGCTCCTTAGCCCTTGACGAGTAAAATCTACTTCCAAGAGTATTTCTGCTTAACTGGATTCTCTTCTCTTGAGCTCTGGCCAGGGGGACTGGGATCCTGGGGGCTCAAATCAACGACCAGAGTTTTCTCCGAGCCAGGGACAAGTCACCCGTTCACTCGTGGTGTGGACAAAGGCCCCGCCACATGCTGTGGCTCTTCTCTCACCCAGCGAAAAATGCAAGCCCGTGTGACCCTTGCTGGCAGCCATTTCAGCTGCAGAAACCTCACTTTGGTTTGCGAGAATAAATGACACAAAGATGGGAGAAGCTGGGAAGCAGCGACAGAAAGGAAGCAGGGTTTGCGTCAGGAAAACCAGAGACAGGCAGCCAGCGAAGGAAGTAACAGGAACACACTATTCCTCCAGAACCGGACAGGAGCTCTTAAAGTCAGGGTGGCCGTAGCGTCCTTTTCCATAGTAGCGGCTCCTCCAGCGACTGGGAGTGCCCAGCAACCATTCCGCCAGGCATGAGAAGAGCGCAGTCCGGCCCCGGCAGGTGATGAGTCAGGTACGTGTGGACAGGTGGAGGAATCAGGTGATGGGAAAGGGGGAGATGACAGAACAGCACATCCGCCACCCCCCAAAAATAAAAAAGTGACAAGATCAATGGGAAAGAAAAGAGAAAGTGAGAATTAGGGGGTAAGCGTGTAGAAAGTAAACACTGTGAACAGGAAGCTTTGACACAGACTCATTCAGGAAAGGAAAGCCCGCATGCCTTCCTCGAAGGGGCTGGGTAGGGAACAGCCCCATCTGTGACTCAGTTCCCTGCCTGTGAAATGAGAAGGTGGGACTATATGGTTTTTGGGGAATCTGGAATGATGTTCTGAATGCCAGTGTCCACCTAGTGGAGCCTTTTCTTTCGTCACGGAGAAAACCAGGGCCCAGCTTGTTAAGCAAATTGCCCAAGGTCTGATTGGAGTTTGGCCTCGCCACCTCACATCACCCTCCTTGAACTGCTAAGAGCCCCATGCTCCTGGTCTCTGCTGGGATAGTTCTGGCTCAAAATCCAGCCCTGACGACCTTCTTCCAGAGACTCTTCCTCCTGTCCCCCAGGTGGATGCAGAAGCCCCCATCTGGGCTTTACCACAGCACTTGGCATGGTATCACCCTTTGCTCACATTCATTCATGCACATCAAATATTTGGTGCCCAACTATAATGTTCCTGGGACTGTACTAGGAGCCAGGAATACAAAGGTGAAAAGAAAGAGTCCTGATATGTGCAGGTTTCATTACAGTGTGTCTTGTCTTTATGACACTGGAACCTCCTTGCTGGTGGAGCCCTGGCCTTGGTCATCTGTGTTTCCCCAAGCATGCGGCAGGTGTGCAGCAATGGCTGCCTAAAATGCACACCTCTATGGCTACGATCCATTACCCCACATTTATACTGGACTCCGACCCATCCTAAGAGCAAAATACTGAACCCAGTATTGCATGAGACGTGGTATTCCCTAAGCCCACACTGTCGTTCCTCCAGACCATCCCTCTACCTGGCCTGAATCAGTGAAGCACCAAGCATTTCTTTAGTGACTTCTGCAGGAGAGAAACCTCATGCTGAGTCTCTCCTTAACTGCAGCCGGAGGCCCACTTTGGTTCTTTATCAAGACAGGGCCCGAAGGCCGGGCGCGGTGGCTCATGCCTGTAATCCCAGCACTGTGGGAGGCCAAGGCGGGCAGATCATTTGAGGTCAGGAGTTTGAGACCAACCTGGCCAACATGAAGAAACCCCGTCTCTACCAAAAAAACACAAAAATTAGCCAGGCGTGGTGGCAGGCACCTATAATCCCTGCAACTTGGGAGGCTGAGGCATGAGAATCGCTTGAACCCGGGAGGCGAAGGTTGCAGTGAGTCGAGATTGCACCACTGTACTCCAGCCTGGGTGACAGAGCGAGACTCTGTCTCAGAAAAAACAAAAAAATAAAAGACAAGGCCTGGAGGCTAGGTGCGGTGGCTCATGCCTGTAATCCCAGCACTTTGGGAGGCTGAGGTGGTGATCACCTGAGGTCAGGAGTTTGAGACCAGCCTGACCAATATGGCGAAACCCCATCTCTACTAAAAATACAAAAATTAGCCGGGTGTGGTAGCGTGCGCCTGTAGTCCCAGATACTCAGGAGGCTGAGGCAGGAGAATCGCTTGAACCCGGGAGGTGGAGGTTGCAGTGAGCTGAGATCGTGCCACTGCACTCCAGCCTGAGTGACAGAACAAGACTCTGCCTTAAAAAAAAAAAAAAAAAAAAAAAGATACAGCCTGGAAAACAATGTGCAAGCCAAATCTGGCCACACACTAAGAAAGGTTCTGACTACTTTAAAGGGTTAAAAAACAGTAACAAAGAACATGTAACAGAGACTGTGCCACCTGCAAGCCCAAAATATTTACTACCTGACCCTTCCTAGGATAAGGAATGCTGCCATCACCACACCTGGCGCCAGGTATGGGAGTTGGGGATGCAGCTTCTCCAGGCACTCAGTGACACACACACAGGGACGGGGGCCTCAGGGGCTTTCTTGGCAGTGGGTGGCAGACAGGCTCTTCCCCTCACTCTCATCAAGAGCAGCTCCACTTTATGGGTTTTATAGAGCGGGACTCTGTGGGAGATTTCACTTTTAGAAAGTGTCCTTTTCCTTAAAGTTTATAACTGGCCGGGCGCAGTGGCTCACGCCTGTAATCCTAGCACTTTGGGGGGCCGAGGCAAGAGCATCACTTGAGCTCAGGAGTTTGAAACCAGCCTGGGCAACATAGTGAGATCTGATCTCTATGTATACAAGAATTTTTTTTGAAAAGTTTTTCAGAAAGGTAAAACTATTCTTAGTTTGCAGATTGTACAGACACAGGTGGCAGGCCATACTTGACCTACACGCTGGACTCCTGGATGAGATGAAGCGATTCACTTTCTACATGGTTGGGGGCAAAAATACCAAAAGAAGACTATTTCATGACATGTGAAATCCCAATTTCCAGCATTAAGTCTTACTGGCACGCAGCCAGCTCCCTGGTTTACGCCATCCGTGGCTGCTCCCGTGTTGCGATGGCAGAGCTGAGATGCCGTGACAGAGACGGTGCTCAGCACACTGCTGAAGTCAGCCCCAGAGTGAGGACTTGAGTTGCCCTCTTGGCCTGCAATGCCTCCAATATTCACCTGGCCCCTTACAGCAAGTTTACCTGACCTAGACCTGGCCCAACCCCTAGTCCAGAGACTTTTTAATGCCGTGGAAACTGAGGCCCAGAACAAAATTTCCCAGGTTCTCACAGAGCATTCGTGACAGGGCAGAGGTCTCTTCTGAGTGTTCTAGCAGAGGCAGCCAGAAGACAAAGGAAAAAGGGAATGAGATAGAATGCAGGAGAGACGACAGTGGCCTGTGACCTGGTGGACATCACCCCCGCACCAAGGGGTGCAAAGGGCTGTGTGTTAAACGAGGAGGGAGAGAGCTTCTAAACCCAAGTGACTGTGGTCCCCATAAGAGGTGGCTGGCTTCTTGTGTTTCAGTGGGTGCCATTGTAAGCAATATTGGCTCTGCTTATTTCAGTGAAGCTTATAGTACCACGTCACTCTGACTTCTAACTGGCCCCATCTTGCCCCTCCCTCGGCAGAGCCTTCTAGTCCTGGCCTGGCCTGGCATCAGTGCTGGTCGGCTAATAGTGATGATGCAGTTTTTCAGAGTTGCAAACTGGAGGTGCTCACCTGTCAAAGGGAGTCTCCAAAATAAACGTGGTAAACGTAATCCTGGTATCACTTGGGCAAGGGGACTAGTCACCTCTGGGTGACCTACTGTGTGTATTCCTCAGATCAAAGTCCTGGGCAGAGGCCAGGCATGATGACTCATGCCCGTAATCCCAGCACTTTGGGAGGCTGAGGCGGGAGGATCACTTGAGGTCAGGAGTTCAAGACCAGCCTGGCGAATATGATGAAACCCCGTCTCTACTAAAAATGCAATATTAGCCAAGTGTGGTGGCAGGTGCCTACAGTCCCAGCGACTCAGGAGGCTGAGGCAGGAGAATTGCTTGAACCCAGGAGGCGGAGGTTGCAGTGAACTGAGATCGTGTCACTGCACTCTAGCCCGGATGATAAGAGCGAGACTCTGTCTCAAAAAACACCCCAAAAAACAAAGTCTTGGGCAGAAAGAGCAGAAGGTGCCCTCTAAGACCCCAGGTGAGGCTGCGAGGGCCTGGCTGGCAGTCTGGCTCATGGAAAAGGCACTTACTCAGCTGACTTCCAGAAGTGTCCAGGGTGGGAGAGCCGCCGGTTCAGCTTGGGAAGTTTCTCCAGCATGTCCATCAGCAGGCTGAAGCTGGGTCTCTCCTGCAGGTCGAAAGCCCAGCAGGCCGACAGGATCTCCTGCAAATGGAGCTGCCATCAGTGGTGTGTGAGCTGGCTGGGAGGGAGGGGGCACACAGTAGGGGCGCTCCACAAAGAGTCCCTTCGATGTTCTCAAGTGCCCTCTAGCTGGTGGCCCCCTGAACACCCGCCGACATGAAGGGGTGAGAAGTAACTGGGTTTCAGAGAACCACTCATGCTTCTGGTTCAACATGGAATGCACAAGATTACCTCACCTCCTTCCTTCTTAGATCCGCGCTCACCCCAAAATAAGAGTAACCATGATGAACACACCAGCAATGGGAAAGAGATCAGAAATGGGGCTGTTGGTTTTTTGAAGATGCAAAGTGCAAGGTACAATGTTCACAGGTGAAATGCAATATGCTCGGAATATGCGCAAGGCGGGGCTGCAGCGGAGGAGGGAGCCTCAGCCTTACTAGAACGGCGGCTGGAGTGACAAGGAAGACTCGATACAGGGGCAGCAGCTAAGAGTCAGCAGAACAGCTGTCCCAATTGCCCCCAGAGCAAAGCCCTTCTTGCTGTGTCATTTTGCTGCCTATTCCAGGATCCACGTGTGTAGCAGCACAGCCCTGCAGCCTTCTGATTCAGAGCTGCCTGTGAGGAAAGGCCTATTTCTTGCACATACGAGCAGGCAGAACACATACACCCACACAGACTCAGCACCTCAGGCTTTTGCTCTTAAATACAACTGGACCCCATGGGGTTGCCTGCCGTATCAGGAAAATCAGAGTGAGATCAAAGATAAGCAGATCAAGACACTGTCTCTGGAGGATACGGGGTGTACATATGTGTGTGTACATTTGTGTGAAGCAGCTACTCTATCCATAAAACAAGACCAGGCTGCAATAAAAAAAGAAATCAACAAATAAGAAAGTGCTTGAAATGAAAATATAATTTCTGAACTGAAACATTAAAAGTGCTGGAAGATAAAAATCAAGGAAATTCCCCAGACTGTAGGCTCAATTCTAGTAAGGGATGGAAAATACAAAAGAAGGTAAGAGAAATGTAGGCTCACTAAGAGGAAGCAAATTCTGTCTAATGGGGATTTCCACAAAAGTAAACAGACTATTGGGCAGGAAATTATCAAAGAAATAATAAAAGAAAATTTACCAGAAGCTTTCAAAGGTAGCAGCTGTCTTCAGCTGAAAAGGTCCAATAAAGGGACCTCACTAAAAAGTTAAAAAACAAACAAACACACAAAAAAACTCTACCCTCAGATATATGTTTATGAAATTTCACTATAGCAGGGATAAACAGAAAATCCTAGATGCTTCCAGAAAGAGTAAGATAGGCATCCACAAATGGCTGAGAATCAGACCAACACCAGACTTCTCAACAAGGCACTGGACACTTAGTAGACAGCAGGGCAAAATCCCTGTGTTCTCAGGGAAAATTATTGTGAACCTGGAATTCTACTTCTGATATGAGGACGAAATAATAACTTTTTTAGGCATGCAACGATTCAAAGATTATCTCCCATTCTTCCACTGGGAGGCAGTTCCTTCAGGTTTCACTCGCAGTTTGTTTGCTGGAGTGCAAATAAAGAGAGGGCAAGATATGAGACATAAGGAATAGTGCAACTGACCCAGGAGTGAATGAAAAGAAAACAGAAGGGTAACAGCTGTGCAGCAGGCCTAACATCCCATTGATTCCAATGACAAGAGACCAGTGGGCTCTGAAAAGAATGGAACAAATTCCATTTAGGAAGCAGAATGCAGAAGCTGAAAGACCTCAGGAATATGAGAAAGGTGTTTGTTTCTTCTCTCAGCAATAAGTAAAGGCAAGAAGGAAAAAAGAAGGCAAATAGAAACTACAGGAAAAACCTAAACTGCACAAGAAAGCCATGGTCCAAATGTGAAGCCAACAAAATTGTGAGCCTTTGAGTAATTGATGAAGTGGAAGAGATGGACCCACAAAGAAAATGTAATCCCAGTGAATTACCTGACCAGTGGCTAATGCCACTTACAGTCTACTATAGTAGTGTATACACTGTTCATCATCTTCTCACTTTCAGCCTCCATCAACAGGCACAGCATGGAAGATTTAATCATGGCAACCTTAACAATAAGTAATGGGAGAGCTGACCAAAGTGGTGCAGCAGAAAGAACAGAGTGCCAGAGTGAAAAGCTGACAGACCCAGGTGATGCCTTTGGAGAATGATCTAGGGTGAGGGACTGCTGGTTTTCATTAAGAACCCTCTGGTCTTTTGATGTCTTCCCATGTGCATGGACCCTTAGATACAATGACCAAAAACTCACTGGCTGCCTCAGTACATAAAGCAGTGCCCGGTGGTGAACTATACAGCAGTGTGGCTGGAGAGACAGAGAAAGGCACCACTCAGAGGGCACTCCCAGCTTTTGTCTATGACAGAAAATAATTTTATTGCGTTGACCAATGTTCCCCTACCCCTAATAGCAACGTGTTAAAAAGGGAAGGCAAGACCGGACAAAAGAAAGGGAACTCCTGTGAGCCACAAGCTGCTGCCGGAGCATCTGCTCTGTCCCCACTCCCCATGCCCTGACCCCAAACTGGTCTCAAAACCACCATGACCCCGCACTAAAAGAAATCCTTTCAATTAGTTCAGAACTCTGGCTGTGCTCTAGAATGATCTGAGGAGCTTATTTAAAAAAAAAAAAAAAAACTATGATCTTATTCCCATCCCAGGCCAATTAAATTGGTACCTCTGTAGGGGAGGCCTTAACCCTGGCATTTTTATAAACCTCCCAGATGATTCCAACTTGCAGCCAGTGCTGAGCCCTGACTCCCTTGCAGCCCTTTGCTCAGCTCTGCTCCAGCCTTTGCCTCCCTGAAGATGGCACTTACCATTCTCTGCTCCAAGATGCTAAGTATGCAGAAAGGAAACAAACTGTTGCCAGGAGAGCAGAACGAAGAATATCTTTTCTCTCAGATGCAACAAATATACATAATACTCTGGTTTATACAAAGATGTCCTTGCTAACTCTATTGTAAAGAGAGGTGAAAACTGGAAAGAATCCCCATGTCCAGTGACAGAAGTAGTTACATTATGGTGTGGCCACAGGACATAAGGGCAGACAGTCTTAACAATAAGGATTTGTTAATGATTTGAGGTAATGAGTATAATAAAATGTCATGTGGAAAAAGTCACAATAAAAAAATCAGCTAGGTTTTATGACATGCATGTCTTAAATATTTTTTTAAAAGACTGTGCTGGGCATGGTGGCTCATGCCTGTAATCCTAGCACTTTGGGAGGCTGAGGCAGATGGATCCCCTGAGGCCAGGAGTTTGAGACCAGCCTGGCCAACATGGTGAAACCCCATCTCTACTAAAAATACAAAAATTAGCCAGATTATTTTGGTGCATGCTTGTAATCCCAGCTACTTGGAGGCTGAGGCGGGAGATCACTTGAACCTGGGAAGTAGAGGTTGCAGTGAGCAAAGATCGTGCCACTGCACTTCAGCCTGGGCGACAAAGCAAAACTGCCTCAAAAAAAATTTAAAAAGACTGGAAGGCAGTGGTTACTTCAGCTGCCATCTGAGCTGCCCCAGAGCCCAGCCAAGGAGGCTGCAGCCACAGCCAGGAGCCCAAAACCTGTATCTTGAGCCCACTGACAGTTGCAGGAGGCAGATAAAGGGTCCCTGGAGAACCTCCGTCCTGCCCCCCAAGTGTTTACACCAGATGTTTTTGTGCAGATGAGGGAACCTGCACAGGGTCTTGCCTGGGTACACCCACAATGGACTGGAGACCCACATGCACTGGGGGAATAGGGTGGAGCCACCAGGAATTCGCACCTTATGCAGGGGAGGAGCCTGACTTCTTCAGCTCGTGTGTGGTGGCCTGATATTCAATCTGGGAGATGGGAGCCTGTTGGGAGGACCCCCTCTTTTTTGCTGAGAGCTTTCTTTTAATGAATTCTGCTCTCCTCACCTTTCAATGTGTCCGCATGCCTAATTTTTCCTGGTCATGAGACAAGAACCTGGATTTTAGCTGAGCTAAGGAGCAAAAAATTCTGCATCACCACCACATGCTCCTAAGGCGCCCGAGGATGCACCAAGGTGAAGGTGATGTTCAACTGGCCCTGGCCCAGAAGGAAGTCAAGAAGGACGGGCCTGAGAGTGTCAGAGAGGTGCTCATCACCCATGGCCCTTGCCCAGCACCCCAGATGAAATGGTGTCAACTGGCCAACGAGAAGCCTGCTGTTAGTGTTGTTAAATAGCATTTTGGTGTCATCTTTGGAGGGGCATCCTAGTACAAATATTTTGGACTTCAACAAGATGACATATACTACTGTGGAATAAAGTAGATCAAATATAATGTCATCTTGAGTGAGCCTTCTGAAGACGCCCTAGCTGCTTGCCACCAGTCGACTGAGAAAAATATTACAATCTATTAAGATCTTGGAGGAAGATGAGGTTGATTTCATCACTGCAAATTTGCAGACAGAGTCTGCAGACAGACAGTGATCCTGCCAGCAATGTTCGTGACCTTAACAAGAAGCTCACAGCCTGTTTGTATCTTAGCCTGGACAAGTGCTAGGTGGTCCCTCTGAAGACTTCACTTGTTATGCTGCCCAAATACTGACTGGAGTTGCTTATTAACATCAAGGCTGTTTTGTCCCAATCCTATTTGATTCATGGACACATGGCTATAACTGATGGCACTGAAAACACTGAGCCCTGGAGTTTCTTTATATATCACTGTGCTGTGATAAAGGAAACTGAAAGCTGTCAGAATCAAAAGAGAGTCACTAATGTGAAGAAAACTCTGACAAATCGGGCCTGGGAAAGCCACGAAGAGAGGCTTCTTGGGCTTGTATATCTGATAACAAAAACTACCACTAAAGACTGCAAAAACTGCAACCTTGTATGAAGGCTATGGCAACCTTATACAAAAATACTCCTACAAGGACATCTGCCCCAAACAACCAGTCTAACCTTGGACTGACATCAGTCTTGTTACTGATCTTTGTAGCCAGGGAAAACTATTAAATATTTCAAAATAATTGTGTAATCCTCTTCATTTTTTCCTTTACCTCCCTGAATAAGCAAGCCATTCACCATGGCATGCATATTCCCAGTGCAACGCTCTATTTCTAAATAAACATCTTTTGAGAGCCTCTCTCTCTTATTTAGCCTGACAAAACTTACAAACACAGAGAAACCATTAAGGAGAAACCATGCAGAAACGAGAAGTCAGCCACTATAATTAAGACTTGGTTTTTTGAAAACAAGTTTGCTGCGGAAACTTTGATTTGTTCTTAATAGTCAAAAAAACATTATGGGGAAAGATTTAATACCACAGCACAACACAATTATTTGTATTTTGAGCAGTGATTTTTAAAAAAGTTATCTTCTTTCATGTAAATAACATGGGTCTTTACTTCCTTTTCATCTCATAAATCAACAAAAACCATTATCTTTAAGGAAAAAAAAGGCTGAAAGGAATGAAAAAGGTGAGCAGTGGGGTGAGGATGGATATTTTCTTATTTATGCCTCCCTGTTCCTTCCCCATTCCCGGGCAATGCATATCATTTTCATCTCTAGCTAGACACCTGCAGGTGGCAGAGCTCCTCACCCACCCCATTTCTCAGGTGGGTGAGTGAAGGGCGGTTGTGCCACGTGCCCCACCCCACCTCTAGCCCTACTGCCCCACCCAGGGCAGGTGCTACTTACACTGACTTCCTTCCCCAAGCTGGCAGAAGTCAGGACACGCTTCATTCCTTCCCCGCTTCCAATCTGCCAGATGGATGCCTCTGCAGCCTGGTTCTTCAAGGGCCAGTCTCTTGCTTGCAGCTCATACCAAACAGTCCTGCGGAGACCCAGCCATGTCTGTGAGCTCCTGGGCCGCTGTGCCCAGCTCACACCCAGGGGCCCTTGAGCCATAGCCCAGCCAGAGGATCAGGACCCTTCTCCAGCCTTCCGCACCCACTTGGCTTCAAGGGATGCTACAATGGGCTCCTGGAGGCTCCTCCCAGCCCTAGAGGACCTGGGCCCTGTGCTGTCATGGGGTGGGAAGTCCGAGACAGCGCAGGTTTGACCGGAGCATTGGTGGTCATTCTGACCTCAGCACAAATCCAGCTCTGCCACCTTCTAGCTGCAACATCACAGTAAAACTGCTTCACCTCAGTGGGGCTAATGTCTCTTGTCACAGGGTTGTTTGAGGAGCACTAAAGGGCCAAGCCCAGCACCTGGCACACAGGGGTGCTCAGGAAAGGATACTGTTAAAGGTCAGGGAGGAAGGATGGCGCCAAGGCCACCCCACTGGGAAGGATACCCAGAGACAGCACAGGTGACCGGGGTGGCGAGACTTCCTTGGCCTCTCTACGTCCCCTTGGCTTTCTTGACTTGGGACGAGACTTTCTCCATCAGACCCACACTGTCCAATGTGGGAGCCTCTTGCCACAGGGGGGCTACTGAGTGACTCAAATGTGCACAGTTGAATGGAGGGGTGCTCTAGGCAGAAAACACACCAGATTTTAAAGACTTAGTAGGAAAAAAGAATATAAAATATCTTATTAATTTGTATACTGATTACATGTTGAAATAATATTTTGGATATATTGAGTTAAATAAAATATATCATTTTATAATATATAAAACAAACAGGGGAAACTAATTTCACCCATTTCTTTTTTAATGTGGCTATTAGAAAACTTTAACTTCTATATTGGGCTCACATTATATTGCTACTGGTCAGCACCCAGGTCTTTGTGGGGTAGCAGAGCCGGCAGGACATCCAGCTCCCCCAGACTGGGAGGGGCAGTTCTCAGTCAGCTCTGGTGAGCATCCTCCCAGATCAGCTGGGTGGGGCTGAGAGCCAGTGTTAAGCACTGCACACAATTACCTGGTTTAGTCCTCATGAAATGACCTTGTTGGGAGGAGCTATTCCAGAAGGTCAAGGATATAGTCACACACTCAACAAGCGGCAGAACCAGGACTCAAGACCATGCACTCAACAAGCAGCAGAGCCAGGACTCAAGACCATGCACTCACTCAACAAGCGGCAGAGCCAGGACTCAAGGTTGATTTCTTACTCCAGAGCCTGGGTTTTCAACACCTAAAAGCATGCCTCCCTCTGCCCCCAATGGCCACCAGGGCCCTCTGTTTTGGCCACACTTGGCCTCAGGGCACCAGGGGCCTACTCACCCAAATGCATAGACATCAGCAGCTTTGGAGAATGGCAGCTGATCCTCGTCCTTCCCAGGGGTCATCTCGCGTACAATCTCAGGGGCCAGATAGCACAGCCAGTCGTGGGACAGCTTAAGCTGGTTCTCACGCCTGGAGACCAGGAACCCGGGACAAGGACACAGGCCTTTCAGCAGGCAGCAGAGGCCTGCCTGGCACAGGTCTGCCCCAGGGCCGGCAGAACACCCACACACAGCTTAGAAAACAAACCCAGACCCAGAACGCTGACCCTGCACTTGGGAAAGGCACCGGTGCTTTTGAGGAATTCTAGAAAGGAGTCATGACCAGGTGTTTCTAGAAAAGCAGGGCAAGAATGGATAAATATTGACAGGGAGCTGCCGGTGAAGGTGCCCAGCTCCCTCTGCTGGAGAATGAGGCGCCTCTCTAACCAGGAACCCCGATCTGCCTGTGGATCTCAAACTTGCCTGGGGCTGGCCTTGCAGCCTCGCTGCCATGCTCCCTTTTGGGGTTCCCCTAGATGTGAGGGGAGGGGCCTTTCTCCCTATGCCAATCCCTTCAAGATATGGGAAAATAAAATTTGACACTCTTCCTCATTGTGGGGAAATGAATCCTGGTTCCTTGGCCAAGCGGGTGAACAGCCAGGGCAAATGTGAGTGTGGGGACCTGGTTTCCATGGAAGTCAGCCTGAGAATCCAAACGCGACCCAAATCTGATTCTAAACCAGAACTACAAGGGCAGGACCAAAGTGACCTGGGCTTCCCTGCAGGGAGGGCTGCAGTTCAACAACAAACAGTGAAAGTGCCCAGACCTCAGCCCTGCTCTTCCCCATCCAGCACCCACATCCCACCCAGACACTCAAGACCAACTCACCGTCCCTCTCGGACCACGCCTGAGATCCCAAACAGCCCGAAGTCTGTGATGACCACCTTGCCGTTGTCATAGAAGACGTTCTTAGATTTGAGATCTTTGTGTACGATGCCCTTGGCATGAAGATATCCCATGCCCTGGAGGACACATCAGGAGGAGTGAAGATGTGCGACGATGACGGAGGTGCCACCCTGGGCTGGATGCTTTACCTAAATCCCCACATTTGATCTTCACAATTCCATGCAGTATATTGTCCCCATTTTACAGAAGAAAAAATCAAGGTTCAGAGAGGGAAAGTCACTTGCCCCAAGCCACACAGCAGTGAAGAAGCAGAGCTGAGATCTGATCCCAGACCGGTCCATGCTCTTTTAACGTTACCATGCTTCTAAACAACCACGTTAACCTTGGCTAAGGTAGGAGGTGTGAACAGGGTGATGGGCAGAGAGCCAGGGGGTCAGGGACAGTGAGATTATCAGTGTTCAGTCATAAAGGACCTAAATGAGCTGGGGTTTTCTGTCAGGATATGCACAGCTGGTCTGTGTTCTCAGGCAGGGCAAGGGCTCAAGGTGGGGGAACAGAGAGGCATTCCCACAGTGGGGTCCCCAACTTTGAGTGCTCCTAATATCTGAGCTGTAGTAGAAGGAGCCCTGGACTAAGAAATCCGGGGTTTGAACTCCATCTCAGCTCAGATTCTCACTCACTCTGTGGCCTTAGACACAGTGCTCAACTTCTCTGAAGACTGGTTTCCTTGTCTATCAAGTGAAAAGGTGGCAGTGGGTGATTTCTAACCAATGCTCTATTTGAACTGAACACTGATGAGTCAGGTGCATGGAACGTGGGTGACACAGGCATGATCTCATCCAAGGTCAAGCTGTTTTCAAACACCAGACCCAGGGCTCCTGTGTACCCCACAGCATGGATTATTGCATTTTTAACCTCACACCAATCCAGAGAGGGAGGATATATGAAGATCCCCATTTTACAGGCGAGAAAACTGAGGCTTAGAGAGGCTAAACCTACCCAAGGTCATACAAAGGGTGTGACCAGGATTGAAACTGGCCTCTAAAGCCTGCCAAGTTCCTTCCCAACCAAGTCAATTCCATCAAGCCTAATCATGTGGACAGTCAGCTCCCTGTCTCTGAATGAATGAGACAGAGACAGGGAGGAAGAGATGGGGTTCCTTCCACCCTTGAGGAGCCTGAGCTAGAGAGAGAGGCAAAGCTGCCCAAACCACCCTAACAGGGAGTAACAGGCCGAGAGGAACAGCCGAGAGCCCTGGAACCGGCCAGAAACCCACCCCCAGCAGCTGGGCACCCCCTCACCTTGATGATCTCCTGAGCGATTTGCCTCGTCTTGTTGATGTCCAGAGACGTCTTGGGGTCCCTCACAAACGAGTGCAACGTCCGCCCCTTGCAGAAGCTGTCGAGGGTGGTGGGGGTCAAGCACGAGTCTGGGGCTGGTGCAGCCTGACCCTAACCCTGGTGGAGCCCATGGGGAGAACTGTGCCCGTCTGCCTGCAAGGACTCTCTCCAGCCCCTCGACTGTGAGCCAAATCTTCTTTAACCCAGCCCAGTCCTGCTGGGGCCTGGCCTGAACGTGCAGAAACACGACACCACGCACGTACACACACACAAACCCCTATTCCCTGAGAGCCAGTGCCTGCCCATCCTACAACAGGAAACAGTGCATCAAAGCTCTCAGGAACTCAGAGTAGCCACGCTTGGTGGGTTCAAGGCAGGACCACTCTGATGGGGAAGAACTTGGCTAATTTAAGGCCATCAATAGGCAACATCAAGGCTCTGGGGCTCACTGTCAAGAGTCTCATTATAGTTTTCATTTTTTCTTGATCACAGGGTTTTTATTACAATAAAGGAGTGTGCAAGGAGGCAAAGGGGGTGGGGTAGATGTAGGGGCATCAGGGTGACTACTGGGAAAGGAGCTTGAGTTCTGGGGTCTCCACCTGCATCAACTCCTAAAACCCCAGGTGAGAGGGACCCAGAGAGAAGTCTGTGGGTCCAAGGGAGCTATCTTAGGAAGGGACTATGTTTTTAGGAAAATATTCTTGGAGTCTCAAAGCCTTCGAAAACCAGGCAAGGGGTAGAGAATATTGGTTGGTGATTTCCTTATCTGTGTCCCACTTTTCTTCAGCGTATTCTAAACAAAGTAAGATTTTTTTGTTAATGAATATTTTCCTGTTTCAGGCAGGCCACAGTGGCTCACGCCTGTAATCTCAGCACTTTGGGAGGCTGAGGTGGGTGGATCACCTCAGGTCAGGAGTTTGAGATCAGCTTGGCCAACATGGTGAAACCTCATCTTTACTGAAAATATAAAAATTAGCGAGGTGTGGTGGCACACGGCTATAATCCCAGCTACTTAGGAGGCTGAGGCATGAAAATTGCTTGAGCCTGGGAGGCAGAGGTTGCAGTGAGCCAAGACCACGCCACGCACGGAGCAAGACCCTGTCTAGTTTGTCATTAGTTAATTACCTGTTTTGTTTTTCATTAACTAATTTTTTTTTTTTTTGAGATGGAGTCTTGTTCTGTAAATAAATTACGGGACCACCAGTGATCAGCTCTTGGTTATACAACTCTTCCCAACCCTACTCCACTCCAGGGAGATAACACTGGTCGTCTGAAATTGACCATGGTGAGAGTATTCACACCACAGGAAGTGATGGATGTTATAAATTAGGGCTCCCTCCATACTGCCCCAAAACTGGTTGTTACACATTTACCAGCACACCACTGGGTTCAGCCTACGTGACGGGGATATTGTGCAGGTGTTAGAAGAGAGTAGACCTCAGACCCACAATCGAGTGCAGGAGGCAAGGTGTGAGCCAGCATGATCTCTCCTTTGTATTTTTACAAAAAGGAATAAACAGTTTCAAAACGTGAGTATATGCAAATGTCTTCATTTTAACAGAAGGAATGTTAACTGTTTATAGTGTCTCTGACTTTGGGGAGAAGCGCTCAGTTGCAGTGGGAGAAGACTGGCTTTCACTCCGTACCTTTTATGGACATTTGATTTTCTCTAAACTTAGAAAGGTCTCACTCTGTCACCCAGGCTGGAGTGCAGTGGCATGATCTTGGCTCGCTGCAGCCTTGACCTCCTGGGCTCAAGCGATCCTCCTGCCTCAGCCTCCCAAGTAGCTGAGACCACAGGCACAGGCACCTGCCACCAGGCCCAGCTAATTTTTTTGTATTTTTTTGTAGAGACAGCGTCTCACTATGTTGCCCAGGCTGGTCTCAAGCTCCTGGTCTCAAGCAATCCTTTCACCTTGGCCTCCCAAAGTGCTGGGATTACAGACATGGGCCACTGCACCAGCCCATATTTATTTATTTTTTAGTGTCAATGGGGTTATGTGATTAGGAAGTTATACCCCATTTTTGGTTTTCTTCTTTATGCCTCTATTAGAACTTCCACACCCTCTAGGGCATCCACACAAACAGGGCTCCCTGGGAAGGGGGAGGCTGAGCTGGCCATCCAGCATGAGGTCCTAGAGCTTGGTTACCTGGTGATAATGGCCAGGTGGGGCGGGTTCATGCAGGCCCCCATGAAGAGCACCACGTTCTCATGCCGTGTCTGCCGGTAGTTCATCACCTCTTTCTTGAAGAGCTTCAGGTGGTCCTGGTTGTGGCCGTCCATCTCCAGCAGGCGAATGGCCACCTCGCCATGCCAGCGGCCGCGGTGCACCCGGCCCCAGCGGCCCTGCCCGATGGGCTCGCCCAGCTCTACCTGCTCGAAGGGGATGTCCCACTCCTGCAGGTACACGCTGGTCTGGCTGGCCTTGCGAGAGATGGGGCCCCGCCAGGGCCGGCGAGAGCTTGGCAAGTCGTCCACCTCATCCTCGTCATCTTCTGCCTCTGACTTGCCAGCCTCTGGCTCCTCAGCCTGAAAGGAGAGGAGGAAGGAACAGGGATGGGCAGCAGATCTAGGCTCTGCGACGTCTCTTCCTTCTCCTGGGGCCCTAGCCAGGTAACAGGGGAGAGAGGCATCCTGCCAGGGGACCCAGGTTGTAGTTGCAGCTCTGCACTGGCCTGCTGTGCAGCTCACTTAGCATCACTGGACCTCAACGTCCTCATCCACAATATGTGGTGGCTGGCCCCGGTGACCTGAGGCCCCTTCGTCATGCTAATACTCCAGTACCTACCTGTGAGCAACATCTAATTGTCTAGGGAAGACCAAGAGCATCCCTGGCATAGAAGAATTTCACTGCATCCATCCTTCTGGAACTCTTGTTTAAACAGAGTTTCTGACTCTCCCCTGGGCAGGAGTAAATCAGTCTGTTAACATTCTCCAAGCCATAATGCAATGGAGGGATCCAGCCTTGGCTGACACTTTTGTTCAAGGGTCAAGGCAGTGGTTCTTGACCCTGGCTACAATCACCTGGGGAGCGTGGGGAAGACAGAGCTTGGACAAGCTTGCTCCATTACATTCCTCATCGTTCTTCCCTGCCATGCACCTCTGCAATAGGTGCCTGGCATAGCCCTTGCCAAAGTCCAGAACCCACTCACCCTCAAGCCACCTGCACATTCTGAGATGGGGAAGGGAGAAAAGAGGGAGAGGCCATCTGTGGACGCATGTGTGTCACCCTTACCTCCGCTTCATGAGCCTCCAACACATCTGCTTTCGGCTGGTCATCGAGCCTAAGAGTAAAACAGGGTTTGTCAAGGAGACCTTGAGGGAGGCCGCTCTGCTCTCAGCTGGCGGGGACTCCCGGGAGAGATCTGAGACAAAGGTACCTATTCTGACTCACACCTGGCTAGGGGGAAGGCCACGTGGATACCATGGCGATAGGCAGGAGGCTGAGGGCCAGGCCTGCCCCTTGTGCAGCCTCAGCCTTCCCTAGGCTAACTTGAGGGTGGTGGGGGCTGAGAGGTGGGCAGTGATCCCCAAAGCCCCTTTTCAGATGTGACACTGCTACACAGGGTCTCAGAGCACACCCACAGGACTCGGAATCTGACGGCCTCGACTTGGAAAACCAGCTCTATCGCTTCCTAGCTGTGTGACCTTATGTAATTTCTTAACCTCTCTGGGCTGGCTGTGTGTTAAGAATGACACCTACTTTGATACCTACCACCGCGCTGAGGGTGAGATGCAGGAATGTGAGTCAAGTGCTCAGCATGGCCTGGTAGAGAAAGGGCTCTGCACAGGAGCTATTCTTAGGCTTCTCTAACTCCAAGTGCCCTCTATCCACCCCTCCTGGGTCCCAAGACTGCTCCAGTTTCACATGCGGCCCCACCCAATGTTGACCGCACTGATAGGAGGCAAATAAAACCCTCTGTGGAGTTCACTTGCCCAGAGGGTGAATGAGCCCAGGGAGTTCTGCATCTGGCTGGCTGGAGATAGAAAGGTGGAGTGGGAGGTGGCCAGGGATATGGATCCAGCCTTAATAATTCCCCAAAGAAGGGAAGGAGGCACTACCTAGGGATGCCTACCGGGTACCGTTGGCAGCTTCAGGGAGCGGGGCTGCCTGTGCAAAGGCCGAAATGTCTGGAGGAAACAAAAACCAAACACAAAGCATGAGATTGCTTTCCCCTCCCCAAAGAGACACCGTGCTTGAAACCCTGCACCCCCAGAGAGGTTGATTTTCCCCTGAGTGGACTGCCACATGTTCCTCAGGCACTTCCACAAGGACCAGCCTGGGCCCTTCCATAAATTTTGCAAGGACGCAGCCTCCACAGCACCTGCTTCTGCATATACAGCTGTGTCTCGGGAAGGGGCTCTGGGCAGAGGCTCCGGGCAGGGGATCTGGGCAGGTGGGGAGGGTGAGACTTCTCATTACGACCACGCCCGTGGCCAAAATGCCCCCCACAAGCAAGTGGTAAAAGCAAACTGGGCTCTCATTTACTGGACAGGCTGGCTAAAGCTGCTGTTTGGAAGCAGGGGCTGCTTGCAACAACCCTTGAAAGTAATGAGATTCCCTCACTTTGGCCAGCAAGGCCGGTGGCAGGACGTGCAGGTGGCTCATTAGTGACACCTGGTGCCTAGTACAGTTGCTGGGAATCTCCAGCACAGAGGCCCTGACCCCTCGGCTTCAGGTATGGGTCACTGGTGGAGCAGCTCTCAGGGGAGAGGAAGAAACGCCACATATCAGGGGCCCAAGAGTGGGCAGCTGGGGCTGACCCCTGAGCCTCGGGTGTTCCCAGTTTTGGCGCTAAAAGTCCCATGTCCAGGAAGACCAGAACCAAAGGTTACTCCAGCATGGAACCAAAGTGCTACAGGGAGATTGGTGGCCCCAGGGTTGCCACGGACGGCTCACTCCCTGCTCTTTTCTGCAAAAAGAGAGACAGGAAGTGGCAGTGGCTGAAGCTATCAAAGGCCTCTCTCCTGCCTGTGTGGACAAAGACTCTCCCCGCTCAGCCAAAAGACCTCCCTCGACCTTCTTCTAGGGCTTTCTTCTGCCTTTGAAGGTCATCTGAACCACAGGCTGTCAACATCTCTGGGACCTCACAGACTTGGAGAATCTGATAGAGGCCGTGGGCCTTCTTAGCAGGGAAATGCACACATGTGCCCAACATCCTGTGCACAATTTCTGGGGGATCAGAACCTTAGAAGCCTCTACTGGTAAGGCCTCCCCCGGACACAGTGTGTCTGCAGACTACCAGCAGGGGCCTGGCATTTCCACCCATCCCACACTGCTCAAATGTTCCACAGAAGGCAAACACACGCCTAAAGCATGAGGGAAGTAGTAAGAGTTGGGGTGTGGTTTCTCCCCAAACCCCAAGTGGGAAGGCAAAATGCCTCTCTGAAGCCTCATGCTTTTCCTTAAAAGTTAAGAGTGTATCATGCATTCTGCTCCAAAATGTGTTCACGTTTGCTTTAATAAAAATGTATTTCCTTGCCCTCCCCGTGACATATCTTCGGGGGAAAATGGACCCTTCTGGGAGAAGAGCCATATCTTCCCAATGTTTTGGGGTAATCCCCTGTGTGCATCCTAGAGCTAGTAACCAGGGGAACCACAACAAAAAACCGGTGTGAAACTACAGAGGCTGCTCAGCTGTTCAGAGGGAGCCTCCGGGAGGCGGGTTCTCAGGGCCCTGACTGCTGCCCTGCTCACACCTGAGCAACGCCATATGGATGGTCCTCTAAGGACTCACAGATGCTCCAAGTCAGCCCCCTAATGGAGCTGGCTTAGGGAATAGAAAAGCCTGGAGTAACCAAAATACTGTGACTTCAAGACAGTCCTGTTCAACCCAAGAAAAAAACAGCTCCAGTCTTTGTTTTAAACACCATTATGCTCATCACCTTCAGTTACAGTAAAAAGCACTGATCTCAAGCACTTTAGGGACAGGAATGAAAAGGTTGGTACACAGTAAGTGTAGAAAACAATTTTTGCAGAAGGGACTCAATGTATTGACTTACTGAAAGTGTTTTCCTTTAAATTTTCTGCAATAATGAGGCATTTCCAGCAATGGCCAGCAGATGGCACTGTGTGGTAAGGCACAGAAGGGTGAACCCCACTAAGAGAAGCCAGCAGACCTTCCCAAATGGGTTCTCTACATTGTGCATAAGATATCCTCCCATCATTGTGCAAAGGAGGATATGGTGACAGATGCTCATAAGGCATTAGCAAAAAGTCCTCTCCCCATTCTATAAACCCAGATTCTAGTCCTGCTTCTGCCATCTCCTAGCAGTGTGACCTTGAAAAGGTCGCCTGCAGTCTCTGTGACAAGAGGCTGGATGGGATGGATTCCAGGGTCCCTCCCAGCAAGAACTTCTCACATAAGAGGCCTACCACCAGGGCACTTGCCCTGCCCCCTTCCCATCCTCTATGGGCAGTCAGCTCTCAGAACAGGTGGAGGGAGACTCAAGTATCTCCAAAGGTATCCAGAGAGAGGGCGCCCAGGTGGGCAGGACAGAAGGGGTCACAGCAAAGGGCAGTTAATGGAACCATGCAAAGGACTCACCTGGAAAGATAAACTGCTGTCTATGATGAATGAAGTAGGCAGCTTTAAACAGAAGAGGAGGTGAGTCACACACACAGAACGGCCAACGCAGGAGGGAGGAGCGGAATTGCAGGTACCGGCTTGGGAGGCAGGGACTTGTTACTGGGCTGGGACAGCCCTACCCCAGATGGACCTGGCAAGGACAGGCCAAACCGTGCAGGAAGGAGGAAAAGAGCTGGGAGAAAATGGGCCCTGGCAGGAGTCCGCAGGACTAAAGGGGCTTGCACTGGAGGATTGGGCATTCCAAGACCCCGTCTCTGGTCACCAGCGCTCTGTGAAATGCATGTGAGCCCAGAAGGGCAAAATACAATGGGAGAGAGTGATTCGGAAAAGTTGAACAGTGTTATGTACAGAAGAATGGCCTCCTCCCCCTGAGACCCACCTGTACCTCCAGAGTGTCTCAACCTTACCACTCCCTACCCACATTTTTTTTTTCTCTCTCTCATAGGTGACTGAAAAGGATACACTGGGGTTCTGGAAGCTGACAGCATGTTCCAACCTCAATTCTGCCACATAACTAGGCTCTGGGACCTTAGGGAGTTGGCTAACCTCTCCAGCTATCTCACTGTCAAATGGGGGTATAAATATAGTCATGTGCCACAGAATGTTGTTTTGGTCAACAAGGGACCACATACACAACAGTGGCCCTAATTATAATGGAGTGGAAAAATTCCTCTCGCCTAGTGATGTGGTAGCTGTGGTAACAGGGTAGCGCCATGCATTCCTCACGTATCTGTGGTGATGCTGGCGGGAAATAATCCACGGAACTACAAGCTGTATAAAAGGATGGCACGCATGATTATGCACGGTAGCATCTTACTTGATAATGAGAATAAACAACTTTATTACTGGTTTATGTATTTACTATATTGTACTTTTAACCATTTTTTTTAAATTTTTTATTTATATATTTATTTTTTGAGACAGAGTCCTGCTCTGTCGTCCAGGCTGGAATGCAATGGTACAATCTAAGCTCACTGCAACCTCCGCTTCCCGGGTTCAAGCGATTCTCCTGCCTCAGCCTCCCAAATAGCTGGGATTACAGGCGCCCACCACCATGCCTGGCTAATTTTTGTATTTTTAGTAGAGACGGGGTTTCACTATGTTGGCCAGGCTGGTCTTGAACTCCTGATCTCAGGTGATCCGCCCACCTCGGCCTCCCAAAGTGCTGGGATTACAAGCGTAAGCCACCACACCTGGCCTTTTCATCATGATTTTAGAGTATACTTGTTCTACTTACAAAAAAAAAAAAAAAGTTATCTGTAAACTAGCCTCAGGCAGGTCCCTCAGGAGGTATCCAGAAGGTGGCACTGTTATCACAGGAGATGCCAGCTCCATGTATGTCACTGCCCCAAAGACCTTCCGGTGGGACAAGATGTGGAGGTGGAAGACAGTGATATTGATGATGATCCTGAGGCTGCACAGGCCTAGGCTAGCGTGTGTGTCTTAGTTAACAAAAAAGTTTAAAAAGTAAAAGAAAAAATAAGGATTTTAAAAATAGAAAAAAGCTTATAAAAATTAAAAAATGTTTTTGTACAGCTATACAATATGTTTGTTTTGGGCTGTTATTACAAGAGTCCAAGTTAAAAAAAATGTTTAAAGATTATAATTTTAAAAAGTTGTAAGCTAAGGTTAATTTATTATTGAGGAGAATATTTTAAAATAAATTTAGTATAGCCTAAGTGTTTAGTGTTTATAAAGTCTACAATAGTGTACAGGAATTCTTCCAGAGCAGCTTCCAGTCCCCTACAAATAAATAACATTTTATTTATTGATTGATTGATTTAGAGACAGAGTCTTGCTCTGTCACCCAGGCTGGAGTGCAGTGGCGCAATCTCAGCTCACTGCAACCTCCACCTCCTGGGTTCAAGCGATTCTTGTGCCTCAGCCTCCTGAGTAGCTGGGACCACAGGTGTCTGCCACCACACTTGGCTAATCTTGTATTTTTAGTAAAGATGGGGTTTCGCCATGTTGGCCAGGCTGGTCTTGAACTCCTGGCCTCAAGTGATCCGCCTACCTCGGCCTCCCAAAATGCTGGAATTACAGGCATGAGCCACTGTGCCCAGCCCTATTTTTAATATTTTATGCTGTATATTCACTGTAGCTTTTCTGTGTTCAGATGTTTAGATACACAAATATTTAGCATTGTGCTACAATTGCCTACAATATTCAGTACAGTCACATGCTGCATAGGTTTGCAGCCTAGAAACAATAGGCTACACCACACAGCCGAGGCGTGTGGAGGACTACCATCTGGGTTTATGGAAGTATACTCTATGATGCTCACATAACAATGAAATCGCGGAATGCATCTCTCAGAACATTTCCCCGTTGTGAAGCAGCACGTGACTATAATCTTTTCCCAGGTTTAGCCCTGAAGTTCAAGTGCAACGCCCCTGCACAGCACAGAGCAGGGGGACGATAGGAGGCGTGCCTTCTCCAGCTGAACCACCGGGCCAGTGGGGTGGGCAGTGGGGGTTGGGGGGAGGATTGACCCATTGGTGCTGCCACGACCAAAGAGATAGGATCTTGGAGAGAGTGAGGCTGCTGTGCAGGGGACAATGAAGGCCCAATCTGGGGACATCAGGGAAAGCAGCAAGAGTCTGGCTGATTGTGCAAAAAGAACTTTTTCTGTGACTGCCGTGTTTCAAACACACCCTTTCCTTTTACAAAAACCCCAACTGGGAGGTTTAGCAAAAGGCACAGTATCAGAGCATAATAAAGACAGAGCAGAATGGGAGAGGAGGTTAATCAAATGGGCCATCACTCAATGCGGGGAGGGGAGGGGCGTGCTCAGTACAACGCGTGAATGTCAGGAGATATCCAGCCACGTGCGTACTGAGGTGAAGGCAAAGAGAGAGATTCCTACAAGGTCTCCGTCTCCATCGTCCCCAAAAGAAGTCCCAGGAGAAGCTCCCTGGCCTCCTGCTGGCTGGGTATGGCTCCAGCTGGGGCTCTCCTGGCACAGGGAGAGCTGTGCCTGTCCTCATGGACCTGGAGCTCCAGAGGCCAGAGACAGGGGCCTGACCTGGACTCTATGGGCTGGAGACGGCCTGTGGCTGGGTCCAGAGCAAACAGGAGTGTCACAGCCACCTTCCTTCCTCTGAGACTGCAAACTGTAATAAACTGAAGGCTGAGACTGACTCTGAGGAGCTGCCAGGGAGGCCGAGGCAGCAGCTCAGTCCCAAAATGGGCAGGTGGGCTTCACCCTGCTGCTTGGAGAGGCAGACACCCCCGGGCCAGCAGCTGAGGGCAGGAGAGGCTGGAATTCTGACCTCTCCCCACAGACACCAGGCAGTGGGCTGGGGTGGAGCTGGAGGTCAGCTCTGGCTCAGGTCTACTCTGCTCTAAACTCCTGTGGGACTCAGTGTCTTCATCCACACAATGGGAACAACCTAATTCCAACTTTACATGGTCACCTATCTTATGGAAAGGGAACGAGAGGTCTCCTTGAAGGAGCTTACCCAGATCACGAGTGGGAAGCAGCAGGACCCCAGATTCCCTCTCTGAGGCCTTCTAGCTCCCTCCGTTGCTGGCCATGCCTCCTGGGAGCTCAGAAGCCAGTCCCGAGAAAGTGAGCACTGCCCAGGAGAGGCCACCCCACGAAGTGGAGGGCAGCGTGGGAATTATGTTATGTCAGACAGACTTGGGTTTGATCTCCATTGTGCCACTTACAGGCTGTACAACTCATGGCAAGCCCCTCCCTCTCTCTGAACCTCAGTATTCCCATCTGTAAAACAACAGCATCAACCTCAGAGCTATTGTGCTTGGGGCACCTGACAAGTGCTCCATAAACATCAGCTTTTAGCTGTGGCCATGTCTAACCTTGAATCTGCTGAACTTGGGTCTGCTGAGAAGGGGATCTGACCGCACCCCTTAGAACCCAGAAAAGCCTGGAGATGTGGTACCTGGGAAGTTGAACCTGCTGTCCCGCTGGCCAGGTGAGGGGTTGGGGGGCGTGGTGGCGCTGGATGGGTTGGATGATGTCGGGAAAGGCGCCGGCGAGGAGGGTGTGGAGGAGGTGGTGGAGGAAGGGTTGCTGCTGGAGTCCAGGTGATTCATGGCCGGAGGGTGCTCCTGCAGGACCAGAGATGTTGGGAATGGCAGGGCTGTCCCTGCCCCACCTGCCTCCCACCAGCCACACCCTCCCTTCCCCATCTGGAAAGGAAGCAGTCAGCCCAGGGAATCCTCAGGGTCTGACATTTTACACATCTAACATTTGAGGAAGGGCAGCGCACAGAGGCCCTCACCTCAGTGCTCACTCCCCGGGGGGCTCCTGCTCAGCTTTCTGATTTCAGCTCAAGCACACTCTTCCCAGAAGCCTTTCCTGTACCCTGGCTGGGACCACGCTCCTCCTCTCCATCCTGGCACAGTTCCCAGCAGTTTTTCATCAGGGCACCGTGTCTACTGCAGATGTCCACGGGCACTTTCCTGATGAAAGTCTCTCCCACTACCTCGTGTGTTCCATGAGGCCAGGGTGACCGTCACATACTCAGTGACTGGCTCTGAGCTGGGCACACATTAGCATTTTATAAGGAATTAAGTTCAGGCTCTGATAAATGTTATATCATGTCTGCTAGGCACCAGGCACTCTGCCAGAAGTAGGGAGACCAATGATAAGCGAGAGGTGTACAGTCTTTTTCTTTGGAAACCTGGCTGAATCAAAGGCACTGTGAAGTCTTAGAGTCAAACTACAAAACCCTGAAAGAGGTGATAGCTTGGGCTGGTGCGGTCTGCCATTTTGGAGGGGTAAGAATTCTGGAGCTAGAAAGAACTTTCTAGAAGATGACCACAGGAGTTGGTTTGTCAGGACAGGCCTGGTTCACTCATGTTGTCCCAACTTAAATGTTAATGTCATCCCTTCCACACTCAAAGCAAGCATGCTCCCCCTGCTAATGGATCACATCAACCAGTGCTTGCCATGGGAAACACATGTTTGATGCCTAGTGAGACACCTTTAGGAGGCCCTTGGACACAACACAGAGGACACTGCACCAGGGAGGAGGGGCGCTCTGTTTCCTGTCTTGTTCTACCTGAGAGAAGGCCTCGGCCTGAGCTGCTATGTCTTTAATGCCTCTCCAACACTGGCTCATTGCCCATTCAAGAGTGAGGGCTTCAAGCTCCAAGCCTTAAGCAAGTGTGATAACCGGATGAAGCTTAGTAACTTTTTGGTTTTAACTGTGCTTGTTTTAATGATTACCTTCTATCTGTAGGGATCATGGTTTTTCCAATTATGATAGTGATGATTACATAAAAATGAAGTGTTATAAGTAAGTATTAGCCCAGGTGGTACCTGGTTCAGACAGAAACCATAAAGATGGTTTTCAGCTTTGATGAAGTTTGGGCGGCACTGATTATCAACTCAATCCACGCTACGTGCCACCACGGCCCCACTGCAGAGCTCAGGGGAGAAGGGCCCAAGGAAGCCAAGGGCTTTGCCCACGGTCATGGGAGATGGGCCTGGCATGATCCTGGCTCCAGGATGCCTTGTGGCCATGGCTTCCCAGCCACAGCACAGAGGAGACCCCTGAGAACGGCACCAGCATCTCACAGCTCCGAGCAAGAGCCTGTGGGAGCAAAGCACCACCAGACACAGGCCTAGGAAGGGAGGGCTGCTGCACTAGAAATGGAAAAGGGGGGCAAAGGGAGAATGTGGGGGGCAGGGAGCCCTGGGAAGGGAGGGCTGCTGCACTAGAAATGAGAAAAGGGGGATGAAGGGAGAAAGTGGGGGGCAGGGAGAGAGGCCTAAGCTCCAGCTTCTCCCTGTGGCCAAAAAGAAAGAGCACTGGGTTTGGAGGCAGACAGACTGGAATTCTCAGCCAGCTTCCACCACCACTTAGCTGGGTGACTCTAGGCAACTTCCTCCACCTCTCTGAGCTTCCATTTCCTCAACCACAAAAATAAAACATCAACACCTATGTCAGAGGGTTACTGCGCTGATCAGTAGCATCACAAAGGCGGGAGTGTGTGGTACACAGCAGGTGACTAATACATGCTTGTTCCACATTCTTTTGCAGACCTGCTAGCTAGGAGCACCCAGAAGTTTGGGCCCCAGCAAGGCCAAAAGACCAACAGAGAGAGGGCTCCAGGTGGATTCTACATTAGGCAGGACCCTGGATCTGACCAGTGCTTCCTGAATGCAAACATCAATTCCCCTGGGGGTGGGAGAGGAATTCCTTGGTTAAAGAAGTTGAGGCCAAGTTGGGTTAAATGCTAAGTTCAACAGGTTTATCTGCTGCAGGCCGTGAAGGCTCTGGGGTACACAGTGACCTCTGGAATCTTCTGGCCAGGGATAGTTGACATCATGTGGTGCCAAGCTAGAGGTGGGAGCTGGATCCACTGAGCCCTCCCTCTTCTCACTCATGCTCCAAGGCTCAGGACCCTCCATCAGTCCCTCTGTGACCCTGGACAAATGATCCAACCTTTCAGAGCCACTGTGTAATATGGGGGTAACAGCTGCCAGGTCATAGGGTTGTTCAATCATTCAACAATCAATATGCTGGTTTCCTGCCTGCCTATTTTGTGCTTGGTGCCAACGAGAGCAAGACAGCATCACTGGGCCCTCAGGGAGCATCTGTGCTGAAGGGGAATGTGGGGCGGGCAGGGGTGGAGGGGCAGGTGGCGGGAGAAGAGGTCAAAGGGGAACAGGATAAACACCTCTCAGCACCATGTGTGGCCCCTAGTGAGAACTCAGTAATGGTTAGCTCATGTTATCATAGCAACCTTCAGTGGGATCCTGGAGGGCCACTGCTCTCAGAGATGAGAGGCCTCTGGCACCACCACTGTGTGGACTTAGAGGCCAAGCAGGTGCACGTAGGAGGGGCTCATGGGGGAGGTGGGACAGAGAGAGAGTGCTGTGAGGAGGGCTGAGGGGTGGTGTCCAGGTGGGTGGAGATGCAGGACTGAACATGATGGGCAGGGGGTTGTGCAGGACCCACAGGCCTGGAGGGTGTGCTTGGTGTAGCTGGAGAGGAAAGGCAGGAGCAATGATGACATTGTTGGCAATGGGGGCAGGAGGCACTGCATTCCTACTGAGGAATTGATCCTATCTGTGATGGGCTGGGAAAATAATTACTAGTTGATGGTATGGTACTGCTCCCTACAAGTTCGTGAACATTCTCTCTTTACCCTTCAAATACCCTGTGAATGAAGCATTAGTAACACCAATTTACAAAGCAGCAAGTGAGGCTCAGAGAGGTCAAGTGGCTCACTCTAGGTCATGGAAGCAAGAGAGGAGTTGGGACTCAAAGCCAGGGCTGGGCAGCTGCTGTGGTCTGAATGACTGTGAACTCCCACAACTCACACGCTGAAACCCTAGCACCCAAGGAGGTGGTACTGGGAGCTGGAGCCTCTGGGAGGTAACTGGGTCATCAGGGCAGAGCCCTCAGGAACAGGACTGGAGCCCTTATGAAAGGGCTCGAGGGAGCTTGCTGGGCCCCTCCACCATGGGAGGATGCGGCACGAATGACATCTGTGAGAAGGTGGACCTTCCCAAGACATTGAGTCTACTGGCACCTTGATCTTCCCAGGCTCCAGAACCACGAGAAACTAATTTCTGTTGTTTTTAAGCTACCCAGTCTATGATATTTTGTTACAGTAGCCTGAACACACTAAGACAGGACCCTATCATCTTTCCCCTCTGCCTCCCCATTCCGGGTGAGAAGCTACCACCAGAGGGAAACGAGAGGCAGGAGAGAGGACAGGTGTAGGCCCGTGGCAGACAGTCAGGCCTGGGGCAGCTGGCCTTCTTGTCTGACAGTAAGAGGTGGCCCTGGCTCTCCCAGAACAGCCCCTGAAGCTGTATCTTCAGGGTCCCCAGTATGAATTGGCCACATTGCCTGTCTTTCTCTTCCAGCCTGAGCCACATGGCCAGCCACAGCCATGGGGCAACTGGGCACATGCTCATCGGTGGGCACACACTCATCGGGGGGGCACACGCTAAGCCCCTGGTCTGGGGCTGCAGGTAGAACACACTTAAAAATACACAGCCAAAACCACAGCAGCCAGAAGCCTGCAGCCAGCAGCCAGCAGCCAGCCAGGATGGGAGCTGCTATCAGAAGCCATCAGCACTGGCACCTCCCAGATGCCAGGCATACCTGTGCAAAGAGGCCCATGACAGGTGTGCCAACCCTCCTAGGGGACACAGGCTTTGCAGACTCCATCTAGCTGCAGAGGACACCTGTCTGCCTCAGCAGAGAAGCCTGACATGGCTATGGATGGAAATGCATTCTTTGTATTACTTTTGGGTGCATTCTTGTGAGGGCAGCAAAGCCTTGCTCGGTGGCTGCCATGGCAATTGCTTTAATGAACAACTGAAGGTGTATCTGCTGCATTGTGACTAAGGGCCCAGGTTTTGGGGCTGGGCAGCTGCCGAAGCTACCACTCTGGGTTTGTCTCTTGCTCTCGGGATGTTGTGCTGTTTTCTTACCTGTGAAATGGATCCGTATGTACCCTTCAGAACTATTGTGGGGCTCAAATGAAACAGCAATGGAAGAAGTTTCCAGTACACACTAAGCACACAGGAAGTGTTAGCTCAAAGGAGAAGGGACTGGGAATCACGGCTGTAAACTTAAATGTAAAGCCTCCTAATGGCTCAAGATATGATCCCCAAGGCCACCCTCTGGCCACAAATCTGAGACGGTGGTGTCATGCCCCACTTCCCCACTGAGCCTCTGAGGCAGGGGTGCTTTATAGGAAGGAAGGCCAGTGGCAGAAGGGCGTCCTCCCCAACATTACCCAGTGTACCTTCTTTGTCAGTGCTTTGGGGAGGGTTCCAAAATGGGGTTCGGCTGCTCTGTCCACCGGGTTGTTGATGTCCGAGGGGACAGATTCTGTCCTCCGAAGTCGAGTTACTGTTTGAAAAGAGGGAAAACCCATCACCAGGGAACAGGTCAAGCTAAAGAAAGATTCACCCAAATCCAGAAGGCAGAGGAGAGGAAGGCAGAAAACTCACGTGGCAGGAAGGATATTCTACAGGCAGGGGCTTCTTTGGTACATTTGTTGTGACACTTCAACCTGGTAAAGAAGGGGAGGTTGGCGTGCGGAGTGCCACATCGGGGGGCTCGGGCACACAGGGGTAGCTCTGTGTAGCATTCACTCAGGACTGTCTCCATTTTCATACACTTCTCAACAAATGTTAGCTCAAAAGTAGAGAACATCATGATATTAATAGTAATAGCAGCTGCTACACTGAGCCGCTATGCTGAGCATTTACCACGTTCCACTGTCATCTATCCATCCTCACAGCAAAGCAGGTCTCATGATGCCCACTTTGACTTGCCCCAGGTCGCCCACCTATTTTTCTTTTGTAAAGAAAAGGAGACCCTCTACCCATATTGAAAAAGCTCAAGACAAATCTGAACTTACAAAAAAAGAAGAATTAGACAGACAATGTTTGCTTTACCAAAGAATCCCAGGGACCCAAAGGGCAGCCCCTCTGGCTACATTTGTGCAATGGACCATGCGGTCTGAGGGTCAGCCCCGGGCCAAGATTGGAAAGAACTGGATTCTCACTGTGGTCCTGCCTTCTGCACTGAGTCTCAGATTTCTCACTAATGGGCTAAGGGTGTCCTATCAACCTCATACTGCATCGCAGGACAGCCCTGGGCTCAGAGGTCATCCTGTGCTCTCCACATGATGGGAGCTAGAGGTCCCTAATGTAAGCCAAGTGGCCAGGAGCCACAGGAGACCCAGACTAGAGAGAAAACTCAGCAATTCCCTAGAAGTCAGGAGAGTTGCTGGGAAAGTAATGGGTCCAGCTGATATGCACAAGACCCACCATCTACAGTCTGACTGGAGCCCAGATGCAATCACACATACTAGCTCAGGTTCTCAGAGCCATCCCCATGGTTGATGTATACATTAAAAATCAGGCCCAGAAAGGGCAAGTGCCTTGCCCCAGATCACACAGCAATGCAGGGGCAGAGTGGGCTGGGCACCGAGCCTCCAAGGCCTCCCTGCATTAGGTGAAGATAGCCGGACAGCAGGGGACACACTCTACCTAGCCCACACTGTTCCCTATCCTTGACCTTCCTTCCCACCAGAAACCACAAGGCATGAGAAAATAAAGTTGGACTTGTACAGAATCTATACCCTCCGCTCACTCTCCCCTTCCGCAAGCCAACTCCCTGTTTTTACCATCGCCTGTCTGCCACCTCTTGAGGGCTACAAAATGTAAGGCTAAACTTCAGAACTCCTTACAGGTCCCAGAACAGTCCTCATATTCCTCCGGGCCTTAGTACAAGATGCACCCATGGCCTGGAATTCTCTTTTCCCCTTGGTCTACCTTGTAAACTTCTATTCATTCTTCAAAGCCCACCTCAAGTATTCCCTTCTTCCAGGAGTAACTTGGTTAATCTCCCTGAAGAGGCCTGATCACTCCCTGGTGTGCTGAATAGGACTATGAATAGCAAGTATAGGGAAGCGCGTTTGAACTCTGATTTACTAAACTAAAAGTGTCTGCTCCCCCACCCCCACTCCTCTTCCCATCACCTGCAATGCTTGCACTTCACTCCAAATATCATGCTCTTCTGGCACACGTGACAGACCTGCGACAGCCAGGACTTGGTGGAGAACCTGCAGAGGGTGGACACAGGCACATGCTTGCACCAGCTGGGAGGCCAAGGCCCAGCCACAGAAGGTTTCCCATGGAGCTCCAGGGCAACTGGGAGTCTTGGCTCCAACCCAGAGCCCCATGGGCCCTCTCCCAGAGAGGACAGAGATACCCAGGGGCCACTGCTTCTCCCCTCGCATTTAAATTTCCCAGATGCAAAGTCATCATTGTCAATATGCTGAAGTTGGTGTGGTCATCTGGCAGTACCCATTTGGCAGCAGCAATCAAGAGTACAAGTGCGCATACCCTTTGACCCCACAGTTCTTAGGAATTCTTAGGAATTTATCCAACACATAGGCCCACAAGTGTTGCAAGATATATGGACAAGGTATGCCTGCAGCATGTTAGCAGCATAAAGACAGAAAATAACCTACGTGTCCATCAATTGGGGCTGACTAAAGTATGGTCTTTCCATACAATGGAACACTATGCAGCAAGAAACTAAAACAAGGACGCTTTTTCTGTGCAAATATGGAATGATCTCCAAGTCACACTGTCAAGTTAAAAAAGTAAGGTACAATAAGATATGATCCCATTCACATGAAGTTCAAGTACAGGAAAAAAACTAAGCTATGACAATAGAAGTGAATAGTAACCACTGGATGGTAGCACTGTCAACTAGGGAGAACTAAAGGTAACTTTCTGGGTGCTGGAATGTTCTTCATCTTCATCTGGATGGTATACAGAGGTGTGTGTGTATGAATACATAAATTCACATACACACACACTTCTGCATTTTGCTCTATATAAATTGTATCTCCCTTTTTGAAAAAACAAAGTATAGGACTGTGTATAACACGCAGTATTTGAGTAAAAAATAAAGGAGAAAACATATATACATATTTGTTTGTATAAAATATCTCTAGAAGACAACACATAGCTAAGACCTCTTTACAGAGGGGGTTGAGGAGTTGGGGACAGGAACAAGAGGGCAATTTTCTGTTGACGTTTCAACATATCAGTGTATTTTCAATCCAAAATGTAGAACATTAAAGAAAACACGAAAGATAGATTTGAAGGAAGGATGGGGGCTGAGTGGGTGGTGTCCTCCAGAAAAAAAGCGTAAGGCTGGTCCGCAGGGTGGGGAGGCCTAAGAGCAGAAATAACTCATATTTTGGAAACACAGTTTTTTTTTTAACATATTGTATATCACAGTAACAACAGAATGAATGCCAACAGTATTTGGGAAGTAGTTCGTAATGCATCCACCAACACTAGCTCATTTGATTCTTATGCCCATGCCAGGGAGTGAGGCAGGTCCAGGATTCTTAGTGTGCAGCCAAGGAAACTAACTCAGAGAGGTCAGGTGATGTTCCCAAGGTGCCACAGTTGGGATGCTGCGTAACAGGGTCTGGATCCCAGCTCTCTGAACTTAAGAGTTACAGAGCTTCTCTATAAGAGATTCCACTGGTCCAGCAGAGGCCAAAAAAGGCCCTGAGCACAAGGGAAAGAGAACAGGCTCTGGGGGCAAACAGCTATGTTTGAATTCTGCCTTCTGCCTACTACCAGCTGTAAGATGCCTCAGACACCTCTGCAAATAGGGTTAATGCTAAGCCTCACAGGATTTGGGAAGGATCACAGATACGCCGTGTAAATGGAAGGTAGCAGAGATCCATAAATGTTACTCTCTCCACCCAACAAAGATGGGAGCTTCCGGTGGCAGGGGACGCCAAACTGCATGGAGTGCCTTTTAAGGAGTTGCGACCCGGCCTGGCCTCTCCAAGATGCAACCAGGTCTGTGGAGGCTCACACATGCACACGTGCTCTCTGTCTCCCTCATTGGGTTTTAATTACTTCTCACATCAGCAATGGGGATGAGGGGAGCAAGAACCTTAGGGGTGGGGCCCAGG
The DNA here is from genome assembly GCF_028885655.2 of Pongo abelii. Lineage (NCBI taxonomy): Eukaryota > Metazoa > Chordata > Mammalia > Primates > Hominidae > Pongo > Pongo abelii. Next base: position 41,573,286 of record NC_072004.2, on the reverse strand, counting down.
AATCTGGATTTTCAACAAGCTCTACAGCGGACTCTGATATGCAGCCAGTTTCAGGACTCACGTGACATCGCACTGGATGCAGGGGAAGCTCCTGCGACTCCTTCCCATGACCCTGACTCTATTTCTCCCGGGACCTGTGTCCTGGGAAAGAAGGAAAGTGTTTTCCCTAAGCAGAGTGAGGAAGAGACCCGAGGAGGTGCAGATGAGGGAGCTGCAAGTCCATGTGGCCACCCTGGCAAGGTGAGGGCTCCAGGTAAGTGCAGGGCCATGTCCCACAGGTGAAATGGGCTGGCCCGTCAGAGGCAAAGAGCTCACTGAGAAACAGTGACCAGAACTCCTGGCCCCATGTGGGTTCCAGCCCGGCTCTATGCCCTGCTCCCCCTCCAGGTCCGCTGTGCCTACCTGTGCGTCACCGACAGCCCGATATCCCTCCGTACCATCTGTGGGGATCCATGTGAGAGATCTGCAGGGAAAGAGGCGGGATGGGCAGGCTGAGGAACTCCGCAGGCAACAGCTCGTGCCCGTGACTTTCTAGTTCAGAGACCACAGGCTAGAGGAGGGCACAATGGTTTATTATATAAGCATCTCCCTGATCTATGTCCATCAACACAGGAGCAGGCCAGGCTAGCCCAGTGGCATGGCGTGGCTCCCCTCGCCTCGCTTGGTCCTCCAGCTTGCTCCTGGCCTCTGAGGATGGCTCAGTCAGCTGCCCCTGTGATGTTTCCAGATGAAGAGCAAGGCAGGCTGGAGAGGCAGAAGGCAAAGCCAGAGTGAGGGCAGAAGCTTCTACACAGCCCAACCTCTCACCGACACACCACAGGCCCCCAGTGTGCAGGGGCTCAATTCTGGGTATTTCTTGGTAAACGGCTGAAGCTGTTTACCTCAAGCAGAGGGCCGAGGCTAGTCAGCCCATCCAGTGCCTTTCCAGGCAGAAGCCCCTGGAGGATATTCCTTTGAGAGAGGCCACTGCCAGATATGGGCAGATAGAAGAAGGACAAGGCGAAGTTTTACCACATTCTCACGTGGGCCAGCCCCACCCAGGTACAAGCCTGAGCCTCTGGGGACTTCTTGGGCACCCTCCTTCTCTGATGAGATAAGGGCCATATGCTTTGGGATGCCCCTGCTGCTGGCCTTCCCAGAGGACATTCCCTCTCCCGGCCTGGGATTCCCTGTAAGAACAGGCATCCCTAGTGCAGTAGACAAGCTGCTGGAAGCACTCTCTCCACCCACCGGCAGCCCGCACATTCAACTCACGCCCCCATACTCAGCGCCATTGCCTCCCAGAGCCAGCCCACGGGTGGGCTTCGGGGGTCCGGGAACCCTCTGGACTGGTTCAGTAGAATGTTGTAGGCTTTTCTCTGGAAAGAAGATCTAAGACTTTCATCCAACCATCAAGGTGACCTGTGACCCAGAAAGGTCAGGAACACAGAGCTCGAGTGTGGCCATCTCATGTCCTCTGAGTCAGAAGGTCCCCCGAGGGTGGCCACTGCCCCCCTCAATCCCAAGTGCTGGTCTAGCACAAAGCTGGACTCATGAAGTGCTGGTTCACTTAAGGCCAAGTACCACATAACCAACCTCCATGAGAAGGGTGTGCTGGAGGTACTGAGTCCTCCCACATCAAGGAGATGGGGATAGGAACAATCTATCTCACCTGCAGCTCTCCCTGGCACATCTGCCATGAGGTTGACTTGTCCCAACTTCCTCCTGGGGCTCACCCCACCCATCAACAGCCAAGGCCACCAAAACACACAGGGATGACCGGGCACAGTGGCTCACACCTGTAATCCCAGCACTTTGGGAGGCCGAGGCAGGAAGATCACCTGAGGTTAGGAGTTTGAGACCAGCCTGGCTAACATGGTGAAACCCTGTCTCTATTAAAAATACAAAGATTAGCCAGGTGTGGCGGCAGGCACCTTTAATCCTGGCTACTCGGGAGGCTGAGGCAGGAGAATTGCTTGAACCCGGGAGGCAGAGGCTGCAGTGAGCTGAGATTGCACTACTGCGCTTCAGCCTGGATGATAGAGCGAGATTCCGTCTCAAAAGAAAAAAATAATTAAAAAACACATGGGGCTAAAGGCGCCAGCTGCCAGCCTAGGAGAAACAGACTAGGATGGTGGAACTTCAATCAATTAGCCCCAAAAGCCACCTATGATCTGCACCATCTTCTGTGGGCATGGGCAGTCAGGTGGTATATTGTGCCAGGCACTGCCTCCATCTGATCTGCATGGAGACACTGGTCCTGAAGGCCTAACAATCTCACTGCTCCAGTCCCCGTGTTACCATAGCAATTGGAGGATGACAGGGCTGGAGCTGTCCTAGAGATGGGGGTGTTGAATGTTCCTCCAAGGTTCTGTGAAGGGCCCTGGGAGTTTATGCCCGGGCACTAAGGGAGGGAAGTGTAGCTCCTCTCCACGCTCCCCCTGTGCCTCCCTGGGGTTCCTACAGCCAGCTCCACTTCAGCATAGTCCCTGCCTGCTGTACCCCTCCTCATCCCCAAGACCCCACCCACAGCTACGTGACTCTCCTTAGCCAGCTCGGGATAGTACAAAAATAAACTCCTATTTTGCTCAGGCAAAAACCAGACATCTCTGCATTTCCAGACAATTAAAAGCAGACTCCAGAGGCACAGCTGTCTCCCTCCGCTCTGACTCATGAGAGAGGCCCCACAGCATAGCCACGTGCAGGAACGTGCTCCCAACCTGGAGGTGGGGGTGGGAAAGGGGGTCAAGGGTTGCCCAGGTATCCTCTCCTCCCAAAGGGGCTTCTGCATCTCCCATCTTTTGGGGCCTCATTCAGAGCTGCGCTACATTTCTGCCTCCAGGAATGTCCCTTTCCTGAAGAGTGGGGTCCCGGGACATCAGGTGGGGTTCTGGAGATGGCTAAAGTCCAGTGAAATCAGGCAGATGGCACCGCCTTCCCGGGGCGCTGCTTTACCGTGGCAGCCCAGCAGGCCAGAGTCCCTGCTGCAGAGTCTTGGCGGGGAAGGGCAAGGTGGAGACAGGGCTCTTCATGGGGCTGCCTGCGGGCTGAGATGTGCTCAAGGTCTCCGCTTCTCAGAGAGCAGCCACCAGCTGGGCTGAAGCCAGCCGGTCACTTTAAGGCCACCTGTCTTAGGGCTATTTCCTGAGGTGGTCACCAGCACCTCTGCTTCTGGACTATGGAGAGGTTGAATGGGCTAAGAGGGGGGTCAAAGAGGTCCACCCCCGATGGGGACAGCAACGCACACACGACTCCCAGGTGGTAGAGGGGATGGAAATGAATCTCTCTTACCAAACCTGGAGGAGACAAAAAGCAGAGAGGGGGATTACGTCACCATGCTGGCTCGGCGTGTTCCTAGAATATTACCCTTGGGCAGGAGCAGGCAAGGGGCTGGGACGTGGGACTCTGAGGCCTGGCCTGAGGCCAGACTGGCTGATTGACTCTGGGAACCCCTGCAATCTCTGTGGGGACATTTCCTCAATGGAAAGGACTAGAAGGGCATTCCCCAGGCCTCCCCAGGGGACATCGAAACTCAGTGCTGTGCACGTTAATACATTAGCTTACGTAAGCCTCACCCGCAACCAAACATGGTAATTAGAGTTCAGCCCATTTCACAGTCAAGAAAACTGAGCCTCATGAGGCTCAGTAGGTCACATGGCTCACAGTGGGAGAGCCTGGCCCAGAGCCAGGCAAGAAAAGGGGTCAGTCAGCTGGAGAGACCAGGCCTGGTGGCTCATGCCTATAATCCCAGCACTTTGAGAGGCTGACGCGAGTGGATCACCTAGGTCAGGAATTCAAGACCAGCCTGGTCAAGGTGATGAAACCTTGTGTCTATTAAAAATACAAAAATTAGCCAGGTGTGGTGGCGCATGCCTGTAATCCCAGCTACTCGGGAGGCTGAGGCAGGAGAATTGCTTGAATCCAGGAGGCAGAGGTTGCAGTGAGCTGAGACTGCACCACTGCACTCCAGCCTGGGCAGCAGAGCAAGACTCCTTCTCAGAAAAAGAAAAAAGAACTATCAGTTGGCAAGGGTGTGGCTGGACAGGAGGGCAGAGATAACAGCTGTGCAGAGCAGAGGTAGCCCCTGAAAGGAGAGTCAGGCAGGGACACACCCTGAGCCTCCCCAGGGGGCTGCCACTGCCCCCAAGAACACATGGAGCTGGAGGAAGCAGAGCACTCAGGTGTCACCAGAACAGCGAGGTGGCCTCAGCATCATGTCAATGCTGATTCTGGTAGCTCTGCAGGGACTGGACTCAGAATCCCAGGGTCTGAGGCAGAGTCACTGGCTGGAGTTTGAGGCTAGTTGTGTCATCTGCCTGAAGCTGTGTCCCTGCCACCTTCCAGCATGGGAATGAGACCACAGCTTTCCTAATGTTCTTCTTGGGAGAAGATAGAAACAGAGGGCCTGGGTTGAGCCCGCTGTGAGGCCTCCTCTGACTGACCCATGTTCATGTGGCCATCATCACTGCATTCTACAGCCCCTTCTGGGTGGGCCCCAGGCCCCAGCAGGACAGCCCGAGTGGGAGCAGCAGGGTCGGTGACACCTGGATCTCTCCTCCTTGGACAGCACACTCAAACCCATCGGAGCTGTCCAGGCTCCATCCCATAAAGGACCCAAACAGCATGCACTGGGAGAGGCCCGTTCCAAAGATGACTCCAAGGCCCAAGATACACCAGGGCCCAAGGAACCCCCTAGAAAAGGGGTGCCCTTATTGCTTCTCGGCCTTTTGGCTAAGATCAAGTGTAGGAAAGGGGTGCCCATGCAGAGGAGAGAAACCAGGTGCCCCAATCCTCAGGGGTACAAGAAGGTAAGAGGCACCCAAGGAAAACACTCCCTTTCTTTCTGTGCTGCCGAGGGTATATTGACAAGGGCAATCTTTGTAACTAAAAAGACAATGATCTAATGCCCATCAAGAAGGGACAAGATAAACTATACAATGAAATAACATGAACAAGTCAAACAAATGGGGTTTAATTAATTATAGGCATACACAAAACTGCTAGCCTGGTTGGCTCCTGAAAGGGGAACCATGTGACTGAATAAAAATGGTGGGGTAGAGTTTTCACCGCCTACCCTGAGGAGCCACAGAGCTACTGCGCTTTGGACAGTGTGACTGTCTCACTTGTTCAAAATATATAGATAGAAAAATTTTTAAGTCAAAAACTAAACAAAAGAGTAAAATATTCCAAGATGTACTGACATGATGTTCTCAGAGATACCAAGGGAAGTTGAAAAAACAAGTCATGGGACAGAGTAGATGGTATGGTGGTATCTGACAGTCACTAGTGGTTTCCGCCAAATATTCCAGTTCTCCCCTCCTGGGCATGTGGGCGAAGAGCACTGTTTCATTCTCCTGTTCAGCTTGGGCCAGGAATGGTGAGTGGAACTTCCAAGAAGGAGTACTCAACTGCCAGAGCATGACACCTGGAACTCACTTCTCCCTCTGCCACTGTGGCCAGCAATGTTCAGACAGTCTGGGCCCGGAAGGAGGCTGACCCATGATGGACGAGATGGACAAGGTGGCATGAGCAAGAAACACATCTTTGTTCCTTTAAGACCTGGCGATTTGGGGATATCTGTTATTTCTGTGTAACCTGGCCTACCCTGACCCATACATGGCATCACGTCATGTGCACGTACGCGTACATACAGAACCAAATCTAGAAGGATTCAGCCCACACCACTAAAGTAGTCTGAGGAATGGACTGAAAGATGGGGGCACCTTTTACTTTTGACTTTACACGCTTCTCTAGGGGTTGATTTTATTGGTCCTTCCATATGTCTTTATAATTAGAAAACCACAGAGGGCACTTTTGGTAGCTGCCCAGAAAGAGCACTCACCTCATCGAGGAGACGTCGTCAATGCGGTTCCCCAGCTGAGACTCGTGGGACTTGCTCCGGGTGAGCGTGGGGAAGCTGGGCAGCAGCTGGAAGACCTTGCGGCTGGGTGGGGGGGGCGTCCGTGGTGGCTTCAGCTTGGTGTGCCGTCGCAGCTGGGGTGTGGTAGGCGGGGTGATGAAGCTGTGCAGGGCACGGGGGGTCAGCCGGCCGCTGGCGTGCAGGGGAATACAGGTGTCCGAGAGGCCCTCACTGAAGCTGGGGGTGGGGGAGTCTGAGGCGGGCAGAGCTGACACGGAGATGGAGCGTGGGCCCTGGGCGCTGTTGCCTGCTCTGCCCAGCTGGGAGCTCCCCGGGGGCCAGGGCAGGCTGGCTGGTGAGAGGGTATCTGTGGAAGGCCCTGAGCCACTTTCCCGCCGCGCATCCAACGAACTCCAACTGGAGTCCTCCTTGTGTTCCCCTCCTGTGGACCAAGACGTGGAGTCACAGATGGTCAGGGCTGGAAGGCATTCACAGGGGAGATGGCTAGGGGCCAGAGATGTTCAACACCTGGTGTGAGGCTGCACCGTTTCTTAAGGGAAGGCTTCAACTACCAACCTTTACCTGGTTTATAAAGGCCGCTCACTCATGCACACACATTATCTAGCCAACCATGAGGCCCTCAGTGCAGATACTACCACAAGTTGAGCATCCCTAATCTGAAAATCCGAAATCCAAAATGCTCCAAAACTTGGGAATTTCTGAGCACTGACATGACACTCACAGGAAATGCTCAGGGGAGCACTCTGGATTTGGGGATGGGGAATGCTGAACAGGTAGGCATACTGCAAATGCTCCAAAATCTTAAAAAACCCAGACTCTAAAATGCTTCTTGTCCTAAGCATTTCAAATAGGCGATACTCAAACTGTATCTCTGTTTTACAGAGGAGGAAGCACGGCCCAGAGAGGAACTGGCTCGTGCAGGGCTCTTATGGGCAGGTCTTGGGGGAGCAATCCAGGAAACCCACCCCAAAAGTGGGTGACTTCAGAAACCTAAGGGGTGACCAATCTTTAAGAGTCAGGAAAGGGAAGCTGGGTGTGTGAAGGAAGGAAAAACTCCACTTTAAGAAAATTCAAACATTGGGACAAGGGGCTGTTCTGAACATCCAACAGCAAAGTGCCCCGGGGCTTGTTAAAAAAGATCCAGGAAGAAAGGGATCAACAGCCACTTCCTTCTACACCAGCCTTCGAGTGACTGTGGGCTGCCCCTACCATGACCCTGTGCCTGAGGCCCCCGAGGCTTGTGTGGCTCTGTAGTGCTTGAGCTCCAGCCATTCAAGCACATGCTGGATGCTGGGTGGAAAGGCCTAAAAAGACCCATCCTTGTGCTTGTAGAGTCGAATGGGCGTGACAGGCACATAACACACTATGTATGCTCTGTGCCAGTACAGGGGGCTCTGCAGAGGAGCAGACCCTAAATCAGCTGTGGGGGTGGAGAGAGGGAGTGTGCCAGGGAAGGTTTCCCAGAGGAGGTGGCACCTGGGCTGAGCTAGCTATGGAAGAAGGTGGAAAAGGAGCACCAGGCAGAGGGAACAGCATAATGGGAAGGTAAGGGCATATGGCACCTTCTGGTCACTACAAAGAGTTCTGTGTGCTGTCAGAGGTAAAGACAAGCTGGGGAGAGGCAAGGGATGAAGTTGGAGGGGTCAGCCCAGTGGGGCCAGATCAGGAAGGGCCTTGAATGTCTTGCTAAGAACTTTAAATCTCATATTGAATTGTAATCCCAATGTTGGAGGTGGGGGCTGGTGGGAGGTGACTGGATCATGGGCGTGGTTTCTCATGACTGTTTTGGCACCATCCTCTTGCTGTTGTCTTGTGAGAGTGAGTTTAAAAGTGTGTGGCACCTCCCTGCCCCCTCTCGCTCTTGCTCTTGCTCCTGCTCCTACACTGTGGGACGCCTCACTCCCCCTTGCCTTCCGCTATGCCTGGAAGCTTCCCGATGCCTCTCCAGAACCAGAAGCTGCTATGCTTCCTAGAGAGCCTGCAGAACCATGAGCCAAGTAAACCTCTTTTTTAAATAAATTATCCAGTCCTGCAGATCACCAGGTCAGGAGTTCGAGACCAACCTGGCCAACATGGCAAAACCCTGTCTCTACTAAAAATACAAAAATTAACCAGGTGTGGTGGTGCATACTGGTAGTCCCAGCTACTTGGGAGGCTGAGACACAAGAATCGCTTGAACCTGGGAGGCAGAGGTTGCAGTGAGCCAAGATCGCGCCACTGCACTCCAGGCCATCTCATAAATAAATAAACAACCAACCCAGTTTCAGGTATTTCTTTACAGTCTGTGAGAAGGGACTGACGCACCTGTGTTGCACAAGCCCTGCCTCCCTCCTCCCTCCCGCAATGCCTGTTCTTCTCCCCAGTGTACAGTGGAGGTCACTGAGACTCAGGGAGGCCACAGACACTGCCCAAGGCCAGATAGCTAAGAAAGTGGTGGGATGGGAATTAAAAACTTCTATCTCAGCACCATGCTCCCCACCGTGCCCCTGACGATGCTACTGATTCTGAATAACCTATAGCGGAACAGCTATGGGAGGTAACAAGCTCCACCAGAGGTGGTCAAGCCACTTATCAAGAATAGGGGGATGAATTAGCCTTCCCAATTCATAAGTTTCTTTGCACATCCCATCCCCTCTTCAAACACCCTTCCTCCCACCTGACTGCAGTGACTTTCTATTCAGGAACCGACTGGACAGGAGCTGCTCAGTCCCTGTGTCCCAGACCGCTTGCTCCTTACAAGCTGCAGCCATGACTGACACTGTAGCTCATAGACTGGCCTACTGGAGGCACCAAACGGGTTTCTTGTTGAGCAGATGAAAGAATGAATTTCATGAATCTATGAGCAAGCCTGCCACCAAAGGGAGCAAGCCTGCCACCAAAGGAAACAAGCCCCAAAGTTGCAAGTTGCCTATTTAATCACCACTGCTCTGGGCCCACTTGAGGATGGCCAGTGGGTCTTGATGTGTGCACCGACACCAGCTGATTGGCAGTGACTGCTTGAGAATGACACTAGAGTCACACAGAAACATCTGTGGGTTAGTGATATCTGCCTCGGATGAAGGACTGGGAGGATCAGCAGGAATGTTCATCTCCTATTCACCAGCACAGACAACCATCCTTCACTCACTTTTTTTTTTTTTTTTTTTTTTTTTTTTTTTTTTTTTTTTTTTTTTTTGGTGAGACAGGGTCTGACTCTGTTACCAAGGCTGGAGTGCAGTGGTACGATCTTGGCTCACTGCAACCCCTACCTCCCAGGCTCAAGCCATGCTCCCACCTCAGCTTCCTGAGTAGCTGGGATTACTGGCACGCACAATCACTCTTGGCTAACTTTTGTATTTTTTGTAGAGACAGGGTTTTGCCATGTTGCCCAGGGTGGTCTTGAACTCCCGAACTCAAGCAATCAGCCTGCCTCAGCCTCCCAAATGCTGGGATTACAGGCCTGGGCCACCATGCCCAGCTGTTCAGTCACCTTTCTTTAGACCAGAGATTGCAAAGGAAATGACTTCCACGCTTTCTATCACCTCATAGGCCTCACACTGAAAAGAACATCTAATACATGCCAGGCTCTGATCTAAGGACTTTACGTTAACTCATTTCCTCTTCACAACAACCCTGAGAGAGGTGTCGTTATCACTGCCATTTTACAGATGAGGAAACTGAGGCACAGTGAGGTGAAGTAACTCACCAAGGTCCCACAGGTTCTAAGTGGCCGAGCAGAGTGCTGGGCCCAGGCAGGGCCCAGGCGGTCTGATTCCACAGCCCACCCGTACTGTGACTAGACTGCTCTCACCAAGCCCCCTGGGGATGCAATGAAGATGCTGTGATGCATGATCTGATGGGATCACTGGTACCCAGCGGATCCCAGCAGGTGCCTGTGAAGTGCAGCCAGCACTGGGCAGACGAAAGGCCTGTATCCTGGACTGTGATGGGGTTAGGACTCTGCTGGGGATGCAGAGGCACCACAAGCTGAGACTAAATGAGAGAGAAGAAACCCAGAAAATGCTTCTTCTTCAGGGACCTCCTCTAAGGCCTGCTGGAAAAAGCACCCTCTGAACAAGAAACCTGAGTTCAAAGCCCAGCTCTGCTCCATGCCAGGTGTGGGGCCCCAGATGACTCATCCAACGCCTCCAGTGGTCAGAGAGGCCTCAGCTACAAAGTGAGCTCAACACTACCTCTTACAACGGTGTGGCCACAATATGTGTGTCACACGCCTGGCACACAGTAGGTGCATAAATTAGTGATCTCCCTGTTTTGGCATCTAGGACAGGTGGACAGCAGCCTGCATGACACAACTGGGTCACTACCACTTAAAAGCTGACTCTTCCACAATTCTTTAAAATCCAGGCATAAGGAGGAAGGAAAGATGGGCTGACAAATTACCCCAAAGATCTCAGCTTGGGTGGCAAGCATGGGGACAAACCAATCGCCATCACGGCCCAAGGTTCAAATTCTGGCTCAGCCACCAACTGCTGTGTGCCCTTACCCAACCCCCTTCCCTCTCTGAGCTCAGTCTCCTCCTGTAATATGTGAGAACAAGAACACCAGCCACACCTCTGTTGTGTTTATTTCCAGCATCTGCCGGGAGACCTGGCAGGTCAAGATTTTCTGAATTGAGTGCAACTTTCTACACTGGGCCGTGTTCAGAGGACTTGATACAATGAGGGCAGAGAGGAAATTAAGCCTGATCCTCTCTGGGATGAAAAAAACCAGGCAGAATATAAACCTCAGTGCCTTCCTTAAGCCTCAGGCAGACAGAGATAAGACAGGGGCCTCAGATAATTAAAAACCAGGCCTGATTCCATTCATGAGGCTTATTTTAATGCCTTATCTATGTGGTAGTGGGACCATTAAGTCAGGCATTTGAAGCTGTTACCAAGGCAAGATTTAGAAAGCCTGTGAATAATTCCCAAGGACCTCGTGGCAAGGCCAGGATTACACACTTTGCCTGGGACAGCCACGTACACACTCCCAGCTAAAGAGCCATAGAGTTTCCCTAATCACCCTTGGCTCAGGCCCACATCAGCGTGTGCCTTCTGAGCACAGAACCCAGTCAGCAACGGGGACAGGAGAAGGCGGGGACAGGGCTGGGGGCTGGAATGTGGGAAGCTGGCAGAGGGTACACAGAACCCTCCACAGAGAGGAAACCATGCCAGGCCAGCCCAGCCCAGCAGACAGGCCTGGGATTTCTAACCACGGCTGAAGCCCCCTCAGATTCGGCCTGGCCAGACCCACCATTCTCCAGAGCCCTGAGGACCCCGTGACAGCTTCTCAGGAGGCTGTGAACATCCAACCCTGGCCTTTCCAGGCTGCCCCAGAAACCCTGGGCCATGCTTGCCCCCGCTCCATCACCCACCATGGTGAAGGCCACAGCCCCCAGGGCACCAGGCCAAGCAAGGGAGAGGGTAGCAGGCCCTACGTACCCAGGCCTGTCACCTTTCGCAGGCAGGTGAGGGCATACTGCAGACGGCCACACTCATCCCCGCTGGCCCCGCAGCGCCGCAGCGTCTCCTTCACCTTGGCCTCGTTCATCTCCAGCAGGGCATCCAGCGTGAGGTCGCAGGGGATCTCCTGAGGGGACAGAGGGACAGGCAGAGAGGCCGTGAGCAGTCGGCTGGGCCGGGAGCCCCTCAGCCTCAGGCTGGCCTCCTGCTGAGTGGCAGGGGCCAGCTGCTGGCTGGGCCGGCCTCTGACCAGAGCCACCACGTGCTTGGGGACACAGGCAGAGCTCCCTGGCCCCCACCCTCCAGGCTCCCAGAGACAGCAGCTGAAGCAGACTCGGTGGGGGGTGAGGGGAGGAAGTAAAGACCAGAAAGGTTTGGATGAGGGCATGTTGCCCAGCTTGTTTCTTCTTACTCCTCTGCACAGAAAAAAAACAGCGAGTCATAACAACTTTTTAGAATGACGAGTACTTCAGACAAAGATGGCCCTTCACAATTTTGTTGTATCTGAATCAGATAAGAGAGATTTCAAATCAAACTGGCTCAAGAAATGAAGGATTAAAAAAAAAAAAAAACCTCACCAAACACTGCAGAGGCACTTACTGCCTCACCTGATTTCTGTCAAAACTTTTCACTGGGCCCACCTGACAGCTGAAGAAAGAGGCTCAGAGAGATTATGTCACCTGCACGAGGTCACTAGGCCATACGATGAAGAAAGTGGCAGGCAGAATTTTAAGATAGTCCTGTGACCTTCGTCCCCTGGTGTTGCTCCTGATCTTGTTACTTTACAGCAGTCTCCCTCTTATCTGCAGTTTCAGTTACCAGCAGCCAATCATAGCCTAAAACCATTAGATGGAAAATGCATTCCAGAAATAAAACATTCCAGAAATAAACAATTTATAGTTTTAAACTATGCACCATTCTGAGTAATGTGATGAAATCTTGCACCATCCAGCTCCATCCCACCGGAGACGTGAATTGTCCCTTTGTCCAGCGTCTCCACACTGTCTCCACTCCCGGCCTGTTTGTCACTTAGTAGCTATCTTGGTTATCAGATCAACTGCCACCTCTCCCCACGTAGGCACTTTATCATCTCACAGCATCACAAGATGAGGGGTGAGAACAGTACAGTAAGATATTTTGAGAGAGAGAAGAAAGACCACATTCCTGTAACTTTCATTATAGTGTATTGTTATAATTGCTCTATTTTGTTATTGTTGATTATTAACCTCTTACTGTGCCCAACTTACTAACTTTATCAGAGGTATGCATGTATAGGAAAAAACACAGTATATATCTCATATATATACATATTCAGTACTATCCATGGTTTCAGGCATCCACTGAGGGTCCTGGAACATATCCCCTACAGAAAAGGGGGCATTACTATATACAGCAAAAGGGAAATTATCCAAGTAGGCTTCATCCAATCACAAGAGCCCTTTAAAAGCAAAGGGTTCTCTTGAGCTGGTAACAGAGAAGTCAGAGACCCGAAGCATGAAAAGGACTCAGCAGACTTTGAAGGAGGAGGGGAATGGGGGTGGCCTCTGGGAAAAAAAGTAGCCCCTGGCTGACAGCCATTGAGGGAATGAGGACCTCAGACCTCCAGCCACAAGGAAATGGATTCTGCCTATAACCTGAATGAAGGTGAAGTGGATTCTTCCCCAGAACTTCCAGGTAAGAGGAAGGCCTGGCCTACACCTTGACCTCAGCCTTGTAAGATCCCAAGTAGGGATGTAAGCAGAGCCTGCCTGGAGAGCGGGTGGTGTGTTAAGCTGCTAAATTTGTTATGAAGCAACGGAAAATACAAAGAATGAATGTTTGAATCAAGGCTCGGTGGACTTCAAAACTTGTGCCCTTTCCTCTCATCAGGGAGGGAGGAAACCTCTCCAGCTCTGACTACTTTGAGCCACATGACACTGTCAGAGGCACTGGAACCAGAGCCATTCCATCTTGAATAGGGGCTGGGTAAAATGAGGGTGAGACCTGCTGTGATGCATCCCCAGGAAGTCAGGCATTCTTAATCACAGGGTGGGACAGGAGGTCACGAGATACAGGTCACAAAGACCCCATGATAAAACAGGATGAGCTAAAGAAGCCAGCCAAAACCCACCAAAACCAAGATGGTGTCCAAAGTGACCTCTGGTCTTCCTCATTGCTCATTATATGCTAATTATAATGCATTAGCATGCTAAAAGACACTCCCACCGGCACCATGACAGTTTACAAATGCCATGGCAATGCCCAGAAGTTACCCTATTGGTCTAAAAAGGGGGAGGGGCCCTCAGTTCCAGGAATTGCCTGCCCCTTTCCCGGAAAATTCACAAATAATCTACCCCAGTTTAGCATATGGTCAAGAAATAACCATGAAAATAGCCAACTAGCAGCCCTCAGGGCTGCTCTGCCTACGTTGCCATTCTTTTGTTTCTCCACTTCTCTAATAAACTTGCCTTCATTTTATTCTGTGGACTCACCCAGGATTCTTTTTTGTGCAAGACTCAAGAACCCTCTTTTGGGATCCGGAATGGGACCCCTATATCCAGCAACAATACCAAGCCTGGGACAAATATAAAAAACCAATGGGACATGCCTCTGGTCTCAAGTGGCCCACAGCCCAGTGGGAGGAGTGACAGACATTTAAACAGGTAACCACAATGCAATAAGATGCGCACTAGAGCAGAGAGAGTTCAAAGAGCTATGGGACCAGATCAGACTTTTTTTTGTCTTTAACCCTTTCTATATTTTCCAGATTTTCTATAACAGAGAAGGCCAGACATTCCACATCAAATGACTGCTATAAAGCTCACAGTTCTTGAGAATCTAAGCCAATTTACAATGATTTTTAGCAAGTTGTGTCTAATTTTACTTTTAAGGACTAATTTCACTGTCATTCCATTTACATGCTGTAATTCCTTGCCTCAAGCGTCAAAACTAACCCTGATGAAGATACTGGCTGAGTCCTGAAGGTATGAGGCCCAATCCATACCCCTTTCTCCCATAGCAGGGCTGGAGCTAGATGCCTGCCTTTTTGTTTTGGTTTGTTTTTTACTGTACCCGCTGATGGCAGATGCTTTTGTAGCTTTTCAGTATATTCTTCAATCTTCAGGGCTGTAGGCAAGAATCACATCACCACTTAGAAGGATTCACACCAAAATAAAGCCAGACACATAACCGTACCAAGAAGCTCATCACTGGCCAAAACCCTGGTTGCCTTCCAGAAGATAAAACTAAAGTGTCACAGGAAACCACTGATGAGAACGGCACCAGCAGGGAGGCAGATTAGACAAATGGTGCCATGCAGAAGCTTCTATTCAATCAACATGTCTTGCTTTCTTTCCCTTAGCCTGTCTTCCATTGAAATGAGGTTTGGATATCTTTGCCCTCATTTGACTGTTAAGAGCACCTTGGCGATACCGTCAGGGCAAGCACAAAAGCGACCTTCACCTTATCTGAACAAAGCAATCCTCTACTTCTCTGGAAGGGTGTCCTCCGTTTGTCTCTCCACCACATACTCCAAGGCTGTGATGACTCAGCAGTTTCCCCAGAAGATGATAGAGATGTTTAATGGGGCTGGGGAGGGAGCCAGGCCGAGGAAACCCAATCTTCAACCTAACTATAATGCAAATAGGGATTCTTTTTCTTTCTTTTTATTCATCTCCTCCTCACCCATACCAAGTTTCAAGTTCTCAAAGTAACTACATTTATTATTACAAACTATTTGCCAGAACAATATGCCTAGGGCTTTGTATACATTATTTTATCTTTAATCAACTCCGCAAGTAGATGGAGTTAAGTCCATCTTACTGAGGCTCAGAGACTTCACAGCTTAACAAGTGGCTGGGCAGAATTGAAACCCATGTGCGCACGATTCCAAACCTCCTCCAAATATTCCATGCTGTCACTTGTTAACCTGGCAAAGCCTTGGGATACAGCAGCTACCTTTCAGGGGAAATTATTTTTTCAAAGTAAATTAATTTCTACCTACTTTCAGAAAATAGAAGTGAGGTACAGAAACAGCTGGATTGGTTACAGCTCCTTTGCCTTATTTGAACAAGATTCGAACAGTTGGCTACATTTGATTGGCACAAGTGTAGTCTACAGTGTTTTTATACCTCCACTTGTTATAGTTCATGATATACAGAAAAACCTTTAGGCTGAACTTAAAATATCTAAGGAGGCAGCTCTAGGCTGAACTTGATTTAACACACTTCTCTGCCTTTTTACTGAACAAGAAACCCAACGGCAGCAATGGCAATGCTAAACAGAAACCCCCCGCTTTCCTCCCTTGGTGTTGGGGAAAGTGGCAGGCAATGGAGGGGCACCAGACCTTCTGGTTTTAAAGAAATCTGAATTTTTATTTTTAAATGGCTGGCTTTTACATGGTGATAACTAATTCAAATCTGTGCAAACAAAACAAATTATGTCCATGAAGAACATGGGGCTTCCAGGCCTAAGCGCGGAGACCCCACGGGAAGAATCTGATGCCTTCCAAGGTTAATCTGATCAGTGAGTGACGTCTAAAACTTTATTTCTGTAGGCAAACGGGGAAGGATGCAGGCCCAGCAGCAAGTACTCCAGGGGACCAGGCTTTCTCAGTGAGTGGCCCACCCTGGAAACAAAGTGCCCCACCTCCCAACTCTACAACTGACTCTGAGACCCAATGTTAACTTAATCAAGAAAGGAAAGCTACCAGGAAGGTCTCGTGGATGTGAAGGCCCCCGCGAGGGGCCCTGACATCTCCCAGTATCATGACTCAACAGTGCCTCAAAGCAACTCAGCACCCCCGAAACCTCACATATGGATGTGACTCGCCCAGCCACAGTGACAGGCACAGCCAAGTCTGATTTAGGAAGATGTTTCAAAGCAGAGTAACTCACAACTTTCCTGGATCATCTCTAAACCAAAAACAAATAAGGGAATCAGTTTTGCCACCTGCTGAAGGTGAACTCGCAGGTGAAGCCACTCTGAAACCTTCTCAGGCCTGAGAGGCTCCAGTGCCCCAGAAGGGCATCCCATCTGCCAGGAGGTGCCCAGAAGATGTTAAGTTGTCTCAAAGCCAAGGGCAAAAGGCCCCTCTCTCTGCCCATACCCCAAAGTTCTGGAGAACCCGGCTGGGAGTCCATACTGCTTCCAGGAGAATTACTGCCCACCCCAGCTTCTGTCTAACAAACCAAGAATGGAAGACATGGATGCCCAGACCATCATAGGAGATGCCCAAACCATCTTGAGAGATGTCCAGTCCCAGCTCTGACAAGTCTCAGGGTTAGCATGGGTGCACACAGGTGGGGATGCAGGAACGAGGAGCAGAGTGACAGCGTCAGAGATCATTGGCTCCCTGCCTCTGCCTGTCTCCCTCAAACCAGGAGATATGTTTTCCAGTAGGTGGGATTAAGTTATTCTTTCTGATAATAATTGGAGAGCAGGGCCAGTTGAGTGCTGAGGTCACTCCCAGTCTGTGACAATCCAGTCATGTCATTAGCAGGAGACTGCTGGTCTCCATTCTCTCCAGTGGAGGGTGAGGATGAGTTTGGGCAACGTGCTACCCCCTCCCCCAGCAGCTGGCAGAGGCTGGCGTCACAGGCCATGCTGGGTAAGCCGGCAGCTCAGGGCCAGTTAGGTATCAAATGGTATCCAGGGATTTACTAGCAGCCACGGGCCTGCCTGGGGTCTATACTTAGAAACCCGGGCCTGCTGACACTGAGAGGCGCCACACTCTCTGTGGCCAGTCAGGTGGACCAGGAAAATGCCAGGGGCGGCACTGTTGCTGTACCGGCCATGTATACAAACATACTGCACTTCACGCAAGAACACGGGTGAAAGCTGGGTTGAAGGAAGATCAAGCAGCAAACCCAGGCTCTGTGTTTCTGTTCAGCTTTGCATCCCTAGAACATGCCTCAGGCAGTGCTGCTGGAACATAGGTACATCTGTGGAACCTGGATCACTGGTGTGTATGGGCAGGTGCATCCCCCAGCCTCCCTGGCTGGGATGAAAGGGATCCTTAACCCCAGACCTTTCCCCAGGAACTGGTCAGACCAGAGAGGCCAAACGTGGGCTCCTAGAGCCCTGTGGGTGGTGACATAGGACCCTGCACATCCCTCTGAGGCCAGAGCCCAGTGGGGCTGGAAGGAGAGACAGAGAGAGGAGCAAGTGGAGAAGGTTTCTATGGCAGCCCCGGCTGGGAGCCACACATCTCAAATTGGCAAGGGAGCACCTGACAGATGTTCCTCCTACCTGCACCCACTGTTGGGGCTCACGGAGAGGGAGGAGTGAGACATGGACAGTAACAGTCAGATATTCTGGGAGGCACAGGAAGGGCTGAGGCAAGAGCCCAGGTCAGGCAGCCTCCAGGGGCTTCCACAGAAATCAGCAGAAAGCCTGGGGATGCTGGCTTTGCTTGTGGCCAGTTCTGGGCCCAGCCTCCTCACTACCCCACCCCTGGGAAGCAAGGCGAACAAAGCCCCCTCCCAGAAGAGTCAGTTGGTTCCTTGAGGGCAAACTACTCCCCTCTCAACACCATTCCCTGGAGGCCAGCACAGTGAAGCAAAGAGCCAGACTGGGTCCCCGCAATGCCCCTGACCTCAGACAAGTCCCCACCCCTCTTTGGGCTTCGGATTTCCCATCTATAAAATGAGTGGCTCTGCCTAGAACAAATCAATGGCTTTCAATCCGGGTTGTGCCCTGGAATTTTCCAGGGAGTTTAAAAATGAATCGCAATGCTTGGGCCCCACTTCAGACCAGCCAAATCAGAATTTCTGGAGGTGCGGACCATGAGGGCAGGCAGGCGTTGGGGCCGAAAGTTTGGCTAAAGCAGCCCAGGACAGAACAGGTCTGGGGATGTCCAGACCAGAAGGCAGATGTGGCCACAGCACGGCTGTGCTCAGGAGGCCATATTCCTTCCATTGAACTCGAGCCCAGCCCAAGCTCACAGCTATCCCAGGAGACGTCCTCTCCTGTGCCCAGGTCCCTGCCTCCCTCTCCACAAAGCAAATAGGGGCTCACAGTGGGGAGCTGGGCTTGAACTGGGACCTTCAGGATTGGCTTTTTCTCACATATGCATTGGTAAGCCTGGGATTGAAAGCTTGTTTAGAAAGAAGGTACAGTGGTGGGTGTGGAGGAATACAGGTCAAAGGGGAGAAGGAGATGAGAGGGGTTCAAGAAAGGGCAATCAGCATTTATTACACATGTCCTGCGTGCCAGGCACTCTGTCAGATGAACCACAGAGGTCAGCACATGCAATCCTCCTAACAGCCTGAGATGGGAGATAAGGCTGAGAGAGGGCAGGTAACTTGCTCAAGGCCACACAGAACAAGGCCATCTCAACCCACCACCAGCCAGCCCTTGTGTCCACAGCCTTGCATTATGAAGTGAGCCCTTTTTCCCAGGGCAGCGTTTATTTGCCACCACTGGCATCACAGGTCACATCTGACTTTCCAGGCCCCACACCGCTCTATCCCTGGCCCCAGCTAGGGTGAGCTCTGGCAGTGGGGTTTAAAGCAGCTGCAGGAGGCTCCTCCAAGAAGGTCTCTCCATGTTCCCTTTTAATCCCACTTAGCCTCCACTCCAGTCCTTTGGAGGAGGCTGGCACTTTTCAACTCTGCCTGGGACCAGATATCTAGCTTCCAGCTGCACCCGCTGTCACCACAGCCACCACTTTCTCTCCAGGCCAGCCCACCCTCCTGGAAAGCTTGTCCTGTGGCTGCCTCCTTGCTCTCCCTATCAGCGTGGAAAGGCCCCATTCTTCCTTCTATAAATCCAGAGGTCTAATACATAGTGTGAGAATAGGCAAACTTTTTCTGAAAGCCACACAGAGTCTCTTCAGCTTCGTGAGCCACATGGTCTCTGTCGAAACTGCTCCACTCTGCCACTGTGGCACCCCCAGAGCCACAGACAACAAATACACAAATTGGTGTGGCTGTGCTCCCATAAAATTTAACTATGGATACTGAAACAAATTTCATATAACTTTTACGGGTCACGAAATATTCTGTTGTTTTTAATTCCTCCCGCCAGTTCAAAACATAAAAAACATTCTTGGTTCACAAGGCTCTACAAAAAATAGTGCTGGGCTAGATTTGGCCCATGGGCCAGAGTTTGGCAACCCCCAAACACACAGCAATGCTGTTGGGCTCCACCTCCTGGTGGCCCTGGGCCTGGCTCCTCCTCCTTTCCCACCTCCCCACCTAACCCCCAGCACACAGTCAGCAGGACAGGCTTGCTGGCACACCCATATCTTGTCACCTTTCTCTGCATCATCAACACACATTTCTAAAACCAGGCTCCTGTGTGAAAATGGCCAGATGTGTCCTGCATTAGAGAAACACACACAGCTACTCCAGCTTTGGGCACTGGTGTGTCCCCCAATTACTCCCAAAATGTAGAGACGCGATGGGAAGGCTTCTACAGAGTGGGTTTCCCTACACCCAGGATGTTTTGTAACATTTCACAAAATGCGTGATTGTAAAATTTTAATTTTTTTTAAAAAAAGAAACAGTATTATCCACAAGATCCCACACTAGAACTTGAGTCAAAATGAATACATTAAATTTTTTAAATGTTTAAAGAACATTCAAAAGGAAAAGTGGGGTCAGGATGGAACGTGGGAGGGTGAGCCACAGCCAAAGAGCTGCGTTAACCTTGGGTGACACTTGACTTCTAGGGGACTGGCAAATGAGAAAGTCCCGCCCTGCACAAAATAGGGCTATGTGCAGGGGCTAAAGCTGAGGGCCTAGGATCAGAGGCCCTTTCTGGGATGGCAGCTGGCTGAGGATAGGGCTACAGAGGAGGGTAGGCACAGGACGTGCCCCTCAACAGGGACACTTTTCCTCTACGGAAGGCAGAGCCCGGACAGCAGGCCTCAGCTGGGACTGTTGCCGGCAAACTGGGATGCAGTAATCCTATGAGGAGGGTGCAGGGTGCTAGGTGTGGCTAGAGATGTAACTCCCCATGGGGGACCCCAGCTCTCCTGGGGGTCAAGGCACTGACAGAACTAAACAGGGGTTCCTGGGTGTGGCCATGTCCCCGGCATCTTTACTGCTCCCCCTCCCCATTCTCCCCTGCTCAGACACACCATTGAAAAAGAGAATGGTCAGACGAGTCCCCTCCTCCTCCACATGCACAGGGCAAGAGCTCGGAATTCAGCCAGTGAGGGCCCTGGTGCCAGAAGGCGTCCAGAGTGTCAAATAGGCCTTGGGAGCCAGCCTTGGAGTCTGGTGGGTCCCTTGTGGGGCCAGAAGCCAAATCACAGATGCCCTCCACCAGAGGGACATGCCCCAGTGTTTAGCACGTGAGGTCTGTCCTTTGGGGTGGTCTGTCCGTTCAGATGGGAGATGAGCCAGGCCACAGCAAGTGAGCCCAGAGCTGGAGACAGACGAACCAGGCTCCTCCGCCTAGGAACAAGAGATGTCGGGTTTCGGAGCTGCCCCATGGGGGTCCAACTAGGAGACAGGTGTCTCAGGAGCTCCTGCTCCCCTCAGGCAGCCCCTCTGTGGTTTTCCAGAAACCTTGAAAACAACTTCTGCCCCACAGCAGCAACAGACGTCAAAGCTATGGGAGCTCAATAGAGACCCTGAGCAGATGGCCGAGGAGAAGCTGGGGAGACCAATGCCACAGCTACCAGGCTCTAGGGGCATGAAAGGGCCAACGGATCTTCAAGGGGTCGGGAAGAAACCCCTTCTCTGCCGAGATCAAAGGCAGGCTCCAAAGGGAACTTAGGGACAATCTAGTCAGCACTCATTTCACAGAGGAGAAAACCTGCCTGGGTCACCCCAAACAATGGTGCCAGGACCAGGATCCAGGTGTCCAGACACACTTGCCAGTAACCAACACCAGGATATACCATGCCCCCAGGAGGGCGCGCCAGTTTCCAGAACGCATTCCCTGCCCAAGTGCAAAGGTTTCATTCCTTCCAGGTTTTCTGCGCTAGTCCAAGAAGGGAGCCAAGGTCAAGATCTCCCTGAGGTCTGCCCTGAGAATCACCTCCCTCTGCCTAAGGGACGCCAAGCCACATGAGTGCCTCGTGGGCCCAGAGCCCTGTGCAATCCAGAAGCAATGTGGCTCTGGGCTCGTGGCCTCACCTGAAGCCTAGCCAGGTCCTAGGCCTCAGTGGCTTAGAAGGTGGCAGATGGGCAGAACTCCTCAAGTCCATGTTCTCGCCCACTCCTACCCATTACCACTTTTTTTAAAAAAAAGAGACAAGGTTTCACTATGTCAGTCTGGCTGGTCTCGAACTCCTGGCTTCAAGCAATCCTCCTGCCTCAGCCTCCCAAAGTGCTGGGATTACAGATGTGAGCCCCACCCCCATTTTGGTGACAATGCACTTTTCTTCTTTTTGAAAGGAAGAAACAGATCCCACGTCACCAGCGACACCCTAATGCCCAGGTCCTGAGACCCACTCAGGGCCATGGCACATGGATTCTTACACAGCTTCTTGACGTATTTCCCCTTTTCACAATTAGTCTAATCATAAAAATAACAACTATTGGTATTATCACCACTGTGTAAGTAGCCTGGGCACAACTGCTTGGTAGCTAAGGAACTGAGCTTCATAGAGATTAAGTTACACACCTTGAGACACGGCAAGCCCTGAGTAACAGGGCCTGGATTTGGACCTTGGTCTGTGTGACCCCAAGGTCAGCACTCACAGTCTCTATAACCATCGGCCTCCCTGCCTGGTCAACCAGAAGCATGGAGAGGTAGGGCTGGGTCAGCCCATACAGCTCCACATTCTTAAGCTCCCTGTAGAAAAGCAGCATGCTCAGAACAAGCGTGTGTCCTACTCAAAAACAGGAAATGACCAAACACTATTCACTAGAAGGATGGGGAGATCTATTTCAGGAAGATTCTTACTGATCCCTAGTGACTTTATCACACAGAAGACAGCGAATGAAGTCATGAAACAGAAGCACCTTCTGCCCCAACATGCGATTTCTCCACACGTGTTCTACAGCCAGTTAGCAAAGCAGGGACTCAGAGTCTAGCAAACAGACTCAACTCCAGGGAGCTGTGGAATGGCCTCCTGCGCCCAGACCCCCGTGCCTACCTCATAATCCTCCAGCCCAGGTGGGCTCACGCCTCGGGCTTCTCTTGGTATCCCTGGAGGTGGGGGCCCTGTGCCCCTGGACACCTTGGCTGTCACCCAGCTCCACAGGCGATTCATGACAAGGGGGCCTGAGCCCAGGGTCCCCGGCAGCCCTGGCCCCCAGTGCAGTGTCCCAGGGAAGGAGGCAAGGAGAGGGGTTTCTGTTTTCATGACTGTAGTGAACAGTCACTGCAGCCAAAAATAGTTTGTGCCTGGGAGCTGGGGAGTCAGCACATACTTCCCGGGGCAGGTGCTGGGTGGGAGACGTGCAGGCTCCAGCAGGCCCTGCAGCAGGGGCTGGGGACCAGGCACCCAGGATGTCCGCGATGCGAGGCCACCAAGAGGTTTCCCCTGCCTTGCCACCTCCCTCCAAAAGGTAGGAGCTGAGTCAATAAGAACACTGTCATCTCCCTCCTTCCAGTGAATCATCTGGGGAACCCCCACCCCCACATGAACTCCAACTGCCCCCAAGCCCCTGCAGCTTCTCGCATGCTTCGGGTGGGTGGTATGGAGACCAACAGGAAGAACCCTACGAACTGCAGCAGATGCCTGGGATGGCTCATGGGACAACCTTCAAAAGGATGCTCAGCTGTCAAAACTCCTAGAGGTCTACACCAGAAACCGTGGACTTGAGTCCATGCAAATGAAAAAAAAATGTATAAAACAGTTAAGTGCTGGCTATCAGTGGCTGGCATGGTTATGTGGGGGTTTCATTTTATTTTTAAACTTTTCTGTATTTTAAATTTTTTCTACAGTGGATGTTCATAATTAGATTTACAGAATGCTGTTTTAAAATAATAATTAGTGGCCAGCTGTGGTGGCTCACACCTGTAATTCCAACACTTTGGGAGGCTGAGGCAGGCGGACTGCTTGAGTTCAGGAGTTTGAGACCAGCCTGGGCAACATGGCAAAAGCCTGTCTCTACCAAAAATACAAAAAAATTAGCCTGCTGTGGTGGTGTGCGTGTAGTCCCAGCTACTTGGGAGACTAAGGTAGGGGGATTGCTTGAGGCCAAAAGATGGAGGATGCAGTGAGCCAAGATTGTGCCAATGCACTCCAGCCTGGGTGACAGGGTGAGATGCCATCTCAAAACTAAATAAATATAATTTCACGTAGTTTCTCCATCTCTATTTTATACTGAGGATAAAAGCATTGCCTCCTCATACAGTTACTGGGAGGAGTGAATGAGATTCCACATAAAGCTCACAGCTCAGTCCCAGGCACAATGGGAGTGCCTGCTAAAGAATTACAGCATAAATTCATAAATAAACTACAAAGAAAAAGAAAAAGAGAAGCCTAGCAAAGTTGGTTGACTGGAAAGAAATGCATCAAATGGTTTACAGCATTTCCTTTGAGTAGTAAGATTACAGTGCAAACCATAATAAATGGTAGCTGTTACTGTTTCTATAATTTCTATACTTTACACAGTTTGAAAATAAACATATATGTAAATTACTGGATATTAAGAAAACACCTAAAAAGCTAAGAGCCAATGGTTGTCTCTGAGTAGGGTTTTCTTTGCCTTTCTATTATTTTCTAAAATAAACATTGATTTCATAGTGAGAGAAATAAGAAATGTTATTAAAAACAAAAACTGGAGGGTGGGCTCACCTACTGTAGTCTAGAAACATGATCTCTGCAGACCCTTCCTGCGAAGCTGCAAAGCCTCTGACAAATCATCTCTGAGGGAGGAAAAGTTTCTACAGGTCTCTGCCTTCTGTTATCAGGGCTGTCTTTCCTCCAAGAACCCGTTTCCTGAGCCTATTGGGGGTGGGGGAGGTGGGGGTCTTCCATCTTCTTAGCCCAGTGATTGGTTACAGTATGCACATGTGGTCAAAGCCAAGCCAATCAGAGCCTTCTCTGGGATTTTTCAGCTATTTTTCAGTCAAGGGAAACAGCCCTTCATGGACAAGCATGACTACAGTAGAAGGCAGTGAGGCTCAGCTGCCTGTGCTCTTCATACCTGCCATGTGGAGCAAGCCTGTCCCACAGGCACATCCTAATGGCATCACCTGAGCCCCTGCATCCAGACTTCCTTGGATTTGTATTGCCTAAACTGGTAAGTCTCTGTTTTAAGCCAACAGGTATCTGAACTTGCTTTGAAAAAAGTTCTAACTAGGAATAGAAGAATATAACTTCGATTAAGTAAGTACTTACTATGAGCCCTGGTGCCATGTCATTCTTCCATTTGTCCATCTATCCATCCCATCCAGTCAACAAATAGCTACTGAAGGCCGGGTGCGGGGGCTCGTGCCTACAATCCCAACACTTTGGGAGGCCGAGGCAGGCAGATCATCTGAGGTCAGGGGTTCGAGACCAGCCTGGCCAACACGGTGAAACCCTGTCTTTACTAAAAATACAAAAAAATTAGCCGGGTATGGTGACGGTTATCTGTAATCTCAGCTACTTGGGAGGCTGAGGCAGGAGAATAGTTTGAACCTGGGAGGTGGAGGTTGCAGTGAGCCGAGATCGTGCCATTGCACTCCAGCCTGGGCAACAAGGTGAAACTCCATCTCAAAAAAAAAAAAAAAAAGCTACCAAATACCAACTGTACAAATCAAAAAATAGCTAAAATACGTAATTGAAGCTTGTGAATAAGTGCTAAAAGGAAAAAGCATGCTGAGATAAAGCGGCAGGTATAGCAGGCCTCTAAGCTTAGACAAGGTGGCCTCTCTGAAGAGCTGACCTCTAAGTCCTGGTCAGAGGATGAGATGGCACTAGCCACAAGGGTACAGCAACTTCCAGGGAGCGGAAACAGAACATACAAAGGCCCTGGGCTAAGACAGGAAACCATCTGATGCGTTCTCCTGCCAGTGGCAGAGTGCGGAAAGGCAGGAGATGACGTGGAAGAAGGTGGCAGATACTGAATACTTAAGGGGCCTCAAAGGTAGGTGAAGGGTTTGGATTTTGTGCTAAGCGTAACAAGACACTGACAGAATATTTAACTCAGAACTATCTAGCCAGGCTCGGTGGCTCGTGCCTGTAATCCCCACACTTTGGGAGGCCAAGTGGGAGGATCACTTGAAGCCAGGAGTTTGAGACCAGCTTGGGGCAACAGAGTGAGACCCAATCTCAACTAAAAAATAAAAACATAGCTGGGCACAGTGGTGCATACCTGTAGTCCTAGCTACTGGGGAGCAGAAGAATAGCTTGAGTCCAGGAGTTGAAGGCTGCAGTGGGCCATGATTGCACCACTACACTCCAGCCTGGGCAGCAAGAAAACAGAAAAGGAAAATGGAAAGGAAAGGAAACAGGAAAGGAGAAAGGAAAAAGAGAAAGTGAGAAAGTAAGAAAGTAAGATAGCCGGATTTGCTAAAACCACTCTTAGGTCATGAAGAATGAAATCAAGAGGGTAAAGAGTGGATACAGGGAGCGACAGGGGAAACTGCAACAGTCCGAGGACTAGTCAGGACCAGGGAGGTGGCAGTGATGGAAAAGAGATGCAGAAGGACTTGAGACCCATACTTGGACATAGAGCCAGTAGGATTTGCTAGCTGATTCCACGTGGGCATTGAGGAAGCAGAATGAGTTGGAAACGACTCCCAGGTTTCCAGCAAGAGCAGCTAAGACAGTAAGCAGGCTCAGAGAAGTCAAGGGACCTGTCCAAGGTCACAATGCTGCAAGTGGCAAAGGAAGAATTTTGTCAAAATTTTGTCTGCCTCCAAGGCCATTTACTTCCAGAGCTGACACTCAAACAATTTTGTTTCCCAATCCTGCGGCCTCCCCCAAAGGTACATAGCTAGGAGCAGGGGCCACTGAAATTTATGTGCTATTTTTTTAAAAGAAGGGTAATAAGAGATTGCTGCTTTATAATATTTAAAACAGTGCAGTGTTGACATAAATGTTTCCCAATGATATCTGGCCATAGTCAGATCTGTTCTAGAGCAATCTTGCCTTTGAGGTGGTCCTAGGAGGAGGAGGGAACACACACAAGCTGACCACTCAGGAGCCAGGTAGTCCCCAGAGGGGGCTCAGGACCACTCAGGAGCCAGGTAGTCCCCAGAGGGGGCTCAGGCACACACTACACCAAAGCCATCTCATGGCAGGGCTATAGGCACACAGTCCTGCTCAAGTTCTGTGGCCAACAGAAGCCTGAGGCAGCTTCGGAGCCCTGGGATTCAGCAGGCCACCAGCAGCCACCTCGTCTTCACCCTCCCCAGAGATCCTTGTAACGCAACCTTCACTGGCCCAGGTGAGAGCTCCTGAGACGCCTTGGGCCAAGAGACCAAAATTCTTTGGATAATGTTATTTGAATCCGATCATTCAACAAGAAAACCTACCACATGCCAGGCACTGGGAATAGAGCTGTGAACAAAACAGCCAGGTCCCTGCCAACATGTTGCTTCTAGTCTAGTCAGTTTTCACTGGACTGGGCAGCCCAGAAATCCAAAGGATTGATCAAAAACACCAAGCAAGGCCAGGCCTGGTGGCTCACGCCTGTAATCCCAGCACTTTGGGAGGCCATGGCAGGCAGATCACTTAAGAACTGGAGTTCAAGACTAGCCTGGCCAACATGGCAAAAAACCCGTCTCCACTAAAAATACAAAAATCAGCCGGGTGTGGTGGCATGTTCCTGTGGTCTCAGCTACTCAGGAGGCTGAGGCACAAGAATCACTTGAACCTGGGAGGTGGAGGTTGCAGTGAGCCAAGATTGCGTCACTGTACTCCAGCCTGGGTGACAGAGCAAGACCCTGCCACAAACAAACAACAGACAAACAAACAAACACCAAGCAGTACAGGACTAAGCAGGACATTCATGCTCATGATTTTTCAGATTCATGAAACCAGGGGAACCCGCACCCTGAAAAGTGGGTACCTTTGGCTCAAGATCAGAAAAATTAATGACTTCATCTGTTGGAGAAAGTGATGTCTGCCAGTTCCAGAAGGACAGGAACTCATGTTCAGTGGCTAGAACAGTGCCGAGCACACAAGAGGTACTAAATACACACTCAGTGAGTGAATAAATAACTGAATGGAAGTAGGACCTCAGCTCTGTACCTGACCATGCTTCATCCCTTCCCCCCTCCTTGGGGCCACCAGTCAGCTATGCACCCTAGTTATATGCAGACGTGTGCATCACACTAGCTGTAAGCGTCCAGGACAGACTATTTTGCTCATCAGTTAATCCTCTGTGATAATTAATCAAGGTAGCAGGTAAAAGGTAAGTGATCAATGGGTGCATATGAATAACGAGTGAATGTAAAGGAAAGAAGAAATGAGGGGGGAAGAGAGAGACACACATGCGCACACATGCGCACACACAAAGGCAGGCAGTCAATTCATTTACACAACTACGCATCATACAGTAGCCCCAGACTACTGGGGCTATTCTGGGTAAGATATTAGATGACAAAATTGTGTATAAGAAGGAAGTACAAGGACCTGGGTTTGAATCTTCATCCTGCCATCAGCTTGCAGGGGATCATCAGATCTCCCTCTCTCCTGTCCCAGAGGTAAGGATGAAACAGGATGACATCTATACAATGCTGGCCTTGTAGCTTGCCCCTTCCTTCCATGCTCCAACTTCAGCTCCTCTCCTGACTGGCTGGGTGATACAGGCATGCCGGTCCACCACTTGCCACCATTTCCCCCTCCTAAGTGGAGAACTGTGTGGCCCATCCCCCACTGGGCTGGTACCAAGGCACAGATCCCTCCAGGAGGCTGGGTGAGGGTGTATGCTGCTTCCTGGGGAGGCTCCCAGTTGCCAAAGAGCAAGGTTGTAAGAACAGCTGGGCCTCTGGCTCTCAAAGAGAGAGTATGGGGCCGACAGGAGGTGGGGTGGGAAGGAGACGCTAGGAATGAGGGCCATAGTCATGCCGACTCAAGCTGCACCCCAGGAGCCAAATGCGGGTTCGCTTTCCTGGTTAGGTCTCACACATCCTACTGCCTCATACAGACTACATTCCTGGTGTCCACACAGAACTCTGGCCACCCCCAGCCACTGGGAATCCAAAATGGTGGCAGGAGTCAGGCAGCTTTCTCTCCCATCTCTGGGAGAAGGCCTCATCTTAAACACAGGAACGCAAGGATAGAGGAGAGGGGAAAGAGAAACATGTCCAGTCAGGATCACAACAAAAATCCCCTTACCAGATCCGCCTGCATCTTCAGTTCAGGAACCACAAGCAGTAAGAGCTTATTCAGGCGAACCTGTGGCTTTCACCCTGGAATCCCAGACTCTGCAGCACCCACCTCTCCCAGCTAGAACTGCTCAGGCAGCGGTTGCCACTTCCTTTCAACAACTTCCAACCGGGAAATTGCTAAAGAAAAAAAAAAAAAATGGCTCCATGCCAGCAGGCTCTGAAATCATTTCCCCAGCTGCAGCCAGAACATGAAGCTGAGACTTTTAGCTGTAACCTGTGGGACAGGGGGCAGCTTGAAACAGCCACAGTGTGCAAATCCAAATGACCGGGAGCAGGGAAGGGCCCCGCCTCTGAGCTCCCTCCCATCTCATTTCCTATCCCTGGCCCTTCCACCCTCCAGCCAAGTGGGAGGCAGCGCTCCTCACCCCGTCACTCTCAGCCCATCCCCATGTGAATGCAGCCTTCTCGCTAGGAGTTTTATTCTCCTTTAAACAATTCTAATGTTCATTTGGAATTCCTCCCCCTCTCTCATACACGCTTCCAATATCCCCCAAGAGGAGCCCCAACCCCTACACTGCACACAGGGAAAGCTGCAGGAATCTACTCCGGCTCCCCGCCAGCCTCCTCACAGACTCCTTCTCATGCGCTTCACGAGCGTTCTGATTTCCTCATCCTCAGGGTGTCTGCAGATATTCTTCCCTCCGCCTGGTGTGCTCTTGCCTTCCCGGACATCCGTCTTTCCCTGACTACCCAGGACGAGTCGGCCCGCTGGCTCCAACAGATCCCATCCCAGAGCCATCAGGGCATCTGGGGCTCTCACTTCCTGTTTCACCCCAGTTTGTGCGCTCCTGGGGCAGAGGAAGGTGTCTTCAGCATTCCAGCTCTCACCACAGGGCCCTGGTCAATGCAGTCATAGCCAGATGTCTATTCAAATTAAAATTCATTACAATAAAATAAAACACAAATTTCAGTTTCTCAGTTGCACTACACACATTTCAAGTGTCCCCAAGCCACATATGGCTAAGGGCTGCCACACTGAATGGACAATACAGAACGTTTTGAACAGCGCTGCTCTAGATGAAGGTCTAATGGTTGGGCAAACATATGGAGGCATCGCCCAAGTTCTGTCTCCAACATCTACAGACAGGGAAGAGACGAGGAACCAAAGGTCAGGCATGCAGCGCCGCAGCAGGCACGGAGCCACAGAGGGCTGGCATCTGACTCAGGTGGGAACAGAAAGAAACCCACGCAGGGCCACCTCAGCCACACCAGGAACCTGGAAATGCAGCTGCCGTGCTGTGTGACCACATCCACGTCTACCCCCTCTCTTCCTCTAGTAGAAAAGGCATTATTTCCTGGAAACTTTAAGACCGCAAACACTATCCAACCAAAAGACAAAAGCTGAAATGGTATTTAGATAACCCTGCAGGGATGGCCCCTAGGAAAGCAATATAGAAAAGAAAGGAGAAGATTACACACACAGATGGCTGCACACACAAACGATCCATGTATGTGTTTTCCTAAGGGAAAAATCAAAGTCCTAGTCATGAAGCCATGAAGAGTCAAGGTCAGCAGAGAACTCGAAGCGACTGAAGGGACAAATCTCACCACACAAAGTTTCCCCAGGAAGCCTCAGGGGACAGCCCTGGGCAGATCATCTTCAGGCACTGACTGCACAGATACTGGGGTGCTTCAGCACTACCAGGTTAGCAAAAGGAAACAGACAGACTTCACGGATTTTGTTCCCTTCCAAAGCAAAAAAAAAAAAAAAAACCAGACAGACAGACAGACAAATATTGAAAGAGTCCTGTTTTCAAGTCTGGCATCCCTGACCTCTATCCTGCAGTGACTTTGGTACATTCCTTCACCCAGTAAGTATTTGCCAGGGCCTCCCATGTGCCAGGTGTTACAGCTGGGCACCTGGCCTCTTCTGGGCGCGGGCTCTCATCTTCATTCAGGTGCTGAGTCATCTGAACCACCAAGTTGCCTGATGTCACTGTGTGCGCGTGTATGTGAGCAGGTAGGTATCCCTCAGACACAGGCATTCATATCATACCTTGAAGAAACTGTATCTCTTACTACTCTACTGTTAAAGAAGGATAACAGGAATTTTTATGGATAACACAGATGACGTTAAGACTGAAAACCTGCAAAATGATATCTATCATATGATCCCATTTCAGCAAACAAAAAAAAAGAGAAGGGAGTAAATTTGCACGTCATTTTAAGTGACTGTAAAATGCATGAAGAGGTCTGGCAGGTGCACCCACCGACCTGTTAACAAGGTGTTACCCCCGTGAAGTGGAAGAGGAGGAGGGCCTTTGCTTGCTTTCTAACACTTCTGTACTTGCTTGGTGTTGAAAAATTTAAAACTCCCATCTCTCAGTAACAATGGATAGCTGATCACATCTTGTGTGGGCTAAAGGAAAAAAAATGAGTGAAGACACACAAGGAAGCTTTGCCCAAAATCCACGGGAGAAAAGCCCGACTCGGGGGCACAGAGTACAGGAGTAAAAAAATTGCACCATGATCTGTGCGGCAGAGCTCCAACTGCTGCACACAAACATTACATAGGAGCCAGTGGGAAAAGCACATGATGAAACACCTCGAAGAGAGCACGGTATACAACTTACAGGAGGGCAGACACATCTGAGAGGCAAGGCAAAGCCACCATCTGGAGGGTTCAGGGGAAGGTGCCGCTCCACATGGTCTCTCCGAACCACCTCACCTGACAGAACTCCTTCTACTCTAGGCTCCTTTACTGTCCAGAAGCAGCAGCCATCTGAGGAAAGGACTTAAAAGGTCACTTAATCTGTCATTTCTCATATGGATAAACTGAGGCCCAGAGAGATGAAGTCACTTGCCCAAGATCTCACATTGTGTAAAAGGCAGATAGGCCCATTCTAGATACCCATAGGATCTCAGGTCCTGC
This sequence comes from Pongo abelii, assembly GCF_028885655.2. Taxonomy (NCBI): domain Eukaryota; kingdom Metazoa; phylum Chordata; class Mammalia; order Primates; family Hominidae; genus Pongo; species Pongo abelii. The sequence goes on along the minus strand of NC_072004.2, from coordinate 41,541,899 downwards.
CTGGGTCAACCATGGCCACGGCCATGCAGGTCCATCCTGCTTCCACTGGACAGTGGTTCTGGGAGGCAGGGTTACCTCCCTGCAGTGCCCACCACAGTGGGCACTAGCAGCCAAGTGAGCATGCTATGTCTAATTCTTGCCTGGAAAGAGGGGACAAATGCCATGACTTCCTGGCCCCCTCTATTCCCCCCAGGACTCCTCCTGATGCTGGTGGTGTCTTTTGGTCCAACCTCTCTCACACGTACGGGGAACCATTCCTTCAGGGTGCCAATCTCTGCAGTCTGAGCTACCTTGGAGGAGACTTCTCTCCAGGCCAAACTTCAGGGTCAGGCAGAGAGGGGTCCAGCTCTAATATCCTCCAAGCCAGACCAGCTGCCCCACAGAAACCCCCAAGGACCTATCCCCACCCCCTGGGCCAGGTTTCTGGAGATCTTGTTGGGTTTTAGGTCCCTCCTGAAGCTTGACAAAGGGAAGTCCCTTTCCCTGCAGACCTGGATCAGGCTGTCCCATGGGGGCACTGGCAGGACCTTGGCACTCCTCCCCCTCCGTGTGAGCCAAGCTGTCCTGTTGGCCCTTCCGGGGCTCTCTAGTTTCCTAAACAACAGGAGGGCTAAGGCACTAAGTCAGGTCAGCCAGGGAGAAAATTCAACTTTGCTTCTAGCCTCCAAGGCACCAGGCCAGTCTGGACATAACAGAGGCCACACCAACCCATAAAGACCTGGGCACCCTAGAGGGATTCCTGAGGCAGGACTAGGGCAGGCTGGAATCTGGGCCCTGCACCACACTGACCATTCAACACACCCAGGGACCCTGCTCCCTCCTATGACTCTGAGTCTTCTTCTGTGGGCATGGCCCTACGCAATTTCTTAGGAAACATACAGGGACAGGAACAGGGATGAGCTGGGGGTCTTAACTACCGCCCAGCCAAGTACAAGTTTAGAAAAGGTATATGTGCAGTCTACTGTCTGGTCCAGGTACACCTGGAATGAGAGTCTCATTAAAAAGTTGAGCAGGCCAGGCACGGTGGCTCACGTCTGTAATCTCAGGACTTTGGGAGGCTGAGGTAGGAGGATCACTTGAGCCAGGAGTTCAAGATCAGCCTGGGCAACATAGAGAGATCCTGTGTCTACAAAAAAATTAAAATATATATATAGCCAGGGTGGTAGTGCACACATCTGCAGTCCCAGCTACTTGGGAAGTGAGGCGGGAGGATCGCTTGAGCCCAGGACATTGAGGCTGCAATGAGCCAGGATTGCACCACTGCACTCCAGCCTGGGCAACAGAGCGAGACCCTGTCTCAAAATATATAAATAAATAAATAACCATTGAAGAAAAAGACTGCTTTTATTGTATTTTAAAAGACACTTTGGCAACACTGATTAAAATCCAGCCTAGCAAGTTCACTTCTAGGATTTTTTCCCTGTAGAAATACACAGGTGCACAAAGATGTTCTTGGTAGCAGTGTTTGTAACCATGGAAATACAGGTCATTAAGGGGAAAGAGCAGGTTCCTGAACCAAATGTCTGGCCTGATCTCATATGTACAAAAGAGACAACATGCAGAGGAATGTGAGGGCTAGAAAATGTCCAGAAAGATGAGCAGGCTTCAGGGAAATGGAATGCAGCAATTTTCTTTCACTTTATCTCCTTTGTTTCATTTTACCCCCTACAATAAACACATCTCTTCTAATAAAACCAATGGTTCATTTGAGAAGATGAAAACGTTCCAGTGGTGACAGTCGCAAAACAATGTGAATATATTTAGTATCACTGAACTGTAAACTTAGAAATGATTAAAATGGTAAATTATGTTATATGTATTTCACCACAGTTTTAAAAAATAAAAATAATAAAATCAAAACAAAGCAGAGCGAATGACTCACCAGGCTCCCTGGGGAAATAACTGATTCTAGAAGTGGGGTTAGTAAAAAACAGAGGGGGCTGAAGCATACCGTAGTGTCAGAAAGCAAAGGAAGTGCTACATACACACACACACATGCCAAACAAAACTGAAGGATGGGGCATGTCACAGGATGCAGGAACAAACCTGCAAGAACTCCCAATGGCCAAAGCTGGAAGAACTTGAGAAACAAAATAAATCATGTAGTATTGGATTAGAACCCAATGTGTAAAAGAAAAAGACATGAGCCTATACTGATATAAATGACTGAATGAATAAATAAATGGAGGAGAAAAGACAACTTTTTCCTATAGAAAAGTTCCAAATAATCTGTAGATATACCCCCAGAGAAGACGGAGCTTAACCCACCTACCCCCCATACCCCCCAATCCTAAGGGAGGGCTCACTTCCAAAAAACAAAGTAGTGTCAAGGTCATGAAAAATAAGGAAAGACTGAGAAACTGTCACAGAGCAGAGGAAACTGGGGAGACATGATAAATCAAAATAATGTAAACCATGTGGTGCCCTGGATTGATCCTAGAAAAGAGAGAGGACAGTAAAGGAAAAACTGGTGAAACCTAAATAGTCTGGAGTTGCGTTCATAGTAATATACCAGTGTCATTTCCTCAGTTTTGACAAAGGCACCCTGGTCACGACAACGTTAATGATGGGGAAACTGGGTGAGGGGTACACACGAGAACTCTCTGTACATCCCGGCAACTTTTCTGTAAATCTAAAATTATTCCAAAGTAAAAAGTTTATTTAAGAAAATAAACAACGGTTTAGAACAGTGGTCCCCAACCTTTTTGGCACCAGGAACTGGTTTCATGGAAGATAATTTTTCCAGGGACAGGGAGTGGGGGATGGTTTCCAGAGGATTAAAGTGCATTACATTTATCACGCACTTTATTCTATTACATTGTAATATATAATGAAATAATTATACAACTCACCATAATGTAGAAATCAGTGAGAGCCCTGAGCTTGTTTTCCTGCAACTAGACAGTCCAATCTGGGGGTGATGGGAGACGGTGACAGATCATCAGGCATTAGATTCTCACAAGGAGCACATAACCTAGATCCCTCGCGTGTGCAGTTCACAACAGGGTTTGTGCTCCTGTGAGAATCTAATGCCGCTGCTGATCTGACAGCTGGGAGAACTCAGGTGGTAATGCGAGCAATGGGGAGCAGCTGTAAACACGCTCCTCCTGCTGTGTGGCCCAGTTCCTAAGAGGCCAAGTGGACCCGTACCTGTCAGTGGCCTGGGGGATGGGTCCCCTGTTTTAGATGACAAACCACTTATGCCTAGTGTTCCATTGTTGGAATGCTAAGCACATGGGAGTTATTTATATCCTACTGCTCAAGGTCACTGCCAAGGTCTGACTGCAAAAATTCAAAAAACTGCAACCTCCGGCAAAAATGGGTTAAGAAGTCAAAAGATTCTCTGACAGACGTGGGTTTTTAATGCTGTTTGGAACTTTGGCTTCTGAATACTGCACCTATTTTTGATGGGCAGAACTTATAGAGCCAATTCCCACTGAAAGCACACAGAATCCATCAGGGCCAGGGTAGGGGTCAGGGGCAGCAGTGGGTATCGAATCAGAGTCCAAAGAACTGTTTGGGTTAAGAAACAGAATAAAATAGACCCATACCCCTGGGGCCAGCCCTTGTAGCCGAAGCCCTGGAGAACTGCTCTAACTCAGGGTTCCCCCATCACTAGGCTTCCACACATGTACAAGGAGAAACTCCCAGAGGTAGAACTGAACCAAGGTAGCCCTCTCCTCAGTCTGTAGGAGCTGAAGCTGGGTTTACTAAAGGAAATAGCCTTTTCTTTCTAGGGTTTAGAATACTCTGGCTACAGCCTAGGAACTGACATGAGATTTGGGAGGAAGAAAAAGAGAAATCTTGAGAAGGGGTTTCTGGAGAGTCTGGGGAAGATGGAATGACAGCAGCTAACGGTTCCTTGTGGTTCTTAAAGCCCAGGAAGAAAGCTGCCAGGCCCAGGTACCTCCAGCAGGCTCCTGCAGCCCAGTCCGCCATCCTGCTCCCCATCCACTCCAGCCTCACTTCCTCCTGGCCCTGCTGGTGAGGACACCCTTGGTACCAATTGGGGGGATGGAAGGAGGACACTTGGCCAGCTCTGTCAGGCTGGTGTGCTGCCCTCTCTGTCCTAAGCTCTGGGCTGACTCCCGCTGTCTCTCCTGATTCAGAAAACTGCCTCTAGTCAGCCGTTCCCAGCCTTCCTTCACTCCCCAGGAGGCTGTTGAGAGCTGCCGTGTGTGCAGGCCTCTCTAGCTGCCTCTGCTGGGTCTGGCTCTCACCTGGGATTAACAGTAGCTGAGGGTAAGAGAGAGGTGGGAAATTGTTCATTTTTCCTCCTCCACCCCCGCACTTGACTTTCACAACTGCCTGTGCCAGCAAGCAGCACATGGGTTATTCCCATTTCACAAAAGGAGGAGACTGAAGCTTTGGAAGGTGAAAGGGCTTGGCCAGGTGACTAAATCCAAGCATTCCAAGAAGAAGGAGAGAGAAGTGGTTGAGACTGAGGACTCACAGTCAGGTGTGGAGGGGCACCCGGCTCTGCTCCTCTGTGGCTCTAGGACCCTGGTGAGTTTCTCTACCCACTGAGTGCTAGCTTCCTCAACTGTGAGACGGGGAAAATGGTCTCTATTAAGTAGGGTGTTGGGATAATTAAATAACACATCAGTGTACCCATCATGACACGCCAGATGTGCTCTGTGTCAACTTTGAGGCAAAAGAACCCAGAGGCTCTCAGGGGCCCCAGGACCCCACTGTGGCCACCAGTGCAGCTCAATAACCAGACAGCAGAGGCCTCCCAGGACAGGGCTGCTTGGGCTCCTGGCAGCACAAGCCCTTCATGAATGAAAAGGACGTTGGCATGGGAAGAGGGGAGTGCTACTGCATCCAAGAAATCTTTGGGGCACTTGCCCTAGCCTTCCTGGAGAGGGCCATCTCACCTGGGGGCACCAACTCTCCCAGGGCTCATGGCAGGTGACTCATGGAGGTGACTCATGGCAGCAGGCATAGCTGGGAAGGGGGTTCTTTGGGGCTATGATCCCTACACTGGCCTCTCTTGCAGGACTTAACTGAAAGCCAGAGCTAAGAGTAACCTGTGTCACACCACCCACTTGGGGCCAAACCCTGGGCTATTGGAGACATCTACCATGTCATGATGAAATCTACTTACTCAGTAAATAAATAGGTATTTATTTTTATATCTGTCGCAACCAAGCAACTGCCATATTGGGCCCAACACTCAATGGGGATTCTGTGGCAAACAAACCCAAACAGCAAGGCCGTGTCTCATGGTGCTCGCACCCCAGGGGGAGCAGACAGACCACAGACAACAAATCAGCTAGGTCACTCCAGAAAGTGGTCAGTGTCATTGAGAAAATAAACTCAGGTGCGCAGGCGAGAATGATGAGCAGGGGGTGATCTTTAGATCACATCACCAGGGACGACTGCCTGGAGGCGGTAACAACACTCAACACCAGAAAAATATTCACAGGATGAGTCATGGGCAGAGCACTCCAGGGAAGGGGGGAGCAAGTTCAAAGGTTAGAGTCTACCGAGCAAAGGAGAAGGTGAGCAAGCAGAGGCGAGAGAGGCCAGATCAAGGAAGGCAACTGGCATTTATCCTGAAGGAAACAGGAAGCACTGAAAAAGGATGGGATCTAAGTCACCTTTCTAGGTAAGCACCCTGGCTGCTGGGTGGAAAATGGAATGCAAGGGGCGAGGTGCCGCTGCAGAGATTCTGCAGGAGGTGACAGCAGCCTGGACCATGGTGCTGGAGATGGGGAGGGAGAGAGGCAGGCGGGTCAGCAGTGTGCCTTGGGGGAGAGCCACAGGGCCTTGCCCACACAGGTGAGAGCAAGGGAAGAAGTTATAGCACATTTTAATTTGGACTAGCCATGTTCTAAGTGCTGGATAATCATGAGGCTTGTGACTACCATACAGGACAGTCCAGATAGAAATTTTTAAAAGATTTCCATATTGAGGAGAGGAAGAAAAAAAAAAAAAGACCTTAATGATCATAGATTTTCTGAGTGTTAGGTGTATGTATGTGATTTCTTTCCTTCTCTGTTTCCAAAGTATCTATATATAATGAATTCATGCTGCTTTTTACACAGCAGCAAAAGCCAATATTTTTAATTTTAGGATAGAAGTAGGGGATTTATGAGATCTGACTGGGTGAACCATGCCTGCCAAGTAGGACTAATCTGCACTCCATGAGAGCTGACCTGCACCCCTGGCACCTGGCAGAGTACACACTCCGGGTACGCTGGTTGGTTAGTTGGCTGGCTGGCAGGTGGGTAGGTTGCACAGACAGGAAGAGAGAACAATGGAAGGATGACAGCATATTGTAGCAGTCAGAAGACTAAACTAAATTCAGACTCTTATTTCCAAATTCCAAGCTATCATTTACTAGCTGTGTGATTTTAAACAACTTACTTAACCATTCTGTGCTTTAATTTCCTCAAGTATAAAATGGCAACAATGATAGTAATTTCCTTATAGGAGTTCATGAGAAGTGAGATTATCTGTCTTACAAAACACAGAAACGTTTAACACAGTGTCTGCCACACAGCCAATGCTTCCAGATATGTTGGCTGTTGTAAGTATGATGAACAAATCAATGCCCAGCGTGGGGCTGCCCTAGTTCATCAGGCAATAGCATTCAGGGCACTTGTTGGAGCCACATGTACCCTGGATCCCTCCTGGCTGCTGCTGTCCCTCCCCATCCTCCTTCTCAAGAGTAGAGAGCATCAACCCTTAGTCTTAGCCACGGGGAAGCTAGCCCTCGGGTTTGTGTGTGTTCCCTCTGCTTGGCCCCTCATGCCTATCCCTGCGCTGAGCCCCAGCTTGCATACCTGCACCACCTCCGGCCTCACGTTGAAAGTGTACAGCCAGTCGCTGAAGCGGGGGTAACTGTTGAGCTCTGGGGTCCTCTCACCGGGAGCCACGCTCAGCTTGCACTGCCTCTGCTTACAAATGTAACGGACCAGCTTCGCCTGCAGAAAGTCCAAAAAAGAAAGCCTGTGTTCATCTGTGGCCCAACCATATGGCAGGCCCAAGCACACTACAGGGGAGCTCAGGCAGACACAAGCAATGTGATGAGGGAAGGGGCTGGCTCTCCTCTCTGCTGTTTGCAGGGGAGGGGAAAGGGTGGAGAAGGGTCTGGGAGAACAGGCAGAGGCTGGTGGCCACCCATGAGCCCCCTGCCCTACCCAAGGCGGCTGACACTGCCCACCTCAGGACATGAGCGTCATGGGCAACACTGGTCAGAACAGAGAGCTGGGTTAAATATAAGGCAGCCTTCCTACCAGCCTGGCCAACATGGCAAAACCCTGTCTCTACCAGAAATACAATAATTAGCCGAGCATGGTGGCACATGCCTGTAGTCCTAGCTACTTGGGAGGCTAAGGTGGGAGGATCGCTTGAGCCCAGGAGGTCAAGGCTGCAGTGAGCCATCGTCACACCGCCGCACTCCAGCCTGGGTGACAGAACAAGACTGTGTCTCGGGAAAAAAAAGAAGGCTTTCCTGCCAGGGTGGGGTCAGGGAGTTGGTAATTGCTAATATGGAAGACCTGCTGGTTTGGGGAGAATGGGTAACCTCCCGCCTAGGATGCTTCCAGCAAAGAATCCAACTGCCTGGGTTGGGATCCAAAGGCTCAGTCACACCCTAGCTCTGTGACCTTGGACAAGTTACTCAACCCCCTATCAAAGTCTCCATCTTGTCAAAGGTCTCCATCTTGTCCTCCAGAAAAATGGGGATAACAGAAGCTGACTCTCAGAGAGATGGAAGAAATGCCGCGTTTGGCACGTAGTGAGCACCGCAAGTGTAGCCATGACCACTGAGCAGCAGCAGTATTGGCCAGGGTCCTGGACTCAGATTCCCAGTAGGCTTTCAGGGATCCACACCCTGAAATGTATGCACATTTCAGATATGCAAGTCTGTGTATTTTCTAGAGTTATTGTCCAAAGCTTTCAAAAGACTCGCAAATGGCTAAAACTTCAAATAAGATAAGCTTACACAAGGACAGCCTGACTTGGGTCAACCCGACAAACACTCGGCTCTGACTGGGTGCCCGGCATTGGACTGGGGAACATGGGATACAGAGAAGCACAAGGAGGGCATGGCCCAGGTATGATGAAAAATAAGGGACTCGCATTCCAAACAGAGGTCAGTTTGGAATGGAACTGATGGAACAGATGGAAACCAGCTCACCGCCAGAAGACCAGGGAGCTGCCTGGCTTGGCTACGGCCAAGTGACCCAGGGACCCAGGGAGAGCTCCTGAAATGTTGCTAAGACTCTGGTGGCCTCCTAATGGTGACTTCCAAGCATCCCCCCAAAATAAGTACCACCTTCACAGTCTCTTACAGGAACCTGCCTTCTGAAGACACTTCTCAACCCTGCTGTCCCTCATGGTTTTGGTGTTAATTCATTCCTTTTCCTTTCATCTGTAAATATAGGTTGTGCATTTCGAATCCAAAAACCCAAAATCCGAAACGCTTCCAAAGACCCAGAATCTGAACCTCTCCAAAATCTAAAACATTTTGAGCACTGACATGATGCTCCAAAGAAATGCTCACTGGAGCATTTTGGATTTTGAACTTTTGGGTTTGGGATGCTTAGCCATTAAGTATAATACAAATATTCCAGAATTCTAAAAAATCAAAAATCCAAAACACTTTGGACCTCAAGCATTTCAAACAAGGGATACTCAGCCTGTATCTCACTATATTTTTCTTTTTTTGGGATGGTCACCAAGGCTGGCAGGCTGGGGTGCAGTGGCACGATCTTGGCTCACTGCAACCTCCGCCTCCTGGGTTCAAGTGATTCTTGTGCCTCAGCCTCCCAAGTAGTTGGAACTATAGGTGCATGCCACCATAAAGGGCTAATTTTTGTATTTTTAGTAGAGACGGGTTTTCACCATGTTGGCCAGGCTGGTCTCCAACTTCTGACCTCAGATGATCTGCCCACTTCCGCCTCCCAAAGTGTTGGGATTACAGGCATGAGCCAGCACTTTGGGAGGCTAAGGTGGGCAGATCACTTGATCTGAGTATAAAACAAAACACTCAGGATCACTGCACCAGGACCTTAGTACATTCTTCTAAAGAGCAAGGACTCTTGTTAACAGAGTCACAATATTTTACAAAGAAAAAAATGATGAATTAATAATTTTTAATTTCAAATACCTAGAAAGACTCCAAATTTCCAATTAGAATAAAAACTTATAACCAGTTTGGGGCCATAGACCCTTTTGGAAGTCTAGGGAGGCCCATGATCTCTTTTCAAAGAACAATACTTTCATTTATTTCTTTTTTTTATCTTTATCTTTTTTTTTTTTGAGATGGGGGTCTCACTATGTTGCCTAGGCTGGTCTTGAACTCCTGGGCTTAAGCAATCCTCCCACCTCAGCCTCTCAAAGTCCTGGGATTACAGGCGTGAGCCATCGCACCTGGACAGAACAATGCTTTGAAATGTATAAAACGACGCACTTACAATTACAAAGGAAATCAATTCTATTTAAACACATTTATCAAATTACTGAAAACTGTGATAGATGGCCAGTCATGGTGGCTCACGCCTGTAATCCTAGCACTTTGGGACGCCAAGGCAGGTGGATCACCTAAAATCAGAGGTTCGAGACCAGCCTGGTCAATATGGTGAAATGCTGTCTCTACTAAAAATACAAAAATTAGCCAGGCGTGGTGGTACATGCCTGTAATCCCAGCTACTCGGGAGGCTGAGGCAGGAGAATCACTTGAACCCAGGAGGCAGAGGTTGCAGTAAGCCAAGATCGTGCCACTGCACCCCAGCCTGCCAGCCTTGGTGATCGTCTCAAATAAAAAGAAAAATATATTGAGATACAGGCTGAGTATCCCTTGTCTGATTGCACTTCAGCCTGGGTGACAGAGCAAGACTCTGTCTCAAAAAAAAAAAAAAAAAAAAAAAAAAACCTGTGATAGAGTCATAAAAGCTTCTTTATTAAAGTATTAAACATCCAACAGTGCATCTAATAACTGCCATAACTTTAAAGTTGTGACAAGTGTAAACTGCTTTTTCAGATAGCTCCACAACTGTGATTCCTACTGGTGACCAAGTCACAGGTGTTTGTTAAGATAACTGTGCCTCATTGCCTACAACCAAGTGGAACGACACGCTAAATTCCAGTTAAGGTTAATGAAAATAAAAGTGCAATTTTCTTCCCCATCTACGTTCATGGATGGACCCCCTGAATTCTATCCACAGACGCCAGGTCAAGAACTCCTATGGCTAGAGAGATGTGAGCATGAAATGAGACCCATAATAATGAAACCACTGCTGCCACATCAGCGTTTCTGAAATTTCCCCCAGAAAACTAGTTTGGCCCCAGGCTCACCAACAATCTGACAGAGCCAGATTCAACCCCCTTGGGGTTACTTAACCCTCTCGCATGGCCCCTGCTCCCTTCAGGGTGCTAGGGGCTCAGTGGCAAGTGCAGACAACTGCTGGAGAGGGAGCACTGAGTCAGAATCAAAATAATTCCACACTCTCAACTGCACAGTTTTGATGTCTGGTGAAACCACAGACCCAGAGGCTGATCCCCTGACATTCCTGCAACCCCTGCCCCTCACGCGCCCAGAGCAGACCCTGCTAAATCAAACATACTGCTGAGGCTCAGGACTCTGAGTCTACTTGCTGTCCTATTATGGAACCTAAGCCCTGGGGAGCACCTACAGAGCATGAAGCTCACAACCGTAGACACACGAGTAAGCTTTTATCCTACAGGTCTAAGTGGAGGCACTCATGTGCCCTATCCTGGCTTACCCCACTCTGATCCATCCCGCCCAGTGAGACCAGAGGCAAATTCCAAAACCAGGGCCCCAACTTCCCCCAGCCCCCCAGCTCCGTTCCATAGCCCCTGGCCCTGCCCACCAGGCACACACTCACCCAACAGCTATTCCTCCAATACCTGCTGGAGTTTCCTACCCAGGCCAAGTCAGAGTCCGCCTCTCCCCTTCCTGGTGTGTCATGTGTGACTCTTTCAGAGCCCCGATCATGAAGTTACTATCATACTACAGTTAACAGCTTCTGCCTCGGTCTCCCCCAATAGACACAAGCTCCCAGGCTTCTGAGTTGAACACATCTGGGTTCAAATCCACCATATACTAGGCTGCACTGCCCCAAGGAAGAAAATTAATTTTTCTGAGTCTCAGTTCACCCACCTGTAAACAGGAATGATGATACCTAGCTCATATTCAACTACAGCATGGAGACCTCCAAAAGACTAGGTTAGATCCCCCTATAATTACACATCAGGGCAGGGGCCGTATTTCCCTCATATCCCTAGTTCCTACTACAGCACCTGGCACATAACATGTGCTCAGGAGTGCCAGAGGAAGAAAATGTGTGGTTCTTATCCCCATGTTTCTCACAGCCAGCCCTTCCCTCCATTCCACGCGGCTCTGAAACCACCACTTCAAAGGGCTGACCAGAGACAGGTCTATAAATCAAACAGCTGTGCAAACTCAAAACCACTCTTTTCTACATTAACTGGAGAGGTCGGGCTGCTGGCACTAAAAGCAGCAGCACTAGAGCCCTTCTGTCACTGGCACATGGCTTTCAAGGGTCCTGCCTCTGGGAGTGATTCATAACATATGCCATTTGCACAAGACTTTGGCCACCACAGGCCAACATTGAGATGAGCCCACCTGGCCTTAGCCTGAGCCAGCGTTTGGGCCTTCCCCAGTCCAGCCTCCCCACAACCTGCCTTCCTTTTCAGCTTTGAGGCACTGGGTCCCCTGCTAAGCAAGCTCTTCCCAGTGACTCTCCGCCTACAAGGATCAGCTCAGACACCACTTCATCCAGGAAGCCTTCCTCAAGCCCTCCAGCCCCCTGCCCAGATCACATATCGCAGTTCTGATTTTTCACGCTTGTCTGCTTCCCTCTTCAGGCTGGAAACTCTGGGAGGTGGGGGTCCAGCTGGTGTTCTTGGTCACCAGCAGACCTCAGGAGCCAGCACAGCACCCAGCACATGGTCTGCTTTTTTTCTTTTTTCATAATAGAGATGGGGTCTTGCCATGCTGCCCAGGCTGGTCTCTAACTCCTAGGCTCAAGTGATCCTCTTGTGTTAGCTTCCCAAAGTGCTGGGATTAAAGGCATGAGCCACTACACCTGGCCTGGTTTGCTATTTTAAAACCTTTGTTGAAAGGATGAACACACAAACACACAATACATTGTGCCAGACAGGCACACAAAGTTTATCAAATGGCAGCGAAAAACAAACACCAACTGGGCAAGTGATGAGACAGGGGTCTGAACATCTCAAAAGCCAGGGCAGCTTCCCTAGAAGAGGAGCGAGCGGTTTCTTTTTTTAAAGGCCAGTAGAGATCCCCGCTAGACAGCCCAAAGCAGGCCCATGGGTAGGACTGTGCAGAACTTGAAGTGATTCTTCTCTGCACCCAGATAACCCATAAACCTGACTAGCTGTGCCTGAGACAAGGAAAAGGGAAGACATGCAGTGCAGCACGACCCAGCTACTGGCAGGTCTGGTGTCCTGGCAGCTGCTATCTCCCAGAACTTGTCAAGAATCAACCTCTGCAGATTTGGGTTCTGCTGATGGAGCAAAACTTCTCTGGTTGACGAAGGATGGAGGTGGCCTGCAGGCAGCCACTCCCGTCAGAGTGAAATGAAGCTGCTCTCACTTCTTGGAAAGTTGGTTGCAGTCACAGAAGCGCCAAGGGGCTACTTTCCCAGACAAACCACAGTGGGGCCTGCCAGCCGAGCCCTGGGGGCCTAAAAGGGGACCTTTCATTGGTAGCGTCATTTTCTCTTAACCACAAAACCGCAAGATATAAATTTTCCGGAATAGACAAGCACCTGGGGTTTCAGGGATGGGACCAGCAGCAAAAAGGAAAGAGTCATTAGGTCTCTGGCCACAGGGGAGGCCCTGGGCTGGAACCAACATCTCTCACGCCCCAATATTCTTTTGCTTCAAGAATGTACTGTGGGCCCACCCCAGCCCTGACCAGAGTCTGACTTACAGAAAGAGAATAGCATCAGGCCAGCCACAAACAGTTGGAGGGTGCTACCGATACTACAGCAGGTGCTCACTAAGTATCTGGGGCTGAAGGAGCTCAGCTGTAGTCCCAGCTCTAACATCTAAAATCAAAGATCTTGGGGAAATCCCCCTTGGCTCAGCTTCAGTCTTACCACCTATAAAAAGAGTATCATTTTATGGAGGTTGAGGCCAAGTGAGTTGCCATATACAAAGTGCTTGGAACAAACAAAAAACAAACCACGGGTCCTATTATTCTACCACTGGTTATTCCAGCCATACCTAGGAGTCAGTGTGGCTCCATGAAGGACATCTCTAGCCCTAAAGTCCCTTGACACCACTCCCTTAGGTGAACATAGCCATGGGATCTAATCAGTGAGCCTCACTTTTCCTACCTGTAAAATGGGGTTGATCTACCTCAAAAGGCTGTTGTGAAGGCTTACATGAGAAAAATATGAATGCAAAATGCTCAGCAAAACGTGTGGAACACAGAAAACACTCCTGTGCGGCAGCGGACGTGGGTGGTGTTCTTCTCAGGCGAAGCCCTCACGTTCTCTCTTATTACCTCCCTAGGCAATACAGAAGATACGGGTGGGAATCTGCCCGTGTCAGAGATGGGACTAAGGAAGACCCTGAAATCTGGTCTTGACTTCAGGACAATGCTGGAGGAACCCACGAATCAGATATATTTCTTCTAAAGGCGAGAGGGCCAAGACCTGTACCCACCCAGCTGACTCCAGGGAACCCAATCCCATCCTCTTTTGAGTGCTCACCTCCAACCTCAGCACCAGAGGATGTGATGGGAATGAAATGACATCGGCTCCACTTGCCCAAAGGAACATCTGCACCCGTAACCTGGCATCCTGATCAGCCTCAGTGTCATCTGCCACCCCAGCTGCTCTGGTATGACTCTGGCACAGGCCTCCCAAATGGAGGCTCCATGAGTATCACTTGGATGGTGGTGAGGCTTGTCAGACATCCCTGGAGAGCGTGGGCCTGGTTGAGCAGATACTGTGCCAAGAAGCACGTGCCACTGAGGAAAGAGACTTCTTCAGGTAAAGGACACAGTCCCCAGAACTGCAGGGATCCCCAGGAACATGGAGGCCTCACACCCCTACCCTGCAGGTCTTTTCCTTGTCATCCTTCCTTTACACTGCGCCCCAACCTGCCTCTCCATAGCTGGTGCCCCATAGCATGGGTCCTGGGCCCATCCTCCATGGTGTGTCATGGCTGTCCCAGGCAACCTACCCGTGGGTCAGTCTGATTTGGGAGGCTGGGTTCCTCTGTGGCCACAGAACCAACCATCCCTTGGAGGCTGCCACAGTGGAGCTGGAGCAACAGCTGCCTTGCCTCTAAAAGCAAGACCATTTAGCACCAGCTAAAATGGCAGTCTAGACAGAAAGCTCCCACGGGCTTCCACAGGGTGTGTGGACAGGGATGGGCCAGCCATTGTGCTGGACTGGCTGGAAGTGCAGCAGTGACAGGCAGATGACCCACGCCTCCTGTTTACCACCAGCACCTGTTCTGACTGGTCAGAGGCCATGCCTACCATTAGTTAGTGGTCCCATCCCCACCTGCGAGAGGCTTGGGTTTGGCAGCCAGGAGGCTCTACCCCTCGCACCATCACACATCAGCTGTGTGGCAGGATCTAGATCACATCATCTTAGTCTCCTTCTCTGTAAAGCAGAGAAAATACAATACATGCCCCATAGCACTGCTGAGAATTTGCTGCAGACTCACGTATGCAAAGTGTTTAGTCCAATGTCCAGAACATATAAAGTGCTCACTAAATAGAACTCTGTTAGTGTTACTCCTGCTCAGCCTGCAGAATGACCTCGAAAAGGAGAAGCATGAAGACTTTTGGCAGGTGCCGTTTGGATTATACCCCACCCAGGCTTTTTAGCACCTTTGCAAAAAACACCTCTTTCCAGACGACTGACTTTGCAAACAAAGTCAGCTCCACCCTAAAATTGCAGGGCCTGAGATGGGGAGGTCTCTTCTGTGGGCAACTCTCAAACCCATGATCTTGGCTATGTTAGCAGCCAGATGCCAAGGCCTATTATAGGTTGTCACCCTAACCCTGACTTTGGTCGTTGGCTGACACAGGACCCTCTCAGTGGCCCAGATCTTCATGTCTCAGAAGCAGGGCAGGGGGTTAAATCTGTTGTGACAGATGTCACAGATGTTAACATATAAATGAGCAAATGAATCCAAGGCACAGGCTAACATGGACACTAGTTTCCCATGTATAGTAGCAGGCTCCCTCAGTTACAGAATCATGTCAGTACTCATTTGTCAACCTAGTAGCGTTAACAATCTTTTCCTTATGTATGGTACCATATCACTTCCTCTACCTGGACTGTCAATGAAAATTCCAGAGGCTAGGAATTAGAGTAGATCCCCAATAGCACAAGGGTGACTGATGTCCCAATCTTCACACACACACAACCCTAAAGCTGGCAATGTCCCTAAAGCACATCATTCCCTCCACAAAATACACTCATGTGTAACTGAAAACACTACAGACCCTTCCAGACTTCTGATGGGATGTACTGTGTATTCAACATTGAGTAAAGAAAAACAAAGCTACATCGGGATGTGGGTACTGGACAGCACACTGGGCTCACTCACTGGCTCAGGGATGCTCACCTGCATGCCTGCCATCGAGTCCAGCCTCAGCCAAATGACGAGTCACTGCTCATCCTTCACCGTCACTCACAAATCATAAAACCTCGCATGTGAAACCCACAAGACTTAAAGGTGTACTTCATCATTCCCATCTTACAATGAAGAAACCAAGGCACCAGCCTTTGTAACTTTCTTGAATCCTGTGGTTAAAGAAGGAATTCCAACCTCAATCTAATGCTCTCTATGCACCTCTCAAAATAATGACTCCTGCAACCCACACCCTAAGCTGTCTTGACTGGTACAAGCAGGATGGCAGTGGGCAGGGTCTACCTCTTTTGCGATCCAAAGCCCAAAATCCAGCCATGCCTAGACTGTTCCAGGCAGTGAATCCTGTGAATAAGAGCCACAGGCTTGCCCACACCCTCTAAATGTATCCAGCCACCCAGCTGGGCCACCACCTCTGGTCCTGACTTGCAGTAACCTACCCTCTGGGCTGTACCCCACCCCTGGCTCTAAGCCAGCATTAAATTCATTAAAACTAGCCATCATCCTGCCTATAACCTGAGGTCATCCCTTTTAAGAAGACCCTAGTATGCTTTACAGAGTGACACGAAGCAACTGGACAGCCACTCCACTCATCCATCACTTGCCTCTTGTTTTATTTAGTCCTCCTGTGGCAGGTGCAGTTGTGGACCAGCTTCCAGCTCACCAGCACCCACAAGACCCTGACTCCTTTCTCCTCAGTAGGCAGCACCAGACTCTTACGTGGTGCCCACAGCAGTCTTTGCTCCTGCCAAGTCGCTGACTACACCATCCCGAACTTCAGGATGCCACCAAAGCCCTGGCAACTTACTCCAGCCTTCACTCCAGTGGTCCCTGAAGCTGCTGCTCCTCCTCCACTATTGACCCGTTCTGTCCATGCCTCGGGGAAGCTCCCCTTACATCTTCCACTTCGTTCCCAAAGCTGGAGTGCGTTTCTGGGGACTTCCCGCCAACCCAGCCAGCTAAGCAGTCTAGCCTGGCTGCCATGGCCAACTTGTTGCAAAATGATTTCTGAGAATGTAAGGAGGCCTCTGGAAGTTGTGATGCAGCTGACAGTTCCAAGCACAGGAACGCAGTGACCATAGCACCCAGCTCCAAGGGCACCAGAGGCAGCCCTTGGCTCCCAGCACTGCCCAGCCCTCAAGGGCACCCACGGGGGCTGACATTCATGGGCATGGGACAGAGCAGGAGAGGCACACAGGGAAAGTGGGGCAAGGAGAGGAGAAAGTACAAGTGACCTCAATCCCTGAGCTGGGCATTTCACAATAGCCAGCCCTCTCCCGGCCTGGCCCGTACCCGCACTCTTCTGGGGAAGCTGCCAGGCTTTTACATTTGTGTAGAGACAACCTCCCAGCCAAGCCTCCCACCAGCAATCCTGCCTTGACGTCAAACTCGGAGTCGGGGAACTTCAAACACAAACAAACAAGTCTAACCCAGACCACAAGTGGAGACATTCCCAAGGAGGCCAGGGGTGAGAACGGCCACAGCTGGGAACTCAGGGCCTCCTGCCCTTCCCTAAGCTCCACTGGGAATGCAAAGTCTGAGGACCTGACAACAGACTGTAGATGGGAGATTCAACCCCAGGCTGAGACAAAACGAGCTCACTTGTCTAAGAGTATGACTGACTGCCTTTGGCTGGTGCAGCAGTGGGTGCAGGAGACCCTGTATGGAAGCACTGATGAGTTAGCTCCTCTGTGCAACTAGGCACCCACCTTAGATAAATCACATAAATCACCTGTTCCCACTGCTCCAGTACTAAGCATGAGCAGTCAGGGAAAGAAGACTGTGGTCAACTATGGGTTAAAAGCACCCATGATGCTTCCTGGGAAATGCAGAGCTTGAACTGGGCCAGAGTGAATGGCCAAGGGCCCGAGTTTTCTCAGCAACAACTGCTAGGCCATTTCATGCGCCACAGACATTGTGAGATGCGGCAGAACCGAAGAGGAAGGCATTTCCCTGACCTAACAGCCTAATACAGTTCCCACCTGCAAAGCCAAGGTGAGTCAAAACACTGCTCTTCAGAAAGCAATTATTTGAAGTCAGTAAATGATCTGTCTTGATCTGCCTTTCAAGTTTTCCTTCCTGCCTCAATTGATGTAACCCCCCAATATCTCATGTGCTGTTAGTACCCGCAGTCCTTAGGGGCTGTGGGGACCAACAGGACTAAATCATGAGAAAGAAAGACACCCACTTTACCCCCTAACTCCCCTGTGCCTGAAGCAATTGAATAAGGGCAACAAAGAACTTCTGCCCATCATCCAGTCATTCAACAACCAAACCTCTTCCCAATGCCAGGCACCGTTGGACTCCAAGGACAATGGTCGTAAGCGGCAGGGGTCCATAATTTTCAGGAACCCACACAAGTTGGGGGAACAGATGTGTCCGCACAGACACCTGACCGCAGGCTAGGAAAGGCAAAGCAACAGACAGCAGGTCTGAGCGTCCATGACACAGCAGCCCCGCTGCTCGGTGCTTCTGCTGGGAGGCTGAGGGGAGTGCTGGCCCAGGTGTCAGGAGCCACAGGTGTGGTGTTGCTCACAGACCAGATACTTCATCAACACGGCCTGTGTCCCAGTTCAAACACACACTCCACGTGTTTGTCTGAAGGTCACCAGGCCCACAGGGCACAGCCACGAACTAGTTTACCCCCTCAGCTCAACTCCTCAATCACAACAGGTAATCCTGGAGTATTCCTGACATTGCAAACTGAAAGGCACCTGGGTGTGAATTACCAAGCAGGGGCCTAGGGAAAAAGGCAGAGGCTGCACCTAATGGCAAAGGTAAATTTCTGCCAATGGGCCAAACCCCTTACCTATCCTTAAGGCCTGTTCCCTGGGGTGACACTGGAAGGGAGGGATGGGGAAGGCAAGGCACCTTAAACTCTGACCTATATGCACCAACTATGAGAAGGAGACTGTGCCCAGTGCTGGAAAGATAGAGGGCTTTCTTTCCGGGGACGTGACTGTTGGCTTAGCAATTCAGGCCATCACAGAAAAGGACAAAGGGCTGGACAGGGGCAAGGGGCAATGACAGATGAGTGCCCCAGACACCAGGGATCAATGAATGCATTGTGAACTCCCCCAGAAGGATGAGGGGCGCCCGAATTGCCACGCCCTGTGGAGCACCATGCTCAGACTGCTCATCTCCACCTAATATCAGCTCCCAGCTTCTCCCTTGCCCACAGGACCCAGTTTTGTTCAGGGTAGCACTGTGCCCAGTGATGAACTGGTCTCAGTCAGTGGCTCACAGCCCAGTCTTCACATCACAGCCCACGAGCCTCAGCTTCAGCGAGTGTGACATAATTGATCCGGAATGGGGTCCCTGCACAGCCATCATGATGATTCAGTCCCCACTTTCAGCTTCCCTTGAAGCTGGTTACCTGTGACAGTTTTGGCTAATGAGGCATGAGGACTTGCTTGCTAGGGGACCTGCTGGGAAAGCATGGGACAGATCTTGGGGCTGCCCAACACTTCCTGCCCATTTTGAAAACAGACAAGCTGCAGTGGCCATCTCGCAACCACAAGGATGGCAAGAGCTGCCTGGAAAACCAGAGACAGTATCCCTGTTCAGCTGCAAAACCAGCATATGTGTGCCACCTAACTCCAGACTCACTGTAGGAGAAACATAGTGGCCTATTCCAGTCACATTTTCTGTTACTTGCAACCAAAAGTAGTTCTATTAAGTTCGTAGTATTCCAAACCTCCTTCTACTGCTAATGTTTCTAAGGCTGAGGCTTCCTGCTGGCTTCCAGAAAACCTACAACAGTAAAAAGAAGGTATCCCTCATTCTTCTTCAAACCACATGCCATCCAAAAGCATTCTTCCAAAAGTCCTTAAATCTCGAAGAGCAGCTAATTTTTATGAAGTCCAACTTAATAATCTTTTTTTTTGTTTGTTTGTGCTTTTTATTTCCTATCTAGGAGATATTTGTCAAGCCCACATTCACAAACATATTCTCCTGGGTTCTAGAAGTTTTATTGTTGTATCTTTTTTATTTAGGTTTTTGATCCACGTTGAGTTATTTTTTGTATTCCAGGACTGTTTTAACCACAACTGGATATATTCTTTTTAACTGGGCATTCCTATGTACTAGGCATCATGCTATACATTCTATATTATCTCACCTAATACCTACATGAATCCCCTGATAGGTATTTTTATTTTATTGTTTGTTTGTTTATATATTTGAGATGGAGTTTCGTTCTTGTTGCCCAGGCTGGGGTGCAGTGGCCTGATCTTGACTCACTGCAACCTCCGCCTCCCGGGTTCAACCGATTCCCCCGCCTCAGCCTCTCAAGTAGCTGCGATTACAGGTGCCCGCCACCACGCTTAGCTAATTTTTTATATTTTTAGTAGAGATGGGGTTTCACCATGTTGGCCAGGCTGGTCTCGAACTGACCTCAGGCGTTCTGCCGCCTCGGCCTCCCAAAGTGCTGGGATTACAGGTGTGAGCCACTGCGCCCAGCCAGGTACTATTATTAATCTCATTTTACAGCTGAGGAAACTGAGGCTGAGAGAGTTACATATCCTTGAAAAAGGACCCTAGCACACTGTAAACCACATGCAGTACCTTAGAGTACCTTCAAGTCTATTATATAAGACCTGGAGTACAGACAAACATTTGCCACGAGCTAGAGATATGGAATCCTTGTTGTTCTACCCTGATTCAGTTGATGCTGAGTGTTTGGGAATACAACCCCCAGCTGCACCCCTGCACTTAGGAAGACACATGATGACTCAGTTTCCCGGAGTGCACAAGGTAAGGGTGGGGGTGAAGCAGGCTATGTAGGATCTTGCATTTGCTAGAGAAAAAGAATAGGTGGGGGAGCCCCCGCTCCTGGCAGTGGGTGGTGAGGGTTCTTCTTCCCCACTGGGTAGTCACAGGATCATCTGAGTCTACCATACAAGTGTAGACGACCACAGCAGATTGAAGATGGCCACAAAGTATATGACACTCCTCCAATCTGGAGGTCTATTTCCTCTCCCCTTGAACCTGGGTTGGTCTGTGGCTACTTTGTCCAACAGAGTACAGAGTCTCCTAGAGTCCTGACTACTGTGATGAAGAGACCATAATGAGTGGCCCTGGGCCTGCCCCTGATGGAATGGTCCCCACCCAGGGCCAGGTGCATGAGCAGGGCCTTCTTAGACCCTCCAGATCAATGGCTGGTGCCACTTTTTTTTGTTTCAGTCAGGGACCAGGACCAGTTCATGCAGGTCCTACAAAGTTCCACAAGGTCTTGGAATGCCACACTCAGGCATCTGCACTCAATCTTGCAGGCGTGGGGCAGGAAGCAAAGGAAAAAACGTGATCAGATTTGCATTTCTGAACGATCCTCATTCTGGAAACCATAAGGAGGACAGATTGAAGTGGGTGTGGAGAAACCAAAGACAGGAAAATCAATTAAGAAGCACTGCAATTCAGCAAACGATGAGAACAAAAGGTAATTTAGTTAGTGGCAGTGTGGGTGTAAAGGAAGGAGAAGATTCTAGAGCTGTTTTATTAGTGTTTTTACTATAAAGACATGACTTCCCTTCTTGCTTGTCCAGGGAATTTCTGGCATACCAGCATACCTTAGCAGGAAGCTGAAGCACTGAGTTTCTCCAGCAAATGAGCCGCCCAAGCAGAGCCCTGTTTGTTGTTTGATTTACTAGGACTTGGTGCTTCTCGGGGAGGGGCCCTTTGGCTGGAGATTCCACCCTCAAAGGGCACTCAGCCCACAGGCAGCCCCAGCCCAGCTGTCTCTCACTTCAGTGCTGTGCCTGCCCTGTCTCCCAGACAGAGGGGAACCCTATGCTTGCCAACAGCACAAGCCGCTGCTCCAACAGTACCATCTCCAACTCTTCCCCACACCCGTGGAGGTGGGTCAGACAGAAAGCAATGGGAGAGAGGCAGTGTCTGCCATCATGGCCAGACCCCACAGGGCCCTCTCACATTGGTGTGCGCCACAGAAAGAATGGACCGTCATGTCACTAGGGGTAATTCTGGTCTCATTTGAAACTCGGCCCTGACTCCTACCAGCTAAGGGCCCCATGGGCAATTGAATGTCTGAGCCTTCACTTCCTCTGCTATAAATGAGGGGCAAAGATCAGCCTCAAAAGATCACTGTGAAGACAAAACAATATGACACAGCAGCTGGCTGACTGCGAGCTCCCAGCAAAGATTCCTTCCCATCTTCCTTCGCTGCAATCTTAATCTTAACATCAAAGCTGTGCCTTTGGCAACTGATAGGAAAACCAGGATGGGTGACTGGGGAAGAGTGCAGAAGGAAAGCGTCCAGATGAAGAATCACGATTGTTGATCTGTTAATGTATCTGCAAGCTTCCCATGGAACAAGGAGAGCAACCGGCTGTGAAATGAAGCTCTATGCAAGAGGGCATATCAGCACCCACACCCTTTTAACAATTCACTTGTACCAGAGGCCCAAGGAACACCTCTGGCACCAAACCACCACGCTGAGTTTCAAATGAGACCAGAATTACTCCTAGTGACATGACTGTGTGTTCTTTCTGTGGCGCATACCAATGTGATGATTGTGTACCTTACGGATACTTGGTCGCAGCATCTCATGCTCAGTCACAGCACTACAGAGTTTACGGAGCGCTCTGGCAAGACAGCACCTCGTCTGATCCTCACTGCAAACCAAGGCTCAGAGGTAAAGGCACATGGCCAAGGCTACACACCATCCTATGTTGTGGCGCCAGCTTCACAACCACTGCCCACCCCAACTCCCACCCAGGAAAGCATGATTTGAAATTCTTAGATTAAAACCAAGCACCCCTGAAACACTGAGTCCCACCCAAGGTCACTCCCAGCTGTGACCCCAGGGACCTCTCAGATGCCTCTCAGGGAAGAAAGACCTGACAAGGACATCCACACGCTTTTCCTAAGCGATCTGAGAAGGTCACTGATTAGCCACAGCCATCTCCACTATATAATCTTCAAAGCTCTTTTCCTGAGGGACCATTTTGTCTGGTCAGAGGAAGGAGATATGGGATGTAGGGGACATAAAAATCAGACCTGAAACCCAGGAATAATATTGCAGCAGGGTTTAGGTAACATCAGCTCTGGGAGGGAGAAAGAAGGCAAGACCACCCTCTCTAACAAGCAATGGCTAAAGACAATGCAGTTATCCCCCTAGGCCCTGTGCACCTCAGGCAACACAGCTGTAACTGGACTCACATTACCAGCACTATCATTAGCGGGGGATGAGAAAGGGCTCAGGCGACAGGATGCCGCTGCTGTATAATCCCAGGAATGCCAGCCAGGGGCAGTATAGTGATGGATAGTCAGGTGCTGGGGCCTACAGGCCAACAGACCAGGGTTCAAATCCCAGCTCGGCCACTGACTAGCTGCTTTAACTCAGATTATTTAACCACTCTCTGCCTCAGTTTCCTTTATCTGCAAAATGGGGGAAGAGGGGGATGTCTATTGCTGAAGACATGAGGCCTGCTATAATAGATTAACACTCATTGTCAGCTATCTCTATCATGAAAATTCCAGTCTCTTGTACTCTGAAAGCAGTTAGTCTGACTTGTTTATTGCTTTAAGATTCTTAAACACATTCCTGGATGACTCCATCTACATGGCATGTCCCAAGCTACCCTGGTGTATTCCTTGAAAATGGGCAAACGTAGACAAAGCCAGGCGTGGCTGGAACGCACTCACACTGAAAGGATGGCTTTCCTGGCCCTTACTTTATTCTCAGGAGGTCAAGAGCTGGGCACACCCGAGCCAAACTGTGCAACACGAACCTCTGAGCACAGTCTGTGCAGAAGAGGGAGGCAAACCAGGATTGGTAACAAGATGCACACAGCCTGAAGAAGTAAGCCGAGGAGAGGCCTGGCCCCCAGGCTGCAAGGGGAGCTACTCTCCAGACCTGGATAGCGGTGACACGGCTGAAAAATACACACACACACGCACACACACATACACACGCGTACACACACACACATACACACGCGTGCGCACACACACCTGTCAACCTGGACAAGCTCTAGCTGAACAGAGTGGGGATGCATCTCAAAATAAAGAGAGGCGGTATGCTGCCAAGCTCCCAAGAAATCAACTGACCACCCTTATTGAAGAAATTAGACAATGACAGCTAACTCCAACAAGGGTGACTATCATGCGCTAGACACTGCTTTAAGTGCTTTATGTGTACAGACAGCCCTTAGGATCTGTGGGTTCTGCATCCATAGATTCAATGGCAGATCAGAAATCTTTTTTAAAAAATGAATGGTTGCGGCTGGGCGCGGTGGCTCACACCTGTAATCCCAACACTTTGGGAGGCCGAGGCAGGCAGACCACAGGGTCAAGAGATCGAGACTATCCTGGCCAACATGGTGAAACCCCATCTCTACTAAAAATACAATTAGCTGGGCATGGTGGTGTGCATCTGTAGTCCCAGCTACTCGGGAGGCTGAGGCAGGAGAATCACATGAACCTGGGAGGCAGAGGTTGCAGTGAGCCAAGATTATGCCACTGCACTCCAGCCTGGCGACAGAGTGACACTCCGTCTAAAAACAAAAAAAAAGAATGGTTGCATCTGCATCTGTACTAAGAGGGCTTGAGAATCTGGATTTTGGTATCCTCAGGGGTTCCTGGGACCACTCCCCCGTGGATACCAAGGGACAACTAAATTAACTCACTTAATCCTTGCAACAAACCTGTGAGAGACACCCTAACATAACTATCCCCATTGTACAGAGGCGTAAACTGAGAACGAAGAACAGTCCCACGTCATGTGGCTAGTAAGTGGCAGAGCAAGAAACTGAACCCAGGAAGTTCAGCTGCTCAGCCCATGCTCTTAACCATGGGCTACATTACTTCCTTGAATGAGACTTTTGGGGTGCCTACTGTCCATCAGGCCAATGCTGGGCATCTTGGTACAAATGTTCTCATTTATAAAAAAGGACTCAGAGGGTCAGGAAGCCAATCCAACTTCACCCAGCTGGTATGTGTTAGAGCCAACTTAAACTCATAAGAGGCTGATGCCCCACGCTGCCCCTCCAGGCTTGAGGTGCTGGATCTGACCTTCCACAGTTTGAAGGCTGACCTTTCCCACTGTGCTCCACCAGCAGTGATGCAGATGGAGACATCACTGACCCAGAGCACACGAATCCTGGTTAGGAGCCCCGGGGATGCTCCGCCACCTGATCAGAAGGAGGCCAGAATCTTCCAGAAAGCCTGTTGGAAAAGCAGCGCCTGGGAGAGAGTCCACCAGCTCCAACCTCTTTCCTAGCACAGTCCTCTCCTCCACAGCGGCCTGTAAGCCACGTCCTACCCCATCCCACCCGCTGACAAAGAACCAGAGCGAGGGTCTCCTGCTAGTTCTCCAGTCGCAAGGGCTCTCCGTGTTTAGCTTTCTGATGTAACAGCTCGAAGCGGAGATGCATGCACTCACTCTTGCATAAGACCCAATTTCGCTCACACAAACCTCAGGGCAAGTCAGTCTCAAGTGCTGCGGGCTGGAGCACAGGGTGGCCTCACAGAGCAGCCCGTACCTGAAAGTGCTCTGCCGTGCAGGACAGCACATTCCCAAGGAGGCCAGTTCTCCCATAGCCTGTTCCCAGGTGACCCAGCTACCATAACCCTCCAGGTGGAGGATAGCTCACCCGCACCGAGAACAACCAGGCAAACCCCACAGGGCTCTGCATCTCCTGCCCTCTGGCCTTTGCAATTGGCCCCATCTAAGGACCACGTCAACCAGTGAGGATTATTAGCAGGACCAGACCCATCTTGAGATGTCTGAAATGCCTTTAAATTACAAAATCCTTGGATGTTCTAAGATAAGAAGGGCCTAAGGTCATCTCACAGAAATAGATGAAAAACTGATGAGGAAACTGAGGCCCAGAGAGGGACAACGACTTAGTCAAAGTCACACAAAGTAGAAGGCAGTGCCAGGACGGTCTCCAGGTCTCCTGGTTCTGTCCAGCACTCTTTCCCCCATACTGGACGGCAGAAGTCCTGGGTTCAACCTGCTGTGAGCAAGTGGTCTAGCTGTTAACACTGGTTCCCTATTTTTATTTAACAAACAGGGACTGTTTTGAGAAGTGTATAAAATGCTAACTCATTTCATCTGGGGAGGTGGGTGTTATTACTATCCCCACGTGGAGATGAAAGACAGAGAGATAAAGTAACTGTCCAGGGTGGGAGGTGAACCCAGGCAATGTTACTCCACCGTCCAAACCGGAGCCTTGAGTGCCACAGTGGCCTTTGTCACTGCAGCTCCTCAGGGCGCCGCTGGCTATATGCTGAAGTGCTCTCTGGAGCTCAACAGCATGCCCCAAGCCCCAAGCAGCTGCTCAGAGGAGCAGGGCTGAAGCCACCTCCAGCACAGCACACATTTCAGCAGCCCCACAGGAGGGATTCTCCCCTAACACTCGCCCACACAACACAGGGGCCAGATCTGCCATGACGGATCCGAGTCTGGGACCAGAGAGAAAAAGGACTCAGGTATTCACTATACCCCCTCCAGAGACCTGCAACATGTGACCAGGGCCACCCCCTCAGCTTACTGTCAGGGGAAAAGGTTTGCCAGGCAGCCCCTCCAAAGGCGTGGCCTCCCCGTCACCTGCACCTTCTGTAACCCTGGGCCTGTGAGGCAGAAGGGGGCCGCCCTGCAGTGCCAAGGCCATGACCCAGCAGGCAGGACTCTGCACCTTTGTGCACAGCCTCCTCGAGGCTCAACATCTTGAGCTTTCTTCCTGAAAAAGGAAGCCGTTTCTCAACATATTGCTACACACAGAGACTGAGAAACACAAACCGAGAGGCAAATAGGGCATTGGCCCCAAGGGAGGAGAATGAAGAGGGGAAGGGCTGGTATGGGCCAGTCTGCCTGAGGTAACCAGCCAAAGGGACAAGGAAACGCCCAGCACAAACTTGTCCATCCCAACATTGTTTACAAGAGGGACACAGTGCAAACAACCCAAAGACCCAACAATAGAAGCACAGCTAAGGAGGTGATGGTAAAACCACTTACTAAACTATGACAGAGCCACTGAGCAGGTTTACAAAAACATAGGAAGTTTTTTGTGTTATTTTACTAAGCGACAGGCAGGACAAAAAAATCTACATGATGGATGGCAAGAACTACGTAAGCAAAACCTCGCACACAAAGTCTTTGCCTGGAAAACACAACTGAAAGAAAACACAGCAGAAATGTCCATCTGTGAATGGGCTGATCTGAGTGGGAAGGCTATAGGTAATCATTTTCTTCCTTCTACTTTTCTGTGTTTTCCAAATGTTCTCTAATTACTGTGTACTGATTTTGTAAGGCTATGAATGGTAATAATACATTTTAAAATGTCGCAAGAGGAAAAGGGAGGGTGCTGGTGCTTCTCTTCTAGCAAAGGGAGAAAGGTCCAGGAGCACACGGTAGACGTACTATTTGGAGCAGATCCCTGCTCAGGCCGCCATGCCCAGCCTCACCACTAAGGTCGGCTTTGCTGGTTACTCCGTCTGCCCTGCTGGGTCTTTTTTTTTTTTTTTTTCTTTTGAGACAGGGTCTCACTCTGTTGCTTAGGCTGGAGTGTGGTGGTGTAATCATGGCTCAGTGTAGCCTCGACCTCCCAGGCTCAAACGATCCTCCCACCTCAGCCTCCTGAGTACCCGGGGCCACCGCCACACACAACTACGCCCAACTAATTTTTGTATCTTTTGTGCAGACGGGGTTTCACCATGTTGCCCAGGCTGGTCTCAAACTCCTGGGCTCCAGCGATCCACCCACATCAGCCACCCAAAGTGCTGGGACTGCACCCAGCCCCTGCTGGGTCTTTAGATGGAGCAAAACCTCACTGATTCCAAAGGGAAAGATGTGGAAAGGAAGAGAGCAATTTCATAAGGTGACATTAAACTCATTTTGCTGACGGGTGTGGGGTGGATTGGTTGGTTTGTTAAGAACAGTGTGTGTCCATCTATCCATCCATTCAAGACTATCGAGTACCCACTAGTTACCCAGTATGGTGTCAAGGCTCTGCAAACAATACAGAAATGAATGACCCATCTCCTACCCTAAAGACCTCAGATTCAAGTGGGGGGCCAAAGATATCAAGTTGCAATGCAAAAGTGTCTTTGACAAGGGTTTTCAGATACACACAGGATGTGAGAATTCAGATATGAAAATTAAAGCTTCCAGCTTCAGAGAAAAGACGGGTGTCGGGAAAGAGTTAATGGAAAAGAAGAGCTTTGAATTGGGTCTTGAAGAACGACTGGGGTTGCACAAAGAAGTCAGTTAAACAGGCCAAGGAAATATACATGTTTATCTCAAAGGAAAGTTACCTCTGCCGGCAACCATAACAAACCTCCCACTTTAATAATAAGCAAGGAAATACAAAATGGAAACATATGGGCAGATGTTTGGCAACACTGGCAGAGGGACTCCCCAGTGTGGCTGTGGCAGGAGCATGGCAGGAGCATGGAGTGGCATCGCCCCCCTGGAGGGCAGCAGAGAAACAGGATGATGCAACAGAAGCCTCGCCAGGTGGCCCTTAACCCTTGAGCCAGACTCCACTTCTAGGAATTTATCCTAAAGAAACAATTAAGTGTAAGCATAAGCCTATTCACGGAAGTGTAACTTAAAATAGCCAAACATGGGGAAGCAGGTAACTACATTCTGGTGTGTCAATCACAGAAAACTATGAGGCAAGTTTTTTTTTTTTAAGTCCCTTTTAAGAGTGTACTTAATGATATGAGGCAACGCCCATAATCTTCTAGAAAGTTAACAACTCAAGATAAGAAAACTACATTTGCAGTATGATCTTCACATATCTTTTTTATTTTAATTTAAGGCATTAATTTTCTTTTTTCAACTTTGAGGTCAATTTCTATTTTTATAGCAAAATTAACATCTCAAAATGTAAACACTGGAAAGTTTTTTTACTTTTTTGTATTTTTAAAGAACGGGTGTCATTTTTATAATCATAAAATGTTATCCAAACTGAAAGAATAATAAATGGAGTTTTTTTTTCCAATAGGTTTTTGGGGAACAAGTTGTGTAAGTTTTGTTTTGGAATTTTTGTGGTTTTTTTTCCAGTAGAGACAGGGTCTCTCTTGTCACCCAGGGTGAAGTGCAGTGGCGTGACCATAGCTCACTGCAACCTCACACTCCCAGGCTCACGCAATCCTCTCACCTCAGCCTCCTGAGTAGCTGGGGTTACAAGTGAACACCACTATACCCAGCTAACTTTTTTTATTTTTTAATTTTTGTAGAGGCAGAGTCTCACCATCTTGCCCAGGCTGGTCTCAAGCTCCTGGGCTCAAGAGATCCTCCTTTCTCAGCCTCCCAAAGCACTGGGATTACAGACGTGAGCCACTGTGCCTGGCCCATAAATGGAGTTTCAATAGGAAGAGAAGAGGGCATCCTTGGCTTAAAAAAACAGCAGGAGCCAAAAGTGAAGAAGTACAGGTCTCTCCTGAGAAGGAGAAAGAACTGAACATCATAGTTAGACAGAGCTGGGCTCACATACTGGATCCACTCTTTTCTAGCGGTGTGACCTTTAACAAATTACTGACCCATCCCTGAGCTTCAGTTTCTTCCAAAGACTAAATGTGTTAAAGACTAAATGTGTTAACTTGGCCAGGCACAGTGGTTCACGCCCGTAATCCCAGCACTTTGGGAGGTTGAGGTGGGCAGATCACCTGAGGTCAGGAGTTTGAGACCAGCCTGGCCAACATGGTGACACCCTCTCTCTACTAAAAATACAAAAATTAGCCAGGCATGGTGGCACGCACCTGTAATCCCAGCTACTCAGGAAGCTAAGGAACAAGAATCGCTTGAACCCCAGTAGGCAGAGGTCGCAGTGAGCTGTGATGGCGCCACTGCACTCCAGCCTTGGCAACAGAGTGAGACTCCATCTCAAAAATAATAAAAAACAAAATAAATGCATTAATTTACACAGAATACCTACTCGATACACTAATTAGGTCATAGCCTTTTCTACTAACCAATAAAACAAATTCCACCCTGGATGACCCACAAGAGGTAGGGATGTTCATTTATGAGACACATAATCAATGTAATAACAGCATTTGGGGAGAGCAAAGAATTACTACATTAAAGACATCGTACAAAGCCTCCCAATTTCAGAAATATTAAACTACGAAATATATCCTAAAATCAAGAAACTATGAAAATTTATGTCTTCTAAAGATACTGCTGACCAGGATAAAACATTTGGTGAAAGCCCAAGATATTACTGTTTTTCTCATGATTCTTACAGTCTGATTTGTGCCCCAAACAAGAAGTCAGGCCGGGCATGGCTCACGCCTGTAATCCCAGCACTTTGCGAGGCCAAGGTGGGTGGATCACTTGAGGTCAGGAGTTCAAGGCCAGCCTGGCCAACATGGTAAAACCCCATCTCTACTAAAAATACAAAAATTAGCCAGGCGTGGTGGCTGGCGCCTGTAGTCCCAGCTACTCGGGAGGCTGAGGCAGGAGAATCGCTTTAACCCGGGAGGCGGAGGTTGCAGTGAGCCAAGATCACGCCATTACACTCTAGCCTAGGTGACAGAGCAAGACTCTGTCTCAAAAAAGAAAAAAAAAAAGAGGGGGGGGCGGGTGTGCCACTGCAGTGTCTCCTTTTGTCATCCAGGCTGGAGTGCAGTGGTGCAAACATGGCTCACTGTAGCCTTGACCTCTTGGGCTCAAGCAGTCCTCCTACCTCAGCCTCCCAAGTAGCTGGGATTACAGGATAGCTGGCGGCCAGGGGAAATATAGTGGAAAATGCAAAACAATGAAATTATAAAACCTGCCAAATACTTCTCAGAAGTAGAAAAGAGCACCCTGCTGGTTTTAGTAGAAACGTACAAATATGTGCTGGAATGTAAGAAAACTGATGTGTGAACTATTGCCCTTAAGCAATCAATGTACCTGCAGGCACTGACCCACGAATGCAACTCTCAGCCGAGCTGTCCCTGCCGGATTTCAAACAGCTGAAGAAGTGCTGGGAGAACATCGAGGCTCAGACTAAAACAATTATGGCCCATGAAAGGAGAGAGAAGGTGAAAGGGAGCGTCAACCCCCTCCTGAGTACCCACGTCCTAGGGAAGGAGATCACCAGCATGCTCCTGGAGCAGCTCTACTTCCTGCAGAGCACTCCCTCCACCCCTTCCCCCGGAGGAGGTAGCCCAAATACCACTCCGACGCCATGGCCCAAGAATCATTTGCTGTTTCAGATAGAGAACTGTGCGATGATAAGAAAGAGTTCATACGTTTTCCAACACGTGAGAGGACCTATCAATCTGAACCCTCGTGTTCAGCTGTCAGAATAACAGCCAACAAAAACTACAGGAGCAAAATCTCTCATGAAGGTGCTTTAAAAAAGATGCATGAGGACTGAACACAATCAACAAATGTCCATCTTACAACTGCAACTGATACAAATGAATGAGGTGCATTGTGGCCAAAATCCAGCAGACAGAGCGAGAGTGTGAGATGGCAGAGGAGGAACACAGGATAAAAATGAAGTTCTCAATAAAGAGAAGATGTATTGGGAAAGAAAACTACAAACTTTTACCAAGGAATGGCCTGTTTCCTCATTTAACTGGCCCTTTCCCAATTCACCCTAAGACTTTGGGGGTGGCTCTCTTGTAATTAATTGTGTTGGCAAAGAATGTCTGGAACATGGACTTGCGGTCAGTAACCTGTAACAGAGCGACAACTAGGAAAATTTGAGTGGTAGTAGTCACTAACTTAAGAATTCCTTCAGGGAAACAGCTGCACCCTTTGTACCCCTTAAGTGGCAAAGAAGCTGTTACTGTCTTCTGAAAATTATCACTGAGTGCTATAATTCTGAATGTAATGTCTCTTAATTAGAATTCATACGAGAGAGAGAGAGAGAGAGAGAGAGAGAGAGAGAGAGAAAGTTGCAGTTACCGAACAGATCTGGATGCCATAGGGGCAAGGCCCCACCTTCCACGCAAACTGTTCCAAATTGGAAAGGGCTGTTTTCATTCTCCCTATAGCACACCTATATTTCTCCAGTTTGATGTTTAGGGAGAAGATTTACGCAAATGTCTGAAGGGCAAATCTTGCTAGACTACCCGGGGTGTCCTTGGCCCCAACTACCTCATCCTCTTTCAGATGAAGAAGGCACCAGGAACACCAAGGTCAGCTGCCTTAAGATTAAGCAGCTGCAACCTGGAAAAGCTTAAGGTTTAGAGAGAACCTTTGGAAACCTTTGGAACCTTTGGGAAAAAATGCAAACTCAGTGACCAAACTATAAGGGGTGGAGAGCTGTATCCTCTCCTAAATGCCAGGCTTTGGGAAACTCAAGATAAGCCTTCAGAGGAGACCCAGAAGGCTCAGCTCATTCCAGTACTACATATAATCAGCATCTAATCCTTACCATGGTTCTTAGCCATGTGTCAGGCCCTGTTCCAAGCACATTACATGCGGTAACTCATTTATTCTCTCCAGCAAAACTGATGCACAGAGGCAACTTGCCCAAAGCCAGAGCCAGAACCAACCCATGCAGTGCCTTTGTGCAAGGTGAAAGAGTGCATCCCATCCTCTGCACAGACACAGCACAGAACCACAAAAGGCATATTCCTGGCAATAGGGGCAGTCTGGATTTCAGGAACCCTTCACCCCCTTGTGCAGTGCACAACCTGCTTGACTGTACACAGCCCTGTCCAAGTTCACACAGTAAGAGGCGGAGCTGGAATCTGAACCCAGGCCATCTGGCTCCCAGGTCTGCTACCAAGTAACAAGCCGGCACAGTTTCATATTAATAAGTGGTCTGCAAATTAATGCAACTCAAAATATACAGAAGCACTGATGCGGGTGACTGAGAGCACAATTCTGTGTGTCTAGATGATCACATTTTCAGTAACGATGAGACAATGCTCTGACATTTACAACTTCATGGGCATAAGATTTTTTCTTTCTTACCATTTCTAACGGCAATATTTCTAAAATGTGCCCCACTCTTTTTCACCTTACAGCATAATGTAATATAACCCTGCTTGAACTCCACACCACCACTGCCACTCCAGGAACCCAGAGCCCCCTCCCCGCCTTTTCCTGCCGCTCTGCCTGCAGCCTTCTAATCCTGGGTAATCTCTCTTTCTCTGCTCCTGTAATTGCTACTGGAGAAAACTCAATGTGCAGGTGGGTTGGGGACATCCAAAGTCTTAGGTTTTGACCTACTTCCTCTGGCTTAGCAGCTCTTTGACTTGATCCTATCTAATTCCTTGCTCTTCCCCAATTCTTGGGGCAGCATTTCACCAGTTTCATGCTCTACAAGCCCCTTTGCAGAGATACTGGAGGCCACTGGCCTGTACTTGCTGGATTTGCCTATCCTCACCTCCCATCATTACCTCCCTCCTTGGAAAGGGGATGGGGAGGGGAGATCTAGCTGTCCTTCAGCCTCCAAACCTGCATTCAAATCTTTCTGGCCTTAATAAATACTTTCTTTTCAGCTCCCCCTTCTCTCTCTCATTCCCTTCAAGTTCAAAGATCTTGACACATTTCCTCAGCTGTTCAATATTACTCCTCCATTGATCTTAGTCTCTCTACTCCACCAAAACTGCTCTTGCAGAAGCCCCCAGAATCTGTGTTCTCACTCCCACCCTCATCCTGCTTGACCTCACTGGGGCATCTGGCCAGGTGGTCTCTCCTCCCAGACATGCCCACCTCTAGCTTCCCAGTTCTCCTACCTTTCTGACAACTCAGCAGCCTCCTTTCCCAGGACTCCCACAATCACCTACATGCTTATGACTCCCAATTTAGAAAACTCTGAACCCCACTCCTCTCATAAGCTCCAGCCCCAATCTAACCCCCAAATGGACGGCTGGCCTGCATGGGCCAGAGGTACCCAAACTCATTATCTCATCTTTCATCATCTAGTGGTGGCCTCCCACTTTCCACTCTCCTTTCTTCCTAACAGAATGCTGAGGTTTTAGCTGGCCCATTTCCACCCTCCCTCGCAGGCAGGTGTAGCTGTGTGACTAATACCTGGCCAATGACACATAAATGGAAGTGCCACATGGTAATTTCAAAAGGAATATATATAGGACACATCCTTCTCCAGTTCATTCATCCTGCTCCCTGGAAAGCTGATGTGAAAGCTGGAGCTCCAGCAGCCATCTAGGAACATAAGGACAAGGAATGGCAGAAGGGTGAGCTGGAAGGTTCCTGAGTTCCTAATGACTTTGTAGACCCACCACACCGACATTGGGTTACCTACATCCAGACTTCTTTTATGTGTGAGAAAAATTAACTTGCTTGAGTTCCTGTTATTTGAACTCCATTTTATCTAATATCCCCTCCAAATTGGTCATGTCTTGCAAGACAAGGAACTTGGTCAATAACATCAACATTCACTATCTGGAAGCCTCCAGCTATTTATTTGCCAACTTTCCCCATTAGACTGCAAGCAACTTGATGGCAGCAACATGTCTCTCATTTTCTAAATAATTCAAACACACAAAAATGGTATTTTTCCTTTTTTTTTTTTTTTTTAACCTTACAGAAATGGTATCATTACTACAGATATTCTGCAACCTTTCTACCAACGTTTTTCTTAAATGTAGTCGGGCTGATTCATGTAAGTCAGATGGAACTGGTGAAAAGTACTACACTGTGTAAACCATCATTTATTGATATATCTCCTGGCTAATAGGCTTTTAGTTTCCTTCTAGTTTTTCATCATCACCAAAAATGCTACAACGTACATCTATTTCTCCTTGAGCACTTGCATGCTAGTTTTTCCAGTACAGACACTAGAAGTAAAATTTTTGGCTATAGGGTTTGTGTATCCCTAACTTCACCACATCTAGTCAAGTTCTCTTGAGAGTAGTTGTACCAATTGACACTCCCCAGGGCCCTGTGTGAGAGAGGAGGCCCCTCCCCATGCTGTATTTCTAAACTGCCAGTTTCTACCTAACATGATGGTAGCAGGATCCTTTTTTTCTTTCTTAGTACCCTGAACTAGCTACAGCAGAAACACAGGAATCCCCTGAGCTACTCTTCCCAAAATGTTGTCTGGCTGCTGCCTGAGGACAGGCCACCCTGCAAAAAGCAACCTAGCTGGGCAGCCAGCATTCAGAGCGGTGCACCCATTGTTCTCTATCTATGGTGTCTCCTCTTGCAAGACAGATAGAGACTTTCCCTCATTGCAAACTTGCTGGGGGGTTGGTGGATTAGTCCTCTGCATTCACCACCCCTCAAATTATTTCATATCCAGCCTACTCACTCAAGCCCTCTCCAATACCAACCAGAAAAGGACAATGTGAAGGTGTTTGTCCCACCACAAAGCCCTCCGACTTTTCCCTGGAGCTCTCAGGCAGGCTGCTGAAAAGAACATCTCATCTCTGCTGGAAAGAAACACCTCATCTCTGGTGGTGGCTCATGAGCATCTCCTGATAAAGGAAAATCCCAGGCAGAGAGAGGGGCCAAGTTGTTTATTTCCAAACACAAGCCAGATTCCAGATGTGACATGTATACTGGATCCACTCACTGCAAAGGCGAGCTGGGCGGGAGGGCCACAGGGAGCAGGGGCCGAAGCTGTGTGGAGGATCGTGTGGTTGTTTAGTTTTAAGTAAGCCAGTATTCCTAGGATCAAGTTCATAGCCCCTTCTCAGTCCTGTTTTTCCTGACTCTGCCTGTCTATGGATTTTTCATGTGAACTTGCCCCAAGTGCAAAGGGTAGTTGCCTTGACCCAGTTAAACCAGGGGCTCAGAGAGACACTCCACCGGGCTCAAGGCTCGGGGTCTGGTATCCACCTTTCCACTCCACAACATTTATTGAAAGCTTGCTCTGGCCAGGTACCAGTGTATAACAATGGCTGTAACAAAAACTCAGCCATTACCCAGAACCTGCCCTCTGAGAACTCATGGCCTAGAAAATAAATACTTGTGATGTCATGTGAAAAGATGTGATGGTAAATATGTGCAAGACAAAGGAAAGAACAGAGAAAGTAAACCTAACTAAGCCTGGTCTCCCTAGCAGCATGGGTGATGAGCAGACATTTTTACCATCAACATCATAATTCCAACTGCCTGCCTTTCCCATAGCCATGAGAGTGTGGATTAACAGGGCAACAGACAGTGCTTTGGGAGCTCAGACGTCAGGAGACCTGGTTCTAACCCACCTGCCTCCATCAGAGTAGCCTTTGCAGGCCAGGCGTGGTGGCTTACACCTGCAATCCCCATGCTTTGAGAGCCTGAGGCAGGTGGGTCACTTGAGCCTAGGGAGTTTGAGACCAGCCTGGGCAACACAGTGAGACCCCATCTCTACAAAAAATTGAAAAACTAGCCAGGCATGGTGGCTCATGTCTGTGATCCTAGCTACTCAAGAGGCTGAGTCAAGAGGCTTGCCTGAGCCCAGGAAGTCGGGGCGCCAGTGAGCTACTGCACTCCAACCTGGGCAATGGAGCTAGACCCTGTTTAAAAAAAAAAAAAAAAAAAAGGAATGGCCTTTGTCAACTCACCGTCCTCGTGGGTAAACTGAAGGGTGGAACAAGCAACTCCTGAGCAGTGCTTTCAGCTCAGGTATCCTAACTAGGGGCTTTCCACCCTCCCTGTGTATCAGAATCACTTGGAGCAGGTATACATATAGAGATGCCTGGGCCAATTCCCACCCCAGAGGTACTAAGTCAGCTGGCCCAGGGCTGTGCTCCTGATATGGATGTGTTTTAAAAGCACCCATGATTCAAACATGAGGACAGGGTTCAGAACCACGGTGCTGAACAAACTTCCTGCTGGTGACAGCCACCAGTGCTTGAGGACCGGGCTCCCATTCCACAGACTGCCCAAGGCAGGAAGCGAACCCAAGGCCAAACAGCCCATAGTGCCTGCTGTCTGCTCACAGGAATACAATGATTTCAGGAAGATTCCAGTTACGCCAACTGGCAAACAGGGAATCACATGTCTCCCGCACCCTCCAGCTACCTGCTCTCAGCCCCTTTTGGCCACTGGGAGAAATAGGTAAGGGGGAAGGTAGCACCCCTCCCATCCACTGGCAGGGGGCCACCCCACCCTCGGGAAAAGGAGGCCAGTGAGAGTTGGAGGCAGCGGGGCCTGGGAAACCTGGGCGGGCACAGCCTGGCCTCCCTGCCTGTGAGTCAGCCCCTGAGAGGCCTCGTCCGGACAAAGGGGCAGAAGAACAAAGCTCCACTGTGCCCGTTCTGCACGGAAAAGCCAGCAGAGACAAGGAGACTTCAGGGCTGGTGGCACGATTAGCATTTTATTTATTTATTTAATTTTCGTTTTATCTAACAAATGCCTTAGGGGACATAGCACTTATTATGCACACCAAGCAGAGTTTCTGAGCCCTTTCTAAAGATTAAGCTTTAGAAGATTAAGCTTTCCAGAGTTAAAGTCCAGGGAGCGGAAAAAATTAATTCTCCCCCTCTACAGGCACATACATTTACCTTTTGCATTTGCTACTGTCTGGCCTATAACATACAGAAACCACTTGGATCTAGGAATGTGTCCCAAGGTGTGACTTAAATCCCTTTGGTGCCCTTTATAGAAGGCCATCTTCTGCAGGAATGGAAATTTTCTCATGGCAAGGTGGAAAGAATTTGGAAGTTAAACTCCATTTGCTACATGAACTTGGACAAGTTTCAGAAACTCTCCGAAACTCATTTTGGTGTCTGTCACCTAAATGTAGCCTATTTCAGAGGTGTTATGGAGTGAAATGAAATAATTCGGTATAAAGGGTGCAACAAAGGGCCTGACATCAGCTACAGGTTTATTCCCTTCTCCCATCTGCGAAGCACCACCTCTGCCATTTACAGAGACTCTGCTGCATCGCGCACCCACGGTCTAACAGCAGCCCTGCCAGCTTCAGTATTACTATCCCCACTCCTGGCTGGGGAAACAGTTTTACTATCCCCACTCCCAGCTGGGCTGGATGAAGAGCTCCTCCCAAAGCTCACAGCTCTCAGGTGACGGGGCCCACATTCAAAGCCCGTGCCATGGACTTTCCTTTGGTCTTAGACTCTAGGTCCCTCAACCACAACCCGTCCCAGTTTGGAGCCTAAATAATCATACAGCTCAGTAGAGCTCCTTGCTTTTTGTTTGATTTTAACAGTGGCAGAAATCCCCCACAAATCTGGCAGCTCTAAACACTCACATTGCAGGCCCCACAAGCAAGCATCCAAGGCTGGGCTGTGCAGAGAACGGGGACAGCTGGGGTCCCGGGACTGACAGAGTGGCACTGACTGACCATCACCACTCAGGCTGCCCATTCTTGGCATCAAACGCACCATGGCCAGGTCAGAGAAGAAACTATGCCGACATGACAGAATCACCAAATGCCTGGGGTTGAAGGGGCCTCCTTTCCTCAGCTGTAACATGGGTGTGGGGAGGAGTATTGCTGAACTAAACAATCCTGCAGGGATTTCCTGTCCTCCCACCCCTGGGAGCCCTAAGGGAGCAGTTGATTCAACCTCCATGTGGCCCCACACTTGAGCCACAGGGCAGGCCCTGACCTGCAACTGGAGAGTGGGTGCCCAAGACAATTTTAACAAAACAAAACCTCATTTCTGAGGACTCAGAATTCCTTTCTGCAGGGAACCACATCCAGGGCTTCCAGGCGCTGACCACCACAAGCTATTATTTAGGGCAGCCTCTGTTCAGGTATTACTCCTTCCACTGTCACCACTACCCACCAGCGGCCTTACAAGGCCCAGAAGTGAGTTCTGCAGCCCAGGGCATGGTGAGAGGAACCAGGGCTTCAGGATCAAGCAAGCCTGCAGCAAGCGCAGCCCTGCCACTCTTCTAGGCAATGTGACCCTAGACACATCATCCAACACCTGAGCGGTCACTTCCTCACAGCTACTGTGCTATGCAGGGCTAATGATGCACACATCCTACTCCAGGAACCAGCCAGTGCAGGCCACAACAAATGCCAGTTCCCTGGAGGGCTCTTTCCCTGTCTTTTTCCCACCACGGCACAATGGAGGGATATGGAACATTTCCAGCACTACGAAGGCTATGCCTTTGGTGGAGAGGGAGGAGGGTCAAGGGAGTGTCCATCATTTATCCTCTCCTTTGAGCATCGCAGCCTTAAGCTTTCCCGACTCCTGCCAACACAGTTCTTGCTCCTACCTCCACTTTCCCACAGAACTTGTCAGCACAGAACATCAATTATCAACATAGATGTCCACTGACCCAGATTGCAAGAGCCTGGCAAGGTCAGGCTCTGAGCTCCCCCACACAGTGCCTTGTAGAGAGGGGGCACTCAGATGATGGATGGGCACTGGGTGGGCAGGCAGACAGCAAACACCAGAGTTAACAGAAACCACTTCTATGCTTTTCCAGGGGAGAGCTACACTTTCCAAAAGAAAGGACGGAAAGAAAACTATAGGATGCTTTCTAAATACATACCTTCTGCCTTTTTCTTTAAGAATATTAAGGTTCACGCCAAATTTCACAAGTGCAGCTACTCCACCCAGTATTAAATGGATTGAGAAATGAAAAGGTGTAGCTATTGCTTCATTACTGCTAAGCTAATCCATCCAAGCTGTTTCACACCTCTGGGGCCTTGTTTATAGGCTCTCTCCACCTAGAATGCCCTGCTCCCTACAGAGCCTTTGCCAGCTCCCCCCTTGCCAACCCCCACCTTCAGACTTCTTTTGGGGACAGGATAGATTTCAATGAGAGCATCTCTAACAGCCTACTGCATGAATTGGTTTTTTAAGTCTTCACTCACTGAGACAGATGCTGTCTGAAACTAGAAGGTCCTCTTATTTATTTCTGTATGAAGAGCATCTGGCTTCATGTGGTGGCATACAGCAGGTCCTCAATAATGACCAAATGAATAAATAGCTTGAATCGCGTTACTGCTTTAGCTTATAATCATTCTTCTTCCATTCTTGCCTATATCTGAAATCATCCCAGGTCCCCAAATCTTCCACTTACAATCCAAGCTTACAATCCCCACAATTACATAACATAGGGACCCAACTGCAATGCACTCCATCCCTCAGTTAGAAAAAAGCAAGTCTTACAATACAGAAGTGGGCCAAGGGTGGATTCTCTGAGCTCACCCAGGAAAACCAATCTATCTTCAATCCTCAGTGGTCTCTTCCAACTCCAGGTTGAAATCCATTTGATGAAATGCTACACAGGAGCGGTACTCAATAACACTCATAGTTTATCATCCAATGAAAATGAAAGAATTATTATCAGCTAGGTGCAGTGGCCAAAGCCTGTAATCCCAGCATTTTGGGAGGCCAAGGTGGGCAGATTGCTTGAGCTCAGAATCAGGAGTTCGAGACCAGCCTGGGCAACACGGCAAAACCCCATCTCTACTAAAAGTATAAAATTAGCCAGGCATGGTGGTATGCACCTGAGCCCAGGGGGTGGATGTTGCAGTGAACCGAGATCACGCCACTGCACTCCAGCCTGGGCCATAGAGTGAGTGAGACTCTGGCTTAAAAAAAAAAAAAAGAAAGAAAGAAAGAAAAAGAAAAAGAGTTATTAAAAACCTGGAATCAATAGAAACAAGCGTCTGGGTTAAGATAAGGGGTTGTGGAGCACAAGGTTCTTATTATGTAGATGAAGTCTCATAGGTAGCCACCCTTAAAGGCAATAGATGGCAAATGTTTCCCATTCAGACCTTTAAAAGGTGAATCTTTTCAGGATCAGATCAGTTAATGTTTTCAGGATCAGAAAATTACCTAGAAAGGGAAGGGGATTCTCTACAGAATGTAAATTTCTCCCACAAGAGACAGCTTTGCAGGGCCATTTCAAAATATATCAAAGAAATCTATTTTAGGATAAAATACTTTTGTTTTTGTTTCTTTCTGTCAGGGCCTGCTATCTGTCATGTGATGTTATACTAGAGTCAGGTTGGAATTTGGTATCTCATTGCCACAAAGAGTCTCTTTTGTATTAAGATCTCTGTTTTAATGTTTAGACTGGTCGTTATGTCTCACGAAAATGTATAAAACCAAGCTGTAACCCAACCATCTTAGGCACATGTTCTCAGGACCTCCTGAAGCTGTCATGGGTCATGGTCTTCACATTTGGCTCAGAATGTATCTCTTTAAATATTAAAAAAGAAAGAAAGAAAATAAAAAATGAAAGCAGGCTATAGAGCAAAAAGTACAGGATGATTCCAGCTTTGAAAAGTTCTCTCTATATATACATTTTTAAGAGTGTTTCAATTTTCTTTTATGCTTTTCAAATTTTCCACAAGGAATATATATTACTCTTGTAATCAGATAGGAAAAGAATGGAAGGAAGAAAGGATGAAAGGGGGAGGAGGAGGAGGGGGAGGGAGACTCTACTCTGCACTATCACAGAAAGGGAGCGAGGACAAAGGCACATGAAGACATCTGTTCCAACAATGGATTGATCTCTCTCATCAGGTAAATATGGCTCACATTGGCCTCCGTCCAAACACCCTCCCAGGGTGGCCCAATCCCACGCTGAACACACCCCATCTGTGATAATGATGATAATATTAATGATAATAGTTTTTTTGAGCATTTACTACATACTAGGCACTGTTTCATTTAACTCATCCTCATTTCTTACAACGACCATAAGGCAATCATTACGATTGCTCTTTCACAGATGAGAAAACAGACAGAGATCAGGTAACTAGCCCAACGTCACACAACTACCTTTTCTCGATTTTCTCCTTTTGCAACTTCCTGGATGTGATAGGTCTCTTAATCAGATAAAACCAGGTTTTCTAGAGGTTGTGCTTATAAAATGGGGGCTACATTCACAAAGACAGATGAGGTAAGGAGGAAGCTATGTTGAATGGTGATGAGAAAATTAGCATTAAGTCAGCCATGGAGAGCCAATTGTTAAATAGTGCCTTGACTGGAGAAGATTTCAAACTCCTTCCCTTAACAAAAAAAAAAAAAAAAAAAGGCAAATTCTTTTATCTGATAGGCCAGAAGAGATCAGAGCTGATAAAACAGACTAAGCCTGCTCATGAAAGCCCTACCTAATCTAGAGGAGAGTCTATGGTTTCCCCCAGAGCCTCCTTCCTCAATCCGCATTTCTACCATGTTGGGTTCTCTGGTTTCTCCCATCCATAGATTATAGTAAAGCAGAACATTTTTAAGGTGAAAAGAACCAGGTTTCTAGAGGTAAATGCACAGAGGCCAGAAGACCTGACAGCAATAATGGAATAAGTGAAAAAAAAAAAAACAAACTACGAAGCAGACCCAAGATTTAAAAAGCATAATTTTCTGGGACTATTATATGAG
This sequence comes from Pongo abelii, assembly GCF_028885655.2. Lineage (NCBI taxonomy): Eukaryota > Metazoa > Chordata > Mammalia > Primates > Hominidae > Pongo > Pongo abelii. Next base: position 41,500,082 of record NC_072004.2, on the reverse strand, counting down.
AGGCAAAGTGGCCATTCAAACCACACCTCAGTAGAGCCTACTGAGACTCCCAGCCACACCGAAAAAGTCATTAAGTTGTTTAGAAGAAAATGTGTCTTCTCAAACTACAGTCATGCGGCGTGTAACGACAGAAATACGTTCTGAGAAACATGTCCTTAGGTGATTTTGGCTTTGTGTGAACATCAGAGTAATGAGTACGGTAGGTGACTGTAATACATTTGTAAGACAAATCTAAACATATCAGAACACAGAAAAGGTACAGCAAAAATACAGTACTATAATCTCATGGGATTACTGTCATACACGTGGTCTGTTGTTGACAATGCGGCACATGACTGCAATTAAAATGATTAAAATACATTTTAGTGCTTACAGGAATGTTTCAGTTACTGAATATAAATTCGCTTTCCATGAAACAGCTTGTTTCCTATCTATTTTATCCAGTGAATCATGGCACCTGCTGTTAGCTGCCTTCCCATGTCCATCCTCCTTTTTTCCTTCCTTAACCTCGGGAATCCCTGATTTTGTTCAAATAACAATGTGCTCAGCTCCCAGCCACCCTGACAACCAGCAGTTGCCATGTGATCCACTTCCAGCCAGTGAAATGTAAGGGAAAGCCTATTGCTTGGTACTTCCAGAAAGTTAGTTTTCCTCATTAAAATGGATAAGAGGCAGGTGACAAAAGCCACCTTCCTACCTGAAATGCAAATGTGAAGCCTGGAGATATAGCAGCCATCTTGGGAGCATGAGGCTTTGTGCTGAAGATGGTAAAGCAAAAAGACAGGAGGCAGCAACGTGGAGCCGTAAGACTGTCAGCCTCTGGGCTTTTTATTTCATAAGAAAAATAATCCCTAACTTCCAGTGTTACTTTTCTTTTCTTTTTTTTTTTTTTTTTTGAGATGGAGTTTTGCTCCTGTCACCCAGGTTGGAGTGCAATGGCACAATCTCACCTCACTGCAACCTCTGCCTCCTGAGTTCAAGGGATTCTCCTGCCTCAGCCTCCTGAGTAGCTGGGATTACAGGCGTACGCCACCACGCCCAGCTAGTTTTTTGTATTTTTAACAGACACAGGATTTCACCATGTTGGCCAGGCTGGTCTTGAACTCCTGACCTCAGGTGATCCACCTATCTCAGCCCCTCAAAGTGCTGGGATTACAGGCGTGAGCTACTGTCCCCAGCCTTACTTAATTTTCTGAAATATGTAGCCAAGCAAACTGGCACCTTAATATCAGGTTATAATTCCCCAGTGATAAATATGACTCCTAATATCTTACTGTTTTCCTCCAAGTAGCCTGCAAAGTATTTTGGTGTCTTTGGGGTGCCCCAATAAAACACAGGCTGACCGAGTGTTATTTACTGGGAGCTTGCCTAGCTGTTGCAAGTGGCAAATGGCCATTCATTGGTATTGTGTTTTTGCTAAGCTGACTTGCTTTTGAGACTTGGAATTTTGTTAGGAAACAAAAAGTGCTTTATGGCAAAGGCGTTAGCGCCACAATGGGACCTTTCTGCTTTGATTATGAAAACACATTAAGAGCTTAGCTGCACCGCAAGCAGTGGCCCGGAGACTCGGCTGAAGCCTCAGCCTTTCTGACCATTCTCCACTCAATATGCTGGAAGGGCACCAAACCCACTTGGGAGGAAACACTGCAGGCAGACACTAAAGATTAAAGGGGTTGGGCGTTCAGGTCCACTCTGGAGGACCTGTGTGATGAGCAGGCTGTGCCCCAACACAGCCCTACACCCTTCTTCACCAGCCCCCCACACTGGCTACATACAACTCCCGTATTCCGCCTTGCAGGGGTTAAACGCAAGCATCAAGCAAGCTTTACTGCTGTAATTCCTCATAACACCTGGAAAACGATGTGTGCCCAAGAGAAGCTCAGAGACAACCCAAGGGGTATAGACATAGGACAGTAAGCAAAGCTTCCCTGGGGTCCCAGCAGACACACCCTTGCTAAGGTGAGCCACTCTCCCCATCGGCTTACAAGGTTAATATGAAGATGGGATGAGATGCAGTGATGCCACCTCCAGGTACACCCAACACAAGTGTGTGCATGCACACACACAATACAGGCTAACCAAGAGTCATGTCCAACAATGCTCACAGCAGCATTTTTTTTTTATAGACAAGGAGTCTTGCTATGTTGCCCAGGCTGGTCTTGAACTCCTGGGCTCAGGTGATCCTCCTGCCTCAGACTCCCAAAGTGTCAGGATTACAGACATGAGCCACCGCATCTAGCCCGCAGCATTTTTTAGGAATATCCTCAAAATGTAAACAAATAAAATGTTCAACAGGAGAATGAATAGAAAGATTGTGCTAATCAGTCAATTGAATAACACACAATGAAAATGAACAAATGACAGCTACATGCAATGAAAATGCACGGATTTCACAACAATGTTGCATGAAAGAAACCAGATACTAAAGAATATATACAGCATGATTATCCTTGTAGGAAGTTCAAAAAACAGGCACAACTAAATTACAGTGTTTAGGGATTTATATTTTGGGTAAATACTTATTTTAAGAAGCAGGGAGGCAACTACTACTACTAAAGTCAAGCTAATGTTGTGCGTGGCAGTAAGAGAAGAGGTTATGATCAGGGAGCCTCCGGGGGCGCTGGCAGGGTTCCTTTTCTTGGACGGTGGTTACAAGGGTGCTCACTTTGTGATAATTCACCAAGCTGTACATTTACGTTTTGTGTACTTTTCTGAGTCTGTATATATTTTACAATATAAACAGAAAGCAAAAATGAAAAGTAATGATATCTAGATCCAAACAAACCCAGCCTACCATAGGTTCTCAATACATCTTTTTGTTTGTTTGGAGACGGAGTCTTGCTCTGTTGCCCAGGCTGGAGTGCAGTGTCGCGATCTCAGCTCACTGCAACCTCCGCTTCCCAGGTTCAAGCGATTCTCTTGCCTCAGCCTCCCGAGTAGCTGGCATTACAAGCGTACGCCACCACATCCAGCTAATTTTTGTGTTTTTAGTAGAGACGGGGTTTCACTATGTTGGCCAGGCTGGTCTCAAACTCCTGTGACCTCGGGTAATCCACTTGCCTCGGCCTGCCAAAGTGCTGGGATTACAGGCGTAAGCCACTGCACCTGGCCATTCTCAATACATCTTGATTGAACCTGAATCCTATGCCACTTTATCACCCCTCCAGGATGCCTGGCATCCTCCTCTTCAGAGAAGAAATGCTCACATTTATGTTCCACTGGAAACTGGCAAGGGTACAGCAATTCATCCTTCCCTGGACGCTTCGAGTATATTCATCTCTATTTTCCAAGCCAAAATCATAACCTCCTCTGAAGGAGGAAATGGCTTGGGATATACACATTTTCTCCACAGATTAGTGATGGAAACCTAACCTAGCTCAGAAAGCAACAAAGAAGTCACTACAGGGAGGAAGAGCAGGGAATTTTGCTGGGGTCATCAAAACAAAGGCTAGAGACACATCAGGACCTTGATGAGGGGACAAGGGGTTCAGGATCTGGTCTAATCCAGCCCTGAAGAGTCGGCTCAAGCTAACTTAACATACACATGACTACTATCAATTGCACAAAGCCACTTGGGTTCTGCTATCCTAGAAAGTCCACATCAATCAGCGTATTCTCCCTGGTGAGCAAGCTTACACTTAAGCAGATGTTTGTCGGGTGTGCTTATCCTAACACCAAAAACTAGTTTTAAGAATTGCTATATGTGTGGCAGGGAGCAAACAAACCTGGATGCTTGCAGCTCATCACAGCAACGGTCTCGCCGGTGAGACGGGATGCAGAGGAGTCTGACCCTGAGAGCCCTCTCACCTGGGCAACCCTGCTTGGGCACTGAAAAGGTTTGCCTCAGGAACCTCCATTTCCTAAGCTGACCAAGCTGCCTCTAAATCACACATTCTCCCTATGGAGATACCTCAACCAAGGAGCCACAGCCCAGCCCTGCCAGCCCAGAAGCATCCCACTCCCACCTCGCCCCAGGTCCTGCAGGAAACTTGGCCCAACGCTCCACAGGCCCCTCCTGAGTGGGGTCTAACTGCTCCAGAGAGCAGGCTGTTTTCCTGTCTTTCTCAGTTCCAGACTCCAAGTGACCAACGATGCTCCCCCTCCCTACCTTCTGACACTGTTCAGTTTCTTCCCAGCCAAGTACAGACAGCCCTCAATGCACAGCAGCACGCACCCTCCACACCCTCCCGGCCTTCCCCTCGATGCACAGCATGCACCCTCCACACTCTCCCAGCCTTCTACCTCCCCGCACCGGTGAGCAAGTGCATCTCCAGAGCACTCAGACTGGAAGAAAGGTAAGAGGCTTCCGGCTCTGAGATGTCATGACAGTCCAGTCAGCTGCCTGCCAGTGTTCCAGCCCCAGCCAGCCGTCACCACGTTTCTTGGCCCACCTCTTCACAGCCAAACATTCTGCAGGAGCAAGATGCACTAGAATCTCTAGCCAGGAAACTCCTCACCCTTCTCACTTTTTTCCTAAGAAAGACGTAAACAGCAGAAGAAGTGGACAGAAAAGGTGTTTTTAGAGCTTCCAGATTGTTTTTCCAAGAGCTGTGTGCAGTGTGCACAGGCAGGCTCATCCCCACCTTCTGAGACTCTGTCTTCTCAGATGGGGATAATAGCTTTCTCCCTGCTCTCAAGACAGTTGTGAGAATCAAGGAATGGGAAACATGCTACATGGCTCCTGGGTGGTACGGCGCTCCATACCAAGATAACTCTGGCTCAGAAGGGTGCCTGGCAGGCAACGCGGGATGCTCAGAGGAGGATCAAAGTGCATTTGCTGCAGAGAATTGCGCCAGGAAATGGTTATCTGTACACTTTTAAAAGACATTAGATAAGCATTCTTGGTAGCCCTCTGCCAAGCACATCATACCCCCAACCCATGCATCTGGAAAAATGAACCAGCAAGAGAGCATCTGCTCTGAACGGATGGCACTGCAGCCTCACTCAAATCCTCTCAAACGCCCTATTTTACAGACAATGGCACTGAGGCTTGGGGAGGTTAAATTACCTAAATTACCTTAAGCTAAGGCCACTCAGCTCTTTGGTGTTAGGACTTGGATTTCTCTCTAGCTCCCACACTCTTTCCAATTTCATCGTGTCTAAAAACCATCCATTAAACTACACAAAATGACCACTCATGCTGGTACCTCATGCTTTATTGGCAACCAAGCCCTTTTACGTCTACTCACTCGGTCCTTATAACTCTTCAGTGAATAAGTTTTATCACCACCAACACTCCCCTTTTAGAGATGAGGAAAACTGAGGCTCGTTGAGGTGAAGTGATGTGCCAGAGGTCACTGGGATAACCATGGTCAGGAAGAGCCCTGGTGGGGCAGCCCCGCCACCTTCCCAGGCTAATCAGGGATGGTTTTTCCAGAGTCTTGGTTCTGCCACAACTCATGGCCCTCAGAAGAAAGGATCAGAAGTCCACGGAAAAAGGGAAAACCAGAAAGGTTCTCTCTGGGCAAGGTGCAGCAAGCTTCGAGGCAGGGCCCAGGTGAGCTTGTGTGAAGAGAGAGATTCCCCAGTTCCCAAGTGCCAAGAGGAGGGACAAGGTGAAGTGCTAGCACTTAGGGTACTACCCTCCTCAGGCCCCCAAAACTAGGATTATATGATGAACTCCACTACCTCTGAGCCAAGTCTGCCCACCTCTAGGTAAGGAGATTAAAGCCAAGGCTGGGTATTGCCTCTGCTCCCCCAACATGGCCTTTCATACAAAATGAAGGGCTCTGGCCTTTATTTTATTTATTTATTTTTTGAGACAGAGTCTTGTTCTGTTGCCCAGGCTGGAGTGCAATGGCACAAACACAACTCACCGTAGCCTCAAGTTCCTGGGCTCAGGCAATCCCCCAACCTCAGCCTCCTGAGTAGGTGGGACTATAAGCATGCACAACCACATCCAGCTATTTTGTTTGTTTTTTGTTGTTGTTTGTTTGTTTTAAAATAGAGACAAACTCTCCCTATGTAGCCCAGGCTGGCCTCAAACTCCTGGGTTCAAAAAATCCTCCTGAGTCACCAGGCGTGGTGGCTCACGCCTGTAATCCTAGCACTTTGGGAGGCCGAGGTGGGCAGATCACGAGGTCAGGAGATTGAGACCATCCTGGCTAACATGGTGAAACCCCGTCTCTCCTAAAAATACAAAAAATAGCCGAGCGTGATGGCGGGTGCCTGTATTCCCAGCTACCCAGGAGGCTGAGGCAGGAGAATGGCGTGAACCTGGGAGGCGGAGCTTGCAGTGAGCCAAGATTGCACCACTGCACCCCAGCCTGGGCAACGAAGCGAAACTCCGTCTCAAAAAAACAAAAAAAAAAGATCCTCCTGACTCAACCTCCCAAAGTGCTAGGATTATAGGCATGAGCCACTGCACCCAGCCTGCTCTGGCTTCTTTAATATTTATTTGGTATTTAAAAGCCACTTGGCCTAGGAAGCAGGGTTGCAGAAAAATGCCTGGAATGTAGGAAACTGTTCTTTCCTTGCTCACTCTGCAAAGGATCCACTGGAGCATCAGGCCTGGCTGCCCAACCCCTCTGCACCTGGCTTCTCTGCTGGGTGTGTTCAAAATTCAGGCCCAGGCTGGGCACGGTGGCTCATGCCTGTAATCCCAGCACTTTGGGAGGCCAAGGTGGGTGGATCACATGAGGTCAAGAGTTTGAAACCAGCCTGGCCAACATGGTGAAACCCTATCTCTACTAAAAATACAAAAAGTTAGCCAGGCGTGGTGGCAGGCATCTGTAATCCCAGCTACTTGGGTGGCTGAGGCAGGAGAATCACTTGAACCCAGGAGGCGGACGTTACAACAAGCCGAGATCACGCCATTGCACTCCACCCCGGGCAACAGAGCAAGACTCTACCTCAATCAATCAATCAATCAATCAATCAATAAAATTCAGGCCCAAACCTAGGAAAGAGGGCCCAGTGAAGACAGGCTGAATCTCAAGCCTGTGTTTGTCCCTGCCCTTCCTGCACCTCCTGTGAGCAAGTGTCCAGTCTTCTTTGTTTTCATCAGGAAACTAAGGGTTGGAGAGAAGAGGCAATAAGCCCAGAGAGGAGTGATGTGGGGCAAAGAGCGTGACCTTGAGTCAGAGAGGGGTTTCACTACAAGCTCCTGCCACTTACAAATAGCAGGACTCCAGGCTAGTATGTTACAACTTAGGCCTCTGATGATCCTTATCTGCAAAATGGACATCACAGCACCTTCCAGCTCAGTGGGAGGATTCAGAGGGATGACAAAAGTTCCCAGCATAGGGTTTGGCAGGCCATAGGCACCCAGTCAATGGTAACCATTATTCTAACTGCTCAGAGCCAGGATTCCATACAGGGCTCATGGCTTCCTCTGTCCAGTTAGACACATTCAAATCCATGTCCATGCCTCCAAAGTCCACCCTAACCAGCCACTCCACCCCAACAGAAGCTCCCTCAGTAACCTAACTTGCTGACCTAAGACCCCAGAGTAATGTATTAACAGGGTGGCTGCCACAGTGAACACTGCCCAGGGCACTTGCTCCTTTGTAATCAAGGTGGCAGGTTGGGGAGCAGGAGACTGGAGGCACGTGGGAGATTAGGGAGGTACCCAGATGGGTGTCATTTCTCCCCTCTGAAGCCAAGATAGCCCCTTCTAGGGCAGGACAGCAGCTGCCAGGCTACACGCTCTAGAACAAGACTATCCAAGAGATGTATTTGGTATGTTCTAGTAGCCATATTAAAAGCCAAACAAAGGCCAGGCACGGTAACTCACACCTGTAATCCCAGCACTTTGGGATGCTGAGGCAGGTGGATCACCTGAGGTTGAGAGTTCGAGATTAGCCTGACCAACATGGAGAAACCCTTTCTCTACTAAAAATACAAATTAGCCAGGCGTGATGGCTCATGCCTGTAATCCCAGCTACTGGGGAGGCTAAGGCAGAAGAATCACTTGAACCCGGGAGGTAGAGGTTACGGTGAGTCGAGATCGCACCATTGTACTCTAGCCTGGGCAACAGGAGTGAAATTCTGTCTCAAAAAAAAAAAAAAAAAAAAAGCCAAACAAAAAAGATTTTAATGATCTATTTTATTTAACCAAACATACCCAAAATATCACTTTAACACATAATCACACAAAACATACAAAAATAAATATAAAACATTAAAAAAATATATTTTTTTTTCCTTCGAGACAAAGTCTTGCTCTGACACCCAGGCTAGAGTGCAGTGGCATGATCTTGGCTCACTGCAACCTCCACCTCCCGGGTTCAAGCAATTCTTCTACCTCAGCCTCCCTAGTAGCTGGGATTACAGGCCCCTGCCACCATGCCTGGCTAATTTTTGTATTTTTAGTAGAGACGGGGTTTCACCATGTTGGCCAGGCTGGTCTTGAACTCCTGACCTCGTAATCTGCCTGCCTCGGCCTCCCAAAGTGCTGGAATTATAGGCATGAGCCACCTTGCCCAGCCTAAAGAGATCTTTCACATTCTTTTGTTCATATTGTCTTCTGAATCCACCAAGCATTTTTACACTGCACACCCCAACTTGGACTAGCCACAGCCTCAGTGCTGAGAAGCCACATGTGGCTGATGGCTACCGCATTGGAAAAAGCAGAATGAACATTTCAATTATTGCAGAAAGTTCTAGACAGTGCAGCTGTCCTTTTTCATCAGATCCTGAGATTTGAGGGGTGGGAGGCTGGCATGTGTGCGGCTCTTCTTTCTGAATTACCAGAGGGACCAACTTCTCTGACAGCTGGGGGCTAACAGGAAATACCTGTTTGTCAGGCTATGAAAAAGCTTTCCCCTCTGTCTTCCTCAGGCTTGGGCAGGGCTGGGGGTTTCCATGACCCATGACACCTGCAGAGGCCAAAGCATCCCCTAGGGAGCTGAACCAATACTCACACCACAGAAAAATGCAGCTTGGGGGTGGGGGGAGGGGGGTGGGAGTGGGAGATGGGAGATAAAGGCTGGACAAACTCCCAAGAACGCCAAGTTACCAACTGCAAAGGGAAGACTCCAGGGGATTCCCAGCTGCCAGCCCACAAGTCTGCTCTCTCCAGAGATGACCAAGAAGGGGAGGTGGAAATCACCGAAATGTACAACCCCAGACACAGGTTGGACAAATCCAACTATATCCACATAATCGAGTACCAGGCAGTGCTTAAAAACTCTACAGTGAACATCTACAATTAATAATAAAAACTATGCTTTGTTAAACAACCATATCGAGCTAGAATGTTTACCTAAACTACCTCTTGTAATTATTGCAGTGGAGACATGAGTTAGGGTAGTATTATTCCCATGCTACGAGAGAAAGTGAGGGTGAGGTTCCTCAAAGTAAAATTCACTTAAGCAAGATGGCCCAGCCAGCAAGGGGCCAAGGCCACACTGAGCCAAAGCCCCTCAGACTCCAAAACCCAAATCCAACCTTATTACTACACTATTGCCTTCCCGTGGTGCCTCTGGGGCAGAGGATGTGAACCAGATACATATCCGCCTGCAGACAAGGACAAGGAGGGAGCACAGAAACATGAAAAGTTTGGTTAGGTGGGGGCCCTGAACCAGTTGTTTTTACATTCTTATGCCGTGTATGCAATGCATCGTTTTTTAAACGCTATCTTCTAGGAAAAGAAAAAAATGAGAAAAGTACCAAGAACATCAACTATGCACAAGCCATCCTGGTCACCCCTGAGGTCTGATGCCCCATGCTCCCCCATAGTGGGTGGGCTGAGACTAGAACCATGGTGCTTCAAATAAGATTGAAAACACATCCACTGTTTCTATCAAAGAACCGACTGGAAGCATGGTTGATGGCAACCCCTTGGTGACACCAATACCTGGTACAAAATGGAAGAAACATCAACAAAAAATATTAACAGCAAACATGTTTATGATATGCCAGCACTGGTATAAGCACTGGTATAAGTTAGTGTATGGTAATTACACTAACTTATTTAAGACGCGTGATAACTCCCCTGAGGGAGATACGGCTACCATCCCCATTTTACTGATAAAGCAACTGAATCACAGGGAGATCAGCAGCTTGCTCAAGACCACACAGCCAGGGAGTGGCAAAGCTGGGATTCAAACCCAAGCAGTCTGGCTCCAGAGCAGGGCTGTTTGCCGTATTGCCTCTCTTAGAGCACTAATAACAAACCTCTGCTGCCTGTATCTGAGCGAATCACCCAGCTCAGGTGGAGACTGCAGGCATGCACCTTCTTAGATGAAGAACTAATCCCTCCTAGGTTAATGAGGACAGAGAAGGGGCAGAGTCACAGGAAGCATGCACACGCAGGCCTGTGGACCCTGGGGGATGGCCATCTCAGGGGCAAATGGGTTGCACTGTAGAGCCCACAACGAGTTCAGGTCAACCCCTCAGTCTGGGAGCACCCAGAACCAGGAGGTGAGAACAGATCCCTCTCACTGGCCAGCTCCCAGAGGATTCAAACAGACTATCCTCCTGAAGTGTCATAGCCCATGGCCATAGCCAACAGGTACTGATTCCACAGGTGCTATCAGAGCTGTCCCAGGGCTCCTGTCCCAATCCCTCTCTAGGTAAGAGTTCCCTGAAGATCTGAACCATCCCTTTCTGACCCATAAGGGCATCTTTCCCTGGCTTTATGGGACAGAGCCCTCCCACATGCTTACCTTAGTGGAAGAGAGGCAGAGCTTTCCAGATAATGCCCGTTTTATAGACAGGAACACTGAGGCGCCTGGGAGTGTAAGCCAAGCTGACTTTGTTCTGTGCTGCTGGGAACAGCTCTGGCTCTGGGCCAGGATAAGCCGGCTCCTGGCACTAAATCATTATTCTCCAAGCCGCTGAGGGAGATGAGCATAATTCATGAGCCTTCGGCGCACTTCCTGCAAAGGAGCAGCCCTCCCAAGGGCACGTGCTACTCAGGTAAGGCAGCATCTGCTCAGACAGATGGCGGCGGGGATGTCCTCTCAGGGAAGACATCCCCCCACCCCACAGTGCTCCTCCCTCATGGAGTCCCTCAGGACTGCGGTGCTTCCTGCCCATGTGAAACTCAGAGAGAAGTGAGAAATGTCCAGCCCTTCTCCCTGCCCAGGCCCGATCCCCGTCCGTACCCACCCTTCAAGCAGGCTCCAGGGTCTCTGCCGGCCTCCTCAGGTCATCTCTTTCCCTGGAACCCTCAAACCCCACAGCTGCACCCCATCATGGCACTGCTCACTGTCTGCCTTCTCCCCCCCCATATCCCAACTCACTCAACAAACGTGACTGTGCCACAGCCTGCGAGAGGCTCTGGGAAGGTAAAGACAGACTTTGCCCTTGAAATATTCACAGACCTGCAACTGAGTTGAAACCACTGACTGAGGTGGGTAAGAATGGCCGGCTGACTGTGGCCCAGCCTCACAGAGCCAGGCTGGGCACAGCTGCTGGATCCCAGCAGGTGCCTTCACAGATGTTTGGGTAAGTCATTAAACCTCTCCAGACCTCAGAGACTCACCTTTTAAACTCCCTTCCATTTCTTCTATGAAGCAACCTGCCAGTGTCTCTATACTTCCCACGGGGCCAAGCACAACATCTTCACTATAGGAAACAACCCATAAAATATTGGATATTTTTGGGCTTTTATCCACAGTATCCAGATATCCACCTGCCTAATCCAAATGCCAACTTCTTCTTTTGTTCTTCTCAGAGTACATCTGTCAGGATTGCATAGGCTATGCCATGGTAACAAACAACTCCCAAATCCCAGTAATATAAACAACAGAGGTTACATCTCATTCATACTACATGTTCATCGTGAGTTGACTAGGAGCTCCGACCTGCACCTCCTTACACCAGGACTAGGCTGATGGCGCCTCCACCATCTAGGAGCACGAGAGGGTAGGAGCAAGGAGTGTGGCAAATCACATGAGCAATAAAGGTTTCCCCACTTTAATGTCATGTTTCTTCCTGCTCATAGTTAACTGGTCAAAACAAGTCACACATCCACACCTAACTGAAGAAGGTAGGAGAGTGCAATGCTCCCACGTGCTCAGTAGAAAGACAACCAGAAATAGATGGGAACTGCACCAACGACCACAAGCAGGATTTGAGCAGGAGTTAATGATACCAAACTGGACAAAAGGCTGAGTATGATTTTGTCTTCTCTTTAGATCAGAGAATCTCGAACTTCTGACCTCAAGTGATTTGCCCACCTCGGCCTCCCAAAGTGCTGGGATTAGAGGCAGGAGCCACCCGGCCTAGATCAGAGAATCTCAACCTTGCACTATTAACATTTGGGGACAGATAATTCTTTGTTGCAGGAGGTCCTGTGCATCACAAGGTGTTGAACAGCATCCCTGGCCTCTACCCACGAGATGCTGGTGGCAAACTCCCTCTCCAAATTGTGACAACCAAAAATGTCTCCAGACATTGCCAAATGTCCCTGGAGGACAAAAATCACCTCTAGTTGAGAACCTCTGCTTTAGACTTACAAGAAGTATACTCTTTATTAAAGAGCAAAGAAAATAATGACATCATCCTCCTCCCTCAAAATATCTTACTCAGAACTTTCTTAAGAGACAGTTTTCTCATCTGCAATATAAGAATGCTGCTACCCACCTCAAAGGGTCGTTGTGAGGATTCAACAGGCAAATGCCTTTACAGCACTCAGCCCAGGCACATGGTAAATGGTAAGGGTGAGGCAGCAGTGGCATTGCCTGTCAGTAACTGGGGCTCATTGTGTTACTGTTACCATCAGCACAGCTGCTAGCATTACTGTCCGTGAGAAGTGATGGGAACAGCCAGGTAGAGATTTCTTTTTTAGAGAGCCAGGGGAGCCACTCGCTTGGCCCAAGGTCATCCTGGCCCCAGACAGGAATCCAAGGCTGGAAGGCTGCTGCAGAATTCTTGCCATTTGCACCCCAGCCCCCAACAACTAAGTCAAACAACATCTGTGCCGTGATTACGGTTAAGGTAGGTTCTGGAATGTGCTGACGCTCAAGTGTGGGCAAGCACAGAAAGATGAAAAACCAGTGCCTGCCCCCGAGGAGGGCTCCTGACAAGGGACTAGGTCACCCACAAGCCTACAATGACCGCCTGTGAGGCTGCATGTGGTTTGAGGCCGGCCTCTGCCTTTTCACCAAGGGCTAGAGAATGGAAGGAGAGGATGGAGTCGATTTTAAATTAGCAAAAGGAAAAGATTGTACAGGGAAAATGTCATATTTTAAGACATTAAGTTTTGACAGATGGCCTCACATGTAAGACAGGGTCTCGGAATCAGGGAGGGGATACTTCAGGGTCATCAGGCCCACTCTCCCTCCACCCACTGGGGGATTCCTCTTGTGATGTTGATGGACAGCCACCTTGTCTTCACAGGACCACATCCAAAGACAAGCCTCAGGATGGTCGAGGCTACACCGGACGCTTCTGACAGGCATACAGCTTTCTCCCCTCCACAGTGGTTTACAACAACCGGCTCCAGAATCGGCAGACCTGGCTTGGAATTCCAGCTCTGCCATTTCCTAGCTGAAAGGCTCTGCCAAGTTCTCAGCCCCTTGCTCACCTTTCAGAGCCATCAGCTGTCATGCAGTCTGAGCCCTTGGCTAAGGTACCAATCAAGGAGGCAGGCATGGAGGCACAATCCAGCCTACACAATTTCCACCAAGCCCAGCACCTGGCACAGTCTACCTGAGGGACAACTTTCAGTAATTTGTGCGAAGTCTGCATGCTCTGCTACAGCAGCCCACCTGACCCTCAATTCCTTTACCTCAAAATGTTTCCTAAATCTCCATCAAGTTATTATAAGAACTAATGACAATGTATGGAAAGTATTTAGCAGTGTCTGGAACAGCAATCATTGTGATGAAAATTATGACAAGCTGGGTGCGGCGGCTCACGCCTGTAATCCCAGCACTTCGGGAGGCCGAGGCGGGAGGATATTTTGAGGTCAGGAGCTCAAGACCAACCTGGCCAACATGGTGAAACCCCATCTCTACTAAAAATGCAAAAATTAGCCAGGCATGGTGGCGCGTGCCTGTAATCCCAGCTACTTGCGAGGCTGAGGCAGGAGAATCACTTGAACCAGAGGCAGAGATTGCAGTGAGCCAAGATCACAGCCACTGCACTCCAGCTCAAAAAAAAGAAAAAGAAAAGAAAATTAGGACAACTCCTGATGACCTAATATATAGCCTTGGTCAAGGTTCTGACTCTAAAGCAACCACAAGCCTAAATACTGCATCATAGGGCTGCAATGAGGGTTAAATGAAACAATGTATGAAAGGAGTTTAGCACAAAGTGAAGGGCTCAGGGCTTGACAGACATCAGCAATTACTGTTACAGACTCCTATAGCCTTTGGTCTGAATTCTGTATCCTGGAGCTCATGCAGCCTAGCACAATGCCTGGCACATAGGAAGGGCTTGAAACACATCCGCCATTGTCATTATCACATAACTTGCATACCCTTTGGTATGAATCCTGCATCCTGGAGCTTCACATAAGCTTGATCTCCTGATAAAGCCAAGGATTCAGAGTCAACCCATGTAAAGGGGCTGCTGCAAGGCCTGGCAGAGTCAGGGTCCGGACCCGGCAGCACCCTTTGCCCCCCCTACCCGCAGAGGGCCCCAATCCCTGAAGGTGGTGAGTGCCATCCTTCCTCCACAAACCTCCTCCCATTTCTCATACCTCTGCACCCCAATGACCCACAAATTTGTCAACATCTCTTCCAATGTGTACCCCTCAATTTCTCCCAAATTTTCAGTTGTCGTAACACTACTTTTAGAACTTTAAAATATTCTTCCAAAACAACTTTAGTTTCTAATTTAACCAAATAAGCTAAAAATAAAATGTGGTACCCAGAACAGAACATGAACATCTCAATGAGGCCTGGTTGGTCCAGGTGCATGGCTAAGCATCAAACCTGTATTGCCATGGCCCAAGGTGTCCTTGTCCTTGCTGGCTGCCACACCTCCACAGAGCCTTCTGGAGCATGACAGCAGCTGAAACCTGTCTTTTCACACCACCAAACCTACACTATCCCATCAGTACTTGCACAGCTACTGGGTGGCCTTGGGAACATCACTTCTAACATCAGCTTTCATCATCTTAAAGATCACTAGGGCCACTCTGGACCCTAATGCTCAAGGGAAGGCTTCAAGGGTTTCATTTCTAGGAGGCTTCTGACCAGGTGCAAAGCTTTACACCCACTGCATTGCACAGAACCTCCCTTGTCCCACTGACCCCTGCACTCTTTATAAGCTTGCTGGTCATCCATCCTGGCTCAGCTCCCCCAGACCTGGGTCTTCAGCAAATGTGCCTTTATCTAAGGTGATGCCATAACGCAGAACAGCAGAGGCCAAAGGTGCCTTCTCCCATCTGACACGAGTCCACTCTCAAGATGACAGCAGCACTGGTGCAGATGTGGCAGGTGACTCCACCCTACAATCGCTGCCAGTCCTCCCAGGCCAGCCTCAGATAACAGGCACTCAAATGAACCGTGTGCTTGCCACAGTCAGTACTTTGCAACAAACTCCCTTTGACACCCTTCCAAACAGAAGGCCTCGTACATCCCCTCTGCTTTGGTGGTGGCTGATGAATTTTAAACTCTGACACACAATAGTTCATTCAGTCCCCATCTCTCCACAGGATTTTCACTAACACATTATTGAAGGCTTACCTGAGAGCCAGACCCATCTTCACTGTGGGGAGCACATGAAGATGACATCATGAGTGCCTTGCCAATAGCTTTGCCAAGGGCCAGCTGTCTGCCACCTACTAGAACAGGCCTGGCTAGCCTGGCACACCTTGTTCTGAAAATAGGAAGGGGCCATCACTTTGACCCAGACTGGGCTCAACATGTGCTCACAAAGCAACTGCTTTAATAATGCTTTCTGGAAATTTCTTAGAAATGAAGCCCAGCCTTAGCAGACTATAATTTCTGGAATTCACATTTTCCTAATTTCCCAAAAGCTGGGAAAATTTTTGCCCCCCTCTGGTTGTCCGGTGCCTTGATCTCCCTTCTTAGCTATTTCAATTGACTGATAAACCATCCTGTGATGGTAATAACCAGGTTCCCAAGTGCCCAGGAAAATAAGCCCTAGGGGTGGACTTCATTTAAAGCAGACTGTGGTTTCTGCCTCAGTTCCCTCTCGCTCCTGGTTGGGTTACACTTGCTGCCCAGGGGCCCAACAGAAAACAGAGAGGCGCTGCTTCCCTCCACCTCCCTGAGTTAATGGTGTATTGCTTGGCTTCTGCCTCAGGCTGATCGCACCCTTGTTCCTCTTGCTCTGAACAAATCTTCAAGAACCCTTCTGATGCCCTTGCATATCCCCTAGCTGTTAACCCTCCTGGCCCTGCTCTAAAACCAACAGGCCGGTGCTGCTCTCCCACTCACCCTGGCTTACTTGCCTTCTAACTCCATTTTTTCATAGAAGTCCTCTAAAACCTAACTCAGATCTGAGGGTTCCTCTGCAGCCGCACTCATTTCTTTCAGTGCCTCATGCCGCCCTTTGCTTCTTCCTCAAAGCATTGCCACATGTTCGTTAAAGTTTCCCTAAGAGTCTCCATCAAGGCCAGTGAGTCTCCACCTGCCCACACAACCGCATCACCTGAGGAGCATTTTAAAAATTCCAATGCCCAGGCCCCACCCCAAGATTCCAGTGGGGCTTCGCTAGGGTGGGATCCAGGCCTCAACAGTTTTAACAGTCTCCAGGAGATTCTAATGGCAGCCAGGGCTGGCACCCACGACCTGGGCCACGATCTCAAACACTAGTGTTATCGGGATCACCCTGGGAGAAACAGCGCAAAGAGGCCTGGCTGGGTGCAGCAGGGTGGGTCCTCCATCTTCTATCAGCTTCCCCAAGCAATGCTGACAATGACAAAAGTTTGAGAACCACTGGACTGTCCGGAAAGTGGGAGAGTTTGAAAAGGAGATTTTGCCCATTGGGCTTGTTACTTGGAAACTCCTGAGCTGTTCCCCTGTGGTTGAAATTATCTAAATAGAATTGTCACACCAAGTTGTGTGTAAGTAGAGTTGGTTGGTCAAGAGCCTTTTTTTTTTTTTTGAGACTGAGTCTCACTCTATTGCCCAGGCTGGAGTGCAGTGGTGCAATCTTAGCTCACTGCACCCTCTGCCTCCCGAGTTCATGCCATTCTCCTGCCTCAGCCTCCCGAGTAGCTGGGACCACAGGCGCCCACCACCACACTTGGCTAATTTTTGTATTTTTAGTAGAGACAGGGTTTCACCATGTTGGCCAGGCTGGTCTCGAACTCCTGACCTCAAGTGATCCGTCTGCCTCAGCCTCCCAAAGTGCTGGAATTACAGACATGAGCCACTGCTCCCAGCCTCAAGAGGCATTTTTAAGGGCAAAATATTACTGCTACTAAAGGAAAAAACAGTATGCACACGCACACGCACACTCCTCATTTTTGCAGCAAAACCTGTACAAACCTGCCTGCCCATCCCGGAAAGAAACTGTCACCGTGACGGTCTTGTGCACGCGCTGACTCTGCCAGACTTTCCAGTAAGATCTCTTTCTCAGTCACTCCTGGAGCTTCCTCACCAATTCTGCCGGCCCTCCTTGCTGCACATGTGTTGCTGCAGCCAAACAGGGCTTCTCAAACGTGGGCTGTTCATCAAATCTGGCATATGCCACCAGTACGATTATTTAATATTTTCTCTTAAATCTACTCACTTTTTAAAAAAGAAACTATCTCATTACCATAAAGG
This sequence comes from Pongo abelii, assembly GCF_028885655.2. NCBI lineage: Eukaryota > Metazoa > Chordata > Mammalia > Primates > Hominidae > Pongo > Pongo abelii. Next base: position 41,482,443 of record NC_072004.2, on the reverse strand, counting down.
AGACACTAGTATCTGTGCCATACAGAAGATTTCCATAAAAACAAGCATAACTGAAACAAAACAACATTATTATATATTTGGGGCCCCACTGCCTGCAGAAGACCGGGATCCTGAGGCCTGTTTCCTCCTGGTCCCACTCCTTGCTTTTTAGAAAGGGAGGTCACTTTCAGACTTTCTCCTAGAGGCCATTCAAGGACTGAAAGGGGGCTGTAAGGAGACGTCTTCTTCATTATGGGGTTTACAGTAATTAATGCAGCCACATCTGGGCACCATCCTTGTCCCAGGACATTTTCCAGACAGGACTGCAGTACCGACAAGTGAAAGTCACTGGGACAGCTGGTCCCACGATAAGAGGATGAAGCCCACCCTGGCACTGGTTATTCAATCTTCCCCAGCTTCAGCCTCTGTTTCTCTGTATGGAGTTTAAGGTCCTTCACCATCTGGAAGAATGAAATGGGTTACCGATAACATAAACTACAAGCCCTTTTTGGGAATGTCTGCTGTCTCATATCGCAAAGGGGTGCAAATGAAAGAGCTGAAGACCAAATATCTGTTCATCTGCTGACTTTAATGAGCAGCTCCGCATTCTCCTGCCCAACAGGGAGGGAGGAAAAGCCCACTTACTGCTGCCCCTAGAAAACACCAGAGCAGGAAGGGTCGGATCCTTTCTGCTTACGCAAAAAGAAAGACAAATGTGAGCTTTTAAAACTGTGTGCAATTGATGAAAGCTGAACCTCAGAGTTCTAACCTGCTGGCCCACACTCTCATCTCAGAGAAGGACACGGCAGGGCTGTAGCTACTAGCAAATTCACTAGCACACGGCCAGCCTCTCGGTATCCCTCCAAGACAGTTTCCATCTTCACTCGGCCTGAAAAGCAAACAGAAGTAAGAGGCCCTGTATTTGGCAGGTGGCTGCAAATCCTGAGGGCCACTGCCACTGCCTGGCTTGAATGAAGACTCAGGGCTTAATCATTAACCTGAGATCCCCCAGGATCCCCTTGCTGGTTACCATGGCACATGCAAATTCCCCACAGTCCCAACCCAATTCCTGCATTCTCAGATTCTCGCTCTGGGGCACAGGAGGCCCGGCTAGGCAAGAAGACCACATGGGGGCCTCCCCTCTGTTGGAAGGGAGGGGAGAGGTGAGGAAAGAGGACCAGAAAATCTGGCTGAGACATATTTCAAATACTTAAAATCAGGCAGAATCAGCCACCAAGGTGAACAAAATAGAGAAAGGGATGCAAATTATCCATCTAGGTTTTTCTATTCAACTCATGAGTTTCAGGGTTTCTAATTTTAGGGGAAATTGGGGTTTCTACGGCACTCTTATGCCTTCCTCCCCTGCCCCCATCTTATTAAATGTAATTGGAGACAAACAAAAGCAGCATCATGGCTGTCTCCGGTCACATCTGGGTGGCTGGAGATGAGGCATCTCCCTTAGGCAAACACAAAAAACGCCACCCGGGGCCTCACTCTCTTACTCAAAATAAGACTTGTTCACACTGCAGTTATTAAAGGAGAAACAGGCCTATCCCAGGAACTTGGCCAAGAGATTCATAATGCTGGGCCTGACCACTGGCCCATGAGGTCCCAACAAGCCAGATCCTGCGGCGGCTCATGGAGTAGGCGGCAGAACGGCTCATGGAGTAGGCGGCAGAACTCAAAACGTTCCAGAAGCATTTACTATCTGCCTGCATAAAGACCCAACCCTAAAGGAGGCTTATGCGCATTACCATCTCGTCTCTTCTTGGAAGGAAGCACTTTCCAAACTGTTCCCTCTGAGAGCCCAGGGGCAACACTCAAATTTTACTAATTATAATAAGCAAATATGATCCAACTTAAAAAAAATGATTCCAGGCTTTGAAAAGCATGTTTGCACCTGATCAATGGCAGCTACAAGTAAACTGAACCGACTGTAGACCCGCCATCAACTCAGGTTCCACAGGGATTGCATGATCAATGAAGCAATGAATGCTCTGTGAGAGCTCGCCCTGTTACTCTGAAATCACAGTGATTAAAATACCCACTTGGCAGTCATGTGTTACCTGGTAGAGACAGCCTCACTGGACAACATTGCTCACAGATTTCAGAGCTGGAAGGGACATGAGAAATTATCTCCAAGCCTCCCTCCTGTCGCCCAACTCCACCTTTGGGGCAGATCAGGGGACTATATCCCAAGGAGACCACGGGACTGGGCCTAAATCATCATTGGGACAGACATGTCCTCCAAGTCCTGGCCCAGGTTGTCCAATGCACCTCACCTCCTCTGTGTGAGGGGTCCCTTGGACTTTTCTTGAGTTAAATAAACACCCACAGTCACAGTCACACACAGAGCCTTGTACAAAGACAAGCACACATATAAACTATGCTTTTCTGCCTCCCAAGATGTTGGACAAGGCCAGGAAAGTGTGAGATCAGTATTAGAGGACTCAGGGGAGGAGGAGAGGAGCAGCCGCTGCATATACCCCCAGAACCCTGTACCACTGAGGCGTGCATTCTTTCAGAAGCCCACAAGCTCCTGTCCTGCTAAAATCAAGCTCAGCTTCTGAAGATTCCTTCCCCACCCTGCAAACACCCCCAGACCCCTGTGCCGCTGAGGCACGCATTCTTTCAGAAGCCCACAAGCTCCTGTCCTGCTAAAATCAAGTCTGATTTCTCAAGCTTCCTTCCCTGCCCAATGGGTAAGGGCAAAAACCACCTCCTGCGCTGTGCAGAACTCACACCCACTCTGCACACCTGAAGCCTCCGCCCGCCCTCCCCTGTCCAGCAGCCCGGCTTACCAGCTGTGCCCACCTGGAACCCGCACTGCCCGGGAGCCCCTTCCCTCTGCCTCTCCAGTCACTGAATGGGAGCAGGATCACCTGGGGCACTCGCTTATGGGCTGAGCCCAGGGACACTGACAGGGCCGCCTCCCAGGCACAGGGAGCCACCCAGCAGGCCACACTGAGTCAGCGGCCAGGGTCCAAAATTTGCTTCCTGGAGAACTTGGAAGGGACACCGCCCAATGGCACTCTCAGAGAAGCTTTCATTCTCACGACGTCAATGCTGAGAGGATTGCCAGGCTGATTGGGAAACAGCTCCATCAAGATTTTTTGTCTAGTTGGTTTTTAAACTGCACAAATGCTAGAAATCTCCTTCCTGCTCTCTACTGCTTTTAAATGTAAATCAAAAGAGCTGTTCGTACTTGTCCCCAGAATCCCTAATATCAGTCCCTCTATTAGTCTCTGGGGAAACATTAACTCTGTTAAAGTCGAGGCAGAGGGGGCTGACGACGACTCAGGGGCTCACACCCTGGGTCCATTGAAGGCACTGACCAGGCACGTGACCCTGGGTAAATCTGCCCCTTTCACTGGCTCTTTAAATGCAGCGGAAAAAACGCATTCTAGTTAATCTCACTCAGAGGCAAGCTTCCCAGTTACTGCCACCTGCTGTTCCCTTCCTTCCTTCCTTCCTTCCCACAGGCCTGAATGCTCACCTGCTTGGACTGCAAGACAAAACTGCACTTTACACATCTCTAATCCGGGTGCATGCCCGCCTCTCCAGGAATAATTCCAGATACTCCATGTATAGAATTACACAACCACACGGCATTTCTCCTGCAAATTTCAAGTCTTTAAGGGCCGTAAAAAAAATCACCTCCACTTTTTGTTCCTGGAAGCTCTTTGTAATTTTTTTTTAACCCGCTGTCAGACAGCGGAGTGGGAGAAGGAGCCTTCTTCTGAATTCACAGAGACTCCCCAAGCATTTCTGGGCCTCTGCTCCAAACCACTGCGGACATGAAAGGCGGACATGGATGACAGCTGCTACAAACCACCTCAGCGTCCCCAAGTTTCCCTCTGGCCAGAGAGAGGAAGAAGTGGTGGAAAGCCCAGCCAATCACACCACAAAATGCGAGCCTCAGGTGCCTCAAATTAAAGGGAGTAAATTCAACAGCTAAACCTCCAAGGCTGAGGCAGAGGTTGTTTTGCTTTTTAAATTTTTCCCAGCAGCAGGCAAAAATCTCCAGCTCTGCTACCGAATATAACCAGTGCAATTTCCAATGGTCTCACGACCCCATTATTTCCTATTCAGTGCCCCTCCCTCTCCACCATACCCCATAATTACAGAGAGTTTAGGGCTGGGCTTTTTCATGATGCTGCTTCTTTACACTCGTGACAACACAGAAGGAAAGGTTATTTAAATCTGAGTTGGAAGGGTAAAATCAGCATTGTTAAAAGGGCAGATTAAGAACACATTTCCCTGGGTTTTAGGTAATTCAAGGTCACTTGCAATAAGCAAGACAGAAATGGAATCATGAGGCACACATGGGCAGTGGGGTCTACAGGCACCATGCGGCAGGGTCACACAGGCCAGAAACACTACACGGAGCTGATCGTTAATGTCTCTGACTTAAAAAATGTGCCCCATTAAAGAATTCAAGGGCATGATTTCCTGTCTGACCCCGGTGTTTCACAGCCTTTGCCTCAGAATTGGAGCCCTTCCTGGTCCTCCAAAGCCCTCTCTGTCCTGAAAAGCAAGCTTACATTAATAACTAAGACTGAGGACTCCAGCTTCAGCATTTACTAACTGGGTGACCTTGGGCACATCATTCAACTTCACAAAGCCTCACTTTCTTCATTTATATGTATAAAGTGGGGATAATAATAGTACCTTATTGCTTCATAGGGTTTCACGAGGATTAAAGGAGACTGGGGTTATCATGTACCTCACATAGTAAATTGCTCCATAAATGATCATCATCAGCAGAATGATGAAGGAACACACACTGCTTTGGGAAAGGCTGGCAATCCCAGTGCCAATGCTTTCTATGAAGTGGCATCTATAAAGTAAGATCATTCCCATTTCCCTCCCCGCATGGAATATATTTCCAGCAAAGACAAAAAGTAAGGCTGGGAATGCCAAGTACTAAGTGTATAACACCATTTAATGAGCACCTACCACGTGCCAGGAATTCAACCATATTTTCACAAATCCTCATTACCCTGCAAGGCAAATCCTGTTAGCCCCGTTTTGTACATGGGGAACTCAGGCTCAAAGTAAGTCCCACCTCCTCCCTATTCCAAGCCAACATCTATGGGCAGATAAGGGACAAATCAAGATCCACAGGTCTGCTTGGTGGCCAGCATGAAGGGATGGGTGCCTCGAATTCTGGGGCTTTATCTAACTCATGGCTGCCTCCCTGCAAACAGCAAGTAGGGGCATATTACTCACAGAACATTCTAGAGCTGTGGAAGTCCACAGGACTCACCTCTTTTGATCCCGAGTTAGGAATGTTAGAAACTCAGCCCAAGCAAGGGAAGGGAAGCAGCTTGTCCAAGGTCACATGGCAGCTCAGACACAGAGCTGACATTTGGGCTCAGGTCTATTGACTCTTGAGGAAGATCCTGCCTATGGATGCCTGATCATTCCTAGAAAGGAATTCACGGGCACAAGAAACAAGCAGGTGTAACTTTGAACAGACCCAGTTTCAGAGCTCTGCAAAGGTGAGTTGAGGAGACTCCTCCCTTCCTCCCTCCCAAGTCTGACAGGAAAGCAAGGTCAACATGTGCTGGGTGGGCTGCCACCAGCTTTGCTCACCCCTGAACCACAGCCTCTAAATGAACAGTGTTTAAAATTACCTTCCTAGAGCCTTCATGAATTTCTATTTTGAAGCCACCCACTCATATCTGCTGCACACACTCTCCTCGTCTCCTCCCTCCTCCCACCTCCCAATGTGCAACTAATCTGCTTGTCAGTACCGTCTGTCTCCAGCAAAGGCGTCCCATCAGGTGGCTGACCCCTGTAAGTAATTAAAGAATGATCCCACAGCCTTGGTGGAGGCCGACGGAGAGAAGGGTGACTGGTTAAATTAGACATGGGAGGGAGGCAGGCGCTGCTCACAGCCTACCAACTGCTTCCTTAACAGATGGTGAGCAGAGTGTAGCAGGAGTGCAGCCCTGGAGCCAGCCTGTAAGGGCAAAAACAAGGCAGGAGCAAGGGGCCTCCCAGCAGACTAACTTCAATCGGAGCCCCTGAGCTCTCCTGCTGCACACACTAAACAGCCGGCCACTTCCCCACACAGACCTGGGCGACCCTGGGCAAATCCACTGCCCCCTTGTAAGTCATTTTCTCACCTCTATGATGACCAGCATACTTTTATTTCCCTTCCTTTTTAATTTGAAGGAAAATACCAATTAGGAAATAAATTACACAAAGTACCAGCCTCTGTGGACAGGGGAAAACTATAAAGTAAAAAACACCAGTTTCCCCTCTATCCCCCCAAATAAGTACTATTAGCAGTTTGGTCTGTAGCCTTCCCAGCTGGTTCCTAAAGTAATGAGCACTAGAGTGTTTTGTGGCCGGGCACAGTGGCTCGTGCCTGTAATCCCAGCACTTTGGGAGGCCAAGACACGAGGATCACTTGAGGTCAGGAGTTCAAGACCAGCCTGGGCAAGAAAGTGAGACATTCCACTCCCCCCCCACCCCGCCCCCAACACACACACACACACACACACACACACACACACACACACACACCACTAACAAAAAATTAGCCAGGATTGGTGGCATGAGCCTATAGTCCCACCTACTCAGGAGACCAACGCCAGAGGATCACTTGAACCCAGGAGTTTGAGGCTACCGTGAGCTAGTATCATGCCACTGTATTTGCTCCAGCCTGGGCGACAGAGTGAGACTCCACCTCTAAAAAAAAAAAACATAAAAATTAGAGTGCTTTGTGTATCGTGTGTATATGTGTATATGTGTGTGTATACATACACACACAGTTATAGATACAGATATATATGGTTTTTCAAAAGAAGGATCATACTATATATATTGTTCTGCATCTTGAATATATCACGAAAATCTGTCCAAGACAGTCCATAGATCTACTTTGTCCCTTTTATGGTTACATAAGCAAGTTCAAAATTGACTCAGCCTTTCCCCTGTTACTGGACATTTAGGTGTCTCTAGCCCTTTACACAATGAACCACCTTGTGCTTATGCTTGTATGTGTACAGGCTATCGTTTCTACAGGTGTCAGAGTCCCACAAGTGAGACTGCTGAATCCTAAGGAACATACATTTTCAATTTCAATAATGATGGTAATTTACAGGGGTCAGCTGCCTAAGGGTAATACTGTCAATTACCATCCAAAAAGGCAGTACCTATTTGTACAACTCAATTATGTATTAGAGTTGCTAACTGCTCCCTGGACCACAAGAATGAGGCTCAGGAAGCCAGCAGGAAGACCCCCCAGGTCTTTGCTGCCCACATTCTGTAACCCCCACCCCCGATCCTCCTACCAGTGCAGCTTCCATTTCACCTTATTTATACACTGGCTTTCCATGTAAGATTTCACTTGGGAAAGAAAGGGCGATTGCTCTGGCGAAGGTTTTTGGAAACCACAGGATGAACTCTAAGGTTCCGTTCATCTTCATTCTTTAACAATGGGGAAGATAAAATGGTTTTATGTAAAAATAACTTTCTCATAATTTTACAACAAAACCTTATTTTCCATGATAAATGAGATAGTCTGCTGTGGTCTTTTACAGTAAGTATCAACAAAACCACCTCATATAATTGCTAGCATTTACATAACATTTACTATATGCTTAACTTTTTAAGGATAATCCCATTTGATCCTCTCAACAGCTCCCTTGTACAAATGCAGAAATGGAGACTTAGAAGTTATTTCCGTAAGGTCCCACCAGGATGCTGATAACAGGTAGAGCAGAATGGACCTGGGCAATCCATCCCAGAGTCCACACACTTGCCCGACACCTTACCATCTTCCAGTGAAGGGTCTGAGCACACACACAGGTATACACACATGCACACACGCAATGCTTCCAGATCTTGGCCTGTTGGCCTCTTTGAACCAATTGCATGCAACAAGCTTCTGGGTCAGCCCTTTCTGCCCAGATCAGTGAAGCAAGGAAACACTGTCATTTTTGAGAACGCAGCTGCCCCTCCTTTTCTTCCTGCCGACCTCCCAGCCACCTCCCTGCCCCTGGGCCCCCATCTTCCCTACTGTGGATTCTTCATAACCTCCTCCTGGGCAGATCTGGTCTTCTCATTTCACAGCCACACACCTGAACGAGGAGGCAGTGAGGATACCAAGAAGAGCAGCCCCACAGGGGAGAGAAGAAGCAAAAGCGGGCTAGGGCCCCAACCTCCGATTCACTGTCTCTGACTTTCACTCTACTGCCCCCAAATCTCATTCAGATGGGAGAGAAAGAGAAGAGCCAGAACTTTTGTACACACGGATGGAAGAATGAGCCAGGGTTACCAGGAATTGTAGTCTAAAGAGGGGATGAAGAAAGAGAAAAGGAGAAAGAACAAAAGAGAAGAGGAAAGGGAAAGTGGCAGATGGAGCAAGCAAAGAAAAACAAGGAGCCTCGTCTCAAAAGTTCAAGTGGCCTGGGCTTGAACCCCCAAACCAGGCCCCCTGCCTCATTCCCCGCTGCAGGAAGATGAAGAAAAGCAGAAGGGCAGACCCAGATCCTTGCAGGGATGTTGCACAATCAAAAGAAAAGGAACTCTGCTTGGAGCCAAGCCTGCAGCTGAGTTCCCATCAGCACACTTCTCCACACCCTGCATGTGGGCACGCCCATGGCAGACACCCAGCTGAGAGTCCAATGAGAATCCTACACTCTCCCACGGGCCCGGCCCCCAGGGGCTTCCAGGGAGGCATGGCATCAGACAGGAATGCTGGCACCACCCAGGTACAGGGAGAGTGGCACAGGACATCAACATGTTAGACCAGAGCCATGCAGGGCTTTCGTGCTGCAAATGTTTCTGTATTGCTCTGGAAAGGACTGACAGGTCAGAGATGCCGAGACAACAGGACATTTAAAAAAAAAATTTTTTTTTGAGACGGAGTCTCGCTCTGTCGCCAGGCTGGAGTGCAGTGGCGTGTTCTCGGCTTACTGCAACCTCCGCCTCCCGGGTTCAAGCAATTCTCTTGCCTCAGCCTCCCGAGTGGCTGGGACTACAGGCATGCGCCACCACGCCCAGCTAATTTTTGTATTTTTAGTAGAGACAGGGTTTCACCATGTTGGCCAGAATGGTCTCGATCTTTTGACCTCATGATCCACCTGCCTCGGCCTCCCAAAGTGCTGGGCGTGAGCCACCGCGCCTGGCCTGATATTATTTTTTAATAGAGACAGGGACTCACCATGCTGCCCAGGCTGGTCTCTAACTCCTAAACTCAAGCAATCCTCCTGCCTTGGCCTCCCAAAGTGCTCCCAAAGTGAGCCACCATGCTCTGCTAATAGGACTTCTCATAGCACATTCTAATTAATGTCAGTTCTTGGAAGCCAGAAAAATTATTGCAGTATTGTTGGTAACAGCAAAGGATTGGAAACACCCTAAGTAACCATCAAGAGGAAATTGGTTTAAAAAAACTACTAATAATAATGGTACATCCAGATAGAGGAAATGTTATCAGCTATTAAAAAAAACAAGACATGTGAGCCAGACAGAAGTAAAAAAGTAAAAAGAGCATAAATAGCATATTCCCACTTCAGTAAAAGGATTGTGGAACACAGAAGGGGTCTAGAGACTGGGAATATTCCATTTCTTAACCTGAGTAGTGGGTACATGGATGTTCAGTTTATCATTCTTTAAACTTTATATATGTTTTGAATGTATGATATTTCACAATTCAAAAATTTTAAAGGCTGGAACACATGTGCACATTTATGGGTGCACATGCACAAAAAATCTCTAAAAGCTGTTATGAATGCCTCTGACCAGGGACACTGAGAGGCAGTGGGATTGGGTATGTGATATAGTTTGAATATTTGTCCCCTCCAAGTCTCATGTTGAAATGTGGTCCCCAATGTTGGAGGTGTTGTCTGGTGGAAGGTGTTTGGGTCATGGGGGTGGATCCCTCATGAATGGCTTGGTGCTGACCCCACCGTAATGGGTGAGTTCTCACACTATTAGTTCAAGCAAGAGGCGAGAGCCGGTTGTTTAAAGGAGCCTGGTACCTCCTCCTCTCTCGGTCCCTGTCTAGACACATGACACACCTGCTCCCCCTTCACCTTCGGCCAGGAGTAAAAGCTTCCTGAGGTCTCACCAGAAGTGAAGCAGATGCTCTACTATACTTGCTCCAGCCTGGGCGACAAGGTGAGACTCCGCCTCTAAAAAAAAAACATAAAATTTATGTCTGTACAGCCATGCTTGTACAGCCTGCAGAACTGTGAGCCAAATAAACCTTTTTTTTTTTTTTTAAAGAGATGGGGTTTCGCCATGTTGCCCAGGCTGGTCTCGAACTCCTGGCCTCAAGTGATCCACCGACCTTGGCCTCCCAAAGTGCTGGGATTATAGGAGTGAGTCACCACACCCAGCCCAAATAAACCCCTTTTATTTTTATTTTTTTGGAGATGGAGTCTCGCTCCTGTCACGCAGGCTGGAGTGCAGAGGCACAATCTCGGCTCACGGCAACCTCCACCTCTCAGGTTCGAGCGATTCTCCTTCCTCAGCCTCCTGAGTAGCTGGGATTACAGATGTGTGCTATCACGCCTGGCTAATTTTTGTATTTTTAGTAGAGACGGGGTTTCACCATGTTGGCCAGACGGGTCTCCAACTCCTGACCTCAGGTGATCCACCCGCCTAGGCCTCCCAAAGTGCTAAGATTACAGGCGTGAGCCATCGCGCCCGGCCATAAACCTCTTTCTTAAATAAACTACCCAGTCTTAGGTAGTCCTGTATAGCAACATAAAGTGGACTAACACAGTATGAGGGAGGTTTACTCTTTCACTCTATATTCTTTTACAGCTTTCTAGTGTCTTTTATCACATGCCTATCTAAAAAAAAAAAAAGGTCACTGGCAATTCTCCAGCGTGTTTCAGCATCATAGATCAGGAAAGTACCCAAGGCGACAGTTTCCCCATTTTACAGCTAAAGACACTGCAGCCCAGAGGGTCTGAATGTCCTGTCAAAGGCTGCCCAGCAAGTGAGTGGTAGACTCGGGAAGAGAAGCCAAGTGTCCCACCTGCAGTCCAGTGTTATCTAGCCTGCTCTCTCAACCAGGGATTCCCAGGCCACTCCAACCCCAAACCACGCGCCTTGCTTGTGCCTCCTACAGCTCCCTCCCCCAGTGCAGTCTCAGGTGGGCAGGGAGAATTCAGGGAGGGGACCACAAATCCCAAGGTAGGAGTCAAGGAGCACAGTCAAGGTTGGCACTCCGAGCTTTGAAGCCTCCCTACCCCATCCCCGGGGCTGCTGCCTCCAGCCTGTGTACACTCAGATGGGTGGATGGGCTCCAGGGCCCCCACTTCCCATCCTTATTCTCCAGGCATTGTCAGCCTGCATGGCCACTCCTGTGTCCTCAGCAGAGATCCTCCCAGCAAACTGATGCCAAGCAAGCCCACTAGGGAGTTCCACATACTGGCCACTTTGCAGTCACAACCACATTTGGCGGGGTGGTTGGGGTTGGGGAGCACTTACCCTGATGCCTTCATGCCAACCACGCACCAGACTCACCAGCTCAGCAGCCTTGGATGCCAGACCCAAGACAACGGTGGGTACCCGGAGCCAAACCAGACTCCAGTTGTTAAATACCACCCTTGTCAGTGTGTTTACATTAAAGAAAATCCTTGAAGGGCTGTGCAGAAGAATCACAAATGCTCAGAGCCAGGGGAAGTTAAGAAAACAGGATGGTTTTGCTTGCAGCAAAAATCCACCATGCCTGCTTCATGTATTGGAGGCCAGAAACAACTTAATCCAAATTCTAATACTTCCTTATTTAACAAACGCTCATAAACCTGAGTTCATACGTTCTTTTCAAATCCTACCCCACTGTGAGCCAGGCACACTAAGAAGCACGAAGAATAATTAGAAGAACTAACATTTGGAGAACACTTACTATGAATTAAGATATAGCAGCCCTGTAGCTAAGCTCTTTGCACACAGAGCCTCTTTCAATCCTCCCAGCAGCCCTCGGGGGAGAGACGCATTTTACAGAAAAGGAAATCAAGGTTTTGGGGTTAAGTCACTCATCCAAGGTTACAGAGCCAGCAAATGGCAAAGTGAGGTCTGGCTGGCTCCAAGGCCCATTCCCCACCCACTACACAAGACACAGCCCTGTGCACAAGCCCTACTGATGACACAATTTTGCCCCCAACACATGAGACGAGTAGGTTCACTGAAACATCGGGAAAGGAAAAAAAAGTACCAAGAGGAAAATAAGTTAACTATTAGGCACTGATGGTGGACAAACCACCCACCTTTAACAACTGTATGCATTTCCTTCACTTTCCCTCCACTTATTTCATTTATAATAAACCCACTGTGAAAGACATTGCCCTGTGTCCCCTCCATGAGGTCCTGGGCTTCCTCTAAATCTACTCTGTCTGCAGAGGGCCAGTCAGGCCTGTTACTTCTTGCTCCCAGACTCCCAGGCCCACCCATCTGAACTCCAGGAATGGGAGCATGCAAGCCAGATTGACAGTGGGGGAGAGGGAGTGTCTCCCCAGCAGTTACAAACACAGCAAGAGCCTAGCGTCCACCCATCACCCTGCCCTCTCTGCCTCAGCTCAGACCAAGGGTCCTGGTGACCCATCAGCCCACATGTGGACACCATGCCAGGCTGACAACCCAGGAGATGACTCATGTGAGAGAAGAGAACAGTCCAGGGTGGGCATACTTGCCCCGATGACAGACAACCATGGCCCGAGAGCTGGTGGACTCTCTTGTATTAGGCAGGGGCAGTGTTGCCAGGCTGGGGAAGTGGGCCAGGGATAGGAAGCCAGGTTCAATCCAGGCTTGACCAACAACCCTCTTGGGGAAACTGTCTTAACCTCTCCGGGATGTCTCCTCACCTGTAAAAGTAGGGATAATCTTCCATCCCCAACTCCGTGGGGAAGACAGTGTTGGTAAAGGAGCCTATTCACATACACTTCCTAATAAAGCTCTGAGACACATTTTACAGATGTGATGTACCACTCCCTGCACAACGCAGCCATTACGAACACTGCGCAGCTTCCAGGGTAATCTCCTGCCTGGAGCATCCTCCGTGCTCTTCTGATCAGGAAGGTTCAAGCTTCAGATCAAGCATCGGCTCCTCTGAGAGGCAGGCCCTGACCCCTAGCCCCGAAGCAGGTAGGCTGTTTCCCTCTCTGTGCACCTGCCCTCCCTCCCTCGCAGGACCTCAAGCTCCCCAGGGACCTCCCCATCACACTGGACGGGAATTGTGTGTATGCTGGGGATCAGGGCTCCTCCTTCTGTACCCATGACACGTGTCAGAATGTCTGGCATACACTAGGTACTCAATAAATGTTCACTAAATAAATAACAACGGGGTCAGGTATGGTGGCTCACGCCTGTAATGCCCAGCATAAGGCAGGCAGATCACTTGAGGCCAGGAGTTCAAGACCAGCTTGGGCAACATGGTGAAACTCCGTCTCTACTAAAAATATAGAAATTAGCCGGGCATGGTGGTGCACACCTGTAATCCTAGCAACTCCGGAGGCTAAGGCAGGAGAATTGCTTGAACCTGGGAGGCAGAGGTTGCAATGAGCCGAAATTGTGCCACTGCACTCCAGCCTGGGCGTCAGAGCGAAAATCTGTCTCTAAATAAATAAATAACAAGTATTATTATCACTCTCTGAAATCTGTGAAAAGGACAGAACCCTCCTGGAAGGAAGGGTGGCTCCCCATTGGAGCCTCCGACACTGGGACTGACCAAGGTCACTGGCACCTCACTGCTCTCTGTCTGCTTCCAGCAAATATTTCTCACACCCCAAGTCAGCCTCCTCTATACCTGGCACTGCAGATACAAAAGAGACACATCCCCAGCTCCCCACCCTCCACCACTGCAACACAAGGGAGTTCTCCATCTAGGAATTCCCATCCAGAGGCCCTCAAAGAGAGCTGCAGGAAGCAAACAGAGCTTTCCTTACCTCTTCCTTCAAAAGGTCTATTTTTATAGACGCATTATTACAACGGACACTAAATGTTGGAGGGGGGTCACCTTGGGAGAGGATGTGCCCTTCAGCAGAAGGTGACTTCATGGGAGGGACTCAGCTATGAGCTGTCAGCGGCCAAGGCTCACAGCAGCTGGGGGTGGAGAAGTCAGCTCTGAAGGGGGCTTTGGGCAGCACATCAAGCCTTTTCAAATGGTCCCCTCAAGGAGTTTCATCTAGAACAGAACATCAGTCCAGTCACCTAAGAAAGAAATGACACATAAAGTCACAGAGGAAAAGCACGGGTCTGTGATTTCTTTTTTTTTTTTTTTTTTTTTTTTTGAGAATTTCACTCATGTTGCCCAGGCTGGAGTGCAATGGCACGATCTCAGCTCACTGCAACCTCCGCCTCCCACATTCAAGCGATTCTCCTGCCTCAGCCTCCTGAGTAGCTGGGATTACAGGCATGTGCCACCATCCCCAGCAAATTGTGTATTTTTAGTAGAGGCGGGGTTTCTCCACATTGATCAGGCTGGTCTCGAACTCCCGACCTCAGGTGATCCACCCGTCATGGCCTCCCAAAGTGCTGGGATTACAGGCATGAGCCACTGTGCCCAGCTGGGTCTGTGATTTCTACCTCACAACTGAGCTGATAGGCTCTAACGTGCTCTTTCCTGGTTTCAGATTATTTTTAAGAGCACATAATTTCACTTCAAAAAACCTGTTGATGAGTTGCTATGTGAAATTTCCATTTTCTCCCTCATCATTCTCAAGCTCCTAGTTCACATACTCGAAAAACCTATTTTTTTACCTGTAGACTCAAACCACATCACATGAGCAGATAACCACATTAAGCCAGGGACAAGGCCTGCGCAATGAAATGGTTAAAACTTGACAGTGGGCACAAAAATAACATGGGAGAAATGTCTGTCACATTGTGAAGTACTGAAAATCCAGCCAAAATATTTTTTTGTGGATGACATGATTTTCCCCCCAACACGAGACATATAGATTTATTGAAAAATTGGGAAAGAAAAAAGAGGAAAATAAGTTAAGTATTAGGCCACTATCCACTGATGGTGGACAAATCACTCATCTTTAACAACTGCATGCATTTCCTTCACTTTCCCTCCACTTATTTCATTTATAATAATTAACTGGGGTCATACTATTTGGTAACCTGTTTTGTTGCCTGTTAGTGGTTCATCATTAATATCTTCTCAAGTAGTAATTCTTCATAGCAAATGTTTGCTGTTTTTAAGTGCCATAGGTCCAAATGTGTTCCAGTTTTACTTTTACTTACACACTATCCCAAGGTTGTAGGTATAGGATACTGGATATTTAGATGATTTGTAATTCTTCATCAGTATAAAATAATGCTGCAATTAACATCCTGGGGCCAAATTATTTTTAAATAGTAGTTGGTCCTTAACACAAATCTCCAGTGCCGAGACTCATGTAACTTTATTGAGCTGGCATCTTATAAACGTAAACAATGGGTTGTTCCCACCTGCAGCACAGTTACCAGAGGTCGTACACATTCAGGCTCACTATCTGCCTCAGCAACTCCAAAAGATGGGGCCTTCTCCTTGCTGGTGTTCTGCAGACAGTGAATCCCTGCTCCTGCAACCCCAGGACCACGGATATAATTTTTATATACATATAATTTTTTTTTTTTTTTGCTATGTTGTCCAGACTGGTCTCAAACTCCTGGTCTCAAGAGATCCTGCTGCCTTGGCCTCCCAAAGTACTGGGATTATAGGCATGAGCCACCACTCCTGGCCTGGAGATATTCTTTACCCCCACATCATAGTAGTTCTTCTTTCTCAGCACCACCAACAACATTTATGCTTTTTACTAAGCAGCTAGCATGTGCGATAACATTTAACCCTCAAAAACATTCTGAGAGAAGCTGTTGCCCTCATTTGATGGACAAAAGAAATTAAGGTTCAACATACAGAGTCCAATCAATGAACACTGCTAGCATCATAGCACTCAGGATTTAAACGAAATTGTCTCCAAAGCCCAAGGGCACCAGCTTCAAACTCTGGCAATAAAATCTACAGTTCTGGTATAATGGACAGCGGAGACTCAGGAGAAGGGACAGTGGGAGGGAGGTGAGGAATGAAAAACTACATACTGGAGTACAATGTTCACTACTTGGGTAACGGGTACACTAAAATCCCAGACTTCACCACTCTACAATTAATCCACGTAACCTAAAACCACTGCACCCCCTGAAGCTGAACTCCCAAAAGGATGAGTTTCCATGGCATGGAGATAGCTATGTAAGTGCTGGTGGCCCCACTCATCATGCTGGCAGTCACCAGAGAGTCAAGCAGGAAGGCTGGTGGCTCCACAGTCCACAACCACACAACAGGAAGCCATGAGGCTGACTCGTGATTGAAGGGCCACAGTACCTACGTGTATCTTATGTACAAGGTGCAGCATGCCTTATCGGCTAAAATATGGCACGTATGTGCTATGAACTGAAATTACTATCTCTGTGAGTTTGGCCCCTGAGAGACAGAACTAAAGAATTGAAAGAGACTTCAGAAGAAATCAGCCAGTCCAATTCCCTCACCTTGTTTCCACAAACAAGAAAACTGAGGCTCAGGACACTGGGTCACAAAACCAGTTCACGGCAGACCCACGTCTACAGCCTCCCAACCTAGCAGTCTAAGCAATAACTCACAGCAGTATGTGAATCACAAAACTCACAAAAATTCCCAAAAACAAAATTTCTATTTTAAGAAAAAAAAAAAAACTACCTGAAGTTTAAACAAAGCTGAGTATCTAATTTACAGGACTTTGATGAGGTATTTGGTTTCATGTCTCCGGCATATTTGACCAAAAAACAAAGTCAAGAGATGTAAATAATAAAAACAACAAAAGCTAAAGACACAATAAGCTGTTTCCATCAAAGGTAGTTTTGTTTTGTAAAATGACATCACAGTGTTACTGAAACCTTAATCACAGAGGCCTGGAACACACCCTGCATTATCCTGGCTGATACAAAAGAAGAAAACACACATGCATGCAACTAAGGAGGATCGAGCCCAGATCCACTGGTGTTATTTCCAATATCGGAAAACTACTCAATGGGTCCTACTGGGCTCTGAGTGTCAAACTGCACTAGGCCTTGGCAGTTTTCTTAGTAACTTGCTTTGTTCCTTCTTTCATTTGAATATTATTTAAGCATCTACTCTGTTTAGACGTTGAGGATAAAACATCAGTGAATAGGCCAGGTGCGGTGGCTCACAACTGTGGGAGGCCGAAGCGGGTGGATCACCTGAGGTCAGGAGTTCAAGAACCAGTCTGGCCAACATGAAGAAACCCTGTTTCTACTAAAAATACAAAAATCAGATGGGCGTGATGGTGCATGCCTGTAATCCCAGCTGCTCAGGAGGCTAAGGCAGGAGAATCACTTGAACCTGGGAGGTGGAGGTTGCAGTGAGCCAAGATCGCACCACTGCACTCCAGCCTGGGCAACAGAGCAAGACTCTGTCTTAAAATTAAAAAAAAAAAAAAAGAAAGAAAGAAAGAAAAGAAAATCAGTGAATGAAAGAGAAAAATCCTTACCCTGTGGAGCTTTCATTCTAGGGAGGTGAGGCAGGCAATGAACCAGTCAGTAAAACCACAGTATGTGTTAGGTGGGGGAGGCAGGAGCGCTCACAATGACATGGGCTGCTTAGAGAAGACCTCACTCTGGGAGTGGAGGCAAGGGGAGGAGGCCTGGGGGCATCTGGGGGATGTGAGAACAGGAAGGTGGCCCAAGGGGCTGGGGCAGGATGAGCAATGGGGTGAAGGACAGAAGCTAGGGCCTTGACTTTGGCTTTTGCCCCAAGTGGAATGAGAGTCAATGGTCTCTGCAGATGATGCAAAAGAGCTGACTTGCATTTTAAAGGACCCCTTTATCATTAAACTTTTCCCTGAATGTCACCAAGAATTCCTATTTACATTCAGACAAACCCACACACAGGCAGACACCTACATACATTCACACACACCCCAGAGAATATGGTCCGACCCAGGTGCCCCCGCAGCACAGGTCACCCTCTAATATCTGCGTGGTGCCGCCACCCCTGTTAGTCAGTCATTCTCATCCCACAGCACCTGCGCTGCAGATGGCTTGGGAATGGCCCCTTTCAACTATCTGGACCCAGGGATGTAATTCTCTCCTGTGCTTGAGGCTCACATCCCATTGAAGCCCTTCCTCCTTCCAACCAGAACCTACCCACTCCCTGGAGGCCGCAACAGAGGTCTGGGATGCCCAGCTCTCAAGGGAAGTCCAAGCGTCTGTCTCATGTCCTGCAGCACTTGAAGGAGATGAAGGGGTCTCAACTGAGCAAAGAAAGCAGGTGGAGGGCCAGTATGGGTCACAGCGGCCCATCCCTGTCACCTGCACTAGGAGCGGCACCTTCCTCCCTTCCCTACACCCGCCTCAGAAGGAACAAAAGGAAGAGCAAAGAGAGGTGAGGGGTACAACCTGGGATGCTGCAGCGAGAATGGGAACCCAGCCACCCATCTGCTCTCGCCTTATTGACGTGGGTTCTGTGAACTCACACAAGATTGACAGTGGGCCTGGCACTCCAGGATGAGGGAGGAGCACAGATGGAGGGAGGAGCATGGATGGGGGAGGAGGGGCAGAGCACAGATGCACAAGCATGGAGGGAGAGAGGAGCACAGATGGAGGGAAGAGCATGGATGCAGGGAGGAGCATGGACGGAGGGAGGAGCATAGAGGGAGGGAAGTGCATGGATGGAGGGAGGAGCATGGATGGAGGGAGGAGCATGGATGGAGGGAGGAGCACAGAGGGAGAGAGGAGCATAGAGGGAGAGAGGAGCACAGAGGGAGAGAGGAACATGGATAGAGGGAAGAGCATGGAGGGAGGGAGGAGCATGGACGGAGGGAGGAGCATGGATGGAGGGAGGAGCACGGAGGGAGGGAGGAGCACAGAGGGAGAGAGGAGCATGGATGTAGGGAGGAGCATGGAAAGAGGGAGGAGCATGAATGGAGGGAGGAGCATGGATGAAGGGAGGAGCATGGATGGAGGTCTACCCGCCACATGCTTTATGGCACTGACCATGTTCTCGTGACGCCAGCAACAGTCGTGCTTATTTCACAGATTAGGAAATGGATTCCCAGGAGGGGACCTGCCCAGGGTCACAGCATGACAAAGCTGGGACTCAGGGGTCTTGAGTCTGCCCAAGACTTCCCCACCTCCCAATTCATCTAATCTTTCTGGGGTGATAAGCCCCCAACCCCACTCCACTGATGGTGCTCCATGGTGGCGGTGCAGGAAGGGCAAGGAGGTCAGTGGCATTAGGTCTGGACTCTGAAGCCACAGACAGGATGAGAACCCACACCTGGGGGCAGAGGATTCTCCCCAGAGAACAATAATGGACAGCTCATGTTTATCAAGTGCTTACTGGGCACAAAGCCCTACTCCACCTACTGTATTCATTTAATCCTCACAACATCTCATGACCAATGTGGTGACGTCATGCAAAAAACAACAAATAATCCGCACAACAGCCCCAACCAGTAGGTATGACATTGTCCCCATTCATATGTCCCTATTCCTCAGATGAGGAAACTGGAACCCAGAAAAGCAAAATAACTTGACCAAGGTAAGAAGAGTCCACAGCACAGGTGCAGTCACACTCAGGCTGTCTGACCCCAGAGGCCACACTCCTAACCCTGACACCATCCCCTTTTACACTGGTTTGTGTTATTTTTCTAGGAATGCCGTGAGGTTAGTTTAGCCCTGATTAAAGCACATACTCCAGAACCCTCGTTCAATTCCTCAGCACTTACTGTGTGCCAAGTACTGGGCTAGGCCCTGGAATTTCTGGGTAAAAAGGTCATGACATAGTCAAGGCAGGCCTTGGCCTCACTTGAGACCAGAAGTTCAAGACCAGCCTCGGCAACATAGTGAGACCTCATCTTTACAAAAAATAAAAGAATTAGCTATGTGTAGTGGTGCATATCTATAGTCCCAGCTACTCAAAAGGCCGAGGCAGGAGGATTGCTTGAGCCTGGGAAACCGAGGCAGCAGTGAGCTGTTACTGCACTACTGCACTCCAGCCTGGGTGACAGAGTGAGACCCTGTCTCAAAAAAAAAAAAAAAAAAAAAAGAGAGCAGGGAACTTTCCCTGAAGCATCTGGTGTAGAAGTGGAGGGGCTATGATGGCATTCTGGGAGGGATGGGCCGGAAGTGGAGCAGGAGGCAGAGAGGGGTCTATACATCACCGTTTTCCCTATGTAGACAGATTTTTAACTTTTACCACCCCACAGTCCAGTGAGCTGTGACAAAGAAACTGCAAAGGCATGGGCTTGGTCATCAGCCAGACTCCAATTCTAATCTCAGCCTGTCACCACTGGTGTGCCCTCAAGAGTCTAACTCACCTCTCTGGGCTTCAGTTCCCTGTACAATAGGAGGTAAGAACCAAACTCCGGTGTTTCCAGGGCGGCTAGAGGTGTCAGAGGCGTGTGAACCAGAGCAACTCCATCTTAAACAGGAGCTGGGTAAAATAAGGCTGAGAGCTACCAGGCTGCATTCCCAGATGGTTAGGCACTTTAAGTCACAGGATGAGACAGGAGGTCAGCACAAAACACAGGTCATAATGACCTTGCTGATAAAACAGGTTGCAGCAAAGAAGCCAGCTAAAACCCACCAAAACCAAAATGGCCACAAGAGTGACCTCTGGTTGTTCTCACTGCTACACTCCCACCAGCACCATGACACTTTACATGTATCATGGCAATGTCAAGAAGTTACCCTGTATGGTCTAAAAAGGTGAGGCATGAATAATCTACCCTTTATTTAGCATATCACCAAGAAATAACCATAAAAATGGGCAACCAGCAGCCCTCAGGGCTGCTCTGTCTGTGGAGTATCCAGTCTTTTATTCCTTTACATTCCTAATAAACTTGCTTTCACTTTACTCTATGGACTTGCCCTGAATTCTTTCTTGCATGAGATCCAAGAACCCTGTCTTGGGGTCTGGATCGGGACCCCTTTCCTGTAATGGAGGGGACTGGTGGGATACAGTACTCCCAGTGCTATCTGAGAGCCCAGAACATAGACAGCAGGCCTTACATGTGTGCTATAGTTATAAATGTCCTCATCGCCACCACCATCATCCAAACAGCCAGAGGGCTTTTCTCAGAGTGGGGCAGCGGGAACCATCTGTGGCTGTCCAACATTTCAGTCCTTCTGAGTCAACCATGGGCTTCCCAGGGCACATCACGGGCAATGTGGACCCTGTGAGTGTTGGGCACCCAGGAGATGAGCCCACAGCTGCGGTCTCCTTCCTGGGACAACCCCTCATACCAATGGCACCAGTCAAAAGGGCAGGGGCGCTCCCTGGGAAGGGGGGATCACAGCTCACTGGCAGCGCCCCAGCACTGCTCAAGTCCCAGCAGCCAAGACTCAGGGAGCCCTTTTGGTGCCAAGCCAGCTCTACCCCTGAGTTCTCTGCCCTCAGGAGGGGGTGGCAACTCTGGAAACTTCCCTGTTTCTCAGCAGAATCTGGGACTGGCTCAACAAGCACCCTGCAGAGAACCTGGAGGACCAACTCTCCATTTTATTTTAGAAAGTTTGAATTTTGCACCACTTCATTAGCCTTCAATCCTTGAGTGCTGAGAAGGGGTGGGGGCTCAAGAATCGCTCACCGAGCATGGTCTCCCGGGGGCAGGGGCCGTGCAGTCCAGTCCACTGCTTTACCCAAGCACCTTCTCAGAGCCTGATGGCTAGGAGGCGCTCAAATATTCATTACTTTAATAAATGAAGGAATGCAATTATAGCAATAATAAAGGAATTTTTCCAAAAGAAAAACAGTCCCACCACACATAACTCATTTCAATTTCACCTCTAGTTTTCTCCATCTGCATACATATCATCACATATTTACAGGACTACAAATGCCACATACATGCAGTCTTAAATACTGTGTATTTTTTCTCGATGTAACAGTATGAATATGCTCATGTTCTTACCCAGCCTCTGTAACTGACATCTGTGTGTGTGATGACCCACCCATCGTGTGCTGTGCCATGGACTGCCAAACCTCCCCTTACCACTGGACAGCTACCTTGTTTTCATTTTTTTCTGTATTATGGATAATGCAAATAGCCTCATACATTCTGCTTTGCTTTTCTATTGCGTTCTTGCCTCAGGAGGAACACCCCTGGAAGGATGGAGCGGACAGAAGGGCATCCAACCATGTCATAGATGAAGAGAGTAATACCGGGCAGGTGCCAGCACGATCTCCTGCCGTGGGAGCTCTGTAAAAGCTGCTGGAGGAATAAACATGGCTCACCCACCTGATGCCCTCAGTGAGTGGCAGAGCCTCAGCCTGCCCTGGGCCAGTGCTCTGTCACCTGCCCACGCAGTCAGAAAGTGACTTTCTGTAAATCAGTAGGTTAGTGTGCCAGCCCCCAAACTCCATTTTTTAGTAAGACACAAGTTTCAAAATCCCCTGTGGATCCTACAGGACGGAGGCAGAGCCCACATAAACCCAGCACTTCTCACCACCTTCTCTTCTCATTACTCTTTCCTCCTTCACACTTGTGCTCAGAGTCCCGTGAGTGCAGTGGGTACTGGAGAGCAAGCACCTCCCTAAATGTCATGCCCAGGGCCCCTTGTGGCCTCACCCCTGGCCCCAGGGTTTTCCAACAACCCGGGCTCACTCCCCTTCGGCTTCCACATGAGCTCAGCTTCCAAAGCTCTTTTCCAGCTGTATCCCCGTGGAGCCCTTCTCTACTCTTTACTCAAATATCACCTCCTCTGCAAACCCATCCTGATCCCTTACTTTAAATTATACCACCATCTAGGCACCCCTCCCTGCTTTCATTTTCTCCACAGCACTTTTACCACTTAACAGATAACACATTTTCCTTAGTGTGTGTGTGGTATTTTTAGGGATGGGAATCTCGCTATGTTGCCCAGGCTGGTCTTGAACTCTGGCTCAGGTGATCCTTCTGCCCCAGCCTCCCAAGTAACTGGGATTCCAGGTGTGTGTCACTGCTCCAGGCTTTACTTATTTACTTGTCATCTGAATGTCTCCTCCCAACACTAAAGCATAAGTTCCACAAGGTCTACATTTGTGTCCATTTTGTTCACTGCTATTTTCCCCAGAGCTAAGAATAGTGCCCAGCCCCTAATGGGTGCTAATTAAACACTTGTCGAGAAAATAAATAGTAATATTATAATATAAAAATATTCGCATTCTGCACAAGGCATTGTGCTTTTCCATGGCTCATCTTACTTACTATGAAAAACAACCCTATTATAATCCCCATTTCACAGATGAGGAAACTATTGCTCAGAAAGGGTAAGCAACTTGCCCAAAGACACACAGCTAGCCAGAAAGGCAGTGCAGCCTGAATCCAGGCTGTCAACCTGTGCTCTTACACAGCATGAGGTGCTGCTCATCCTCCCATCCTTACATCCAAAGATAGAAGCCACCCATGGTCCAGCAGAGCTTTATAGTAAGAACAGCAGGTCTGACTTTTGGAACATAAGCATTGCCTGGCTTGCAGCCACAGGGTGACAGGGGCCTGTTTGCTATGACAAGTAGCACTACGGCTTTGACAAGCTGGGTGCTAAGATAACAAATCCTGCTAGACCAGGAAACTGCTTAAACCAAACAGGGCCAGAGAGGAAGTTTGGCCTAAGCTGTTAGATGCTTGAGACAAGGTCTGGTCATTTGAGGCCGCCTAAGTCTTCTAAGAATAGTCAGAAGCCCCCTCTGGTTTAGGGGTCTAGGTGGGAGGGATGCAAGTGAAGGAGTTTCCTCTAGACACATGGCCGATCGCAGCCCACACGGCTGGCTGTACACAGGTATTGTGAGTAAACGAGGTCTTTGGCTTTTGGTTTCTCTTTTTCTTTTTTTAACTACTTCCTAAAACTCTCAAAATTGTCAAAGATGCAGTTGGAAGAGTGGCCTGGGGTTTTGTCTCAAATGTTCACCTCTCCTCATAAGCCACCAGGCCAACCACACAAAAAAAGTTTCCTGTCCCCTAAAAAGACAAGTTTCCATTCGTTGATGGATTCTTCCTTGTTCTGTTCTGTCCCCTGTGCCACGGTGAGTCATGGCCACCACAGGGACTCTCCCCAAGGACTTGTCACCTTCTTTCTCCTAAAATGTACCACCAGTATTTAAAATACCACTGTGCCTATCGCCATCACACCCAAGCACTACCTGCTATGTTGCCTTTGTAGCTAGAACCCTTCCAAGCAGAGGCAAAATTATTTGAGATGATCAGATAAAGTCCTCCGCCTGCCTGCTGCCCAAACCCCAGCCCTGCAGGCTGCTCCTCACAAGGATGCCCCTCTCCCATCTTCCTGCTCAGCCAGAAGCCCCCACCTCTTGCTTTGCAGCCTCCTTTCTGCGAATGGCCACCTGTTAATCCAGATCCCCACACTCTGTTACTTCATCCTGTCTCCAACTGTGAGGGACTCCCATTCCAATGATGCGAAAAACGAGACTGCCAAATCCATTTCCACCCAGCATTACTTCTTCTAGAATGCTAAGCATTACCAAAGCCTTGTATTATCTCTTTCTGCCCTGAACATGACCCAAGATCAAGCAAATTTCTAAAGAGGGCAATGAAATGAACACAAATGGAAATTCAGACAATTCAGTTCCACCAGTTACTGTGTGACTTTGGGCCTTATTTCATCACCTACATGGGCTCATAAAGTTATCATCACCGAGAAGTTAACTGAGAGAACTGCTGTCAGAATCTTGCTGCCTTAAACCTGGGTACTAGCTGGGCATGGTGACATACACCTGTGGTCCCAGCTATTTGCGAGGCTGAAGGTGAGCCAGAGAGGTAGACAGAGGCTGCAGTGAGCCAAGATGGTGCCACGGAACTCCAGCCTGGGAAACACTGCGAGACCCTGTCTCAAAAAACCTGGGCAGGTCCACTTCACATTAGCCATAACTGTGGGAGGAAGGGATAGGGCCCTGAGTTATTATTGATATATTCCCAGGATTCTGGCCTTCCATTCATTTTTTTATTTTCATTTTGAGATGGAGTCTCGCTCTGTTGCCTAGGCTAGGGTGCAGTGGCATGATCTCAGCTCACTGCAACCTCCGTCTCCCAGGTTCAAGCAATTCTCCTGCCTCAGCCTCCTGAGTAGCTGGGATTACAGGCACCCACCACCATGCCCGGCTAATTTTTGTACTTTTAGTAGAGACGGGGTTTCACCATGTTGGCCAGGCTGGTCACCTGACCTCAGGTAATCGGCCCACCTCGGCCTCCCAAAGTGCTGGGATTACAGGCATGAGCCACGGGGCCCAGCCCACTTCCCATTTATTTAATAGCAACAAGCTTACACGCAAGGAACCCAAGGTGCTGGTTAACCCTGGTCAAAGGAGGCCCCTAACTCAATGACATCAGAGCCCCCCTGGGGCTTATGAGTCATTCAGCCTCCTCCAAACGAAATGGTGCCAACATCTTCCACCAGGCTATTTCCAGGCACTCTCATGAGGTCCACACCTCGCTATGTGAGTACAATCTAGACTCCCAGAAGCATCTGCTCGATCTCATAACCCCTTCTTTGCCCCATCCTACGGGAAGAAACCCATGAGGAGCACAATGTCCCCAAGTCTACATTCCCAACCAGAGCCACAAATCAGAGTCCACAGTCAGGGGAGAAAGAGGCAGGGCAGGCAGCTCAGTAAGAAGGGGGTTTCCCATGGCTGTCTCTTGGGCTTGTTTCCCATAACTGGGAGCCTAAACACTCATACCTGGTATCAGCAGCCCCACATCTGAGCTGGCAACCTCAAGTCTGAGGACCCCTTCCCTGACGGGGGTCCACGTGCCCCCAAGCAGGCCGGGACTGCCAGGCTTTACATCAGCGAACCGAGTTTCAGTTACCACAGTGAAGGCTGGCAGCACACAGCACAGTTCCGTGCAAATCAAGACACATTTCCCAAGTCCCTACACACCTCAGTGCAGAGACGAGTCAGCTGTGCGGCCTGATGAGCCTTCATTCACATCTCACCAGCACCTTCTATGGGTTTACTCATCCACAAACTCCCCCACTAAGCTGGCTTTCTGGAGCACAATACACCTCTCATTCACTCTTATATTCCAGAACAGCGCCTGGCACGAAACCCGGCCAGAAGGGTGGAGGGGGACGTGGGAGGACACCTGTTTGTTGAGTTGCTGCATTAATTCTCTCCTGGGGCCCAGCACTGAAAAAACAGCCCCATGCCCCTGCCTACCTCGTTGACCCCAAGGCCAACCATCCTCCCCTGACACTGTGTTCCAGGCACACCAGCCTCCTCCTGGCCCTTGACCACACCAAGCTCGATTCTGCCTCAGGGCTCTTGCACAAGCCAGTCCCTCTGCCGGGAACACTCCTCCAGGCTACAGTGGCCTTCTCATCTTTCAAGACTCAGCTCAAAAGTCACCCTCTCTGGGAAGGCCTTTCCCAATCACCCCATCTAAAGAAATCACCTCTTCCACACCCCCACCTCTCTCTAACCCACTTCCAGTTTTCTCCTGAGAGCACATCTATTTGGCGTGTTTATTATCTTTCTCTTTCCACTGAAGGAAGCCCTCTATTTTCTTCCTTGCTCCTTCCTCAGTGCCTAAAACAGTGCCTAAAACAAACCTGATATTGAGCAGATGCTCAATAAATCATCACTTGAGTGGGCCTGGCATGGTGGCTCATGCCTTTACAGCACTTTGAGAGGCCAAGGTAGGGAGATCACTTGAGGCCAAGAGTTTGAGACCAGCCTGGCCAATATGGCAAAACCCTGTCTTTACTAAAAGTACAATAATTAGCCGGGTGTAGTGTGCGTGCCTGTGCTCCCAGCTACTCAGGAGGCTGAGGCACAAGAATCGCTTGAACCCGGGAGGCAGAGGTTGCAGTGACCCAAGATCGTGCCACTGCACTTCAGCCTGGGGGACAGAGTGAGTCTCTGTCTGAAATTTAAAAAAAAAAAAAAAAAAAAAGTCACTGAATGAATGGACAGAAGAGACAAACAGCAAATTCAAGATGAGGAATATCTAACAAGGTCAAAAAATGGGGAGAATAAAGGAGAGAAGAAGAAAGGCACAAAGGTCAGAAAGAATTGTAAAAAATACGAGATACTTACCCAGGAGTACAATTTTTAAAACAGCCATCATTCAAAAGGAGTTAAATGGAGGGGCTAGGTGTGGTGGCTCACTCCTGTACTCCCAGTACTTTGGGAGGCCGTGGTCCGCGGATCACCTGAGGTCAGGAATTTGAGATCAGCCTGGCCAATATGGTGAAACCCTGTCTCTACTAAAAATACAAAACTTAGGCCTGGCGCAGTGGCTCACGTCTGTAATCCCAGCACTTTGGGAGGCCGAGGTGGGTGGATCACGAGGTCAGGGGTTTGAGACTAGCCTGACCAACATGGTGAAACCCTGTCTCTACTAAAAATATAAAAATTAGCTGGGCGTGGTGGCAGGCACCTGTAATCCCAGCTACTCAGGAGGCTGAGGCAGGAGAATTGCTTGAACCTGGGAGGCGGAAGTTGCAGTGAGCCGAGATCGCACCACTGCACTCCAGCCTGGGCGACAGAGCGAGACTCTGTCTCAAACAAACAAACAAAAACAAAACTTAACTGGGCATGGTGGTGTGCACCTGTAATCCCAGCTACTCAGGAGGGTGAGACAGAAGGATCACTTGAATCCAGAAGGTGCAGGTTGCAGTGAACTGAGATCACACCACTGCACTCCAGCCTGGGCAACAGAGCGATACTCCACCTCAAAAAAAAAAAAATGGGAGAACAGTTTGGCAAGTCTTATCTCTCTCTCTCACACACACACACACACACACAAACTCCATCTCCATGCTCTTTGATCCAGTAATTCCATTCCTGGGAATTATCCCAAGAAAACAAATTCAGAATAGGAACAAAAATAAAGCGCCCATATAAAAACGATTCCATTCACATTGTTTATAATTGCAGACATCTAGAAACTACTGAAATGTCCAATAACAGGGAAAATGCTTTGCCAAGTTACAGCAGATCCACTAGATACACTCTCATGTGGCAAATAAAATGACCAAAAGGAAGATAACAGGGAAACATGGAAAAGTGTTTTGGAGTAATGCTACATGAAAGGCGGGGGGCAGGGGGGGAAACACTGAACTCCTTCTAAGTACCTGGCACTGTCCAGCACTCCTTCTGTATCTTGGTTCTCAAAAGAATCCAAAATTAACCTACTCTTATCCCCTTTTAACTAACAAGAATACTGAGGTCCAGAGAGCTAAAGAACTTGCCCAAGGTCACAGAGCTGGCAAGGAATGGAGTCAGAATACGAATATGTCATCCTCACCCCAGAGTTCCCGCACATCCTGGCGCCCTCAATGCACGCCTCAATGTCCTACCAAGTGCTTGAGGGGCTCTTTCCCATAGCGACATCACGATTGTGTTGTGGAGGCCAAACTCGGAGACTGAAACAGCCAGCAAAAAGTGACTTGGCACCTGAGAAATGCTTGCAAGAGAAGACAGCAAAAGCCAAAACAAAGCACAAACAACCAAAAGAAAACTACCTGTTGGGATCAAAAGACCACGGAGAAAAGAAATGAGAAAGCGGTCAGCAAAGCCAGGCTTCGGGAAGGACTGTGCAGAGCCTCAAGATAAGAGCCGGGAAGGGCAAGGAAGCCTTTTACAGGTGCTGGATCCAGGTTCCAGGCTGGAACCACAGAAATGAGGGTTTGCCAGGGGCTCCCAGAGAATAGCACCTTCCTGTACTCAGCAGCTTTTCTCTCCAGGGCCCACACACAGTGAAGCTTAATCAATGTTAGCTGAAATACACTTATCTCATAATGGGAACAAGCAACAAGGAAAAGGAAGGGAAGAGACACTAGAGGCATGGGCAAGAGTGGACTGGAAATCAGGACATGCACAGTGGGATTCCGCTGGGTCTGGGGGCCCTGCTTCGTTAAAGACTCTCATCTCAGTCTCTGGCAGGACTGCTGTGGGGAGAGGGAAAGCACTCAGCCGTCTGAGAACAGGTCTCAGGTGCAGCAGGAGACTCAGGTTAGATAGTGAGACGGACACTCCGCAATGTACCTGCTGCCAGAAGCCAGAGCAAGCTTAGGAGAAAATAATCAAAACTGCCTTTTCATAGGAAAACATAGAGATTCCTCCCAGCCTGCTGAGATAGGTACAGCTCAGCCTGGAAGCGGATGGCTGGAGAAGACTGCCCTGGGTCACTCTGCTTCCTAGAGACGAAATGCCCAGGGCCACCATTGCCAAAACAGAGCATAAATACCCTAGATCACTCAAGATTGGTCACAGGCCAGGAACGGTGGCTCATGCCTGTAATCCCAGCACTTTGGGAGGCCAAGGTGGGTAAATTGCTTGAGCTCACGAGCTGGCCTGGCCAACACGGTGAAACCCTGTCTCTACTAAAAATAAGAAAATTAGCCAGGCATGGTGGTGTGTGCCTGTAATCCCAGCTACTTGGGAGGCGGAGGCAAGAGAATTGTTTGAGCCCGGGAGCCAGAGGTTGCAGTGAACTGAGATCTCATCACTGCATTCCAGCCTGGGCAACACAGCCAGGCTCCATCTCAGAAAAAAAAAAAAATAATTGGCCACAGCTGGTTATTGCTGAAGCTGGGTAATCACTACATAGAGGTGGTCACAACATTCTCTCTACTTTTGTACAAGTTTAAACCTTTCCATGATAAAGTTAAAAAAATATACATGGCTGGGCGCAGTGGCTCACGCCTGTAATCCCAGCACTTTGGGAGGCCGAGGCGGGTGGATCACGAGGTCAGGAGATCGAGACCATCCTGGCTAACACGGTGAAACCCCGTCTCTACTAAAAATATGAAAACGAAAAATTAGCCGGGCATAGTGGCAGCCACCTGTAATCCCAGCTACTCGGGAGGCTGTGGCAGGAGAATGGCATGAACCCGGGAGGCAGAGCTTGCAGTGAGCTGAGATTGCGCCACTGCACTCCAGCCTGGGGGACACAGCGAGACTCTGTCTCAAAAAAAAAATAAATAAATAAATAAACTCAGACCTAGGCATTTCACCTGATGGAGCACAGGGAACTTGACCTCAAAACATAGCTCTCTGATATAATGAGCATTTTAAACTAAAGGCCCTTAGAGATTAACAGACACTGAAAGAGACATTTCCCCTATCTATAAAAAGACCAGATGGACCCACCAGGGACCAAGGATTGTTTTTTCTTCCCCTCACTGTTATCTCATTATCTATTGCAGGAAAAAAGACCAAAAATGCAACCACACCCTAAGAGACCCATTCACAAGATAATGTCTATCTCTTAGGAACATTCAAAGAAATATTTGGGTCCCACTGGGATATTAAGTAATCACTCTGTGATTCTGTGATACACCAGGGAGAATCAATTTATATGCCATTTCTCTTAGTCATCTATATGTTGTGAGTTAATTTTTCAGTAAACCTTCAGAGGGCAAAAAGTAAGTTTCTCCCTTGGCCGCTACACACCAAGGAATCACTATGGCCTGGCCCAGGGTTTGGGGCTACCCCCCAGAGCCTAGACAAAGACAACCAGAGTCTTCAAAATTATCCTATGCTAACAGATTTTCCAGCTGGACGGAGAGAGGAGTTTGCAAATCCAAGTTGGGTGGTAAAGGCAAGGAATTAAGACTGCCTGGGTTCAAGTCACAGCTGAGTCTCTCCTTAGCTATGTGACTCTGGGAAAGTCACTTAACCACTCTGCGCCTCAGTTTCTTCATCTGTAAAATGGGGACAGCCAGAAGACCTTCCTCACAAGGGTGTTGTGAAAAGTAAATGCTACATAAAGCTTAACAAGGGGGCCAGGCACCAAGCAAGCTTGCCGTAAAAGTAAATGTCACCTATTATGACACATCCATTTTGTAACAGGTACAGATATTCGTTTTGGAAACCACATGCATCCATTTGACTCAGCGACCGGGGAAAATGAAACGGGGTGGAACCAGCGCTCTCTTTCTGAAACCTCAGGCAGCGGTGTGGGAGCCTCGACTCCAGCGCATCTAGAGTGGCCCCAGGCAGCCCAGGCCTCCGTTGGCCAAGAGGCCAGAAAGAGCTCCTCCTTTCAAAAAGCCACCACGAGAAACAGGAAGCTGCTTCCTTTCCTTTCCATTCAGAGCCAACATTTCCTTTTTTATTTTAAAAAGCATTCATCTGTAGCCCAGCCCTCTCCCCCAACCTCCCGGCAGCCCAAGCTCAAATGCACCCACAGCCATCTGCACTTATCTTGGATTGTTTTCTGCCCACCAAGGGGATCATGAGGTTCCCGGTAGACCCTGAGCAGACCATGCCCTTAACACCACCTAAATGCACCCAGGGCCAGGAGGAGGCAGGAAGTGCAAACTCCAGGCAGGCAGGCAGGCGGGCACACCTCTCTGGGCAAGTTTCCTCTTCTTGTTAGAAGGATTCAGTGATACATGTATTTAAGTACTAATGTGATGCCCAGGAGACACCCTATTTCCCTTTGTAAAAAAGGCAACCCCTCATGGCTGGATAAGTCTACAGGGATACCAGCCTCTCTTGAACCACCCAATTTTATTTGGAAACTCAAACAGCACCTCAGTTTCATAAAAACCTAAAACTTAAACACAACACTTGGTTGTAAGTGAGCCAACAGTTTCTTGTCTCTTCTCTGCTCAAGGCTTAAGGTCGTGTCTCCCCAACTACGTTCAGTGGAAGAAAAGATCCCTTGGAAAAATAAGTTTGAGAACTGTTGTTGCAGTACTTCTCAGAACCTTTAAAAGACAAATCCTCATCCGCAGGGATCTTCAGGAGGGAGATGGCTGATGCAGCACAACTTTCTTCACAGGAGCATCTTGCAGAATACAGTGAGATACAGAAAGGCTGCACTGAGTCTTTTTAAGGGCCCGGGCCTTGATGGGGGTGGGGTGGGAGCTCTCCAGATAGCTCCTAATGAGTAGGAACATTCAGGTTGCTTTTTTTTTTTTCCTTATTGGCAAAACTGTGTGTACACCATGAATGAAGCTGGTATCCCTTATCCATATCAAAACTAAACCCAAATTAATTGGCTAAATTGGGACTCAACACCTCCGGGAGCCACGCGGAAGAAAGCCCCAACACACTTTAAAGTAGCTTACCTCATCATATTTGCAGAAAGCAAAACGCTTATGACCAGTATGCTGCTAATACAAGTCTATAGATAATGCTGTATGAAAAATTATTTTTCCCAATCATAGCTGGCATAGTCCACATTTTGCATTACACTTTCCCTCTTTTTTTAAAAATTTTAAACACAGGTCTTTACCTCTTCTTTTTTTAAATTTTAATTTAATTATACAAGACGGAGTCTCAGTATGTTGCCCAGGCTGGTCTGGAACTCCTGAGCTCAAGTGATACGTCCATCTCTGCCTCCCAAAGTGCTGGGATTACAAGCCTGAGACACTGTGCCCGGCCTTAAACACAAATCTTAATTCATTCTTACAATTATCCTGAGGTTAGAAAAATGGAAGGGGAAGAAAAATGGCAAGCAGGTAGGCTGACTTCAGCTTCATTATTTGGAAAGACAGTTTGCTCAGTTAAAACACACTGCGGCCCACCAAGGCCAAGACAACAGAAAAATACAGAATTACATAAATAGGTTTTATATGTTACAGCAGTTTGAATGGAGACTTTTTCAATGCAAATGACAAACAGCTGTGCCTGGGAATAAATGACAACGAATTTTTTTTATCTCAACAGCTGTCCTGAGAGCACATCTCTACATCTCTACCTGCATTCTGGAATCAGGGAGAAAGCCAAAATGGACGCCAAGACACTAGATCAGCCATGTCCAACCCTTTGACTACAAGGACTTTTCCGCCTATCTGTGGTGGTGGGTATCATGAAAATTATGCACAAACCTTTTTTTTTTTTTTAAGCTCATCAGCTATCATTACCATTAGTGTATTTTATGTGTGGCCCAAGAGCATTCTTCTTCCAATGTGGCCCTGAGAAGCCAAAAGACTGGACACCTGTGCACTAGATTAAAAGGCTACTCCTTCTGGAAGCAATTGTAAAGAATTTCTGACATTATCTTGACATGAAAACCAATGCATAGTGGCACAGAATGCAAAATCTGCAAGAATTTTTCTTGCTGGGTTTTTTTTTGTTTTTTTTTTTTTGAGTCAAGGTCTTGCTCTGTGGCCCAGGCTGGAGTACACTGGTGAGATCACAGCTCAGTGCAGGCTCAAGTGCTCCTCCCGCATCAACCACTGTAGTAGCTGGGACTACAGATGCGCACAACCACCCCTGGCTAATATTTTATTTTTTGTAGAGACGGGGTCTCACTATGTTGTCCAGGTTGGTCTCAAACTCCTTGACTCAAGGGATCCAGGATAGGATTACAGGTGTGAGCCACCACACCTGGCCATGTGCATGAACTTTTAAGACAAACACAAGGCCCCCCACAAAAGTTAAGGTTTTCCCACCTAATTTCCAGGGGATCTTTTGGTGCAAGGATGAGAAGCCCTTAAAAGTACACAGACAACTCCAAAGATTCAAGACAGTTCATTCGGGCTGAGCCAGCCCACTGGGCAGACTGACCTTCAAAAAAGGCCCACCCACGACATACCCCAGATGGCGCTCCAAGAATCTCTCCAGTCCTCAGGGTCCCTAAGGCACTGGGACAGAGCTAGGAAAGCAAATCCATTTGCTTCTTCCTACAGGAAACCCCTTGAGGTCAACACCCCACAATCAGAGGAGGATGGAGTGGCTCACCCTCAGTCAACAGGCCAGACTCAAGGTGGTATAACGTCTTAACCAAGGGTGTGGGCCTCCAGGTCTGACTCCCAACTCAGTGCTCCTTTAATAACCACCCTTTATTAATTCTGCTTAACAGGGGTTCCTGGCAAGTCAGTTCTCCCTCAGGCCTTCAGTTTCCTCACCTACAAGATGAGAGGGCTGGACCAGATGGAAATTCCAAGACCCTTTGCAGCCGTAGAAACCCACAACTCTACTAAATCATCCCCAAAGCCAGGCACCCCAAATAGCACTGTGATCAGTATTTGTAGTTAGGGATGCAACCAAGAATGCAGTTAAAGTGACTTTCATGAGCCTCAAGTGATCAAGACCTCACCATATGATTATGTACTACCAAAGCTGATCAGTCCCTGGACAGGGAGACCTGAAATCCAGCCCCTCCCTCCGCTATCTTGGAGCAAGGAAAAGGCCTTCTTCTAATTGAACAGCCCAGGGGGCCCCCCTTTGCTGCAGGTAACCACAAAAACTGGAAGCCACAATGCCTGACACATAGCCCAGAACCTCAGACACAAGAACCACAAAACTAGAAGCCATAGTTCCTAACACTTATCCCAGAACCTCAGCCAGAGGACCATGTCCAGCCTCTTTTTTTTTTCTCTGTCATCCAGGCTGGAGTGCAATGGTGCAATCTCAGGTCACTGCAACCTCCACCTCAGCCTTCTGAGTAGCCAGAACTACAGGAGCATGCCACCATGCATGGCTAATTTTCTATTTTTTGTAGAGACGGGGTTTACCATGTTGCCCAGGCTGGTTTTGAACTCCTAGACTCAAGCTATCCACCAGCCTCAGCCTCTCAAGGTGCTGGGATTACAGGCATGAGTCACTGCACCCAGCCCCAGCCTCCTTTTAAACTCGTGGCCGTCAGTGTGATTACAGATGCAGTGGCAAATGGATAAATGTATGAAGGCTGCCATTCCTGCTTAGGAGAGGGGGAGTTATGATGCCACAAAGATATTAAAGACTAGGACAGATATTAAATGTATTCATACACTTTGACCCAGCAAATCTCACTTGTAGGAAGATACTCATTGCAGCACCATTTATAAAAGCAAGACTTGGAAACAGCCTGAATGGCCCATACAGGGAAACCGGTTAGATGAATTTGTGGTATGACCACACAATGCAGCCACTAATAGTGCTGATGCATATGTATATGTGCTGATATAGACAGAAGACACTTACAAGGCAATGCACATGGTATGTGCCACAAATATACACATGTACATTTGTATGCAAATGCAGGAAGAATATACAACAAAACGTGCACTGGAATTAACTCTGAGAGGTGGCATTATGGGTGATTTTCACTGTTGTACATCTAGTACTTTCTTTTTTATAGTGAACATATATCATTATGTATTTTTTACATATTTTAATTAAAAGTAGAAAGTTAAAGAATATACTGTTTATCAGAGGAACTGTTCAGAAAGAATAAGACAGGTAGCCATTTAAAAAATTATGAGTAAACTGATCTCTAGGCAGCTTCTCCTTTCTCAGAATGAGACAAGCGTAGAGCTGGCTGCATCATGGTGCTGAGAGTCTTGTCTTTGAGGATGTGCTGGCCTGGACATTAGGGAAGCAGACCCATGCCCGAACCCTGAGGCTGCACAGCCTGGGTGGCCACCAGGAAGCCCAAACATCGAGAGTTGAGCCACGGAATGCTCTCGGCCCAGCTCTTTTTATTACTGGCCATTTCCTTGGTCTCAGCAACCATGGCCCTGCACCCCACCATAGCAACAGCTGAGGAGTTCTGAACATAAGTTCTCAAGACCAGTCAACCTGGGTTCAACCACCTGCTGAGACAGTCTCTCCACCCCTCTGGGCTGCAACTCCCTCATCTGCAACATCAGGATAAGGCCTCATAGCATCATTGTGAATGTTAAGGTGCGACATATGCCGAGAGCCTAGTGGAGCGCTCAACATAGAACAGGTGATCAAGCATGTTCCTCATCTGTGTCTGCCCTCTCTACTCGAAGATCATTCCCCTAACCCCAAAGGCACCTATGCAGCTTTCCCTTTGAATTAAACATAAAAAAGAGATCTCAACCAGCCTATTCTGAAAGGATGGCCTTTTTAAAAGGCACAGCTTAGAGAGACTTGGCCACAGGCTTTGCTGCTTCTCCCCAGCATTGCAGACACTGCCACCATGGGCCAGCATCTCTGCATGGTCCATCTCCAGACACATCCAGCGGGCAGGAGTAGAATACCTACGGCGCACTTTCCTGGATTTTGAGGCAGCCCAGACCATTCCAAGAGCAGCAAACAACCCTGATGTGGAAGAAGGCATTCCCATAGCTGCAGGCAGCAAACCACACCTCCCGGCACCCACGTCAACCCAAGCTGCAGACCTGATAAGACCTCTCTCCAGCACCACCCAGCCCTCCCCAGGCTCACAGCCACTGTGGGTCTCCCTCCAGGCTGCCTCCGAGAAACATTTGGGAGGTAGGTTTTACCAGCGAAAAAGTTACCCAGGTGAAAGTGGACACAAAAAGGGCCAGAGCCCCAGCTCCCAGCTCTGTATCTCTTCAAAGATGGCTGGAGCCACTTGGCCAGAGGATTACAACCGTGACCACAGAGCAGAAGCAGAGAAACGCCACACTTCGAGACAGTGACTGGGTGGGAAAGCAAAACCAGGTTTCACTCTCAGTTCTGCCAGGGACCTGTGACTTGGGAGAAGTCCCCAAGACTCTGGGAATATTTCCCAGAAAACCAGGAGGTGGCTCACACTTGTAATCCCAGCACTTTGGGAGGCCAAGGTTGGTGGATCACTTGAGGCCAGGAGTTCAAGGCCAGCCTGGCCAACACAGCCTGGCCTATCTCTACTAAAAACACGAAAATTAGCTGGACATAGTGGGGCATGCCTGTAATCCCAGCTACTCAGAAGCTAAGGCAGGAGAACTGCTTGAACCTGGGAGGCTGAGATTGCAGTGATCCGAGATCATGCCACTGCACTCCAGCCTGGGCGACAGAGTGGGACTCTGACTAAAAGAAAAACAAAAACAAAAAACAAAACAAAAAAAAACCCAGGAGGTTGGATGGGCCAAGGGTTCAGTGGGGTTCCCAATGCAGGGTCCTGCAAGCTGTGCTACTACAGTCATTACTGTGCCCTGCCTGGTTCCTTCACTAGACTAGAAGTGTCCCTAAACCCCAAAGACTGGGAGAACAGCCCACCTACTTCAGAACCCTTGCTAGGTGGCCGCCAGCCAGGTAAGCACATCAACAGTAACACCAGCCAGGTAAGCACATCAACAGTAACTAAAGGTCTGTCCAGGGAACGTGCCTCAACACACCCTAAGGACCCAATCTGCAGGCATGCCACCCCTCCCCTCTCCCAGCAGTTCCATCGCCAGATGCTCCTGGGAGGCACAGGGCGAGCTCAGGTCCCCCACACGGTGGGACTCTGACCTCTGCCATGGCAGAGCTGTGTGAGGGCCAGGCCTCTCTGACCTTCCAGGTGGCAGGAGGGCCTCCCCTCTGACCCCTTGCGGCTCCAAGGCAACGGCTCAGGAAAGCAGCCGAAGGGCAGAGACTGCACCTACTACAGTTCCCAACATCGCCTCCCAGCACAGCCTGACTCTGCACCTACCACAGTTCCCAACACTGCCTCCCCTCTGCACCTACCACAGTTTCCAACATCACCTCCCCCAGCAAAGCCTGATGGTCAAAGTCCTGCAGCCCCTTTCTCCACGCCAGCTTGCTTAGGAGGGATTTTTCTCCACAAGAACGCAAGGTGGGGAGACTCAGCATGGCAGAGCCTGTCTCTGGAAAGTACTAGTAGGCTGGCAGGAAAGGGCAAGTCACAATGTCCCTGGAACATAAATCTCCATGAGGCAACATGTGTCTGCTTCTACACACCCTTGTCTCCCCAGCGCTAGGCAGATTCAAAGGAATGAAGGTAATTATTAGTGGCATAGGTTGCAGGCCCAGCTATTAGGCAGGCCAGGTGTCCCTCCGTGAGTATACTGGGGCATAAGAACATTCCCGTTTGCCTCGGTGGAGTTTTCAGACCCCTAGGAGGGTCTAGCGGAGACAGAACACCAGGTCCTGCCAGGAAGCAGTAGCCTCACAACTTCTGTTTACAGATTAAGACCCTGGTTTCAGATTGTGCCTCCCTCCCTTTCTATTTAGAGAGGGAAAATGTGTATGATGAAGACTGCTGATCTCCAGGAACATGTGTGAGTTTGAGAAGAGTCAGGCACGCTGCTAGGCACATAGGCAGCAAACGTTAAGTCTCAGCTCCTTCTACCCTTTTCCATCCAAACTGGACCACGACACAGAGAAAAGCTATCCCCAGACAACCAGACATGCTGACCCACTACACCCCATCACAACCCGATTTCAGGCAGCAGCCCATCCCTGGTCAGGGACCTCCAGGGACATTTCACGTGCTGCTTCTCCCACTGAGTGTTTATTTAATGAAGGCCAGAGTGAGCTGGGGCTCCTAAGATTCTAGGTAAGTCCGATGCAGTTGCACAGGCCAAGCCCTCCAGGTCAGATCCTTCTTCAAAAGCCAGGAATCCAGTGTTGCAAGCACAGTCTCTGGGGCCACGGCCTGGTGTGTGGGGAGCCCATAGAACAGGAAAGAACGCTGGAGTGGACAATGCCACTGGCCTGCCCGGCCTCAACACATGCTGCTGGCGGTGGACGGCCCCACCCAGCTTGCTGAGATTGTTTCCTGGCTTGTGTCACCCACCTGTATGAAATGAGAGGCAGCTGCAGAAGTACCTTTCCCTAAAATCCAGATTTACTGAACCCATAAAGTAGGAGTTGTTTCTCTAGCGAGGGTCCAGTAGGGGTTAAGTTTCCCTAGTGGTGGCCTGTGCCATAAATGCTACTGGACCCTCACTAGGGACAGCTGCCAGGCAGACTCTTTTGGTAGTAACAGCATGGACTGACAGACAAAATGCTGCAGGTGTGAGCAGTCTCGTTCCTATTTTATGGACAAGAGAGCTTGAGTTTCAGAAGTCATGGGACTTGACTAAGGTCACACAGACAGAACCCAGGCCCAGTATGAAAGCCATGGGGCTTCCTGTTCACCACACTGCTCCTATGGCAAAGATTCTTCTAATAAACTTAACCCCTATGTTACTATGGGTTCAGTAAATCTGGATTTTAGAACCATTCTTAAAGAGGGTTATTCTTAAACAAGGGTAGTATAAAAACAATCACAAACATTTGATTTCACCCAACCAAGTCTCCTTCTCTAACCTAGAGAATTTCGAGCTTCCAGAGCCCTCAGAGATCCACTCCAGCCTCCTTGTTTTGCAGGTGAGGAGGCTGAGGCCTCCGGGATGAAGTGACTCATCTAAACTAGCTGGTGGCAGCCCCATGGAACTCGCTCCAGGGGTCTAAATTCCCATCCCCAAAAACAACCCAGGCCCTGCCTTTTCAGGAAGTGGAGTGAACCCGAATCCACATCACGATGGGAAGAACAGGGAGTTGCAAATCCCCCGTGGGCCTTCAGATGGGTTCTCTGCTGCCAGGGATGATCGTCTAAACAAACACTCAGGAGGGAAGCCCCTGAATAAACCAGCTCCAAGACTTAAATAGCTGGATGCTCTGGGGTGTCATGAACGCCACACTGCCATCAAAATGAGGGACTCCGGAAGTTAGGGTAGGACAAAAGGCCATTCCAGAGAATGCACAGCAAATGGTTCTCCTATATACACACTCTGGAAGCCAGGAGTACTTCAGAGCAACGTGGGGACAATCCCACAGAGGCCAACACAGAGAGCATTCTCCAAGCCCAGCAACACCGAAGTCCAACCACGCACACTCTGCCGGACAGCGACCCCTCCTCCCGGAACTGAGCCTCACAGGCCCCCTATTGTGTCAGCTTAAAAACTGAACTTTGCTGAGCAAACACACTCAGCTGTGTTCAAAAAATCAGTTTCTCTCAATACTTGGAAACCTGCAGCATGCATGCAGAAAGGCCGGTTGTAAGGGGTTTTGTTTGTTTTTTAAGCAAAGCCTTGGTCACTACAGCTTTAGCCAACTGTAATAAAAAATAATAATACCCAGCACTGACTGTATTCTTCCAATGTCCTGTGGTTTTATAGCTTTTAAGAAAATAAAACTGAGGGAGAGTCACCCCCGAGCATTTGGGATCAAATAAG
This sequence comes from Pongo abelii, assembly GCF_028885655.2. Lineage (NCBI taxonomy): Eukaryota > Metazoa > Chordata > Mammalia > Primates > Hominidae > Pongo > Pongo abelii. Next base: position 41,442,660 of record NC_072004.2, on the reverse strand, counting down.
GATTCAGGCTTGTGGCATGCCTGGAGGAAGGATTGGTCTTGTAATAATTACCGCGATCACAGAGGGCCTTATGACAGCTGGCGGAGGCAATTAGCAATAAGGGGCGGGGGGAGGGTTTAGGGGGAGGAGAAATTCAGGATCTAATAAAACAAAACATCCCCAGACCTGCAGGAGGCCAGATGTGGCAGGGCAAGATGGTGAGAGGTTCCTTCTTCAAGACGGGGCAGCTATTAACTGGTCTGACGTTTCACCGCCCCGTCCCTGGCCAAAATTACATTCGGAATCCACTAGTTGCCCTCATTTGTGTACGGACAGGGTGCCCCAACAACCCTCCGGCTGGTTTTTCCAAAACCTTCAAATACTTCCCCAGCTATAATTTTAGAGAGGAAGGCCCGCATATCTTATTTCTTCTTTACACTCCAGGCTGTCTCCATCAGAACCCCTTAAACAGTGTCATCTTCCCACCAAAGGCTTGCTTCCCAGCATAATCCTTCCTAAGCCAAAATCCAATCTTTGGGGGGAAGCAGGGGGAGTCAGCGGGTAATTATTAATACATTTTAAGCAGCGAGCCTCCGTGGCAACCTGAAAGGAAAGTACCAAACGCCTGAATAGCAAAAATGCAGTTTCAGCAACACTTTTTGAAAAGGCGGCAGACAAGACCTGGGAGGAGAGGAAAGGAAGGACAGGACGGCGTCTGGGGCGTGAGGGGAACAGGGGACGGCAGGCCTGCGATCACGCTTCAGGGGAACCTCCTCCGTCACCCCGGCCCACGGGTGCTCGGCTCAGTCACACGGGGAAAAGTCCAGCTTGTGACTCAGTGGGACGAGTCCTGCGGCCCCGCAAACTGGAAATGGGGTGGGGCGGAGAAGGGGGGAAAGGGGATGTCCGCGCGCAGCCCACCCCGCCCACGGGCCCCTCGAGCCTCCATCCCAGTTCCCACCACGCACCTGCCCCACAAATCCTGCCCAAGGTGAGGGCTGGTCCCGGGTCCTCCGTCTGCCGCATCAGCGAGTGCCGGAGGGAGGGGAAGCCTCCAAGGGGGCGACGCGGGCTCAAGGATGCAACTCGGCCAAGAGTGAACTGGGGCCCGGAGGGAGGTGTCCGGGCCGCTCCTCGAGCCCAGCCCGGTCCCCGACCCACTTACCTCCAGGGTCCGTATCTCCTGCTGGGTGAGGTCGTTGGACACAGCGCACTTGGTGCGCAGCCCGCGCAGGCTGCCGATGGAGATGTCGATGAGCTTCTGTAGCTGCCCGCACTGCTGCAGCGCCCGGCTGGCCGCGGCCCCTGCGCCTCCCTCCGCGGCCGCCGCATCCCCCCCGCCACCGCCCTCCTTCTTCTCTCCCATCGCCGCCGCGCGCAGCGCAGCTCTATCCATGCTTCGGCATCGGGGCCGCGGCGGCCGAGGCGGGGAGACCGGGGCGCGGGCGCCTCGGCAAGGAACCCCCGAGCCAGGAGAGCTGGACCAGGAGCGCCCCTCGGCGCTGCCCGAGCCGGGACGCCGATAGAGCCGGCCGCTGAGTCTGCCGCTTCGTCTGCCGCTTCCACCCTCCCAGCAGCGGCGGCAAAGCGAAAGCCCCGGCGACCCGACGGCTGCGGCTCCCGGAGCCTTTAAGCGGCGGCGGGGGCCGGGTCAGGGCGGCCGAGCATGCTGGGACTTGTAGTCCACGCCGCGCACCTGCCGCCGGCCTCCGCCCTCGGGGCCCCAGACCGCGCCCGCGCCCGCGCCCGCGCCGCCCTCCCAGCCCTCCTCTCCCGTCCCCTCCCGGCGGCCGCGGCGAGGCAGGCGGTGAGGGCGGGCCCCAACTGGGAGCCCCGGGTGGGGCTGCTCCGTGCCGGCTCCTCCCCCAGGCGCCTAGAGTCGGGGGAGCAGCTTCTCCCCGTCTGCCTCCGCCCCCCACCCGGCCTAGGAGCTTCCCGCGACCCCCGGATGGGGCGGCGCCCCCTGGACGCCCGGCGGGCGTGCGTCCCGCAGTTCCTCAGCTGCAGCCCAGCCCTGGAAGATGGGGACCAGGAAGGTTCCAGGATTTGTATGTGGGTTTAGGGGCTGCCATCTAGTGGGAAGGGGCTTACAGCACTTCTCCTGTAGCTGGCTCACAAAGCGTTCTAGTCTGGACTGCCTGCGCCAAAAGGATTGTTCAGGCTTGGAGAAAGACGAAGAGCTTTCTTCTGAACCACATTTACCTACCAAAATAAGTGTCCCATTTCCCCCGCCATTCCCAGCCCACCAAGCCAGCCCAGACACGGGGGACAGCACACTGAATTGTCGGTGGCTTCGGAGCAAGTGGCCAGGACTCAAATTCCCACTCCACCACTGTCTAGGGTGAGACTTTGGGCACGTTCGATTTCCTATGAATGCCCGAGTCTCCTCATCAAATAGCTCTTTCGTAGGGTTCCTATGAAGAATGAGTTAATACATGCACAGCACCTAGATTGATTACTCGCACATGTGGTCGCTGGATAAATGTTAGCAATTCTTACCATCTAACCTCAGATCTGAATGTGGCCCTGGACCCAAGTAGTGGCCATGGAGCAGTACAGTACTGCCAAGGACTGGTAGTCCTCTGTCCTCTGTGCCTTTCTGTGCCTCCTAACCCAGCAATCAAGCCTCGCCCATCTGTTCACCCTCCTCTCCCATTAGTTCACCCCATGTGTTCTATTATCTGGCAAAACTGAAAAACCAAGTCTCTGATCAAAGCTCCCACACCTTCATGCTTTCGACATCTGTCAACCAGAAAAAATGTCTCCCCTCTGAATTTTCTCTTGTAAGCTGCTTGATTGCAGAAGCCACTAGCTATCGTACCCTCTTTACAGTGCCAGATGTATAGTGCATGGCACACAAGAAAGCCTCCAACGTGCCTCAGGAGCTCTTTCCGCGGGTCCTACGGGATGTTTCTTTTACCTCTCAGGCCAGCCAAGGGTGTGTGTGTGTGTGTGTATAGATAGACAGTTGTTTTTTTGGTTTTGTTTTGTTTTTGTGTTTGAGGATGAGAATTGGACAGGAGGTGGGATCCAAACCTTATAGACACTAAAACAATCAATAATGGATGGCAATTTGTATTACACCTTCCTTTAATGTTTATATTACACCAGCCTTCCAAATAAAGGGCTGGGCACCGTGGCTCACGCCTGTAATCCCAGCACTTTGAGAGGACAAGGGGGAAGGATCACTTAAAGCCAGGAGTTAGAGACCTGCCTGGGCAATATGGCAAGACACTGTCTCTAAAAAAATAATAAATTTTTAAAAATCAGGTATAGAAAGCAAAACTATAACTTTAAAATTTGTTTTTGCAAATTAACCCCTCCTCGAGATTTTCCAAATGCGAAGAGGTTCCTCCCTAACCCCTGGCCTTTCCCATTGAGAGTCATTGATCCAGTCCTCACTCAACTTATAAAAAGACCCCCTGCACGATATTATGAATTTCTCAGCCTGTTACCTTAACCCCACCCGACTCCTTGCAAAGTAGTAACTATTATGAAAGGGAAACTAGTTGTGCTTCTCAAACTTGAACATGCATCAGAATCACCTGGAGGGCTTGTTAATTCCCAGAACCATGGACCTCACCTCTATAGTTTCTAGTTTTGTAGATCAGAGGACAGAGCAGGAGAATTTGCATTTCTATCAAGTTCTCAGGTGGTACTGATGTGGTTAGTCTGAGCCCAGTCTCAAGTCTATACTTTGAGAAGCCTAGGTACAGAAGAAGGTCAGTGGGCAGAGAACTATCTCAAGGGACTATCCACAACCCAGCCTGGCTGGTTCAGAGCCTCTGTCCAGCAGCCAGAGCTTCCAGGCTTGAACGACTCACTCATTCTAACGCAATTCACAAAAGATTTTTTTTTTTTTGAAACAGGGTCTTGCTCTGTCACTCAGGCTGGAGTACAGTAGCATGATCATGGCTCAGTGCAGCCTCGACCTCCCAGACTCAGGCGATCCTCCCACCCCAGCTTCCCAAGTAGCTGGGACTATAGGAGTGTGCCGCCATGCCCAGCTAACTTTAACTTTTTTTTAGAAATGTAGTCTCTCTACATTGCCCAGGCTGCTAGTCTCAAACTCTCGGGCTCAAGCAATCCTTCCCCTTCAGCCTCCTGAAGTGCTGGGATTATAGGCGTGAATTACCATGCCTGGCTCACAAGAAATGTTCCGGTAAGTGCCTATTTATGCATTTACATCGAACTTGTTATTGCCACGGGGGCCTGGTCATCACATTCTCCCTCTAGGGCCACTTTATGTGGGAAGCCACATCCTAAGAAGAGCCACTGCCAACTAGTGGCATTCATGCCCACCCATATCACCACAGGGGTGATGTCAGAGCCTGAGACTGGACAAATGCCAGCTCCCTGGTTACTCTCCCGCCAGGTTCCATGCAACGAGTCTCTCCTCTGTGGATACAGTCTTCCCTCTGATTATCCAAAGCATTCAGCAGGCCACAGCTTTCCTTCTTCACAGATAGCCTCCAGCCTTCTTGCCTGGATTTGAGTCATCTGTCAGCCACAAGTTTATAGAACTGCCCATCAGAGGTGGAGAAACTTTTTTGTTTTTGTTTTTTGTTTTTAAGAGACAGGGTCTTGCTCTGTTGCCCAGGTTGGAGTGCAGTGGTGCAAGAAAGCTCACTGCAGCCTCAAACTCCTGGGCTCAAGCCATCCTCCTGCCTCAGCCTCCTGAGTAGCTGGGACTACAGATGCCTGCCACCACATCTGACTAATTTGTAAATTTTTTGTAGTGACAGGGTCTTGCTATGTCATATAGACTGGTCTCAAACTCCTGTTCTTGGCCTCACTCTCCCAAAAGTGCTAGGATTACAGGCATGAGCCATGGCACCTGGCCGAAATAAGGATTTTTAAATAATCCCTTCATTCATCCTTTTAACATTCAGTAAGCATTCATGAAGTGCCACTTACATGGCAGGCCCTGTTCTGGGCTCTGGAAAAGAGTAGCGAACAAAACGAAGATTCTTACCCTTAGGGAATTTATGCTGTGGTGAGAGGAAACAGACAAGCAGATAAATGCACAGTGTGTCAGTGGTAACAGGTGGTATGGCACTGCAGGGAAGGGGACAGGGAATATGGCCTTTACAACTTTGAATAGAGCTGTTTTAGAGAGTAGGGTAGTCAGCTCTGTCTCTGAATCACTGTATGACCTTTGACAAGTCTTATATGACCTCGGGCAAATCTCCTAATCTGGTAGCACAGCTTCTTATTTGCAAGATGGTGATAATGTTTTATGAGGATGAACAGATTATATAACACAAAGTAATGGTCATAAAATAAGGGTTCAGCATATTTATTTATTTGATAAATATTTACTGTATGTCTACTGAAACTGTTCCAAATGCTTAACTCATTGAACTATGCATTACTTTCTTCCCCATCTTCCAGAATGAATCTCTTCTAGTTAGATGAATTGATCTATTATGTGTTGATTCAGGGTTTCAGCATCATTTCCAGGTTCTTGAGGCCTTTTCTGAGGCACCTCAGTAGAGAAAGTTTGCTTACTCTCTCCTTCCTCTCCTCTGTCTCAGGTCCCTCCATTGCTTTTCCCAGCTTGTCTGCATCCAAACACCAACAGCAGCGGTGGGAGCATTTTCATGCACAGGACCAAGAAACATGAAGAGGACACTTACCATGCGCCAGGCTCTGGGGCAGGCTCAAAGCGAAGGAAGCTGAGTCCTTATCCCCGTGGAACTTACATGAAGGGAAGGACAGGAAATGAATGTCAACAAATATATTCCCAAAATAAACAGAATCATAAGTGCTATGCAGAAGAAGAAGAAAGCAAATAGCCGAGAGTCTCTGGTGGCTAAGGTACTTCACTAGGTGAAGTGGACAGAGAATTATTATCTGACCATTGAACTAAGATATAAATAAAGAAAAGCAAGCCATGTGGAATGTTCCAGGAAAGGAGCACTCCAGGCAGTGGGAACATCGTGTGCAAAGGCCCTGAGGTAGGAGCAGCTTGGCATACTCCAGGAACAGTGAAGGCCAGAGGAGCCATAGCAAGATGAGGGAGAGGAGCGAGGGCTGGAGATGATGTGGGAGAGCTATGCAGGGGCCAGATAAAGTGGGACATGGGAAGGAAGTTTGGATTTTTCTCCAAGCCTTTGTTACTCCTAATGCGATCCAGGAGCAGCAGCAACTGTATGGCCTGGGAGCTTATTAGAAACACAGTCTTGAGCCCAACCCCAGATAACTGAATCACAAACTGCATCTTAGCAAAATTCCCACATGACCCAAAAATAGATTAAATTTTTAGAAGCACAGTACTCTAAGAAAGCCATGTTCTTTGCAGGTGGAGAGTTTTAAAGATCCCTCAGGCTGCCACATGGAGAGCCGATGGTAGGGAGGCAAGGGCACAGCCATGACTCTGGTTTTGAGACAGCTGCGATGGCCCAGGCCAGGTGGGGAGCAGGAACCGGGTGAGAGTGGAGGAGAGGGAGGAGATTGAGGGGATAGAGGATATGTTTTGGAGACAGAGTCAACAGGACAAGCCGATGGATTGAATGTCGAAGGAGGAAAAGAAGAATTCCGGCCATCCTGACCGTGTAGCCTCCACTCCTCCAAAGACGCCAAGGGGCACTTTGGGAAGAGCCCTATCCCGCAGCCAGGTGTGGCCACACCCTCAGGTGCCAAACCCACTCTCCCCCACCCACCCCTGCCCCGCCACTCGTAGCATCATCTCAGGACTCGGTAGGTTTCTGTTAGAGCCTGAAGCTCTAGAGTTTGCAGTTCGTGGATTTCACCTTCAGTTAAATCAGTCAAGAAATGCATGGAGCCACCCTGGAGATATACATTCTTTTTATTGTTATGACATACATCTGTGCACATTCATTCATTCATTCATTCATTCAACAAATATCTACTGAACCCCCAATATGTGCTCAGCACTGCGCCCGACTCTAGGGATACGGCAGTAAACGTAGATCATGTTGCCGTTTATAAAAGGACTTTCCATCTATTTCAGCTCACAGTAAACTGCGTTGTCTTCCTAAGGCTAGAAAGCGTGCTTAAGGTGAGTGCTTTCTCTCAGCTAGAAAACACCATGGGTTCCCTGTTGGCCTCAGAGTGAAGTATGAATTCTTGAACCAGGGCTTTGTGGTCCTGTGTTCCCGGGCCCTGCTGATGTCTCCAAGCTTATCTGCTACCCAAGGCTGTTTTGAGTGAATGTCCCGGTTTGAAGAATCGATGAAAATAAAAAGCCTCTCTCTAGAAAAAAAAAAAAAGACACCCACAACTGAGATCAAATGTCTGGGGGTTTGTGGGCCATCTCCTTGAGGCTGTTCTTGAACCCCAGGCCTATAGACAATCTTGTCTCTGCCTTTAACTCAACAATCTTGGTCACACCATGGAGTTTCATGTCATGATGTCTTTGCTCAGGCTATCACTTCTGTCTGCAGTCCTTCCTCTCCAGTTCCGTATGTAAATTTCTACTAATCCTGGAAGTCTAACTCACATGCACCCCACCTCTTCTCCCATAACAGGAGTAATCTCTCTAACTTCCATGTTCCCTTAAAACTTGGCACAAGTACTTATGTTTTATTATTTCCCTACCTGATTCTTTCCCTATCTGGATAGTGAGTCTCCTTGGACTCAGATAGACCCAATATGACGTTAGCAAATTTTTCAGCTCTCTGAGTTTTATTTCCTCATTTGTAAAAATGAGCATAATAATCCTCCCCCCATTACTTGAGCCCAGGAGTTCGAGACAACCCTGGACAACATGGTGAGATCCTGTCTCTACAAAATAAAAATGAAAATAAATAAAAAATAATCCCTCCCCTCAGGGTGGCTGAGAGAGGTAAAGAAAATAAAGCAAATAGGACTGGCATGCAGTAGTGCTTAACACATATTTGAATAAACAAATGAGGGAGAGAATGCAGTTTACAGAGGAAAAAACCAGGCCTTCTGTCTAGGGATCTGACTCCCATGTGCCCGTAGGTGCTTGTTCTAGAAGACACATCACTACCACCTGTGCAGTGCAGTCAGAACCAGGCTGTGGATCAGGCTGTAAGGAGAAACAAAGTTGAAAAATGGCCTGATTTGGCCTAAAACTGAAGCCACCCAAGTTGTCGTGGGCTTTTTCAGGCAACCTGGCAAGAGACAGAACTGCTCTGGGAGATGTAGGGAGAAACGTCCTGGGAAGGCCAGGAGGGTATGTGGATGCCCTCTTTTCATTCAGTTACTTTCTGAGCCATTTCTCCTCCTCTGCTTTCAAAACCCTTGCCCGGCTGATACCATCAGGGTACACCCTGAGCTCCCTCACTTGCAGTTTCTTGCACTCATCTCCCAATCACTTCAACTCGGTTGTCATGGGCTCTAGCTTTCCCTCCATGCCATGCTTCATCAGAGCCTCCAATCCTCTTTCAGTATCTCCTTTTTCACTGTCACCCACTCATGTGCTTGCTTCCCTTCTAACCCCAAGTAGATCCCATGCTCCACCATGACTGTCACTCCCTGGCTGAAACCCTCAATAAACCTGCCCCTCTCTGTCCATCACGTAAACCTGGCTAAATCCCAACTCTTCCAAAACCTAACCCTCACCTTTTTCAGGCCGGTGCCAGAGCAGCTGCAGGTGCTGGAGAAAAGCGCACAGCACTGTTGACGGGTTGCTCTTTAAATTCATGACCCAGCCAGGCGCGCGGCTCACGCCTGTAATTCCAGCACTTTGGGAGGCCAAGGAGGGTGGATCACCTGAGGTCAGGAGTTCAAGACCAGCCTGACCAACATGGAGAAACCCCGTTTCTACTAAAAATACAAAAATTAGCTGGGCGTGGTAGCAGACGTCTGTAATCCCAGCTACTGAGGAGGCTGAGACAGGGGAATCTCTTCAACCCGGGAGGCAGAGGTTGCAGTGAGCTGAGACTGTGCCACTGCTCTCCAGCCTGGGCAACAAGAGCGAGACTCTGTCTCAAAAAATAATATAACAAAATATAAATAAATAAATAAATTCATGACCACAAACCTCAAATTGGCATTCCTCATACCTGGCAATCCTACCAACCTTTCCTAGAAGGTTCGTTTTCCAGTTCCCTGAGATGGCTATTTCATACTGTCTTCTGTCTGTACAAACTCCCCTGCACTCCTTAGCTGATGGGCATGGGTCGCCCTCCTTTGAGAAACTGAAAGCCCTCAGGCCAGATCTATCAACCCTCCTGCCCCTGCGCCCAGGCTTCCTGCCTTTCCTCCTGCAACCGCAGAGGAGGCATCCTGCTGGAGTCTAAGGCAATGTCTGTCTTGTCTGCTGGGACTGTGGATCCCAGGCCCTCGAGCAGGCTCAAGGCCTCTGATCTAGTGAGTATTCTGCTTTTCTCTGCATCATCATTTTCTCCCTTTCTGCTCTGTTTTTTTTTTTTTTTTGAGACAGAGTCTTGGCTGTGTCATCCAGGCTGGAGTGCAGTGGTGCTATCTTGGCTCACTGCAACCTCCGCCTCCCAGACTCAAGCAATTCTCCTGCCTCAGCCTCTTGAGTAGCTGGGATTACAAGCATGTTGCCATCATCCCTGGCTAATTGTATTTTTAGTAGAGATGGGGTTTCACCATGTTGGCCAGGCTGGTCTCAAACTCCCGGCCTCAAGCGACCTGCCCACTTCAGCCTCCTAAAGCGCTGGGATTACAGGCATAAACCACTGCACCCAGCCATCTGCCCTGTTATTCTGATTTGCACACAAACATATTCCAGTATCTCCCTTAAGGGAGGGAGGGAAGGAAGGAAGGAAGGAAGGGAGGGAGGGAGGGACCGCTCTATCAGTTAGGGTCCTGGCAGAAATCAGGATTCTCTCAGATGGTCCAACTGATTCAAAGAGGCTGCTAACAAAGTTAAGGGAACAAACAAGGATGTTGCAGCACCCAGAGACAAATGAAGGTTTGTAGGGTGACAACTCCTGGCCCAGAAAGGACCAAGGGAAGAAATAGCATTCCAGGAGCCATTGAGAAAAGGGCAGCCTGGAAGGAACTGCAGGCCTGGAGGGGGACACAGCTCCTGCCCGAGACAGGGCACTGAAGCAGAGAGGGATGGGCAGAACACCTGCTCTCTCTTTCCTCCAGCCTTCAGTTCTCCTGCCTTTGCCTCCGCTTGGCTGAACCCATATGGAAGTGTTCTATCCAGAAGAGCCCTGGTAATGCAGTGCAAAAGGGTCTCTCTCCCCCGGGGCCTAGAGTGGAAACCAAATGGGCAGTGAATGGATCTTGGATGGGATAATGGCCAGCACACCTTCCCTCATCCCCAAATCCCCTTCCAGCTTCTGCCCTTTCTCTGCTTACGTTTATAGCAAAATGTCTTGGAAGAGTTGTCTGTGCTTGGCCGAGCACAGTGGCTCACATCTGTAATCCCAACACTTTGGGAGACCAAGGCAGGAGGATCTCTTGAGCCCAGGAGTTCAAGATCAGCCTGGGCAACATGGCAAAACCCCATCTCTACAAAAAAATACAAAAATTAGCCGGGCATGGTGGCACGTGCCTGTGGTCCCAGCTACTTGGGAGACTGAGGCAGGAGACCACTTGATCCTGGTAAGTTGAGGCTGCAGAGAGCCACTTTCATGCCACTGCACTCCAGCCCAGGTGACAGAGTGAGACCCTGTCTCAAAACAAACAAAAAAAACCAACATACACAAAAACAGTTCCACTGTTTTACTTTTGCAAGACTGAATTTCCTCATAGGCACCTAAATATTCTACCGGGTCTTTTAAAGGAAACTTCCTTTCCTATTAAATTTATAGTCACATATATTACACATATATGGGAAATATGAACAGAGGATCTGGCAACCTGGATTTGGGAGTAGATGAGGTCTCATATTATTGACATATAATTCCATAAAGTGAAGACTCAGAATGAGGTCATCTCTTTGCCCCCTCTGGTTCCATCCAGCCTCCATGAGGCAGCAGCATGAAGAATGGCTTAAAGGCCAGGGCTGCAGAACAGGAAATTGTTTAAATTTCATTTCTAACCCTCCTTTGCAATGTGACCTTAACCAAGTCACTTTATCTCTCTGAGCCTCAGGGTTCTTATCTGAAAATTGCCTGAGTAGGGTTGTCACAGAGATTAAGTGAGCAATACACAGAAAGCCCCCAGCCTCTGAGCCCTGCATGAGTAAGCACACTGGAACAGTGCCAATCATTTCCATAGCTAGGATATTATTTTCCAGAAGCTTCCCAATGATCACAGGCTACAGAAAGAGGTGATGCACACAGATTGGGGCAGTGAGTTGAGGGCTGCCAGCTGTTTCTGGCAGGTTGTTTGGAAGGGGATGAGGAGTGACTAGAAATGAAGGATGATGTAATGTCCTTTCCAGGGTCAAAGCATTGAAGGGATTATGGCATCTATTCCCACAAATATGAGTCAAAATAAAAATAACACTAAAAACCACAAAACACAAAATCTGAATGTATGGTGAAATGAAAACAGTCTCTTTCTAGATGTTCCAATTGCCCCATTCTAGATAAATTCATTGAAGCCGAATTCATGTTTTCAATGCCCTTGCTCTGTTGCCTGCCTGCAGGAAATGCAGCAGGTGTTTGAGCCCAGGAACAAAAATTCCTGGGATCTGAATGCCATGAGATACTTTCACAACTGTGATATAAGTCATGATGATGATCATTCATTGATTGAGTTGATTTTCTGTTGTACCAAAGGACTCTTTGAAGTCCTTTCACCTATATCAGCTTGCTTGAATGCCACAGTGGTAGTCACAAGGTAAACAGTATTAGCTCAGTGGGTTTTATTCATAGAATAACCAGAAACACAGCCTAGACCTCTTTGACATCAGTTGAGCCATCTGAGCCGATTATGATTCCTGCCAGGACCCTAACTGATAGAGAGGTCCGCTCCCTCCCTTCTTCCTCCCTCTCTCTCCCCGCCTCTCTTTCTTTCCTTCCTTCCTTCCTTCCCGCCTTCTTTCCTTCCCTCCTTCCTTCCTTCCTCCCATCCTTCCTCCCTTCCTCCCTCTTTCCTTCCTTCCTTCTTTCTTTCTTGAAGGGAGATACTAGAACATGTTTGTGTGCAAATGAGAATAAAAGGGATAAAATGGTAGTGCAGAGAAAAGCAGGATACTCGCTGAAATGGAGGCCTTGAACCTGCTCGAGTCGTGGGATCCAGAGTCCGAGCAGAAGGTCCTCCAATCACAAGCCAATTGACCTTGAAATCGCTCTTTGCCTAGAGACCACCACCACTTTCACTCCTACATACCGATGCACCACTCAGGACTCAGAAGTCACCTCTTCTTGGAAACCCTCCCTCACCTCCAGGCTGGCCCAGCTCACTTCTTCCAAGCCACCAAAGTCTCCCATGCTTGTCCTCAGTGTCAGGGGACACTCCTGCCTCAAAACTCTCTGCTTTCTTACTCTTGCACTGGCCTGTGAGCTCTTTGCAGAAAGGGCCCCACTCACATATCACAGTGCTCCAAAAAGCTTGTGGTTCATCATTGAATTGAGTGGGTCAATTTAACACAGAGATCTTTCACAAGCTGGATTTAATATCCTGGGAGGACCCATTTTATGGTAAGTAGAGGCAACACTAATCTCGTCCCAGGTAGGAGACAAAGATCCCTCTGCCACCATCACACACCCATGAACACAACACATATTATGATAACCATGGTGCCTGAAATTCCACCATTCAAGAATCGTTTCTTGTCTTCTGAAGTTCTTGTTCCCCTGGACAGGTGGGACTGGAGTGATGTGGGTGGGTGGTTAAGTTCCTAGGTGGGGAGGGGTCTACTAAAGACACTAGGGCTTATGATGATTGCCCTTCCTGCAGCTATGCTCCCCATTTTATGGAGATTGAAATGCCTCATCTGTTCCCTGTGCCCTGGGCATCTGAGAGGAATGCTCAGTTGCTCAGTATCTAGGTTCCTTATGCCAAAGTTTTGGTGACACTGTTCTCATTATTTTTTTCTTTAAAATTGTTGCCCAGGCACAGTGGCTCATGCCTGTAATCCCAGCACTTTGGGATGCCTAGGTGGGAGGATCACTTGAGCCCAGGAGTTCGAGACCCTTGGGCAACATGGTGAAACCCCATCTCTACTAAAAATACAAAAAATTAGCCGGGCGTGGTGGTGCATGCCTATGGTCCCCATTACTCAGGAGGCTGAGGTGGCAGGATGCCTTGAGCTGGGAGATGGAGGTTGCAGTGAGCCAAGATCATGCCACTGCACTCTAGCCTGGGCAACAAGAGTGAAACTCTGTCTCAAAAAAGAAAAAAAAGTTGTATTGGCCAGCCTCAGTGTCGCAAACCTGTAGTGCCAGCACTTTGGGAGGGCAAGGTGGCAAATCACTTGAGCTCGGGAGTTCAAGACCAGCCTGAGTACCATGATGAAACCCCATCTCTACCAAAAATATAAAAAATTAGCCAGGCGTGGTGGTGCCCGCCTGTGGTCCCAGCTACTCAGGAGGCTGAGGCAGGAGGTGGAGGTTGCAGTGAGCAGAGATTGCACCACTGGGCTACAGCCTGAGCGACACAGTGAGACCCTATCTGAAAAATAAAAAATAATAAATAAATAAGACAGAGGTTGTCTAAAACTTTTTTTAAGTTCTATTGTTCAATCCTTGTCTCATGAACATTAAATTAAATTAAGAAATAAAATCATATTGTACTTTTTCTGCCTTTGAATGTCATAGACAGTCAATGCCAGTGAGAGGCTGGGTGTGAAGTGACTCAACAGGACATCCCAAGCTGCAGTTCCTGAAGGGACAGCAATGGTACCATGAGGGAGGGGTTGTGGTGTCTACGTTTCTGTCAGTGGGGGATATCTGCTCTCAGCCCCCACACCAGTGGGGAAGCTTCCCTCTCTACCAAAGGGAGTGGAATAAAAGAACATGCTGGGCTTGGTGGCTCATGCCTGTAATCCCAGCACTTTGGAAGGCCGAGGAGGGTGGATCACTTGAGATCAGGAGTTTGAGACCAGCCTGACCAACACGGTGAAACCCCATCTCTAGTAAAAATACAAAATTAGCCGAGCATAGGGGTGCACACCTGTAATCCCAGCTACTCCAGAGGGTGAGGCAGGAGAATCGCCTGAACACAGGAGGCGGAGGTTGCAGTGAGCCGAGATCATGCCATTGTACTCCACCCTGGACGACAAGAGTGAAACTCTGTCTCAAAAAAAACAAAAACAAACAAACAAACAAAAATGCATATCCCAGAATGGCAGTCCCAGGAGAATTCCCAAGGAGAAGGCAGAAAAACTGAGCAGGAAACAGGGAGGGCCAGAAAGCTGCAGGACAACTTCCCCAGAGAGAGGGTCCCACCCCTCTCCCATTCCTTCCCCACCCATCTGGGCAGATCTTATCCCATCTCAGCATGAAGCTCCAACAGCCCCGAGCACCCCTGCTCACCATGACCCACTCTTCACACTGCAGCCAGAGCGGTCTCTCTACCCACGAGTGTCTAGTGCCTCTCTCTTCAACCTTCCAGACTCTGTCCTCCCTCATGGTTGTGGACGGAGACAAGACAGGGCCAGACAGGGCCAGGTGCATGGGCCTTTGACCTGTGCAGTCACAGAGGGCCCTGGTGCTAAGGGCCCCACACTTGGTTTAATGCTCTGCTATAACTGCCTTTACATTCCTCATGACACATGACCAAGAGATCCACATTTGCTTTTTCAGTGGGCTCTGCAAATTATGTAGCTAGTCCTGGTACCCAGCCTCACCCACTGGGGATTAATATTTAAGTCCGGGCTTCGAGGCTCAGGAGTATAAATGAAGTCACATTTCTGTTTAATAGCAAAATTACCAGACTCGAAACTCTCACCTCCTTAATCACAGTCTTCAGCCAGGCCCTATCCCTGAGGGTCTCTGGGCCTTCTGGGCCTCCCTTTTGGGAGCCAAGTCTGTTGCACAAACCTGCTGGCTTGGTGATGTGCCTCGGCCAGCCTGTTGGTGCCAGGCTGTGGGCAGTAGTCTTCCCCCTGAGCAGCTGGCATCCTACAGTGCCCAGGCCACTTGGCTGAGGTGGGCTCCAGGTTTCTCTGTAGATGCTCTCACCTGATAACTAAGGCCAGCAGGCAAGGTTTGACAATTCTTTAGAAGGTTTAGAGAAGATTCTCATTTTTAGCTAACACGCGCTGAGCAGCTCCTACGTGCAAGGCATTGCTCTAAGCACTTTTAGTGCACATTCCAGGAACCTCACCATCACGCTATGAGGGAAATACTATTAACGACTACTGCCTAGTTATTACAAGGAAACTAACGTTCAGGAAGATTAACTGTACCTCACTGGCCACTCCTTCTCCTCTTCCTGCTGGGTTTACCTCATTGTCTAAACTCTAAGTGCAGATGCCCTGGGCAGGCCTCGATTCTCTCCTCCTTTCAGTCCACCCTCTCACCCCTGTTGGTCTTCTGCCACCTCACCCATCCACCTAATCTATCAAATGACTCTGAACTCCAGATTCCACCTGCCCTTCAGCACCTTCACAGGGATTTCTAACAGACAAGCTCAAACTCCGTGCATCCACAACAGAGCTCCTGATACCCCATCCCCTACTTCCTGCTTCTGTAGCCTTCCCCCATCTTAGACACTTGCTTGAGTATATGCACACACAAAAAATTATATGCAGGTGCTCCTCTACTTATGATGGGGTTACATCCCAACAAACCCATCATACGCTGAAAATAATCAGGTTAAAAATACATTTAGTACACAACCTATGAAACATCATGGCTTAGCCTAGCGTACTTTAAATGTGCTCAGAACACATACATTAGCCTACAGTTGGGCCACATCATCTAACACATAGCTTATCTTATAATAAAGTGGTGAATATCTCACATAATTTATAGAATATTGTACTGAAGGTGAAAAACAGGATGTTTTATTCTTTTTTTCTTTTTGTTTTTGTTTTTGTTTTTGAGACGAAGTCTCGCTCTGTCGCCCAGGCTGGAGTGCAGCGGCATAATCTCAGCTCACTGCAACCTCCCAACCTCTGCCTCCCGGGTTCAAGCGATTCTCCTGCCTCAGCCTCCTGAGTAGCTGGGACTACAGGTGCCACCGTGCCCAGCCAATTTTTTATATTTTTAGTAGAGACAGTGTTTCACTGTGCTAGCCAGGATTTGTTGTTGTTGTGTGTGTGGTGTTTTTTTTTTTAAGACAGAGTTTCGCTCTTGTTACCCAGGATGGAGTGCAATGGCATGATCTCGGCTCACCACAACCTCCGTCTCCCAGGTTCAAGTGATTATCCCGCCTCAGCCTCCTGAGTAGCTAGGATTAGAGGCATGCACTACCATGCCCAGCTTATTTTGTATTTTTAGTAGAGATGGGGTTCCTCCATGTTGGTCAGGCTGGTCTTGAACTCCTGACCTCTGGTGATCTGCCTGCTTCCGGCCTCCCAAAGTGCTGGGATTACAGGTTCGAGCCACCTCACCCGGGCAACAGAATGGTTTTATGGTTACTTGGTATGATTTCTACTGCATGTATATGTCTTTCATACCATGGTAAAATCAAAAAATGGTTAGGTTGAACCATTGCAAATCAGGAAGTGTCTGTATGTATCGATCTATAGATAGATAGAACACAATAAAATTGATAAATTAGACATCTTCAAAGTTCAAAATGTTTGCACTTCCAAAGACACTATTAAGAAAGTGAAAATAGGCCGGGGGTGGTGGCTCACGCCTGTAATCCCAACACTCTGGGAGGCTGAGGCAGGTGGATCACCTGAGGTCAGGAGTTCAGAACCGACATGGCCAACATGGTGAAACCCAGTCTCTACTAAAAATACAAAAATTAGTCAGGCGTGGTGGCAGGCACCTGTGATCCCAGCTACTTGGGAGGCTGAGGCAGGAGAATTGCTTGAACCCAGGAGGCAGAGGTTGCAGTGAGCTGAGATCATGCCACTGCACCCCACCCTGGGCAACAGAGTGAGACACTGTCTAAAAAAAAAAAAAAAAAAAAAAGAAAGAAAAGAAAGAAAGAAAGTGAAAGTGAAAATAGGGCCGGGCGTGGTAGCTCAAGCCTGTAATCCCAGCACTTTGGGAGGCCAAGGTGGGCAGATCACCTGAGGCTGGGAGTTCGAGACCAGCCTGACCAACATGGAGAAACCCAATCTCTACTAAAAATACAAAATTAGCCAGGAGTGGTGGTGCATGCCCATAATCCCAGCTACTCAGGAGGCTGAGGCTGGAGAATCTCATGAACCCGGGAGGCAGAGGTTGCATTGAGCCGAGATCGTGCCATTGCACTCCAGCCTGGGTGACAAGAGTGAAACTCCGTAAAGAAAGAAAGAAGGAAGGAAAGAAAGAAAAGAAAGAAAGAAAGAGAGGAGGGAGGGAAGGAAGGAAGGAAGGAAGGAAGAAGGAAGGAAGGAAGGAAGGAAGGAAGGAAAGAAAAAAAAAATAGGCTAGGCGTGGTGGCTCACACCTGTAATCTCAACACTATGGGAGGCCAAAGAGGGTGGATTGCTTGAACCCAGGAGTTCAAGACCAGCCTGAGCAACATGGTGAAACCTCATCTCTACAAAAAATAAACAAAATTAGCTGAGCATGGTGGTGTATGCCTGTAGTCCCAGCTACTCAGGAGGCTAAGGTGGGAGAATGGCTTGAGCCTGGGAGGCAGGCAGAGGTTGCAGTGAGCTGTGTTTGTGCCACTGCATTCCATCCTGAGCAACAAAGCCAGGCCTTGTCAAAAAAAAAAAGAAAAGAAAAGAAAGAAGGAGGAAGGAGAGAGAGAGAGAGGGAGAGGGAAAGAAAGAAAGAAAGAAAGAAAGAAAAAAAGCTTTCCCTCACTTTGCCCTACCCTTGAGGCTCTGCCAAATGCAGGTGATGGTTGCTGACCCCCTTCTATGGCAAACTCTGAGTAAGTAACTTTGCTTGTTCTCATTTGAGTGCTCTTTGTTTGTTCCTGCACTTTGGACTAGGAGTAACAAGAGTCACGGGAACAAGGGGACAAGTTGAGGTCTATTTTGGAGATAAAACAGGCAAAACTCGATAATGGATTGTAAGGAGGAGCAGGAGGCAGGGAAGAAAAGAGGGACATCAAGAGGACTCCTAGAGGCTGGGCATAGTGGATCACGCCTGTAATCCCAACACGTTGGGAGGCTGAGATGGGTGGATCTCTTGAGGCCAGGAATTTGAGACCAGTCACGGCCGACATGGCAAACCTTGTCTCTACTAAAAATTCAAAAATTAGTCAGGCGTGGCAGCACACTCCTGTAATCCCAGCCACTCAGGAGGCTGAGGCACGAGAATTGCTTGAACCCAGGAAGTGGAGGTTGCAGTGAGCCAAGATCACGCCATGACACTCCAGCCTGGGTAACAGAGTGAGACTTTGTCCCAAAAAAAACAAAAATTAAAATCAAATTAAAAAAAGAAGACTCGTAGGTGTCTGGCCTTGGCAACTGGGTGGACGGTGGCACTGTTTACTGAGAAGAAGATTAGAACAAAAACAGGTTGTCAGGGTGGCTAAAAGCCACAGTTGAGTTTTTGACGTGAGATGTCTATCAGATGAAGGTGCCAAGGAGGCAGTTACATCCCCAAGTCTGTGCTCAGAGGGAGACCAAGCAGGAGACAGGACATAGGAGGGGCACACAAAGATGCTTCATACAGCCAGGAACACAAATGATGTCACAGGAGACAGTGTAGACAGAGAAAGGATGAGGAAGCAGGACTGACCCTCATCAGGACTGAGCCTATGGGAATCCAGTTTCTCCCTGTAAATATTTATTTATTTATTTATTTATTTATTTATTTATTTGAGACAAGGTCTTGTTGTGTTGCCCAGGCTGGAGTGCAGTGGCAAGATCTCAGCTCACTGCAGCCTTGACCTCGCAGGCTCAAGTGATCCTCCCACCTCAGCCTCCTAAGTAGCTGGGACCACAGGTGCATGCCACCACGCCTGACTAATTTTTTATTTTTTGCAGAGATGGGGTCTTGCTATGTTGCCCAGGCTACTCTCCAACTCCTAGATGCAAGTGATCTGCCTGCCTCGGCCTCCCATAGTGTTAGGATTACAGGCATGAGCCACCTCACTGGGCTTGTAAATACTTACTGAGTGAATGAGACATTCTTCAGCACTAAGTAAAGTTGATGGCCTCCTGAGGGATTAGATTAGAAACTCCCACAGTCAGATGTGGACAGAAGATGAGGAGGCAGCCTCAGAGACTGAGAGGAGCTGCCAGCGAGGACAAAGAAAACCTGCTGCACCGGGATGAACCCCACGCTCCTCGGTAGAGCGTGGGCTAACCTGGGCCAACTGCCTGCCGCCTTCCTCTCCAGACTCATCTCTTCCTGCCATCCTTTTTGGGCCAATTTTAGTATTTCCCCAAATGCATCCTATTGCTTCAGACTTTCACACGTGCTGTCCCCTCTCTAGGATTACAAAAGTCACGTGAGCTCATTATCAGTAAGTCGAACACAATGGAAACGCATGACAGAGTAGAAGCTGGCCAGCACCCCTGCTCTCCATTAGTAAGCATTTGCACTATGTGTTCACAGATGTGTTTTCTGCGCATATTCTAATGCACTCGCTCTCACACACATGCACACCAGATTTTCCTCCCTGCCTCCAAAATGGGAAATACCTCCTTTACCGCATGATTTTTCCTCTTAATGCATTACGGACCCTTTCCACATACATAGAGAGTACATACTTGCTTATACTTATATTTCAATACAAATGTACATGCAGTGCATTTCGGTACACAGAGAGGTGCCTTGTTCTTTAAGACAGATCTTTAGAGTTTGAGTGTATGGATTAATCACAATGTATTTAAACAATCTGCATTAATAAACCTTCCATCCCTTTTTTATTTCTTTCTTCTCTTCTCTTCTCTTTTCTTTTCTTTTCTTTTCTTTTCTTTTGAGATGGGAGTCTTGCTGTGTTGCCCAGGCTGGAGTGCCATGGCACAGTCTCAGCTCACTGTAACCTCCATCTCCCAAGTTCAAGTGACCCTCTCACCTAAGCTTCCCGAGTAGCTGGGATTACAGGTGCCCTCCACCATGCCTAGCTATTTTTGTGTGTGTGTATTTTTTTTTTAAATAGAGACGGGGTTGCACCATGTTGGTCAGGCTGGTCTCAAACTCTTAACCTCATCTGATCCACCTTGGCTGCCTTGGCCTCCCCAAGTGCTGGGATTATAGGCGTGAGCCATTGCACCTGGCCACCCTTTCTTTTTTCTTCTTCTTTCTTTCTTTTTTTTTTTTTTTGAGACAGAATCTCACTCTGTTGCCCAGGCTAGAGTGCAGTGGTATGAAGACAGTTCATTGCCGCCTCAACCTCCTGGGCCCAAGTGATCCTTCTTCCTGTCTCCTGAATAGCTGGGATCACAGGTGAGCACCACCATGCCTGGCTTTTTTTTTTTTTTTTTTTGTAGAGACAGAGTCTCACTAGGTTGCCCAGGCATCTTTTTTGCAATTATAAAAGTGGCAATGCTCTATGTTGTACAGACTGTACAAAAACATGACCTTAGACAAATAAATTCCTAGAAGTAGGGTTGTGAGGTCAAAAACAGTGAATGCTTTAATAGACATTGCCAAACTGCTCTCCAAAGAGTTCAGGACAACTTTTGCCAACAAGTGTGAATTAAATTTCTTGTTTGTCTACACTCGTGCCAAGACTGGGTATTGTTAATCATTCAACTCAGTCAATTTTATAGAAAAAGTGATGTTGTATTATTGTTTTAATTTGCATTTCATAGAATAGAAATAAGGTTTCCAATAGTTTTTCACATTCTTTGCCCATTTTTCTGTAGGCTTTTTAACCTTTTGATTTGCAAAGATTCTTGGTATATTAGATGTCATATATAGGTATTGCAAACACTCTTCATTTAAATTTTTTATTTTACTTTCTTTTTCTAGAGACAGGGTCTTTCTCTGTTACCTAGGCTGGAGTTCAGTGGCATGACCACAGCTCACTGCAGCCTGGACCTCCAGGCTGAAGCGATTCTCCCTCCTCTGCCTCCTGAGTAGCTGGGACTACAAACACACACTGCCACATCTGGCTAATTTTTGCATTTTTTGTAGAGCTGGGGTCTCACTATGTTGCCTAAGCTGTTCTCAAACTCCTAGGCTCAAGCTATCCTCTTACCTTGGCCTCCTAACGTGCTGAGATTACAGGCATAAGCTACTGTGCCTAGCTGGAAATATTCCTTATTGGCTGCTTTTTCTTTACTTGTCTTATTTTTTCAAATATAAATATAAATGGGCTTTATGTTGCCCAGGCTGAAGTGCAGTGGCTATTTACAAGTGTAACCATGATTCACTGCAGCCTTGAACTCCTGGCTTCAAGTTATCCCCCTGCCTTAGCCTCCCGAGTAGCTAGGACTACAGGTATGCACCACTATGACCTGCTGATTTTTGTTTGTGTGTGTTTTGTAGAGACAGGGTCTCACTTTGTTGCCCCGTCTGGTCCCTCAAGCAATCCTTCTGCCTCAGTCTCCCAAAGTTCTAGCATTACAGGCATGAGCCACCATGCCTGACCAGTTTATTAATCTTTTTTTTGTTTGTTTTGAGATGGAGTTCGCTCTTGTTGCTCAGGCTGGAGTACAATGGCGTGATCTTGGCTCACTGCAACCTCTGCCTCCGTGGTTCAAGCGATTCTCCTGCCTCAGCATCCTGAGTAGCTGGAATTACAGGCATGTGCCATCACGCCCAGCTAATTTTGTATTTTTAGTAAAGACAAGGTTTTTCCATGTTGGTCAGTGTGGTCTTGAACTCCCAACCTCAGGTGATCCACCTGCCTCAGCCTCCCAAAGTGCTGGGATTATAAGCGTGAGCCACTGGGCCTGGCCCAGATTATTAATCTTTATTTTTGCTTTATAAAGGTTTAGAATTTTATGTGGTCATGCTTATGAAGGCCCTTAATATTCCAATTTTTTTCTTTTTTTTTTTTCTTTTTCAAGATTAAGTCTTGCTGTGTTGCCCAGGCTGGAGTGCAGTGGCAGAATCTCAGCTCACTGCAACCTCCGCCTCCCAGGTCCAAGAGATTCTCCTGCCTCAGCCTCCTGAGTAGCTGGAATTATAGGCACACACCACCATACCTGGCTAATTTTTGTATTCTTAGTAGAGATGGGGTTTCACCATGTTGGCCAGGCTGGTCTTGGACTCTTGACCTCATGATCTGCCCGTCTCGGCCTCCCAAAGTGCTGGGACTACAGGCGTGAGCCACCACGCCCGGCCCACCAATTTTTTTTCTAAAACTTACTCATCTTTATTCTAGAAAGTTATTGGTTTCATTTTCTTACATATAACCATCTTTG
This sequence comes from Pongo abelii, assembly GCF_028885655.2. NCBI lineage: Eukaryota > Metazoa > Chordata > Mammalia > Primates > Hominidae > Pongo > Pongo abelii. The sequence goes on along the minus strand of NC_072004.2, from coordinate 41,420,486 downwards.
AACCATCTGGAATTGTTTTGGTGTTGAGAGGTAGGAATCCAGCTTCTCCTTGTAAATATTTATTGAATTAATGAATGAGACATTCTGCAGCCCTAAGTAAAGCTGATGGCCTCCTAAGGGATTAGATTAGATGGTTAATAAAATTGTTTGTTCACTCTACAAATATTTTTAAACTGCATGCCAGCATGGCAGAATGCAATGGTGAATAAAATCAGATAGAGCTCCCACTCTGTGGCTATTACAGTTGATGGGACAGGCAGACATTAGCCAGATACCACAAATGGATGTAAAACTTACAAAGGCGATATATGCCCTGAAAAAGCATATAGTTAAGGAATCTACCCTAGCCTGGGAGGTCAAGAAGTTGTCACTGGTTAAGGAAGTTCCTTGGGAAGTGCCCTCAGGACCAGCACCTGTGAGAGGGTAAAGCTGGCAGGCCTGGCCAGACAGAGTGACTGCACTCCAGTTGCAACAGAGGTCTCAGCCACTCCCACAGGGAGCTCTAGAGGGTAGATGACCCTTCAAAGTTGCAGTGAATGGAGGCGAGGAGCCTGGGCTTTTATTGCCCACCCCATCTCCCTGATCCAATGAACTAGGCAATGGATGTAGACTGTCCCCAGGCAGCTCCGTTCAGCCAGGGCATTTCCCAGAGTAAGACTCATCTGCCAGCATCCACCTCCAAGTCTCCTAGCAGCCAGGGAATGAGGGCCCTGATCCTGAAGTGGACGTCCGGGTGGCAGGTCACAGCATCCACTACAGAAGTCTTCCATAAAGTAGTTGGGGAGACCTTGAGTACAGTACTGATGGGTAAGTGGAAGTTAACTAGGCATAGAGAACGGAGACTTTTTCTAGGAGCAACCTGCTTTCTCTAGCACAATGCCAGGGAAGCCTTTGCACGGCAGGCACAGGCAGGAATGGGGGCAGAGAGACTAATGAGGAGGCTGCTAAGGGAATTTAATAGAATACATTCAAATCTGGAGATGAGCATATACAAAATTAGACAGAAAAGCAAAGTTTCCTGATATCCCCAGCCCTCAGAGATGACAATTATTAAGGTTTCTTTGCTTTTGTCTTTTGAGACGGAGTCTCGCTCTGTTGCCCAGGCTAGAGTGCAGTGGTGCAATCTTGGCTCACTGCAACCTCCACCTCCCAGGTTCAAGCAATTCTCCTGCCTTAGCCTCCCGAGTAGCTGGGATTACAGGTGCCCATCAACATGCCCTGCTAATTTTTTTTTTTCATTAGAGACAGGGTTTCACCACGTTGGCCATGTTGGTCTCAAACTCCTGACCTCAAGCGATCCTCCCGCCGTGGCCTCCCAAAGTGCTGGGATCACAGGCGTGAGCCACCATGCCCGGACCACTGCATTTCTTTTCCATCTTTCTTCTCTGCACATTTTATTTAAAAGCGAGGATTTTATTATAGATGTGATTTGTTTTTCTGCTTTTTTCTACACATTTTTTCTATACCTTTACTGTTTCTAATCACAAGGCAACACCTGCCAATTACATAAACTCAGAAAGTACAAATTTTAATAAAGAAATAAACAATACTTCTATCCAGGCGTGGCCTGTAACCTGGCACCCCACGGGCTCCAGAGCTCCCGTGTCCATGGTCCAGCCCAGCGCCTTGCATGCCGAGAATACCTGGAAAATGCCAGCTACGCACTGTCACCTCGGGAGGGTCTCTTCTTATTTCCAAAGCTGTCTTCTGCTTAATGAAATGCACGCAGACACTGAGCAAGTATGTATTGAGCTTCTCATCTCCCAGACACCAGAGACACATCCATAGACTGACTGAGTTCACTGCCCTTGTGCTGCACTCCGTTGAGGAGACAGATGATGGTGTCATGTAAGGAGCTAAAATGTCCTGAGCGGTGAAGGTGGCAAGCGGGGGCTGAGGGATGGAGGGGGCAGGGTTGGGGCAGGTGGGGCTGACTGGGATGTCTAGAGCCCAGGGCTGGGGCCGGACCCTGCACTGCTCTGCTTGGTGACCTCACTGTGCTCTGAGTCATGAGGACAGACAGTGGCCAGGGTGAGGCTGGCACAGTGCAGCCCTTTCCCCACTGCTGAAGAGGCGCCTTCATGGGGTGGGAGAACAGGCTGTGGGGACTTGAGAGTCATCCTGACCCCAGGGATGGTTGTTTCTGGAAATGAAAATCCAGGGCTTATGCTCCTGGGACAGGGGAGCGCTGGGGCCTCGCATCCTCCCCATGGCCTTCGCATTGGGCAGTGAAGGTGTCTTCCTGTTGAGTCTGAGGGAGAGAGAAGTGGTGTCACTCAGGGAGTCAGCTTTCATCTCACTTAGTCCTCACAGTGGCCCTGTGAGTTAAGGACCGCCAGCAGCCCAATTTACAGATGAGGACCCTGAGGCTCAGAGAAGTTACATGGTTTGCCCAAAGGGACACAGCTACTAAGTGGCTGAATGGGATTGAACCCAGGTCTTTCTGAGACAGCCCATGCTGTGGATGGAAAACTCCAGCTCACAGATGAACAGGTGAAGTGGAACAGACACTTTAGAATGATTTGGCAATATTCACCAAAGCTAAACATTTGCCTCCCATGAGCTAGCAATTTCCTCCCTTCGTGTGTACCTTACACAGATGTGTCTATATCTTCACTAAAATACAAGTAAAACAACCCTCATAGCAGCACAATTTGTAATAGCCTCATACTAGAAACTTCCCAAATACGCATCACAGAAGAATGAATAAAAAACCATGGGACATTCAAGACTAGAATACTATACAACAAAGAAAATGAATAAATTGTGGCTACAACACGAATGAATCTCACACAGCTTGTGTGTGGGCGACAGAAGTTAGACCTATAAGAATAGGTCTATAAGAATAGATAAGAATAATATCTATAAGAATAGATAATGTGTGATTCCATTTATATGAAGTTATCATCAGGCAAACTAATCTCCAGTAAAAGAATTTACCTCGGGGTGGGGGTGCAGGGAATTGAGCCTTCTGTGGTGCCTGAAATGTTTACAGTTGCCCCTCAATGTATGTGGGGAATCAGTTTCCCCATCTCCCACAGATACCAAAGTCCTGATATAAAATGGTGCAGTATTTGTATATAACCTAAGTACATCTTCTTGTATACTTAAAATTATCTCTAGATTACTTATGCAATCATGTGTCAGATAACGACATTTCAGTTCATGCCAGAATGCATATAGGATGGTGGTTCCCATAAGGTTATAATGGATCCACCCTATATAGGTGTACCATCTCTAAAAATTGATATTTAAGAAGAGATGGGGCCTTGTTATGTTGCCCAGACTAGTCTTGAACTCCTGGGCCCAAGTGATCCTCCCATTATGGCTTCCCAGAGTGCTGGAATTATAGGCATGAACCACCACACCTGGCCAGGTGTACCATTTTGTATTGTTTATACTGTATTTTTATGATCCTTTTCTGTGTTTAGATACACAGATAGCCACCATTATGTTACCATTGCCTACAGCACTCAATATGGTAACATGCTGTAGAGGTTTGGAGCCCAGGAGCAATCAGCTCTACCACTCAGCCCAGGTGTATGTTTGGGTGGACCACCTGGAGGAAGCTAAGGAGACATGACCTAAAGGCAGAGGGTGAGTCAGAGGTGGGATCCCTGGACAGGTATGAGAAGCTAGGCAAAAACGGGTGAAGTCTGAATAAATTTCACCCTATTCAGATAATTACTGCATTAATAACCTTAGATGATAGTTCACATTATCATTTAGTTAATAGGATTGCACCCATGTTAAATTTCTTATTTTGTTTTTTTAAGAGACAAAGTCTCACTCTGTCACCTAGGCTGGAGTACAGTGCTGTGATCATAGCTCACTGCTTCCTAGAACTCAGTTGCTCAAGCAATCTTCCCACCTCAGCCTCCTGACTAGGTGGGACTACAGGCACATGCCACCACGCCTGGCTATTTCTTTTACTTTTCTCTAGAGAAAGAGTCTACCTATGTTTCCCAGGCTGGTCTCAAACTCCTGAGCTCAAGTGAACCTGAACCTCCTGCCTCGACCTCTCAAATTGCCGGGATTACAGGCATGAGCCACCACACCTGGCCTAAATTTCTTATGTGCCATGATAAGGCAAAACGTCCTTATTAAGGGCAGCTGGATGGAAGGTGTACATGTAAAATCATTTCAACAGTAAACATTTATTTTACAACATGAAGGTGGTTATCCTTCCATGAGTGTAAAGTACACAGGCAGGCTCATGGTGTCGTCAGAAGTCAGTACACTGGTTTCGGGGCTGGGGGTGCTGGGAGGGGCTGGGCATGGTTGGCTTTGTGATCTGGGGGCTGGTGTGCTCCATCTCTGAATGTCTTTTGCGCTGTGCACTTACCAGGGATGTAAGTCATATCTTAAAAATTTTTCATAAGTTTAACAAAAAATAAAACGAGGATGGGAAGCTTGTTTGGGATCTTGGGTGCTTATCTAGTCATGAGCCCTGGCCCAGATGCTTCTAGAAGCCTGGAGGGAACTGAGAACATTCAAAATAGAGGTGGCAGAGCCAAGGCCCCAAGGTGGAAGCACACTGCTGCTTGTCCCTAGCTGTGAATGGGGTGTCCTGCTCGGAGGCAATGCTGTGTGCACTGCAGGGCCCACAAGTCCATGTCCATATTGTTGCTCAGTGCAGTGAAAGCCAATCTCAGCCCCTCCGCAGTGTGGTCAGCCTGCCAGCAGGTGGCCAGCTGATCCTCCTGGGAAATTGTGCCATCCCAGGGTCTGGGTGTGAGTCTCTTATCCACAAATGTGGTGTCAGCCTGGTGAGCCTTGGTAAGGGCATGTGCAGGATGCTGAGCCTCTTCCATCCTCATGCCGGTCTCAAGGCCACTTGCTCCGTGGGCCCATCCAGCAAGTGTGGTGGCTTGGAAAGAAGCTGGCTCCATCCACAGGGCGTGCTGTTTTGCTCAACTCAGGACCAACATCACCCTCCATAGTAATTCTCTTTGGTGGGAGTACTGGAAACATGAATAACAGATACCTTCAGAGTCTGAGCTGCTGAGGCCAGGGCTGCAGGGTGCTCTCCTGTCAGGAAAGCCTGCACTGGCAGCTGGAAGGCACCTGGTGGTGGTGCCTGCAGGGGCTGCAGCAGTGGCTGCAAGGCTTCGGGACTCACCCGGCTTCTGTGAGGTGAATTGTGACAGTGGCAGAGCTCTGCAGCTCCAGGGTCCCCTGCATGGTCATACTGACTGCAGCTGGGAGCCCACCACACCCCTGGTGCCCCTCTCTTCCCAGGGCTGGGGTCTAGGCCAGACCCCTCTTGCCTGGGAATTATGCGCTGGGAGGGGGACACAGGCCCACAGGTTGGGACAGAGGCCCCAGGGCATGCTGCTGGCTGGCCGGGGCTGCCATGCTCACGTCTCTGTCTCTCGTGGCCTTGGTGGGACCGGCCTCCCCATTGAATGGGATTTTCCAAGGTGTCTGGGGCTGTGGGGCAGCTGGCGGGGTGCCACCCTGGCTTCTTCCAGACATGCCAGTCACTGGTCACTGAGGGGGCCAGATGCAGGTGCCCATGTTGCAGTGGGGTTATCTCCCGACCTCCCTCTTATTCCTGATGGGCCTGGGCTGGGCCGGGTGTCAGGGTCCCCTTGGGCTTCCTGGGCTAGGCCCGTCCCATGGTTCCGGGGCTGTCCCGGACACATTTAGAAGGGACATGGACCCAGCAGCTCTGTTTGAAATCGTCATGGGGGAACCAAGGGCCTCCACATCCAGGTCCGTCAGGAGCCGGGGCATAGAGTTCCACTGCAGGAATCACCAAGAACACCGAGGTCCTCCCTGAGCGGGGGCCAGCCTGGGCATGCCCTGAGTCCCAGGTGCCCCCAGAGAGTGGTCTGCTGCCCTGGGCTCCCCAGAAGCCCCCACATGTTCCTGGGCCTTGGTCTCATGGACAGCCCCACCAGGACAGGGTGTGAGACGAGGTGGGGAAGCTGACCAAATGGGCCGCTGGAACCAGGCTGGTGGGCCGGGAAGGGCCTGCCTGTCCCCCTTGCAGAGGGTCTTCCTGCCACGTGATGCCAGCACAGACCTGGGTCCCGAGGACCCTTTCTCGGGTTTGGCTAAAAGGAAAACAGACGTGGTCAGCATCTCCAGTGAGCCCATGCAGGCCTTTCCTGGCTGGGCCCCACCTGCCTGGGTCTCTGGAGTCCTCAGGGTCTCTGTGTGGCCCCCGTGGTCTGACACTGATGACATGCCTGTAGTCTGCTGATCCCAGAGGAAGGGGTGTGTGCTGCCTGGCGTGGGGAAGCTGTCTGGGCATGGCAGGTGGCTCCTGGGACTGCCCCCAGGGTTCAGCCTCGCTGGGGGCTTCCTGCCACACACCCTCGTCCCAGGGCTATTGGGCCTGGGATATGGCCTCCAGTCAGAACTCAGGTGGGAGGGGCCTTGGATGTCAACCAGCCCCTTGCCACCTCACATGGGGACCCGTCTCCACAGTGGGTGACTGGGCCTGGACGTGGGTCATCCTCTGCCCTCCTGGGCTGCCCCATCCATACCAGGACTGACCGTTCCCACACCTGGCTAAACACTTGGCTCTGGCTCTGGCTCTGGCTCTTGGCCCGGGGTCCCACCTGTGCCCTGTCTCTGAATGCTCTAGAGGTCAGAGACACTGATTCCCTTGTCTCCCTGGCTCAAGGCTTGTTGTCCTGGCACCTCTGGAGGAGTCTGCAGGAGTGAGGGGCCTCTGCTGCTCTCTGAGGCTGTCAGCGCTTGCAGGGAGGGGCAGAGGCTCTCACAAATGGGTCTGGCTCCTCCAGTGCCCTTGAGGGCCCTGTGAGGGGGAGAGCAGGCCACCATGGAAAGTGGGAAGGAGCTTGTTGGAGGGTCTTGCCCACATCCCCCTCCTGCGTGCACAGCACATCCAGTACATACGCACTGAGCGCCTGCCCCGAGGAATAGTGGGCCTCTTGTACTTTCTTAGAATCCAGGAGGAAGAGGAGGAAGAAAAGGTGAAGAGGAAGACCCAGGTAGTAGGGTTAGGGGTCCTGGGCATTCCCCCAGTATTGACTGCCCCAGAGGGTGACTCAGGAGGGGACTTGGTACTGGAGCCCACCTGGGGGTGGCAGGTCCCCATCCTTCCTTGTTAGTTTCTTCATAGAGGCCCAAAAATGATTAAGAATAATGTCATCCACAAACAAATGGAAGAACATTCCATGCTCATGGATAGGAAGAATCAATATCGTGAAAATGGCCATACTGCCCAAGGTAATTTACAGATTCAATGCCATCCCCATCAATCTACCAATGACTTTCTTCACAGAATTGGAAAAAACTACTTTAAAGTTCATATGGAACCAAAAAAGGGCCCACATTGCCAAGACAATCCTGAGCCAAGACAACAAAGCTGGAGGCATCACACTACCTGACTTCAAACTATACTACAAGGCTATAGTAACCAAAACAGCATGGTACTGGTACCAAAACAGAGATATAGACCAATGGAACAGAACAGAGCCGTCAGAAATAATACCACACATCTACAACCATCTGATCTTTGACAAAGCTGACAAAAACAAGAAATGGGGAAAGGATTCCCTATTTAATAAATGGTGCTGGAAAAACTGGCCAGCCATATGTAGAAAGCTGAAACTGGATCCCTTCCTTACACCTTATACAAAAATTAATTCAAGATGGATTAAAGACTTAAACATTAGACCTAAAACCATAAAAACCCTAGAAGAAAACCTAGGCAATACCATTCAGGATATAGGCATGGGCAAGGACTTCATGTCTAAAACACCAAAAGCAATGGCAACAAAAGCCAAAATTGACAAATAGGATCTAATTAAACTAAAGATCTTCTGCACAGCAAAAGAAACTACCATCAGAGTGAACAGGCAACCTACAGAATGGGAGAAAAATTTTGCAATCTACTCATCTGACAAAGGGCTAATATCCAGAATCTACAAAGAACTCAAACAAATTTACAAGAAACAAACAAACAAACCCATCAAAAAGTTGGCGAAGGATATGAACAGACACTTCTCAAAAGAAGACATTTATGCAGCCAACAGACACATGAAAAAATGCTCATCATCACTGGCTATCAGAGAAATGCAAATCAAAACCATAATGAGATACCATCTCACACCAGTTAGAAAGGCGATCATTAAAAAGTCAGGAAACAACAGATGCTGGAGAGGAGGTGGAGAAATAGGAACACTTTTACACTGTTGGTGGGACTGTAAACTAGTTCAACCATTGTGGAAGACAGTGTGGTGATTCTTCAAGGATCTAGAACTAGAAATACCATTTGATCTAGCCATCCCATTACTGGGTATATACCCAAAGGATTATAAATCATGCTGCTATCAAGACACATGCACACATATGTTAATTGCAGCACTATTCACAATAGCAAAGACTTGGAACCAACCCAAATGTCCATCAATGATAGACTGGATTAAGAAAATGTGGCACATATACACCATGGAATACTATTCAGCCATAAAAAGGATGAGTTCATGTCCTTTGTAGGGACATGGATGAAGCTGGAAACCATCATTCTCAGCAAACTATCACAAGGACAAAAAACCAGACACCTCATGTTCTCACTCATAGGTTGGGATTGAACAATGAGAACACTTGGACACAGGAAAAGGAACATCACACACTGGGGCCTGTCATGGGGTGGGGGGAAGGGTGAGGGATAGCATCAGGAGATATACCTAATGTAAATGATGAGTTAATGGGTGCAGCACACCAACATGGCACATGTATACATATGTAACAAACCTGCACGTTGTGCATATGTACCCTAGAACTTAAGGTATTAAAAAAAAAAAAAAAAGAACAGCGTCATCATCCAGGGCCCAGGTATAGAAGAGCTGGTCTTGAAAATGTGCCCACAGGCCAGACCTGGATGTCTTCATGTGGCGCTCTAGGGACAAGGTGGGTATCAGGCCAGGAGAGTTCCCTGGGAAGGGTCAGAGCCCACACCCCATGACCACTTCAGTCTCCCACTGGGCAGTGCCGGATCCTTTTGTGGCCACCCCAGGGGTCCAGATGTGCACAGAAGGCTGTGGCTGGGGGAGGGGGGCGGCCTGGGCAGAGAAGTGTTCACCACACTCCTGACTTTCATCTGGGTCATGTGAGGGATGGGCTTGGTGTCACTGTGCCCTGCCCAGCCCACCTGGCCAGACCTCCCTCTGGGCCAGAACAGAGAATCATGAGAACAGTGTGAGGAAGCTGCCCTTGGGGTAGTCGGGGTCTGACCCCAGTGCTCCCCAGGCCCCACTGGGCACATGTGGACTTACTCCTCTGAACCTTAAAGGTAGTGCTTGTTATCAGCATCAACATCTGTTCCCCTTCCAGCAAATACATGTCCCACAGGCACAGGGAGAGCCCGAGAGAGATCTGTGGGGAAACTAGGCATGGGAGGACCTGGCCTTCCAGGCTGGGGCAGGTGGCTCGAGCTAGCCCACTGGGGCTTCAGTGACCTTCCCCATGAGGGTCACCGGACCCCTCCAGGAGGCTGGGTCAGACAAGGTCTTGCAGCTCCTTATGGGAGGCACTCATTTCAGTGGAGGGAGGGGCTTCCCCAGGGCTTGAGGCTCCCCTGAGCCCTCCCAAGTCGGGTCCTGGCCCAGTCTGCCCTTAAGGCTGGGCCTGAGCCCCACCCTCTGCCCTGGGATGACCCCTCTTTGGCAGAGGTCTTGCTTGTGTGTCCTGTAGGGATCTGCCTGAGCCTCCTGTGGGCTGGGGGTGAGCTGGACCCCCGGGCTGGGGAAGCAGGGCACTGCAGGGCAAGGAGGGTCCCTGAGCCAGGGTCTCCCTGTGACTCCTTACCCCATCATTCAGCACCCAGAGAAGCCAGCTGAATGAGGAATCCTCTGCGCATAGACCTTCCTTGTCCTGATGGGAGGAACAGAGGTGCTCAGGACCCCCTGGGCTGCCCTAAAAACCTCCCTCTTCCAGGGTCCTCTGAAGATCCTTCCCCAAGTGCAGAACACTGGGCAGTGTACCGGGCTCCCCCAACATCTTCCCCTTCCGGCACTCCTGGTGGACACACTGCCCTTAGCCCTGCTCTGTGGGAGCTGGGACCCCATCCCTATGCCTGTGTCTCCTCCAGGGCTGGAAAGGAAACCCAACTCCCAGCCCATGGGGAACCCGACATCCCAGGTCAGGCCCTGGCTGGAACTCAGCCTGTCCCCAGCCCCACGAGGGGCTTCAGCCCCTGCTGCTCCTCCAGCCCCCTACGATGCAGGGCCTCTGGGGAAGGGCCGAGGGGACTATAAACTCACCAGATGACACATGGTCTTGGGTTGTGACGTGGGCACCACATGCTCCTGATGGTCTTGGAGCCCCTGAACTGTCCTGCCATTTGGGCTGTGGAATCCTGAGAAGCCCCCAGCCCATCATGAAATCAGAGCCCTCTCCCAAGTTGTGGAGCCATCAGCTGGAAGAGCTAGGCAGCTGCAGAGCCCCCCAAACCCCGAGGCCTCCCACCCTCCCATCTGGTAACCCCACCATGTGGCCTTGGCCCTGGGGAGGAGGGGTGGGAACATTCCCTGGAGCCTGGCTGGAGGTTCCCCTGGAGGCCTCCTGGGCCAGGGTGCCGGGAGGGCAAGCCTGACTTTGAGGCCACGACAGGGGGTGGCCAGAACAGGGTGGGTGCTGGGCTTCGTGGTCGTCTCCTGGAAGTGGCGTCAGGCCAGGGGACACAGGATGGGGAGATGCTGCCATCTGGGCTTGGTTGGCCCATTTGTGGGTACCAAGGGCAACTGGAGCCTGAGCAGCTGAAGGGCAGGAGGACTCTCAGGGAGGGGAGAGTCAACTGCACAGAATCAGAGCCAGAGGGCGTGGCTCCATGATACAGACGGCGGCCACGGGGAGGATGAGATGCCTTCTGCTGATGAAGATGAAAGGTGTCTGACTTGGACTCTGGGGGTCAGCCCCGGGCTCTTGTGGGAACCTCAGCAGAGACATCCTAAAGGCTCCCAACAAGCTGGCAACACAAGGAAGGTGTCTTCAATAAAAGCCGAGATCACCTGGCCAGGGTAACTCTCTCTGGGTCTGACTGCGTGAGGCAGAGACATCCTAAAGGCTCCCAACAGTTAGCTGGTGACACAAGGAAGATGTCTTCACTGAAAGCCGAGATCACCTGGCCAGGGTGGCTCTCTCCGGGTCTGATTGCGTGAGGCCCTGGGGGCAGCTGTCCACCTACCCTGCAGGGAGAGCCTCTCACTGGCCAGCAGCTGCGCCAGTGCCTAGAATGCATCCTCCTCAGGCAGATAAAGGAGGAACAAGGCAGTGACATGGCTCAGGTCCCTGCAGTAGCCCACCTCCTGCAAGAGCCAGAGTCACCATGGAAGGACATCACCTGGGAGGGCTGAGGTCACCTGGGAGGACTCACGTCATCAGAGAGGGCAGAGGTGACTGGGGAGGCTTCCTCTGAAGAAGAGGCTTCCTCAAGATGCAAATTCATTTTATAACAACAGCTATGTCCATTGGGCCTTTTAGCACCTTGTCCAAAATGTCTCCTGATAGCACCGTCCTGCTTGTGACACCGCCAAGCTCCTGAGCTTTGGGGCAGCCCCAGGAGGAGGGCATCATTTCTTGTTCCAAGAAGGGGTGGTCAGGCCCAGGTGACACCAGGAGTCCAGGCCCAACTCCTTTGTGTCTCAGTGAGACCCGTTGAGACCACCCCCCTTGCTTGGAGGTTTATGCCAGCAGTGGGCTGGAGTCCTACCTCCTATATCCCAGTGGGTCACAAATACTAACTTTAAAAGAAGCAATGACACCCCCACCAGACACCCATGCCTGGAAATATGGAAATATGGACCGGGAATATAGCCGTGAACATGGGAATATGGTCACTGCCTAGAAATACTCTGAATATGCCAGGAGGATGTAGAATAGTTCCCGCTGCCTAAAAAACAGATAAAGTGGGCTTTTGTTTCTTTTGTGCAGATGTTAGTTTCACTTTGTCTACAAACCCTAATAACAAATCCAATTTCAGGTTCAGATGATTCACTAGACAAGCAGTGAACTCTTCAGGGCCTTTGACTATTTAAGAAATGTTTCAGTAAAATCCACATCTGTGAAATGCTAATAGCCCAGTTGTACAGTGAGTTGACTGATCATTTTTGCTCTGATTTTTGTGTGTTTTTTTTGTTTTTTTTTTTTTGGTGTGCACGCATGCCAGTTCAGTCTTTGGGTGTACAGTTCTTCCATGGTTCTATACCAATGTGCAGAATCTTCTGGCCACTGCTCCAGCCCCTCCTGGAGTGACTCCTTCATCCTCCAAGTCTCCAGGGTGGCCTCTATGCAGCCAGCTTCTCCCTGATCCGTCAGTCCCTGGCCACTCAGACTGGTTCTCAGTCCTATGGTTTGGCCTTGTCCAGAATGGCCTATGTTTGGAATCCTACAGCAGTATCTTGTTGACTCTGGCTTCTTTCCCTTAGCAAAAGGCATCTAGGATCCACCCAAGTTTGTGCGGGCATCACTGGCTCATTCCCTTTTCTCACTGAGTCTTCTACCATTTTAGGGAGGACCAGCCTTCCTCTCCACATTCCCGTGTTGAAGGTCATTCCCGAAGGCTCCATGTATGAGTGATGATGAATCAAGCAGTGAACATGGCATGCAGGTTTCATGTGGATGTCAGTTTTCAAATCAGTGGGTTCAATAACTGTGACACTTTGGGGATGTGGAGTTCAAGTCCATTGAGCTTTGTGAGCCACTGCCCAACCAGCTGCCAAAGTGGCTGTGCCATGTCACGTTCCCAGCAGACCTGGATGATAGTTTCCAGGAAACTGAATCCCCCCAGCATTTGGTGCTGTCAGTATCGCCTGGGGAGGCTCATGGGCCCTCCTTCCTGCCACCCTCCTGTGGGTCCTACCATGGGTCCCTGTGGGTCAGGGAGAGCACCTTTCACCATTGTGCACGATTTTCTTTGCTGCCTTCTGTCTCCGCAGGATCCTCCTGGGTTCTGGCCCCACATGTTCCAGCCTGGCACAGGGCTTGGAACCTGGGAGGTGCTCCGTCCATGGGGCCGGCTGCTCCCTGGGCCAGGAGAGCCCTTGGCAGCTGTGTCGTCCCCCTGGGTGACCCTGGATTCTGCTCAGGGGAAGTCCCCATCCCTCTGGTTCACCCCATCTCTGCTGGTACCCTGTGGCTCCCATTGGCTTACTTGACTCCATGTCGATCCCTGAAGAAGATGTGGTTCCCTAGTGTCCAGCTCATGTTCAGGTAGACCTGGTGGATGTGTTCAGAGGATCTCTTGCTCTTCTCCTTCATGACCTGTAGGGCAGGGCCAAGAGGAGGAAACAGCCTCAGAACAGATGGAAGACTCCCTGCCCCAAATGGCAATCAGCCCACAGTCAGCACTTCTGGAAGGAAGGAAAGAAAGGCTTCCTTCTGCAGAAAGCTGCTTTTTGGCTTGTTTCTGAAGCTGGGGAGGGTCTGTGGTTCCTGTGTCACCTTCTGTGCTTAGGATGTGCATCTGACCACAGCACCCACTCCCCCAGGCTGGGCAAGACATTCCCTCCAGCTGGAGAACTGGGCCCTGACCCAGCCTGGCCTGTTTGTTGTGCTCTGGCTTAGCATACCTGGTATTTTCTGGGGTTTTTCGTCTTGATTTCCTGAATGTTCAGGAGGACTGACCACACCTGGCCCTGGATGTTCATGGGAATGCCCTTATACACTCGATCAATTAGCTGTGGGCAGAAAATGATCTGGTATCACAGGCCACGGGGCGACCTCAGCCAGGACCAGAGCCTGAGGATCCTGGAAATCTTTGGTTTCAGCCCCATGATTCCTTGGTAAAGGTGAGGTCAAGCTGGGACAGGGTCTCCCTTCCCAGGATTGAAAGAATGTGTGGGCACTCAGAGTCCTGAACTCTGATCTGGACCTTTTCCTTCCTTCAGGTCACCAGGAGGCATCCCCAGCCCTGAGCTAGGGGTGGCCCCAGCCCTAGATTCAGATTCTCTCTCAGCAAGGTGATGCTTGCATGAATGGACAGTAAAGCTGGCAACCAGGCCTGCGGTCCTCTGGGTGAGGTCAGTGTGCCACCCACCCTCTGAGAGGCTGATGGTGCCAGGCCACAGCCATGGGTGCCTGTCGCCTGTCTCTGCAGAGAGTGGTTCTGGGGGCCTCCCTGGCTCTCCATGAGATGCCCAGAACCGGGCCCTGCCAGTCTTCTCCCCCATTCTCTTAGGGCCATAGCCCCTACTGTCCCCATGCCTTTCCCCCTTCCCTATGGGGACAGTGAGGGCTGTAGCTCTAGGGAAATGGGGGAGAACAGGGGCAGGTGGGCCCTCAGAGACCAAAGACCTGCTGGACAACAGCTGTGAGGCTGGACCAGGCATCTCCTCACCCTGTGGCCACAACCGTTGGATCTCACTGGGGTTGTCTCCAAGTGAACAGGGCCAGACCCTCAGGCTGCCCCCCTCCTCTTGTGCTAACTTGGAGACAGAATTGCTGAGAGCCCAGGGGCCTGACCTAGACCCCTGTCTATTCTTACCCGCTGCATAGATGGGCCCCACACCTCTGGCCTAACAACGACCTCAGGCTGGACCTGCAGGGGAGCCAGGGAGGAGTTCTGATCCTGGAAAGGAGGTTGGCCCGACCTGGGGAGACATGTTCTGCCTCAGAAAGTCCTTTCTAAAAGCAAACCCATCCCTAAGCTGAAATAAGTGCTTTAGGGGCTGAGGGGAGCACAGAGGACTCACTGCAGAATCCCAAAGTGATAAGTGCTGCTGTAGATTCCAACAGGCTTAGGCCCGGTGTCTGCTGGAAGCCCAGCTCGGTGTCCCTGTAATCCAGAGGCAGCCTTGATGAGGGGTCCAAGGTAAAGGGTGCAAGGGTCTGGGGATATTGGCCACCCGTCCCTGCCCTGTGCTCCTAGGGAGCCCAGGGTCCTTTGACCAGGGCCACTGGAAGAGGCCTCCCTCCAGGGAGCAGACAGACCTGTACATTCTCATACTTCATAATGATGTCCTCTCGCTTCTGCAAAGTATCCGCATCCTCTACCATGTCCATCCTGTGAGACAAAATCATCTAAATGTTACACTGTACCTGAGACCTTCGGAGAACGCCTGAACCGCTCCCACGTGGCTCCCAGATGCTGCCTGGCTGCGTAACCCCCATTCCACCACTGCCCTCAGGTGAAAAGGGGCCAGACCCAGTGGCCCACACCTGCATGGGTCTCTGGAGTCTCAAGCCCCAAGCAAGGGTGGGCATCTTCCCAAGGACTTGAGGACAGTGGGACCTGGACAGAGAATCCTGTTGTCCCCAAATGCCATGAAATGGGTACACACCTGCCCCAGCAGGTTGAATGGTGTCCACCTGCCAAGGTTGAAGGGCCCATGATGGGCTATTCCAGGGATGTGGAGGCAGACTGGGGTCAGGGACCAGAGGTCTCTGTACAATCGGCCTCCTGGGATGCTCAGGGACCACAGAGATGCCCAGTTTCCTACGGGGAACAAGACCTCTCCTGACTGCTCGGTTCTACTCCACTCATCACTTGGGCTACTGTGGCCCTTCAGTCTCACCAGTGAAGCCACTTTAGGAACAACGCCAGTTAAGCAGGAGGGTGTTTGGTTTGGGGGATGAAAATGATCTACTGTCTCCAAAGCAGCCCCTGTGCTCGTGGAAACCACATCTCTCGGGGAGGGACGGTGGACTCCACCATTCTGAGCTATCCATATAGGAGGGGGCTTCATTTTCCTGGGTCACTGAGGAAGAACAGTGGGTCCTTGGTTCTGGAGAACACCTAGATGGACCGTCCCTCCTGGGAACACTAGGGGCAAAAGGAGGGTGAGGCCTCGAGAGGATCAGACAGAGAAAGAAATACTTGGGGAGAACCCCAGTACCTGGACCCCTTTGAACAGGATGGAAGATAGTCTCCCTCCAGCCAGCTCTCCAGGGATCCTTCATTTTCCACAACTGCCCAAAGGCAGAAGGCTCCCCATCCCACTCCTGGACAAAGGACCGTGTGTGTTCAGTGGGTTCCACAGGGACCATCAAGACCCAGCTTAGGGCACAGATGTGTTTTGAGGACCTTCCCCTCCACCTCACCCACAGTGGATCCATCTCAGTGGCTCTGCCATGGTGAGGCTCTGCCCCATTGGGATCAGAAACCCCGCACAGATTTGGGATCTGTCCCAAATCTGATCAAGGAGGGCAAGGAGGCCACAGGGTTCAGGCCTGAAGTCCAATAGGGCACAGAGCAGGGCCAAGAGCAAAACCCAGGGTCCTGTCAGGATTCCTGGGCCGGTTATCGCCTCTCTGAGCCCAGACGTCTCACCTGTCAAATGGGCACATGCAGGAGCCACCATAAGGATGAAAGAGACAATTGTCTACAATTGTCTACACGGGCAGTGTAGAACAGGCACCCGGTGAGTGCTCAGGGATGACCTTCCTCAGCAGGCGCCCAGAGGCCAGCACCACCCACACGGTTAGCCACTGTCCCCAAGACAGCATGGAGGGAAGAGAGCAGGTCACACTCACCTGATTCTGAAGAATCAGCTGGCCTGGGTTATGCCTCTCAGGGAGAAAACCTTTGAGTCCACAGAGCTGCTCACAGATACCACTGTGTGTGTGTAGCTGCTGTAGAACACAGAGGCAGGCCGGAGAGTGGACAGGTGCTAAGCACCAGTGACATTCTGAGATAAAGGCACGCATCACAATGGGGCCTTGCCCGGGTCAGCAGGGCCCAAAGTCAGCATCCTCCACTGCCTGAGGCATCATCATGCTTGCGTGCCATGTGTTTGTGCATGTGTGTGCACACATGTATGTAGGTAAACACATCTGTGCACGTGTCTGTTGCTTCTCTGGCCAGGCCTGGCTGCCTCACCCATGTGTGCACCCTGTTCCTTGTCACTGTCACCCCCGGGGCTCAGAGCCAGCATCACGGCATCCATGGGGGCTCCCTAACCTCAGCCCTCCCAGCCCAGGGTGGTCCTGGGATATACATAGGGGTGGAGGGAAGTGATTGCTGCTGTTGAATCTCAGAATAAAAATGCTAATACTATTACCTAATGATCTTTTTAGTATCTCTAATGGTATCTCTTTTTTTATTTCTGATATTTTAACTGGATATTTCTCTCTATGACCCTTGGTTATTCCAGCTAGAGGATCCTGTGGGGGAAGTGCCCGGCACACAGTAGAGGCTCACTCTTCTAGACATGTTATCTAAAATCTGGCTTATCCATCCTTCCATCCAAGGCATCCTAGGGGATGCCAAATTCCAGGGGCCAGAAAGAGCTTGGGATAAAAAGAACATTCAAGGGGAGGGCTTTGACTTGGGCTGAGCCTGCCTCTGCCATCCAAACCTGGAGCCTCAAGTCCTGAGATAGGGCATCCAGATGCCCCAATGCAGGGCCCTCCTGATTGACAGTTACTCCCTTGTACTCATTAGCAACCTCATCATCCTACTCTCAAAGCACACTTGGCCCTCATATCTGGGAGCTCTGCATCTGTGGATTCAGCCAACAGCAGATGGAAAATATTCAGAAAAGAAATCAGATGATTCTACTGAACATGTGCAGACTTTGTTCTTGTCATCATTCCCTAAATAATACAGTATCACAACAATTTACATAGCATCTGCATTGTATTGTGTATCATAAGTAATCTAGAGAAGGTCTAATGTATATGGGAGGACGTGCACAGGTTATATATAAATACTAGGCTGTGTTAGGCCAGGTGCGGTGGCTCACACCTGTAATCCCAGCAATTTGGGAGGCCGAGGCGGGCAGATCGCCTGATGTCAGGAGTTAGAGACCAGCCTGACCAACATGGAGAAACCCCATCTCTACTAAAAATACAAAATTAGCCAGATGTGGTGGCACATACCTGTAATCCCAGCTACTCAGGAGGCCGAGGCAGGAGAATTGCTTGAACCCAGGAGGTGGAGGTTGCAGTGAGCCAAGATTGTGCCATCGCACTCCAGCCTTGGCAACAAGAGTGAAACTCCATCTCAAAAAATAAAAAATAAAAAATACTTGGCCATGTTATATCAGAGACTTGAGCATCCATGGATTTTGGCATCCCCGGGGACCCTAGAACTAATCCTCCATGGATACCAAGGGATGACTGTGTAAACTCACTTAGGAAGGCTTCTCATTGGAGGAAGGGCCCAGTTCAGGACAGACAGGGACATCCCCTCCGGACTACTGTCCATTCATCCATCCATTCATCCATTGCCCCATCACCCCACCCCGCCCCAGGACTGTCCCAGTGACAGCCCTAGCAAGTGAAGAAAAGAAAAAAGACTGGCTCACGTTGTCCAGTTTTGAGGTCTTGGAAGAAGTTGCACCAGTATGAGGATAGGGGGTAAATTTCCTCCAGGATCCAGAAAGCATATCAGGCAGCCTCGGGGTGAGGAAAGGAGCCCGGCCTCTCCAGCAGCCACAAAGGCCTGCAGTTGGATGGGGCTGGGCCTGGCCATGTGGATCACTTGGGCCTAATTAGGGGGAAAGAAAGACTGGGGGGCAGAGGAGGAGCATCAGGGGAGCTGGTGGCCTAAGGAGAAGGTATTTCAGGGAAGGGATCTGTATTAATTTGTTTTCACACTGCTATAAAGAAATACCTGAGACTGGGTAATTTATAAAGAAAAGAGGCTTAATTGACTCGCAGTTCAGGAAACTTACAATCATGGCAGAAGGTGAAAGGGAAGCAGGAGCCTTCTTCACAAGGTGACAGGAGGGAGTGAGTGGAGAACAAGGAAGTGCCACGCTTTAAAACCATCAGCTCTCTTGAGAATTCACTCACTATCGGGGAACAGCACAGGGGAAACTGTCTCCAGATCCAATCCCCTCCCACCAGGTTCCTCTCTTGACACAGAAGGATTACAATTCCAGATGAGATTTGAGTGGGGACACAGAGCCAAACCTATCAGGGTCTCCACCTGTCTTGCAGCTCCCTCGGGGCTGAGGTTGAGTGCAGATCTGCTGGCCCTGCTCTACAGCACGCGGGGACTCTGCCTGTGTGCCCCGAATTGCTGCTTCCTGGGGGTGGTGGCTGCTTCCTCAAGAGGAGGGTGGATCTGCTCTCCTGCCAGCACACACAACCCCCCACCAACTCCAGGGCCTTGTGGAGCCCTGGCCACATCCTCCCAGGCTTGAAGGCATAAAACCAGGCTCCTTGCTCTTCTTGCTGTTTAGGTGACAAGCCCCCAGTCATCCCTAGGTCCCATCACTGCCCCTGCTTCTAAATAAAGAGTGTTTTACTAAATCTTCCTGGGAAAAGCCAGGGCCTCATTCCTGTTATCTGTTCTATCTTCCTAAAGCCAGGTTAAGACATCTGGGCAAGCAGGCAATAGAGTGATTCATTGTGATTTAACAAGTATTTGTGTTCCTCTTTTGTGCCACACAATTTGCCTAGGTACTGTGAGTGCAAAGATGAAACAGATATGATTACTATTCTTATGGATGCTCAGTCTAGTCAGTGTTTTTTTAAATAGAACATATCAGAGTGGGACATTGTAAGGGTAAGAATGATTTAATTAAGTTATTTCACATACTGTGTGTGTTTATACATATACAAAATGTTTCTTATTGCAGGTCTCGTTCCAAAAAGTTTGATAGCCATTACTCTAGTGCAGCGGTTTTCAATTGAGATGATTTTGTCCTTCAGAGGACATTTGGCAATCTCGGGAGATATTTTTGATTGTCACAGCTTGGAAGGTGCTACTGGCATCTAGTGGGTGGAGACTGAGATGCTGCTAACCTTTCTACTATGCACAGGACAGTTCCCACAGCAAAGAATGATTCTGCCCAAACTGTCAATAGTGCTGCTGCTGAGAAACTGATTCCAGTGGAAAAGACAGGCACGTAAACACATGAAAGAGAACAGGGAAGGGAATTACAGGGCAGGTGGAAAGTGAGCTTGCTAGGGAGAGGGCAACGTGGGGGAACCACAGTTACTGACTTGCCAGCTCTACTGGGCACTGTTCTGAGTGGGGAAATAGTTTTATCATAGGTATTTGTGCAAGGTATTGTATGAAATCTTTAAAATGGCACTGGAAGGTGTAGGTATTATCCCAACCTATAAATGCACAAGTCGGGGCTTTGAGTGTTTAAGTAACATAGATGAGGTCACATAGAAAGTTGTGAGCTGGAGCCTGGCATGGTGACTCACGGCTTGCAATCCCAGCACTTGGGGAGATAGAGACAAGGATCACTTGAGCCCAGTAGTGGGCAAAAAAGTGAGACTCTGTATCTAAAAATAAAGTTATAAGCTAGGACTGATGCTACCATTACCCTGAAATATGTTTGTTTGGTCAAAGAATTTGGATGATCAATAGACAAGTTTTGTGTCCCAGAGGAATAAGGAAATGAGAAAGTTGAAAGTGCTGAAGAAAAAAGCCCATGTGCTCCATCGTGAGATTTGGGCTAGCTAGGAAAGGGAAGCAGGAAGCAAGAGAGCAGCTGATAAATTGGGAGGAGATGTGAGAAGTTCAAGATACTGGACATCTTAGATGAGATACATGCATTAAAAGAAAAAAAGAGAAAACAACAACAACAAAAAAGAGTCTGGATGTCTTGATGAGTTCCTAAGTAGAAATGACAGAGAAGAGGAACCGAAAAAGGAAGTCATGGGCCAAGAGTGGAGTATTACAATTTCAGACTTCTAGTATGGAGCAGCACAGGTACGGGTGTGGACAAGTGAATGTCTTGGAGTAGAGGGCAAAGGACATTTTTGCATGCAACATGGCCACACCATATCTTGGTGTGATCTCAGGTATTGGATAGGTTGGCTGTAGATACTCAGTGAATGTGGAAGAAGGGCCTAGAGATCTATCGATGATAGAAACTGAGAAACAGAATGTAGAATAACAGCTTGTGAGGAGGAAGGGTTTGGAGTAACAGGAGAGCAGTCATTTAGTATGTGAGGAGCTGGGAGAACATGGGAATCTTCATTCTCCTAGAGCAGGCTCTATTTGAAAAGCCATCAGGGAGGTGGTTTATTCAGAAAATAGTTTTGCTTAGCTAAGATAAGAATGTGATTATGAAAGAAATGTGAGAGAATGTTTTATAGTAGAAAGGAGGTTCTAGGGGAATGAGAGGAACCTAGAAAGTTTCAACAGTAGTGTCATGAGTTAATAGAAAACAGGAAGCAAGCTGGGTATGTGCGTTTAGAGGTGGTGTACATTTTCAGCATTATAAATGGATAGAGATGAGTGGCAATAGTTACTTTGGTCCATAGGTTTTTGGTGTCTTAACTAGTTATGGATCTCTACCACTAAAGGAATTGCCTGTTGAACGTTGTTAGGAATAAGAGTACTGAAGGCAACTGCCTGGTTTGAATTTTATTCTGTTCCTTGCGACCTGTCTGGGTTCAAATTCTAGCTCTGCATATTAAGTTCTTTTAAGTTGATGATCTTTGAGCAAATGTCTTAGCTTCTGTTTGCCCATGTAAATGGACACAATAGTTGTTACCTTGTGAAAGAAGTTAATTTATGTAATTGACCAGCATTAACTAAGAAGCATCAGTGTACAATTTTAGTCAGTGGTAATTGACTAGCTGGACTGTGAGGCTGTGTGTGTGTGTGTGTGTGTGTGTGCGCGCGCGCGCGTGTGTAGCATGTAATAGAACGAAGAAAGGAAAAGATACTTTTTATAACCTACAGGCAGCTTTTCTCTGCTTTCATGTCAAGAGGGAAGAAGGAAGTTTGGAGGATAGGAATTCTGTTTAATACTAAGCTCTCTTATTCAAAACCAGAGGTAGATAGAATGTGTAATAATTTACAGAATTTCTAGACTTAATCTGATTTTTTAAAATTTATTTTCATTTCTTAGGTTGAGGCTGAGCTAAAGTTAATCTGTTGTAATATTCTGGATGTACTGGACAAACACCTCATTCCAGCAGTAAACACTGGTGAGTCCAATGTTTTTTATTTGTTTGTTTGTTTGTTTAAGATGGAGTCTTGCTCTGTCATCCAGGCTGGAGTGTGGTGGCACAATCTTGGCTCACTGCAACCTCCGCCTCCCAGGTTTAAGCGATTCTTCTTCCTCAACCTCCCGAGTAGCTGGGTCTGCACGCCCGGCTAATTTTTGTATTTTTAGTAAAGACGGAGTTTCACCATATTGGTCAGGCTGGTCTCAAACTCCTGACCTCATGATCTGCCCTCCTCAGCCTCCCAAAGTGCTGGATTACAGGCATGAGCCACCACGCTCGGCCTGATTTTTTTGTTTTTTGGGTTTTTTTTTTTTTTGGCAGAGTCTTACTCTATTGCCCAGGCAGGAGTGCAGTTTTGCAATGTCAGCTTACTGCGACCTCCGTCTCCCAGGTTCACCAATTCTCATGCCTCAGCCTCCCAAGTAGCTGGGATTACAGTTGTGTGCCACCACATCAGGCTAATTTTTGTATTTTTAGTAGAGATGGGATTTCACCATGTTGGCTGGGCTGGTCTTGAACTCCTGACCTCAGATAATCCACCCGTTTCGGCCTCCCAGAGCTGGATTACAGGCGTGAGCCACCGTGCCCTGCCAGAGTCCAAAGTTTTCTATTATAAAATGTAGGTTTTATACTAGAAGGGAAAATGTAAGATTAAATGTTGACCTTTTTAGAATCATGACTTTTTTCTATGTAGGTTTTCAACTTTTATTTAAGAATAATTGTTTAATGTTAGAAGCATAGTTAATGTTGGAATAAAAAGATGGTCAGGCTATTATAAAAATGCATTAGCTTTTGCTTTACTTATTTATATTATTTTGCTTTTGTGGGACCTATCCCCTTTCCATCCCCATAATGGCCATACATTTCACAGTGCTGTCTCAATGTTTTACATAGAAATTTTGTTTCATATTTAATAAACTCTTGTGCCATTCCTTGGAACCACTTGCTTGTTTAATTTTAGTCTGTGATCATTTTGTTGATTTTCAGAAGCTCCCCATTTAATCTCTGTGGGATTTTTACTTATATTTTGAATATGAAATGTCTAAGGAAAAAAACGAAAGAAAGTCAAACATTCCTGAGAGTGTTTAAAATTATTGAAGTATACCTGCTAATTGTTACATACATTTTGTCACATATTTTAGAAAATATAGAACTATTTTAGCTTATTTTCCTTTAAAAATCATTGTTCCTAGTTAAAAATTTTTTTTAAATTTGGTTTTGTTTTAGGAAAGGGGATTGCCACAGGTATCTGGCAGAATTTGCCACCACCACTATTTATTTGAAAACTTCTTCTTCACCTCACATGAAACAAACTATAGCCATTAAACAAAAACTCTTCATTTCCCCTCTCCCCAGCTGCTAGTAACCTCTATTTTATTTTGTCCCTATGAATTTGCCCATTCTAGATACCTCATGTAAGTGGGATCATATGATTTTTGTCCTTTGTGGCTACCTGTATTTCACGTAGCATGATGTTTTCAAGGTTTCATCCACGTTGAAGCATGTATCAGCACTTCAGTCCTTTCTATGACTGAATAATAATTTGTTTTATGTGTTTTGCACACATTGTTTAGCCATTGAACTTTTGATGGAGAGTGGGTTTCCTTCTCCCTTTTTCTTATGGTGAGTAATGCTGCTGTGAACATTGGTGCGCTAAGTATTTGCCCAGACTGGAGTGCAGTGGTGCAGTCTCCGCTTACTGCAATCTCTGCCTCCCAGGTTCGAGCAATTCTCCTGCCTCAGTCTCCTGAGTAGCTGGCATGGTGGCATGCAGCTCTAGTGCTAGAAACTTGGGAGGCTCAGGCAGGCGGATCGCCTGAGCCCAGGAAGTTGAGGCTGCAGTGAGCTATGATTGCACCACTGCAGAGACAGAACAAGATCCTGTCTGAAACAGAAAAAAAAAAGTTACACACAGAATTACCTGTCCCAGTTCCACTCCTAGGTGGAGTTGAAAACAAGGACTCAAGGCCAGGCTCAGTGGCTCACGTCTGTAATCCCAGCACTTTGGGAGGCTGAGGAGGGCAGATTGCTTGAGGTCAGGAGTTCAAGACCAGCCTGGCTAACATAGTGAAATCCTGTGTCTACCAAAAAAACAAACAAAAAACACAGGCCGGACACAGTGGCTCATGCTTGTAATCCCAGCACTTTGGGAGGCTTAGGCAGGCAGATCACTTGAGGCCAGGAGTTCGAAACCAGCCTGGCCAAAATGGTGAAACCCTGACACTACTAAAAATACAAAAAAAAAAAAAAAAAAAGCCAGGTGTGGTGTCACGCACCTGTACTCTGGAGGCTGAAGCACGAGAATTGTTTGAACCCAGGAGGTGGAGGTGCAGTGAGCTGAGATTACGCTTCCAAAAACAAAAACAAGTTAGCCAGGATTGGTGGTGCATGCATGTAATCCCAGCTACTTGGGAGGCTGAGGCAGGAGAATTGCTTGAGCCCTGGAGACGGAGGTTGCAGTGAGCCAAGATTGCACCACTGCACTCCAGCCTGGGGAACACAGTGAGATTTTGTCTCAAAAAAAAGCAGTACTTCCATGGCTAAGACCGTTGTTGATATCTTGAGGCAACATCACTCAGATTCTTCATAATGCATATCTGTCTGTATTTTGCTTTTCAAAGAACAGGACTTTAAACATCACTTATAAGTTTCCTTAGAGATCCATGGGCTGGGAGTCAGTGGTCCTGGACTCCAGTGTGAGGTGGCACCTAATGACTCTTCTCTCCTCTCCAGCCTGAGTGCTGAATTGTGGGTAATGGCTGAATCCTCCAGCCTGGACATAGTAACATCAGCAAGCATGGGCAGCCAGCCAGCCTAGGGCTGCAGAGAAACATCATGGGGGAAAGGGAAGGCCCAGAAATGAGGTCTGGTGCCTCCATAAGGAAGGCTTTTCTTTCCCCGGCCTGAGCTGCTTTTGTTACCTGGAGTCTTCCACAACTCCTTGCAATTCCCCAAATGCACCAGGTTCTCTCTGGCCCAAGCCAATTTTCTACCATCTCTTCCTTCCTACTGAACCAGTTTGGTTAATTCCTACTGATCTTCTAGAACTCAGCTTAAGGGACACATCTTCCAGGGAGCCTTCCCTGCTTCCCTAGGCTGAGGTAGCCTCCTCTGGCCTCTCAGAAACCTTTCACCGTTGCAGCACTTATCACAGGACACCATGGACATCTGTTTGATCATCTCTCACCTGGATTCCCCCCTAAACTGTGAGCACCTTGAGGGCAGGTGCTCATCTTGTATGCCAAGTGCCTGGAACAGGCCTGGCGTGTAATGAGCTCTCTCTCGGTGAACATGCAATGAAATGGATGGAAGCTTCCATGAGAGCTGTTTTCTCCAGGAGCTGCTGCCTCCAAAGAAAACAATTCACTGAGCCTCAGAGACAGCAAGAGTTCTCTGAGAGTTTCCCAAATTATTCGTCGTTGGCAGAGCGCCTCCACGGAAGGTGCGGGGGACCCCAGAGGCAAAAATGATGTGGAGCCGAGAGGCTGGCACTTCTGTCACTCCAGGCAAGCAGGCCAGCCTCAAGCCCAGTCCCCAGACCCCCGAATGCCCTACTGCGGGTCCCAGGAGTAGACTCCCTGCTGTCCTTAGAGAGCTCCTGATGGTCCTAGCAACTTCTGAGTCACTCCTTCTCCCACATCATCTGCCTGTGTTTCCTGTTTCCTGGGTACAGGAGTCCATGGAGGCAGAGAAGGGACCAGGCTTCTCTGGGAGGAGGAACTGCCCATTTGTGCAGTGAAAGGCAAGGCCTCTTGCAGAGGGTGAAGGAGGTGGCTTTGACTTTGGGAAGCTAAGCAGCTGACTCTGGCCCTGTTGTATCTTGGAAGGACATCAAAAAAATGAGCTTAGATGGCAAAGACAATATTTAGGTGAGCTACCCAAAATAACTTCTAGACAGACACATGGAGGGGCACTGTCCCCTCTCCTGTTCAAAAGCTTTGGATCCAAGCCCAAGCTACAAGTAGAGCAGGCAGCAAGCTCCCTGGAGTGGAGGCATTCAGAGGCTGGGTGGCCCCTTGGCAGGAATGCCTTTGGAGGATTTCCAGAAACAGCTGGACCAGATAGACTTTGAGAGTCCTCTGACTCACAGATTGATGATTCTTGCAGGAGGAGTTTTCTGGAACAAAAGGAGGCTTAAGAACATCAGTTCCTCAAGGTTCTAGGGGGTGAAGGGAGGGGACACAGAGGGCATGTAAGAGGAACTTGACTCCTGCCCCAACAAAGCAGTGCAGAGCTTCGGGGAGAGGAGTCCCATCTCCAAACCTCTTAGTGAGGTCCAAGGATCTGGGGTGGAGGTAGGGGAGACAGACAACAGCAGGCTGGAGCTAGGCAGGTGGGGCACGTCAGGGAATTCAGCTGAGTAGGATGAGGGACCAGCAGGGGCTATAGATCAGCTAGCCAGAGGTGGAGTCCAGGGAAAAGCAGACAAAAGCACAGTGCACCCAGCACCCAGTTCATGAGCTTGCCGCACTCTCTGCTCTGTGACTGCAAGAAATAGACAGTGCTTTATCCAGTTGGAAATTATAAGCAAAACCTCTAAGTGCCACCTCCTGGTGAAAGCTCCCACTTCCACCACTTCCAATCGGAGTGCAGCCCTCAAACTGTGTAAGTTCCGTTGCTCTGGAATTAAGACCAATAGCCTTAGTGTGGCCTTTAGGCCCTACATGATCTGGCCCCTGCCTGCCCCCAAGCCTGGCCTTGAGCAGCTCTCCCAAGTCCTTGTGTCCTCCACACATGCTGGCCCTCTGTCTTGTTCTAGAAGGCATGATGTCCCTTCCCTCTTGCCTCTCCATTACACTGTTTTTGCTGCAGGAACACCCACCTCATTGAACTCCACAACCAGTGGAGACCACCACCTATTCCCAAGTTTAGCTCAAAAGCCACTTCCTCCAGGAAGCTCTTCTGGATACCCCAGATCAGGCCAAATTTCTTTCTCCTAGCCCTATGTGTTTCTCTTTTAGACCATTCACTACAATTGTAGTTAAATGACTGTCAGTTAACATCCGAATCCCCTGCTAGACTGTAACCTCTGTGGGGGCAGAGCTGTGTCCATCTTGTTCACCACCAGACCAGCCCAGAGCTTGACACAGAGTGAGTACTAGGGAATATTTGTAGAAAGAGACAGAGAGAGAGAGAAAGGAAGAAGGAGGGAGAGAGGAAAGGAAGGAAGAAGGCAGGGAGGGAGGGAGGGAGGAAGGAAGGAAGGAAGGAAAGAAGGAAGGAAGGAAGGAAGTCCCAGAGAAAAATATCATTCTTCATAATAGAAAGATGATGGAACATGAAACATGATTAATTAAATCATGCACATAAATAGAGGCCCATATGTCAAGGTTCTATTTGTTCTGTGACAGTGTAAAAACTGCACATTTTTTATCAAGATGGAAAAACAAATAAACAAAACACCATGTGCTCCATCTCCTGGTAAGACCTCCTGCCACTGCATCAGAGTGAGTTCCACTGCATTCTGCTCCATAAAGAGGAGCAGGTGGGCCTCCAAGTACAGATAGACCTGGTCCCAGTTTCAGAGCTGGGACCCGGAAGCCAAGCTGGAGGTCAGGGACCAAAGGCAAAGAGATCAGAGGTAGATGAATTCTCTCCTCCACACTGAGTCCCGGGCTTGGTGGTTGGCTTGTTTCATCTTCACAGTAAGTCTGTGAAGTAGGAATCATTATCCTTATTCCACAGGTGAGGAAATTGGGCTTCAACAGGATAAAGAATTTGCTTAGTGTCATACAGCTTAACAAGTGGCAGAACTACAGCTTGTCGTAGCTCCACTTGACCTCAACAATCATGTTCTTTTCTTTCTGTAGCTTCTTTGAACAAGAGACAGAGGTCTTGCTAACAGCTATGGGTGTAGTATTGAGGCTGTGGAAGTCAGGGCAGTGCTGGGGAACACCTGCTGTTTTTATCTGTGCCACAGCCATCCCCATTTCTGGCAGCACATCCCTCTTTCTGAGGGGCAACTCATTCTATGTGGTTCTGGTGAGCTGACCCTGTCCTTTTTTCTCCTCAGATTCCAAAGGTAGATAGATGCCCCGTTCTTAATTTTTTTAATTAAAAAAATTTCTTTTTAGACACAGAGTCTTCCTCTGTCACCCAGGCTGAAGGACAGTGGTGTGATCTTGGCTCACTACAGCCTCAAACTCCTGGGCTCAAGCAATCCTCTTGCTTCAGCCTCCTGAGTAGCTAGGACCCCAGGCACGTGCCACCAGGCCTGGCTAATTTTAAAAATTTCTTTGTAGAGATGGGGGTCTTACTATGTTGCCCAGGCTGGTCTTGAACCCCAAGGCCTCAAGTGATCCTCCCAGCTTGGCCTCCCAAAATACTGAGATTACAGGTGTGAGCCATGGCAACTGGCCTAATCCACCTGTTAGAACACCTATCCCCAGCTAGATGTGGTGGCTCACGCCTGTAATCCCAGCACTTTGGGAGGCCAAGGTGAGCAGATCACCTGAGGTCAGGAGTTTGAGACCAGCCTGGCCAATATGGTGAAACCCTGTCTCTACTAAAAATACAAAATTAGCTAGGCATGGTGACACACGCCTGTAATCCCAGCAGCTCAGGAGGCTGAGGTAAGAGAATCGTTTGACCCTGGGAGGTGGAGGTTGCAGTGAGCCGAGGTTGCAGTGAGCCAAGGTTGCACCATTGCATTCCAGCATGGGTGACAGAGAGAGACTCTGTGTCCAAAAAAAAACAAAAAACCAGACAGGGCCAATCAGAGGCCTTCTCTGGATTTTGTGCTGAATCTATTGGTCTTTTTCTCTGAGGTGCCAAGTAATTTGGAAACAGAATTGGGGCTGCCATGGGACATCCTTCTTGCCGTGTGCAGAAGGCCAGTTATGGACTCAAACCATCAGACAGAGGGAAGGAGAAAGGGAGACGTAAGATGGATACTACTCTGAAGACCTTGTTTGAGCTCTGGATCCAATCATGTCTGAACTGCCCTTGCTT
Source organism: Pongo abelii (assembly GCF_028885655.2). Classification (NCBI taxonomy): domain Eukaryota; kingdom Metazoa; phylum Chordata; class Mammalia; order Primates; family Hominidae; genus Pongo; species Pongo abelii. The sequence goes on along the minus strand of NC_072004.2, from coordinate 41,391,689 downwards.
GGACTTCCCAGGTCCACGAGTTAATAAGTTCTTCTTTTTTTTTTTTTTTTGAGACGGTCTCATTCTGTTGCCCAGGCTGGAGTGCAGTGGTGTGATCTCAGCTCACTGGAACCTCCACCTCCTGGATTCAAGTGATTCTCTTGCCTCAGCCTCCCAAATAACTGGCATTACAGGTGCCCACCACCATGCCCAGATAATTTTTGTATTTTTAGTAGAGACAGGGTCTCACAATGTTGGCCAAGCTTGTCTCAGACTCCTGGCCTCACATGATCTGCCTGTCTTGGTCTCCGAAAGTGCTGGGATTACAGGCATGAGCCACTGCGTCTGGCCAATAAGTTATCTTTTTGCCTTGAGCAGATATAAGCTGGAGAAAAGTAAGTTCACCTGGATGGAGGAGATGAGAGGGTAGACTTGGAGCTCAGCAAGACCTAGAACTGCTCAAGTGACACCGAAGGGGAAAGGAAGGGGAGGTGATCCCCTTTGGAGGATTTGGAGGTCGGTATGTCTGTGCCCCGACCCAAATCTCAGCTTGAATTGTAGTCCCCATAATCTCCATATGTCATGGAAGGGACCCGGTGGGAGGTAATTGAATCATGGGGGTGCTCGTGATAATGAGTTCTCGTGATAGTGAGTGAGCTCTCACGAGATCTGATGGTTTTATAAGGGGCTTTTCCCCCTTTTGCTTGGCATTTCTCGCTGCCATCATGTGAAGAAGGATGTGTTTGCTTCCCCTTCTGCCATGATTTTAAGTTTCCTGAGGCTTCCCCCAGCCATCCTGAACTGTGAGTCAATTAAACCTCTTTCCTTTATAAGTTACACAGTCTTGGGTATTTCTTTCTTAGCAGCATAAGAATGGATTAATACAGGAGGGGAAGCAGAGTCTATTGACTTTACAAGGGCCATCTTGTCAACCACCCACCAGCCTGCCATGTGACTTCGTACCCATGGTGTACTTCTCTGATCTCAGGCCTGCCATCTGCAGAGGGATGTACTAATTTGCAAAATACACCAGGGACTGCTTGTTCCTGGGAAACCACAGCAAAATGGGAAAATTTCCAGTGAAATAAATATAAAGAGACCTTTCCTGGTCTGGAGAGGGAGGAGGGGCCACACATTTACTGAGCACCTAATGTGTGTTGGGAACACACACTAGGTGCCTTGCTGCTTCATTATAAGCCACTAAACTGAAAACAGGGTACAATGCTTGACACCCAATGAATCGCTCTCTCCAAAAGGAAATATTTGGGGGCTGAAAAAAACATCCCAAATAATCCTCACAAGAGTCCGATGAGAAGAGAGCCAGAGACAAGGAAACTGATGTTCAGAGAGGACCAGAGACCCCCCACAAAGCCACAGAGTTGGTAAGTGGCTAAGGCAGAATTCAATACACATCTTTTTTTTTTAAAATTTATGTGCACAACACAAACTCCTGGGCTCAAGCAATCCTCTTGCTTCAGCCTCCTGAGTAGCTAGGACCCCAGGGATACATGTGCACAACATGCAGGTTTATTACATAGGTAGACGTGTGCCATGGTGGTTTGCTGCACTCATCAACCCGTCATCTAGGTTTTAAGCCCCGCATGCATTAGGTATTTGTCCTAATGCTATCCCTTCCGTTGCCCCCCATCCCCTGACAGGCCCCGGTATGTGATGTTCCCCACCCTGTGTCCATGTGTCAATGCACATCTTTCAGGCCCGAGAACTTACACATTTTGTGCTTGGCCTGGACTGACTGAAGCCAACACCTTAGCAAGAAATACCCACGGTGGGAGCCTCCTCTGGGCACCTGGGGCAGAGGAGATGGAAAAAACAGGTTGAATTATATCACTTAGGAAAATAAGACCGAAAGCATTTGATGATTGAGGGATGTGTAACTGATGCAACACCAGTGATATCAGGAATGGCTTGGAATGAAGGTCTTATCTAAACCCTTGGCCTTGAGGGTGGGAGATCTTGCTTGTGTGAAGACAGGGAAGCTGAGAGATGGCCATGGCTGTGGTCAGGAGGGCCTGACACTGTCAGAAGAGGGAGTGTTTCTGCACAAGGCAAAGGAAACAAGGCAAGAGGGATAGCAAGAGAGACTTAGGGTAGATAAGGGAAACTTCCTTGGAGGCACCAGTAAGGAAGCTGTGGGCTGGTGGACTAGATGACTTTGCAGGATCTGTGGAGACCAATTCATGGGGACTGCTAAGAGCTATCGCTCTGGGGTCAGCCAGGCCTGGGTTGGAATCCCAGCTCAGCCTGTCACTGACTGTGTGACCCTGGGTTTCTTTGTTCAGAGCCTCCATTGACATTGGGAAATCAGCATAGTCTTTCATCAGCGCCCAGCACAGTCTTCAGCAGGTGGAGCAGGGACAACAATAGAGATGCTCCAACCTTATGCTCTGAGGAGGTGGGAGGCTTCTTCCACTTCCTCACCTTCCCCTCAAGCAAGGCAGGGTGGGGACAACTTTCTACTTGCAGAGGTCCCTAGAGTGGAAAGTGGGGGAAGGGGATGGGGGGCCCTGAGCCTGAGTCTTGTGGAAAACATTTATTAGCCAGGCGCTGTGTCTCACGCCTATAATCCCAACACTTTGAGAAGCCAAGGCAGGCGGTTTGGTTGACTCAGGAGTTTGAGACCAGCCTGGGCAACATGGTAAAATCACGTCTCTACAAAAAGTACAAAAATTAGCCTGGTGTGATGGCATGTGCCTGTAGTTTCAGCTACTCCGGAGGTCGAGGTGGGAGGATTGCTTGAGCCCAGGAGGTCAAAGCTGCAGTGAGCGGTGTGATTGGGCCACTGCACTCCAGCAGCCTGAGTGACACAGTGAGACCCTGTCTCAAAAAAAAAGGAAAAAGAGAAAGAAAAAAAGACAAAGAAAACATTTATCTGAGACTTTGGAAACTTTTTTTCTTGGGGGAAAAATATACTCAGTTTATCGTTTCCTTGTTCTCTGTGTGAGGGAGAGGAAAAGTCTTAAATAAACCTCTGCGGCACAGGCCCCTCTTGTTTTGGGAGAAACACTTCTGTGGGCTTTGGCTGACTGCGGGTTAGACCAGACCTTATTCCGGAGTGGACCAGGCCCAGCAGGAAAGGCGGCCTCGAATGCACGGTATTACCAAATCTTTGGGAACAATTTTTATTTTTATTTTTATTTTCTTTTTCTGATTTTTTTTTTTGTAATAGGGTGTCCCTCTGTCACCTAGGCTAGAGTGTAGTGGCATGATCAGCTCACAGCAGCCTCAACTTCCTGGACTTCAGCAATTTTTTGTAGAGATGGGGTTTCGCCATGTTGCCCAGGCTGGTCTCAAACTTCTGAGCTCAAGCAATCCGGCCACCTTGGCCTCCCAAAGTGCTGAGATTACAAGTATGAGCCACCGCACTAGGCCCAACATTTTTCTTCCCCTTGGTATAGAGATATGGACTGCACTGCTTTGAAAATTGTCTGGGCCAGGCGCAGTGGCTCACGCCTGTAATCCCAGCACATTGGGAGGCTGAGTTGGGAGAATCTCTGGAGCCCAGGAGTTTGAGACCAGCTTGGACAACATAGTGAGACTTGCTCTCTACAAAAGTGAACAAAATTAGCCAGATGTGATAGCACTCACCTGTGGTCCTAGCTACTCGGGAGGCTGAGGCAGGAGAATTGATTGAGGTCAGGAGGTGAAGGCTGCAGTGAGCCGAGATTATACCACTGCACTCCAGCCTGGGGGACAGAGGGAAGCCCTGCCTCAAAAAAAAAAAAATTAAATAAATAAATAATAATAATAATAATAATAACAATAATAATAATACTTTTTAAGCTGTCGTGGGAGTTTTTTAAAAAGAAAAAAAGAAAAAGAAAATGGTCTGTCCTTGGGAGAAAAGTGTCTGTGTGTGTGCTCGTGTGTGAGTGTGTGGATGTGGCATGGGGGTGGTACTAGCGACATGTACGCGTGTGCATGCGTGTGTGTGTGTGTGTGTTAGGGGGCTGTTTTCTGCCCAGGAGGCCCCCCAGGAGATCAGGCTGGTGTTGCAGGAAGGCTGCTGAGATTTGTCTTCATTTTCGGTTGTTGATGGGTGCCTTCAGGGCTGGTTGGGGACTGCCGAGTCCCCTGGGGTCACTGCAGAAGGAAACCCATAGGCTTTGGTCCCTGTGTGGTTGTAGACATCTGGATTCTCTTAGATTGTCATGGGAGAGGTAGAGCTTTGTTTCTTTGTTTCTTTTTTCAGACAGGGTTGGAGGGTGCAGTGGCATGATCATAGTTCACTGCAGCCTCGAACTCCTGGGCTCAAGTGATCCACCTGTCTCAGCCTCCCAAGTAGCTAGAACTTCAGGCCACCACACCCAGCAAATTTTTAAAAAAATTTTTTGTAGAGATAGGGTCTTGCTATGCTGCCCAGGCTGGTCTCCAACCCCTGGCCTCAAGTGATTCTCTAGCCTTGACTTCTCAAAGTGCTGGGATTATAGGTAGGAGTTACTGCACCCAATCCGGCTTCCAGTTTTAAATCTGTTTCTCCAGCCTCTCAGTTCCCTTCTGCTATGGTTGAGCCTTCAGTAATGCTGGGTTGACCATTGCAGCCCTGTCTTTGCTTTGGGGTGTTAAAAGGCAGCCAGCGTCCACACCTGGGGCAGACCCATGGAGGAGCTGATGGTCTTCCCCCACACCTTCTTCTCCAAGGCCTCTAAGGTGGTGCAGCACCATTTCATGAAAGACTAGCAGCAAAGTGGGCGAGGTCCCTGTGGAACCAAGTGACTCTAGGGAGCCCAGTACCGGCATAGTCACAGCCTCAAGCATTGACAGACGGGGAACCAGACAGAGGTAAACTCCCTCTGCCTCCAGTACTGGAAGGGAACAAACCTGAAGGCTAGAGCCAGCATTCCACAGTAGAAAGGCAAACTAGTCACTTGTAAGCTATTTAGTATATTGATCAGGACTCCGTCAATTGTGAGAGACCTAGTTTATATTAGCTTTAAACAAAAAAGAAACGCATTGACTCATGTAGCCAAGAAATTCAAGGGACTCAGGCATGACTAGATCTAGTAGTATTCTGGGACCCTAGGTTTGTCCACCTCTCAGATCCACTTGCCTCTGCTTGACTTCATTCCCCAACAGGATCTTACTCAGCAGTGTTAAAATGTCTCCCAGTAGCTCCAGGTCTACATGATCTTAGAAGTTATAATTCTAGAGAGAAACTCTCTGTTTCAGAGTCCATGATAAAACTTACAAAAGGATGCAAACTCGTGGTGTTTAATATGGAAACATAGATAGAATGTGTTCCCCATTCACAATGAGCACACTGGGGGCCTAGATCCTTTTTTTTTTTTATTATTTTTTTTATTTTTTGCCACCTGGCAGTGAGTTTGCATAGGGCATGGATCTTGACTTCTAAACACAACTCTACGCTAAAAGGAATTAGAATGCCTTAGAGAAATGTCTAATTCCAAGGCCGAGCCTGGGAAAGTACCATATGAACCCAAAATATCTTATTAAACCAGAAAGCAAGGAAGCACTTAAAGAAGGACACAGAAGCTGGCTTGAAGAAGCTCCCACGAGCCAAATCTGGGACAATTTGAGCACCAAGATAAATAATGAGAGTAATGGATTATAAACCTTTGGATAAAATAGGAAGCAATGAGTTCATACTAATATAAATAAATAAGCAAACAAATAAATGGAATGATTAAGGAGTAATGGGGCCAGGCACAGTGGCTCATGCCTGTAATCCCAGCACTTGGGAGGCCAAGGTGAGTGGATCACTTGAGCCCAGGAATTCAAGACCAGCCTGGGCAACATGGTGAACCCCGTCTCCACAAAAATTACAAAAATTAGCCGTGCATAGTGGCAAGTGCCTGTAGTCCCAGACACTTAAGAGGCTAAGGTGGGAGGATCGTTTGAGCCCAGGAGGCAGAGGCTGAAATGGGCCGTGATTGTCCCACTGCACTCCAGCCTGAGTGACAGAGATAGACCCTGTCTCAAAAAAAAAAAAGGAAAAGTGGAATATTTACATTGTCTCAAAGTAACTGCCCCCAGATTTTATTAATAACTTCACAGTGGAGAAGGCTGGCCAACATTGCCTTAATCCAGTAACAAAGTGAGCATCACCAGCAATGGGGCAAACCAAAATGGCGCCACCTGATAGGATGCAATGAAAAGAATACAGCTGCACTTCTGTGATATTCATGCCAAAGATGCATCATCTAAATCTGATCAAAAGGAAACAACAGACAAACTCAGGCTGAGGTTCATTCTACACAGTAACTGGTTGGACATCTTTATAGGACCAAGGTCATGATAGTTAAGAAAAGATTAAGGAACTTTTTCAGACTGAAGGAGACTTAAGAGTCTTGCCAAGTAAATGCAATGTGTGATTCTGAATGGATCCCTCTGCTACAAAGAATGTTCTTGGGCCGGGCGTGGGCTCACACCTGTAATCCCAGCAATTTGTGAGGCCAAGGCAGGAGGATCACTTGAGCCAAGGAGGTTGAGGTTTCAGTAAGCTGTGATGGTGCCACTGAAAAAAAAAAAAAAAAAAGAAAAAGAAAAAGAAAAAAGAATATTTTGGAACAGTTGGTGAAACCTGAATGAAATCTGAGGATTTAATTATAGTAATGTATCAGCATGAATTTCCTGATTTTAATAGTCGATGTAGTAGAAAGTCCCTGTTTTTAGGAAACACACACTAAAGTATATTTGGAGGTGATGGCATCATATCAGCAAATGTATTCTCACACGGTTTAGCGAAAAGGTTTTTTTGTACTGTACTTACAATTTTCTACAAACCTAAAGGTGTTTTAAAAAATTTTTAAATATAGCCCTCCAAAAATTCTGATTGGCCCTGCTGGGGTCACATATTTACCCTAGGCCAATTGCTTTGCCCAAGGGTCTGAGGTCTTCTGAATGGCCATTTAGATGTGTGCCCACTCCTGAGACAGGGAACCCGGGTTGGGGGTGGGCAGTGGGAGTGACAGCTTACCAGGATCAGATGGACTGAAAAACAGCCATTTCCTGACAGAGGGAATTCAGGACAGGCCAAAAAAGGAACAGCTGTGTACTCCACTTAGATTAGACTATGATTATTAACTTTGGGAAAATGGTCATTTAAAAGCACATAACCTTTGACTGAGTAATTCCACTTCCTGGTAATCTATTTCAAGAAAATAACCCCAATACAGAGGAGGGGAAGCTCTATATTCAAAGATGTTGATTCCAATGTTATCTATGGTACTAAAAAACTAAAAGGCACTGATGAGTCCCCATATGGAAGAAAGGTTGAGGAACGTGGCTAGAGGGCTGACCATCTCTGAGGACATTTGCACGCAGCCAGTGGATTTCTGGGCTTCCTAACCATAGGCCTCCATTTTCCCCCATTCAAGTGAGACCATCTTGGTCCACCCGACTTGTCTGAGCCACCTCCTGGCATTAGGTTCCTGGTCCTCATGCCACTGTCACCTTTCCCTCATCCAGGGCAGGTGTCTCTCTAGGTTATAAAGAAGGCAAGGAGCCTTGGATGTGTACTCTTCGTGATCAGCCACTTGGGCTGGAGCCTAGCACCTGTGGTCCCGACGTGAAAGCAAGATACTACCACTATAATCATGCTGATGACAATGATTATGATGATTTTAAAATTCATTGAGTGTGAAACATGCCAGGCACAGCTCTAAAGGCTTTTTCTGTGCTAACTCATTCAACCCTTACACCGTCTCTACAAAGTAGTTGCCAATTTCATCCCCTTTTTTCAGATGAGGAAACTGAGTACCACGTAGCTAGAAAGGAGCACGCATCTAGACCGTTACCTGAGCTCCTGCCCTCAGAAGTTCTCCTGAACTGACTCAGCAATTCTCTTCAATCTTCTGGCACCTTCTTTGGCCCATCCTTTCTTTTTTTTTTTTTTTTTTTTGAGATGGAGTTTTGTTCTCATTGCTCAGGCTGAAGTGCAATGGTGCGATCTCAATCTCGGCTCACCGCAACCTCCGCTTCCCGGATTCAAGCAATTTTCCTGCCTCAGCCTTCTGGGTAGCTGGGATTACAGGCATGTGCCACCACGCCAAGCTAATTTTGTATTTTTAATAGAGATGGGGTTTCTCCATGTTGGTCAGGCTGGTCTCGAACTCCTGACCTCATGTATTCCGCCTTGGCCTCCCAAAGTGCTGGGATTACAGGCATGAGCCACCCCGCCCAGCCTCCATCTTTTCAATACTTAACATTTATTGAGGCAAGTTAGAGAGATATTGTGACAGGTACTTGGGATACTGAAGTAAAAGATAACAGGTCCTGGCCTTGAGGTCTCGCAGTCTAACAGGGTATATGGACATGAAGGCAAACAATACAGTCCAGGAGATGTTGGAAATTGAGGTTTGGACAAAAGGCTGTGGAGGGCCATACAGGGATGCTCAATCTACCTCAGGAGCCAAAGAGGCATCAAAGAGAGAAGCTGACTTTGCCAGGCAGTTGAGAGTACTTGAGAGTGCACCTGACAAAGCCAGCTTTGCAGGAGGAGGCTCCACATAGACAAATGTATGGCACTGTGCAAAAAGCTTGGCTGTTCTTTATACCATTTTGCACCATTCTTTTGTGAGTTGATTGAATCAATAAAGTCCAAAGGAATGTCCAGATATTTTCACCTTGTTGAAATTCTTTGTACTAGATTACATGCAATATAAGCAAACCCTTGCCTTGGGCCTGAAATGCTCTCTGTTTCATAGGAATTTTAGGCTATTTTGGGAAAATGTGGAATAGGAAGTGGCCCACATGCATCTCTTTTTTGCTTGCTTGCAAGTTTCTCAAGAGGGAAAGCCTGTGGTTATACAGTGGTCTGACTGGTTCAGCACCACATGGTTTGGAAGGGCTAGATCACAGAGGAAATGAGAGGCAGTGGAGAGGAAAGTGGAAAAGAGAATCCTAACTCACCACATGTAACTTATGGTGCTGGGAAGCATATTCAATCTCTTGGATCTTCAGTTTCCTCATCTATAAAATTGAAGTAATAAGTATCTTTCTTCTAAGGTGGCAGGGCAAATTGAATGAATAAGATACCATGAGCAAGCTTCTGGATCACTGGTTGTGTACTGCAGAGGGCATTCTGGCCTTGTTAGAGGAGAGTTTGGCCCACAGCCCTCTTATCTGACTTGCGCCTCTGAGACTTAATATTCCCAGTGTCCACAAATCCCAGGAGAGAGACACAGAGAAGCTGCACAGTTAGATTCCTGCTGAAGACCTGTCTTACTCTGTGCTGCTATAACAAAATACCTGAGACTGGGTAAGTTATAAATAACAAAATTTATTTTTTCACCGTTTTGGAGGCTGGAAATACCAAGATCAAGGCACCAACATTTGGTGTCTGGTGAGGGCCTTCTTGTTGTGTCCACACATGATGGATGCGGAAGGGCAAAAGGAGCCCAACTAGTTCCCTCCAGCCCCTTTAAAGGACACTAATCCCATCCATGATGATGGAGCCCTCAATGGCCTAATCACCTCCTAAAGTCCTCACCTCTTATTACTGTTGCATTGGGAATTTAAGTTTTAACATGAATTTTGGAGGGGACACAAGAATTCAAATTATAGTATGGCCCCAAAGAACCAGCCAGCTTCCAGGCCAGCTTGGCTCAGCCTTGTAGGGACTTTCTCAACACTTGCTCCTATTTTTGCCTCATCCTGCTACATGTTTTGCTTCCCCTTCCCCTCTGCCCTCCTTGGCTCTGGCCATGGGAAGCCAAACGCAGCCTAGGCAATGAGGGAGGCTAAAGGCCAGACAGTATCACAAATGGGCCATTGGCGTTTCTGCTGTTGTTTCTTTATTCAGTCTAGGTGTTTGTTTTTTCACCATTATTATTTCATCTTCTAAGCGTATCCAGATATGGGGAAAAAAATGAACTTTCACTCCACCTTACATCATACACATTTTTTTAAGAGACTGAGTCTTACTCTGTCCCCCAGCCTATAGTACAGTGGCACAGTCATAGCTAATTATAGCCTAGAACTCCTGGGCTCAAGCAATCCTCAGTCTCCCAAGTACCTGAGACTACAAGAGTGCACCATGCCCAGCTAGTCTTTTTAAAAACTTTTGTAGAGACAGGGTCTTGCTATGTTGCCCAGGCTGGTCTCAAACTTCTGGCTTCAAGCCATCCTCCTGCCTCAGCCTCCTAAAGTGCTGGGATTACAGACATAAGCCACCATACCTGGCCCATATATAAAAATTAATTCAAGATGAATCATGGATCTACATGTAAAAGATAAAACCGTACGGCTTCTAGAAGAAAACAGAGGAGAATAACTTCTTGACTTTGGGGTAATCAATAATTTTCTTAGACAGGACACTAAAGCATTACCCATTAAAAAGAACGGATAAATTTGTCATCATTGAAAATAAAACCTTCAAAAGACACAATTAGTGAGCAAAAAGACCCATCACTTTTTACTGGGAGATTGAGAGAAAATATTCACAACGGGTATATCTGACAAAGGACTCATATCCAGGACATATAGAGAACTCCTACAAATCCACAACAAGAAGACAGACAATCCACATTCAAAATGGGCAAAGGACTTAACCAGACATTTCTCAAAAGAAGATACATAAATGGCCAATAAACAGATGAAAATGTGCTTAACATCTTTAGTCATCGGGGAAAAGCAAATTAGAACCACAGTGAGTTGCACTTCATATCCTTGCACATGACTAAAAGTAAAAGACTGATAATTTCGAGCATTGGGTAGATGGAATACTGCTCTATGACAAAAAGAAAGGAATTACAGCTAAATGTGATGACATGGATGACTCTCCAAAGCATTGCACTCTAAGTGAAAGAAATCTTACACAAGAGGAGGTACAGCAAGATGACCAAATAGATAGCTCCACCAATCATCCTCCTCATAGGAACACCAAATTTGAACAACTATCCACACAAGAAAGCACCTTCATGAGAACCAGGAAAAAACTCTCAAAAAAACTTGGTATAGAAGGAACATACCTCAACACAATAAAAGCCATATATGATTAAACTACCGCTGGTATCACACTAAATGGGGAAAAACTGAAAGCCTTTCCTGAAAGATCTGGAACACGACAAAGATGCCCAATTTCACCACTGTTATTCGATATAGCCAGTCCTAGCTACAGCAATCAGACAAGAGAAAGAAATAAAGGGCATCCCAATTGGAAAGGAAGATTGGCCAATATCCTTGTTTGCAGATGATATGATCTATTTGGAAAAACCTAAAAGACTCCACAAAAACACGATTAGAACTGAAAAACAAATACAAATTCAGTAAGTTGCAGGATATAAAAGTCATGTATCATATGCAACATACAAAAGTCAGTAGCATTTCTAGATGCCAACAACAATCTGAAAAAGAAATCAAGAAAGTGATTCCAATTATAATAGCTACAAGTAAAATACCTAGGAATAAACTTAACCAAAGAAGTGAAAGATCTCTACAATGAAAACTTGAAACCATTGATGCAAGAAATTGAAGAGGCCACAAAAAAATGGAAAGATATTCATGGATTGGAAGAATCAATATCTTTATACTGTCTATGCTGCCCAAAGCAATCTACAGATTGAATGCAGTCCCTACCAAAATAACAATGATATTTTTCACAGAAATAGAAAAAACAATCCTAAAATTTATATGGAACCATAAAAGACCCTGAATGCCCAAAGCTACCCTGAACAAAAAGAACAAAACTGGATGAATCATGCTACCTGGCCTCAAATTATATTACAGAGCTATAGTAACCCAAATAGCATAGTACTGGCATAAAAACAGATACATAGACCAGTGGAACAGAATAGAGAACCTGAAAACAAATCCATACACCTATAGTGAACCCATTTTTGACAAAGTTGCCAAAAACATACACTGGGGAAAAGACAGTCTCTTCAATAAAAGATGCTGGGAAAAGTGGATATCCATAGGCAGAAGAATGAAACTAGACCCCTATCTCTTGCCATATTAAAAAAATCAAATCAAAATGGATTAAAGACTTAACTCTAAGACCTCAAACTATGAAACTACTAAAAGAAAACATTGGGGAAACTCTCCACGACATTGAACTCAGCAAAGATTTCTTGCCCACAAACACAGGCAACCAAAGCTAAAATGGGATCATGTCAAGTTAAAAAGTGTTTTGCAGCAACGGGTAGAATCAACAAAGTTGAGACAACCCACAGAATCAGAGAAAATATCTGCAAATTATCCATTTATCACAGGATTAATAACCAGGATCTCTACAGGAAAAAAAATCCAATAATCTGATTAAAAAATGGGCAAAAGGTCTGAATAGACATTTCTCAAAAAAAAGACATACAAATGGCAAACAGATACATGAAAAGGTGCTAAACATCATTAATAATCAGTGAAATGCAAATCAAAACCACAATGAGATATTATCTCACCCCAGCTAAAATGGCTTATATCCAAAAATCAGGCAATAACAAATGTTGGTGAGGCTGTGGAGAAAATGGAACCCTCTTACACTGTTGGTGGGACAGTAAATTAGTACAACCACTATGGAGAATAGTTTGAGGGTCCCTCAAAAACCAAAAATGGAACTACCATATGATCCAGCAATCTCACCACAAGGCATATATCCAAAAGAAGGGAAATCAGTATATTGAAGACATATCTGCACTCCCATGTTTATTGCAGCACTATTCACAATATCCAAGATTTGGAAGGAACCTAAGTGTCCATCAACAGATGAACAGATAAAGAAAATGTGGTACATATACACAAAGGAGTATTATACAGTCAGAAAAAAGAATGAGATCCTATCATTTGCAACCATATGAATGGAACTTATGTTATGCTATGTTAATGAATGGAGGTCATTATGTTAAGTTAAATAAGCCAGGCACAGAAAGACAAACTTTGTCTGTTCTTACTCATTTGTGGGAGCTAAAAATTAAAACAATTAAACTCATGGAGTTAGACAGTAGAATGAAGATTACCAAAGGCTGGAAACGGTAGTGGGGTGGTGGGGAAGTGAGGATGGTTAATGAGTACAAAAATATAGTTTAATAGAATGAATAAGGTCTAGAATTCACTACAATCAACAATAATTTATTACACATTTTAAAATAAAAAAGAATAATTAGATTGTTTCTAATACAAATAAAGGATAAATGCTTGAGGTGATGGATACCACAGTTACCCTGATGTGACTATTATGCATGGTATACCTGTGTCAAAATATCTCATGTACCCCATAAATATATATACCTACTATGTACCCACAAAATTAAAAATTTAAAAAACTGAGAAATAACATATAGTAAACAAATGAAAAAAACCTTACACAAGAATATACACTGTATGATTCTATTTATACAAAGTTCAAGAACAGGGAAATAAATTAACTCCAGTGACAGAAATCAGAACAATGGTTGCCTCTGGGGAGTGGGATTGGGATAGCCACTGGAAAAGGGCACCAGGGAAATTTCTGGGGCAATGGAAATGTCCTATACTTCAATTTAGCTGGTGGTTATATTGGATGTGTTAAAAATCCATAGCATTTTACTGTATATAATATATATCTTTATAAAGTATAATAGGCTGGGTGTGGTGGCTCATACCCGTAATCCCAGCCGTTTCGGAGGCCAGGGCAAGAGGATCCATTGAGCCCAGGGGTTTGAGAGCAGCCTGGGCAACAAAGCAAGACTCTGTTTCTATTTTTAAAAAATAAAAATTAAAATGTATATGCTTTAAAAAAATTAAGACTCTCAAGTCCTGAAAGACAGGTGAATGGAGAGATGCATCTATTATGCATAGTGCTTAATACTTGCAATACATGTTTACATCCATGGTCCTAGCATCCAAAGCCCTTAACTGGGTCTTATTTTGTCCTGAATTCCTACCATTCTCTCACCTAGGTTCCTCTGCCCCAGCCCCACGGACCACTCATCATAAGCCAGACACATTTCCATCTCAAAACTTGCGCTTGCAGTTTTCTCCCTGGAATTATCTTTTCACAGAGGCTGGCTTGCTCCTTAACATCTTCAGTTTGCTGCTCAAATGTCACTCTGTCACAGAATAGCACACACATCCTGCCTCCTCTCACTCTGCTCCACTTTTCTTCATTCCCCTTATCCCACCCTTTGTCCTGACATTGTACATATTTATTTGCTTATTGTCTGTCTGCCCTGTTAAGATTGTCAGCTCCACAAAGACAAGGACTTCGTCTGTTTTGCTCACTGCTGTATCTTCAGTACCTAGACAGTTGTTAAATATTTGTTCTCAGTGAGCTCTCATAGCAACTCTTGGAGACTCTTGGGGACTCTTGGAGACTCTTGGGGACTCTTGGAGCTTGTAAAGTTTGAAAAGGAAAATGATTACAAACAGAAGGCTTGATATACATTAGATAGTCAATTAAGTGTTAGTTCTTTTCTTTCCCAAACTCTTCTTTGGGTGTAGAGGCACAGATTTATTAATCTGGAAATTTAAAAAAATTTAATTGGGAAAATTAAGTTCTGAATGGTTTGATGACCTTCTCAACGTCACACTACAAATGGTCAATCTCAAATTTGAGTTCTGGGCTTTTTGATCCCAAATGGCCCTTAAGACAGAGCAGCCATCACATCGATGGTCAGACTATGGAAGGCAGAAGTGTTAGCACAGGGACTAATTTCCTGACCACTGTTGGACACTAGACAGGTAGACTCCCCTCCCACAATTTCACACCCTATGGACTTTATATATATAAAAGTCCCTTTTCCCCAGGGAAATGCATAGTCACACAAGAACTAAGGGGGTTTCTGCACTCCATGAAACCCATCCACAGAAACAGGGTTAAGAACACCTGCATTAAGTCTTTAAAGCATCCCATGTTCAGACTCTTCGTTATATTCCTTAAAACATTCCAATAACCCAAAGCTTTTCAACCTTGGGGGAGTTTCTCCTCTTAATTACAGAGGAGCTTGTATTGGATGTAGGCAGATCTAGCAGTAAGTGAAGCTTAGGGCTTGTCTGGGAGAATGAAGATGAAAAGAATAGCTCGAGTCTCGTGTCTTGCCAGAAGGAAAAGGAACACAGCGTCCTCACGCTCAAGGCTTGTTCTAAACTTAGCCGGCTCCCGTGGTTCCAGAGTTGGCAAAATGAGCTCCCGCCGTCCTAATGAACATGCCATTGTGCAATGACTCACAGAGACAGCAGCCATGTGCGGGATGTGAGTGCTTCTAGTCAGATGGGGACCATGCTGGGCTGAGACCCTTGACATATCAGGAAAGGCCAAGTCAGGATGGGGGTGAGGATGGCCTGGATGCCAGGCTGGAGATCTAAGGAGGCCCAATAGTGGCAGAACCCAACTTCTGAGAAACACAAGAAGGGACCAGAGGAGGCCACACAGCGAGGGAGAGATCAGTCTTGGAGATTTTGTCTGATAGGACTTCATACTCATCAGGGCATGGAACAAGAGAGACAATAGTGCCACATGGGTACACCAGGCCACCTAAGAAGAATGGCAGTCCAACATGACAAGTGATTTCTCTCTCCATGATCTTAGACAGGTGGGCGTTAATAAAAGGTGGCTCCTAGAAGGAGAGAGAGGCAATGCTCCTCTGTCCTGCCTGGCCCTGCTATAGTCAGGCTGCCCTGGTCAGGCTGTGCTGGGGCCTATAAGCAGCTTGAGGTGCTGCACTCATGGAGGATGTGGATGGACTTGGGGTTCACCATTGATGGGGACACAGAGAGGAATGGGTGCAGTCAGTGTCTCTAAGGAGATGGTGGGCTGTCCAGGGTGCCACTCCCTCTGCAGAGGCTAGGACTACCCCAAAGGAATGTCAGCACAGTGGGGTGGGAAGGGGCCTCCTGGGGCCTGATGGAGGCTGAGTTTCTTACAGAAGTCAGGATAAGTGTTCATTTGAGCAGCAAGTAGAAGTCACAACAGGGAAGTGGAGCAGCCTGGAGCATCATAGAGCAGCAGGCCTGAGAGGTGATGGGAGGCCGGGCAGATGTCCCAGGTCAGGGAGGTGAGGGACAGGCCAGGAGGCTGGAGGCTGGAATGCCACAGGACATTGACTGTGAACAAGGCAGGAATGTGCAATCTTGCTCTGAGTGCAGTGTGGCCTCCTGGCACCAGGAGAGTCAGAGGGCTCGGTGAAGTGGGCCCTGTGAGGCATCATGGCAGGGGCGGGTAGTCCCATTTCATGAGGCCCAAAGGGGAGAATCAAGGCTATGGGAAGAGCTCACAGAAATCAGAAATCAGTACAATAGAAGGAAGGGCTTCCTGAGTGCCACATTGTCTAGCAATAAAATGAGAGGTAGTGGCCAGGCATGGTGATTCGCACCTGTAATACCAGCACTTTGGGAGGCCAAGGCCAGCGGATCACTTGAGGTCAGGAGTTTGAGACCAACCTGGCCAACATGGTGAAACCCCGTCCCTACTAAAAATACAAAAATTAGCCAGTTGTGAAAGCACATGCCTGTAGTCCCAGCTACTCGGGAGGCTGAGGAGGGAGAATCGCTTGAACCCAGGAGGCAGAGTTTACAGTGAGCTGAGATTGTGCCACTTCGCTCCCACTTGGGCAGCAGAGTGAGACTCCATCTCAAAAGAAAGAAAGAAAAGACAGAAAAAGAAAAGAAAGAAAGAAAGAAAGGAAGGAAGGAAGGAAGGAAGGAGGGAAGGGAGGAAAAGAAAAGAAATACTAAGATGACTTTCAAAAAAGAAAGAAAGAAAGAAGAAAGAAAGGAAGGAAGGAAGGAAAAGAAAAGAAATACTAAGTTGACTTTCAAAAAAGAAAGAAAAAGAAAGAAAGAAAGAGAGAAAGAAAGAAAGAAAGAAATGGGAGGTAGTACGCTCTCTGGCACCGGACAGCATCCCTCCGATCACCTGAGGAGAGTGAGAACAGATTCAACCACCAGAGTCCCTTCTAACCT
Organism: Pongo abelii; assembly: GCF_028885655.2. Classification (NCBI taxonomy): domain Eukaryota; kingdom Metazoa; phylum Chordata; class Mammalia; order Primates; family Hominidae; genus Pongo; species Pongo abelii. The sequence goes on along the minus strand of NC_072004.2, from coordinate 41,374,856 downwards.
TGCCGGTCTTCAGTTTGGATTTCTCCAGCAGCCTTGTTGAGGGAGAAGAGCAGGATTCACTTCTTTTCCACAGAGGGAAAGCTGAGGCCCAGGAACACTGAACACTGCATCCAAGGTCACGCAGAGAAGGAGCAGAATTGGGAATAAAACCCATGTCTGCTCTTCCCCAAGCTCCAGAGTTTCCCATCTGGTTTCCCAACTGGCTTCCCAGCCTGCGCTATTTTTGACTGGCTCCCTTGGCCAGGACAGAGGGTAACTACAGGACAGGCACAGTACCGCCTGCTGGTTCCCAGGTGAGGCTGGTACGTGAAAGGCCTGTCCTCGCTGCCCAGGTGCTCAGCATGGCCATCAGGTCGTTGTCAGCCACATGCACAGATAAATGGGGGTGAAGATTTGCTGCACACTTACCCAGCCCTGGCTCTGTGCCTGTCAGGAGGGAATGTCATCGTGCAGGACACTTACCCTGACTATGGCACTCTTGACAAAAAAACCCCTTTGGCTTCACTGTTGGGGGGGTAGTTCTTCAGGGTCCACTGGAGAACCTTGTCCTCCAGGCCACCAGGGGGACCCAGTTGGCCTGGTTTACATCTTTGTTTTCCAAAGTTTCTTAAAACACCAATCCTTCCAAAAACTCCTTGAGGAAAGGCTTTTTTTTTTTTTTTTTTTTGGTAACAGTTCTATTGAGATAAATTTACATACCATACAATTTACACATTTAAAGTGTGCGATTCAATGGTCTTTAATATAGTTACAGAGTTACGCAACCATCAGCACAATCAGTTTTAGAACATTTTCATTACCCACAAAAGGAGCCCATATCCTACAGCTGTCATCCTCCAAAACCCTCTCATCCCTTCCTCTCAGCCAGCCCCAGGCAACCACAGTTCTACTTTCTGTTTCTGCAGATTTTTGTATTCCGTGCATTTCTTTTTTTTTTTTTTTTTTTTTTTTTTTTGAGACGGAGTCTTGCACTGTCTCCCAGGCTGGAGTGCAGTGGTGCAATCTTGGTTCACTGCAAGCTCTGCCTCACGGGTTCACACCATTCTCCTGCCTCAGCCTCCCAAGTAGCTGGGACTACAGGTGTCTGCCACCATGCCCAGCTAATTTTTTGTATTTTTAGTAGAGACAGGGTTTCACCATGTTAGCCAGGATGGTCTCGATCTCCTGATCTCGTGATCCGCCTGCCTTGGCCTCCCAAAGTGCTGGGATTACAGGCGTGAACCACCATGCCCAGCTGTGCATTTCATATCAATAGACTCCTATGTGATATTCTGTGTGTGACTTCTTCCCCTCAGGGTAACGTTTGCAGGGTTCACTCATATTGTAGCATGTGTCAGTACTTTGTTCTTTTTTATAAACAAAGACTATTTCAGGGCTGAGTACAGTGGCTCATGCCTGTAATCTCAGGACATTGGGAGGCCAAAGCAGGGAGATCATTTGAAGCCAGGAGTTCGAGGCCAGCTTGGTCAACATGGTGAAACTCCGTCTCTACTAAAAATACACATACAAAAAAAAGTTAGCCTGGCGTGGTGGCATATGCCTGTAATTCCAGCTACTCAGGAGGCTGAGGCATGAGAATCGCTTGAACCTGGGAGGCAGAGGTTGCAGTGAGCTGAGATCAGGCCTCTGCACTCCAGCCTGGGCAACAGAGTGAGACTCTCTCCAAAAAAAAAAAGAAAGAAAGAAAAAGAAGCAAGACTCTGTCACAAAAAAAATAAAAATAAATAAATAAAGGGTCCAGGTTAGGCCAGGTGCAGTGGCTCATGCCTGTAATCCCAAATCTTTGGGAGGCGGAGGCAAGAGGATCACTTGAGTCCAGGAGTTTGAGAGCAGCCTAGGCAACATATTGAGACCTCATCTCTAAAAAAAAATAAGAAAATTAGCTAGGCACGGTGGTGCTTGCTTGCAGTCCCAGATATTTGAGAGGATGAGGCAGGAGGATCTCTTGAGCCCAAGAGTTGGAGGCTGCAGTGAGCCCTGATTGCACTATTGCACCCCAGCCTGGGTAACAGAGAGAAACCCTATCTCAAAAATAAAATAAAATAAAAGTGTCCATGTTACACAACTAATAACAGGTTCAACCCAGGCTGGCTGACTGCAGAGTCGTGCTCTAAACCCTGAGCTGGAGCACAAGGAACCCTCAGTACAGTGGCCATGTCTCCTTGTCCCTGTTGCCCAGGCTGACTGCCCCAGTTGGTTGTAGTCAGAATCTGCTCCCAATCAGTCAACCTGTGCAAGAGCAGGGATGGCCTACCTGGAGGGGTGATGTGGCTGACAGAGGATGCCCTCGGTGGGTGAGTGACAGTGGCCCACACCCTGCATCTCTTCTGAGTCTCCTCCCTACAACCCCTCTGCTTTGGCAGCACTAAGAGCTTTCAACCTCTTCTTCATCACTTGCTTCCTGTGGACAGGGACAGGCCAGATCACATGCCGTCTGGTATCCAGGCTGCCAGAGCCAGAGAAGGCCTCCTCCATCCTCACCAGGCCGGAGGGTACAAACAAAAACCTCCCTTCCACTCAGGGCCACTCTGGGGCTGTGCTTTCTGTGGTGACCAAGCCTGAGTCTAACTATTACCGAGACCAATCATTAATAGCAAACATTTAGTGGGACTTCACTGAGTGGCAGGCATTGTGCTCAGTGGGCTCCACACAGCACGTCTGTTAGCCCTTACCACAGTGCGCTCACCACAACACGTCCGCATTTGCAGACAAAAAACTTGATGCGCTGAGCGAGTCACCCAAGATCACCTGGTTAGCACCGAGCAAGAGCAGGCCCACCTCTTGACTATTAGGCAGTTCTCTGGACTCCCTCTCAGGGGAGCTTCCTGGCCCTGAATCCCCATGGGCTTAGGTAAGGATGGCAGGGGCTCTTCCCTCTGATGGGGGCACATCAAGAGAGATAGAGCCCAGGAGAGAATCTCAGGGCTCTTCCCACCCACAGGAATGGGAAGGACACTGTCTCTGTGCCTGGCAAGATGGCAGGCACTTAATATATCTAACTCCATCATTCAATAGTAGCAATAACCCTGCTGGAAGGAATATAGACTTTGCTTGGGGTCCTGAGCAAATTGACCCAACATCCTCTGGCGGGGTGGTGCTAACATGGCTGAAAGCCAGGTGGTGAGAGGCCCAGCAACCGACGGAGTCAGAGTCCGGTGCAGCTCCAAGCACTGTTCTGTTTACCTATCCAGCATCCCTTTTCCCTTTCACCTTCAACAGACCCCATCCTCTCAGCCACAGGGAGGTCATGTGACCCAAGCTGAGTCAATCAAAGGGCCTCATTTTCTAGCTTCAGTGTCGCTAAGGGAGGGGCACATGACCCAAGCTGGGCCAATCAGAGTTCTTCCCCATGAGTTTTCAAATTAAAGCAGGGGGCGACACTTCTTTTCCTCTTTGGCTATAAAGCTCTGAGGAAGTAACCCCAGAGCTGCTGGAGACATATTTTCTTCCAGTGAAGAAGCCAGTCCCAAGGAATGAAGCTTACTTCAGCTGGAAATTGAATTGAGCCATCAGTAACAGAAGCCTGACCACAGTGGCTTTTCACATGAAGAGAATTTCAGAAACAGGCAGTTGCTCATGTTGGTTCAGTGTCAGGGCTAAGTTCTTTGGGATTCTCTTAGCCCAAGATGATTATCTTAGTCTCAAAATGGCTGCCCCAGCACCAGTCCTCAAGCCTACCTTCCAGGCAGAAAGATGAGGGAAGAGGCAGGGGTCAGCCCTTTAAAGAGCATCCTAGAAGCCCCACATTTCCCATATGCAGGGAAATCTGTGAAACACACCTCACCATCCCTTAACAATAGAGGGGTTCTGTTGTTAAGGAGGAAGGGGAGAGTGGTTGCTGGGTGGTGTTTAAATCTTGCCTATTCTGCATAGTTCTGTGGGCCAACAAATGTGTCTTTTTTCAAGCTGGCTTGAATTGGGTTTCTGTCACCTGCCACCAGGGAACCCCTGATCAGCAGCAGATAACCTATGTCAGAGACCCCCCTGCCTCCTCTTGCTTTCAGCTCAGGATTTCTCTCACAAATCCCCTCGCTGCTTCAAGCAGAAACTTTTGGCATCAGTTTCACCCTTACTCATGATTGGATTCACAGCAGTCTCTAATTTCCCAGCCGACTCATTTCCCACCCTGGTAGAAGGTCCAGACTGGGCCTTGTTCCCAGCAAGAGTGAGGCTGGGGGAACTGCACAATGTCACAGGCAGACTCATTAGAGAAGAGCCCAGGAAACAGAGTGCAGACCTGGAGGGCCAGCTCACCCAATCCCCCATTTGGGAGATACGTAAAAACTGAGACCTGGAGAAGGGACTTTGCCCAAGGCCGCAAAACTGTCTCCACACCCTCATATTGACCCTCGGTGGAAGCCCCAGGAGGCTTGGATAGGGAGGTCCAAGGTGCCTGGCCAGCCTCGAGGCCCCAGGGGATACCTACTCACCCAGCAGGAACTCTGAGAGTCCTCCTGCTGGAAAGACTTAGAGAAAAAGGGAGAGAGAATGAAATGACTCTCCCGTGACTAGCTGGCAGTTGCCATTGATAGCTTGCCTGGGGATTGGCAGGACCCAGTGCTGGGCCTCCTGCCCAGCTCCCTGAAGGGTAGGAAATGAGTCGGCATGCAAATTGGGAGTCCACTGTTATCCCAGGCAAGAGTAAGGGCAAAACAGCTGCCAAAACAAGGTTGCTTCTGCTCAAAGTAGCAAGGAGGTTTGTGAGGGAAGCCTGCACTGAGACCAGAGCCGGGACTCCTTACTTACCTCACTGCTGTCTGGCTCTGCGACCTTCAACAACCTGCTTAACCTCCTGGGGCTTGGAAATTCCATGCATCGCCTCGGACAGCTGCGTTTCTTTGCTTGTTCATTCATTCAGCCAATGAACATTTCTTAGCATCTGCTTACTTAGGAAGGGACATATGGTGGGAAGAGTTAAGGCTTTGGAGTCAGAGACCTGAATTCAAAGTTAAATGATTTTGGGCAAGTCATTTAACCTCTGTGTGCCTCAGTTTCCTCATCTGCAAAATGGGGGTAAGAATACTTCCTTCACATGGTGGATTTAAGAATTAAGTTAAACTAGACAACATAAGGGTCTCTAATAAGTGCCAAAAACAGCAGTTGTCAGTAGTCTGATGGTGATGATGATGATGGTGATGATGGTAATAATGATCTGTAAAGCCCAAGCCAGTGCCTAAAGCATAAAAGATGTTCAAGAAGTTGTAGCTACTGACTGGGCATGGTGGCTCACACCTGTAATCCCAGCACTTTGGGAGGCCGAGGCAGGTGAATCACTTGAGGCCAGGAGTTTGAGACCGGCCTGGCCAAACTGGAGAAACCCCATCTCTACTGAAAATAAAAGAAATTAGCTGGGCGCAGTGGTGCATACCTGTAATTTCAGCTGCTCCGGAGTCTGAGGCAGGAGAATCGCTTGAACCCAGAAGGTGGAGGTTGCAGTGGGCCAAGATTGTGGCACTGCATTCCAGTCTGGGTGACAAAGTAAGACCCTGTCTTTATTAAAAAAAAAAAAAAAAAAAAAAAAAGGCCGGGCACAGTGGCTCACACCTGTAATCCCAGCACTTTGGGAGGCCAAGGCAGGCTGATCACCTGAGGTTGGGAGTTTGAGACCGGCCTGACCAACATGGAGAAACCCCGCCTCTACTAAAAATACAAAATTAGCTGGGCATGGTGGTGCATGCCTGCAATCCCAGCTACTCGGGAGGCTGAGGCAGGAGAATTGCTTAGACCTGGGAGGCGGAGGTTGCGGTGAGCCGAGATCACGCCATTGCACTCCAGCCTGGGCAACAAGAGCAAAAGTCCATCTAAAAAAAAAAAAAAAGAGAGAGAAAAAGAAAGAAAAAAAAGAAGTTGTAGCTATGGTTACTGTGTTACTGTTGATGTTAGCAATCATAACACAACAAAGTGCTTAACATGCTTCCTGATGTAGCAGATGCTCAAAACATGGTGGCTATTAATGCCTTTATTTCAGTGATGGCATCATGACCTGCCCAGTGCCCAACACGGAGTTGATGTTCAATGCATATGAGTTTCCTTCCCTTCAGCAGAGATCTCAGAGCACCCTAACCTTTGCAAAGGGTCCGTTGATATCTAGAATGGAGTTAGGTACCCTTGGCTACCCACAGCAGGGTGCGTGTGAATCCCAGGGTCCCACGGAGGCTTCCCCTTCTCCAGGGTAGTTCACAACCCAGCTCTCTCACAGCTGTTGCTGGAGGAGACAGATCTTTCCAGCAAACCATAAGCCTGGTACCAGACCAGCCACTATCCCCCCACCCCCACTCCATGTTTCCCAGCCCAGGACCAAGCTGGATTCTGCTGTCCCTGCCCAACTTTTATATTCCCAGCTACTTATAACACTGGCTGAAAGCGGCCTGTGTCTGAGGCTAAATGGGTGGTGAGAAATCTGGCCTCCCAATCACATGCGAAGCCCCTGGCACCCAGCAGAGCATCTCATCTTCCAAAGCATCCCTCTAGCTCTTTTTCTCTGTGCCTGGCTCTCTCTTGAGCATCTGTAGCTCATCTCTGGTCTCGAGCTCGGGCCATGTGGTTCAGGGAGAGGTCATTTCATCCATCCAGATAGCTCTGTTTTGTAGTCACCTGGACCATAGAGTCCTAGCCTGTTGGTGGCCCCAGTGTGCTGTGCTTCTCTTTCAAACCCTCACTAGTACTAAGGGGGAAGGCAGCCCTGACTGTCTGCAGGGAAGTGGAGGAGAAGATGAGGAGGAATGTCCAATGGCACGGAGACAGGGAGGAGGAGGGCACTGTGCTGTCTGTAGAGTGCAGAGAGTGGGATGGGAGAACCAGAAGACACTGCAATGTGGTGAGGGGCAGGAGTTGATGCTGGAGTCCCACATCTGTCACTTCCTAGCTGTGTGCCCTTGGGCAAGTTACTTAACCTCTCTGAGTTTCCATTTATTCCTCTGTAAAAGACAGAAAATAAGTCCCACTGTAGAGTCATTGTCAGGACTGAGAAACCGTTTGAGGAGCTCCAGCAGCACAGTGCCTGGCACGCAATTGCTGCGTCTGTCTTCCTTTTACCTCCCCTAAACTCGGATCCCTGGACTGCAGAAGGCTAAAAGATACAAATTTATTGCTCCCTTGCTTTCCCCAGGGTTTGCCATTCAGAAAAGAGATCAACTTGAGGAAGACAGCCTTGGCTTCAAGTTCAGCTGACTGGCAGTTGACTCTCACCTAAACTGCCTGATTTTTAAAATTTGTATATTTTTTGAGATAGGATCTTGCTTTGTTGCCCAAGCTGGTGTGCAGCGGTGCAATCTCGGCTAACTGCAGCCTCCAACTCCCAGGCTCCAGCAATCCTCCCATCTCAGCTTCCCGAGTAACTGGAACTACAGGTGCTGACCACCACGCCTGGCTAATATTTTTATTTTCATTTTTGTAGGACAGGGTCTCCCCATGTTGCCCAGGCTGGTTGAACTACTGGGCTCTAGCAATCCTCCTGCCTGGGCTTCCCAGGGTGCTGGGACTATACGCGCAGGCCACCACGCCTGGCTCTAAATTGCCTGATTTAGAGCTGGTCTCTGTCCAGGGCAGCGGCAGTCCCAGCTTGAGCATGCATGGCGCAGAACCTTTGGCTCATCAGAAGTGGGGACGGGGGAGAGGCTGGCTAGAGGATCACAGCAGAGAATGTGTCTGAGGCCCAGGCCTGATGCAGGGACCTCCTGCCGGCTGGTGAGATACGGCCTCCAAGGCGCTTTGTGGCAACACCAGGGCATGGCCTAGCTGAAGGCCAACAGGCCCTCCCCACAGGGCTGGAACAGGAGGTGAGAGAAGTGGTGACCCAAGAGGCCCCCAGGAGGCTCAAACGGGGCGGGGCGGGGGTGTGCCAGAAATCACCGAGGGGCGTGGTGAGCAGAGCAGGAGCCGCTGCCGCCACCAGGGGGCGAGGGCCTAGGGAATCCTGCTCGCTGCCCTCACAGCGCCCCCTTGCGGCTGGGCGGCTGCCAGTGCTGCTGGGCACCGCCGAGGGCTAGAAGTCCCCGTTCCCATGACACTCAGAAGATGAAGGGACTGTTTGTGCGGGTTCGTGTGTGTGCGTGTGAATCGGGGAGAGGAACTGGATTTAATATTTACTCCCAATCCGCAGGTTTGATGTTCTCGGCTCTCCTTAGGGACTCCCACTAGCCTCGAGCTCTTCGCAGGAAGGGTGGTATCTAGCTTGTTCACTGTGGTCCCCCAGGGTTCAGCATGCAGCCTCGAATGCTCAGGAATGAATGGATGAATGGCTGAATAAATGATGAAAGAGGAGAGCTTTCAGGGACAGCCTGCCAGGTGTGGGCAGAGAAACGAACCTGAGAAGTCAGGCATCCCCCTGGCTCCCCACGTCAGGGCAAGCAGCAGCTTAGGATGCTACACGCTGCTCCTGCAGGGTGAGGAGCATCCCAGCTCTGCTACCTACAAGCTGGGTGACCTCGGGCTCTTCATTTACCCTCTCTGAGCCTTGTGACACCATCTAAAAACAGAGACCATAAGACTGTCTAGAAGGAGGTTGTTTTTCTGTTTTTTAATTAAACACCTGAGGCGGGTGAAAGGGCATCACGTGGTCAGTGCTCACTACACGGACACTTCCTTGGCCAGGCGGGGTTGGGCGGGCAGAGGGTCCCCTCACCCAGCACCCTGACCGGCGTCCTCTTTCTGTTGCAGCGCCCTGCCAGCTCTCCAAGCCCGTCGTGCTGTGCTGGCCGCTGCCTGCTGGCCCACGGCCAGACCCAAACCAGAGACGCCCGCTCCGGCCAGCAGCAGCCGCTCCCCTCTTCCTCCTTTGCATTCCCCACGCCGCCCCCTGCTCCCAGCCTCTACTCCTTTCTTTCTTTCTTCAGTGCCTTCTCCGCCTCTGTGTTCCTTCTAGAAATCGTTCCAGCCTGCTGGAGAAAAATAAAACAGAAATCTCCTCCTCATCCACCTTCTGTGATGGCAGTATTCACAGCTCCTCCTCTTGGGCCCCCTGGACTCTGAGAGCCACCCACACCCACCCTGCGCCCAGGCCCTGCACCCGAAGCTCCCCCGGTGAGGAACATGGGCATTCAACAGAAGAAAAATACCATTGATTGAGGAAGCAGAGCTCAGGGAAGCTGGGCTGCACTCCCAGCTCTGCACAGATCTCAGATGGGAGCTGAATCTCTCTGGGCTTGGGTTTCTTTCCCCGAAAAACACGCACCACTCTAGGCTCCTGTGCTACTCCAGCTGACATGATAGCAGCCCCAGCTTAAAAGGGCTGGCATTCCAAGAGGACCAGCCTCTCAAACAGTGTCCTGGGCTCAGGCCCCTGATGTACCCTCCTCTTGGAAAAATATCTGATGGAGCATCCCACTGTGAGCACCCCCTACCTCAGAGTAGGAAAAACCCCGTGAGGTCTCATTTATTGACTGCTTACTGTAGGTCAGTCACCGTTCTTTGAGCTTCATGTGAAATATCTCATTTAATCTTCACCACAATTTTTTGAGGTCAATCCTATTGTCTCCCCCATTTTACAGATAAGGAAACTGGAACAACCTGTCCAAGATCACATATATATCAGAGGCAGGATTTGAACACAGGTATTTCTACCTTCAAAGCCGAGGCACTTTAATCATCATCCTTTCACAGGAGAGAAAATGCACAAAAGGCAATAAATAAAACTTCTTCCTAAATCTGGATGGATTTTATGCAAAGGGAAAAGTCAGAGTAAGTAGTTCTGGGACTTTTGACAAATAAGAGATGGAAGACAGATCCACATAATAAAAAGTATGTGGGTTGGGGGTGGAGGAGACTGGTGTTGCTTAGTCCTGGGTTTGAATACCCGTTCTGCAATTTGCCCGGTGAGTGGCCACAGGTTAGTGACGTTACCTTTCTATGACTTGGGTTGGGGGATTTCTCTTCCAGAAGAAATAAGATCCTACTGAATTGACCATCCCACAGACAGCAAGTGTTGACAAAATACAAAAACAAAACAAAATGAAAAAGCAAAACAAACCCAAAACCAACGTGAGGCACTGAAGAGTGAATAAAAGCAAGTAGACCCTGGATGGGAGTCAACACTTGGAAGAAGGGCATGACATGTGGTGAGTTATCTGTTTTTCCGGCTTTTATCTTGAAGGTGAGCTACAGTCAGCAGAGCACACTTAGGGAACCTGCGGTCTTTCTGGCCTAAAGAATCAGAGTACAAAGTTTAGAACAACCACAGCCACTGGAAAGTGAAGTGGGGAGTGCCATAAAGGAAAGGCTCGGAAAGGGGGTGGCTCCAGATCCCATCTGTAAACTCTGCCCAAATCTCTCACTGCTCCCTGAACCACACATGCATGAAAAATACTTCAGCAGAGGAAAATAACTGAACTGAGGTTTGAGCTGCCACCAAAGAGCAGAGGTTGAAGTTAATTGCCTAATAAAAAAAAAAAAAGAAATCAACATGTTTCAGAGGACTAACAGAAACCAGAGCCTCTACAGCGTAACATGCACAATGTCCAGGATAGAATCCTGTTCCTGTATAAATATGTTCTCAAAACACAACAGAACTAAACTAGAAATCAGTAACACCAAGATAGCTGGAAAATCCCAAAATATTTGGAGATTAAGCAACACACTTCTAAGTAACACATAGGTCAAAGAAGAAGTCTCAGGAGAAATTTTTAAATATTTTTAATACATGAAAATGAGGCTGGGCATGGTGCCTCATGCCTATAATCCCAGCAATTTGGGAGGCTAAGGAAGGTGAAGTGCTTGAGCCCAGGAGTTTGAGACCAGTCTAGGCAACAAAGTGAGACCTATCTCTACAAAAAAAATAGAAAAAATTAGCCAAGTGTGGTGGTGAAAGCCTATAGTCCCAGCTAGTCAGGAGGCTGAGCTGGGAGGATCACTTGAGCCCAGGAGTTTGAGGTTACTACAGTGAGCCATGATCGTGCCGATGTACTCCAGCCTGTGTGACAGAGCGTGACACTGTTTCACAAAAAAAAGAAAATGAAAATGAAAATACAAATCTTCAAAATGTGTTGAATGCCATGAAAGCAGTGCTTAGAGGGAAATTTATATCATTAAATGCACATATTTTAAAAAAGAAAGATCTAAAATTAATAACCTAAGTTTTCCCCTTAAAAAACTAGAGAAAAGGGGCAATTTAATCTCAGAGAAAGCAGAGGAAAAGGAATAATAAAATTTAGAGCAGAAACCAACAAAACTGTAAACAGGAAATAAATAGAGAAAATAAATAAAATCTAAATCTTGTTCTTTTAAAAGATCAATAAAAATGATGAACCAACATCCAGGCTAACTAAGAAAGACAGAAGACACAAATTACGAATACAGTAGTCCTCTCTTAATGGCAAGGGATATGTTCCAAGACCCCTGAAGCGTACCTAAAATAGGCGGTAGTATCAAACCCTACATATACTATGTCTTTCCCTGTATGTACCTACTTATGACAAAGTTTCATTTATAAATTAGGCACAGTAAGAATAATATAATAATAAAATAGAACTAATAATAAAATAGGACAATTATAACAATATATTGGAATAAAAATTATGTGAATATGTTCTCTCTTTCTCTCTCTTTTCCTCTCAAAATATCTTATTGTACTGTGCCCATCCTTTTTCTTCTCGTGATGATGTGACATGATAAAATACCTATACAATGAGATGAAGTAGGCGAATGATGTAGGCATTGTAACTGCCCAGTGAGCTCACCTTACCTGCTGCCTACAGAGAGACAATTTATCAAGACAGAGGAATTGCAATAGAGAAAGAGTAATTCACAGAGCCGGCTGTGCTGGAAACTGGAGTTTATTATTACTCTAATCAGTCTTCCTGAACATTCAGGGTTCAGAGTTTTTAAGGATAATTTGGTGGGTGGAGAACCAGCGAGTTGGGAGTGCTGATTGATTGGGTCAGAGATGAAATCATAGGGCCGGGCAGTGGTGGTTCATGCCTATAATCCCAGCACTTTGGAAGGCTAAGGCGGACTGATTGATTGAGCTCAGAAGTTTGAGACCAGCTTAGGCAACAAGGCAAAACCCCATCTCTACAAAAAATGCAAAAATTAGCCAGGCATGTTGGCTCACACCTGTAGTCCCAGCTACTCCAGAGGCTGAGGCAGGAGGATGCCTTTAGCCTGGGAGGTAGAGGTAGCAGTGAGCCGAGATTGTGTCACTGCACTCCAGCCTGGGTGACAGAGTGAGACTCTGTCTCAAAAACACAAAACAAACAAACAAACAAACAAACAAAACAGGGCCAAAGCTGTCCTCTTACGCTGAGTCAGTTCCTGGGTTGGGGCCACAAGATCAGATGACTCAGTTTATGCATCTGGGTGGTGCCAGCTGACCTGCAAAATATCTCAAGCACTGATCTCAGGTTTTACAATGGTGATAATTTCCCCAGTAGTTCTTTGGGGATGGTCAGAATCTTGTAGCCTCCAGCTGCATGACTCCTAAACCATAATTTCTAATCTTTTGGCTAATTTATTCGTCCTACAAAGGCAGTCTAGTCCCCAGCCAAGAAGAGGCTTTGTTTTGGGAAAAGGCTGTTATCGTCTTTGTTTTAAACTGTAAACTAAGTTCCTCCCAAAGTTATTAATAAAGTTATTAATAGTTTGTCCTATGGTCAGGAATGAACAAGGATAGCTTGGAGGTTAAAAGTAAGATCGAATTGGTTAGGTCAGATCTCTTTCTTTTTTTTGAGATGGAGTTTTACTTTGTCATCCAGGCTGGAGTGCAGTGGCAGGATCTCAGCTCACTGCAACTTCAGCCTTCTTGGTTCAAGCAATTCTCCTGCCTCAGCCTTCTGAGTAGCTGGGACTACCGGCATGCACCACTACGCCTGGCTAGTTTTTGTATTTTTACTAGAGACGGGGTTTCACTATGTTGGCCAGGCTGGTCTTGAACCCCTGACCTCAGGTGATTCCCTCACCTCAGCCTCCCAGAGTTCTGGGATTACACGCAGGAGCCACAGCACCCAGCCAGGTCAGATCTCTTTTCACTGCCTCAGTTATAATTTTGCAGTGGCCATTTCAACATTGGCGTATATTGTTAGGCCACAATACATCAGAAGGAAGATCATCTACTTCAGGTGATCCTGAATCATCAAACCATGCTGACGTTGATGACAGCATGTCGGGAGCAGATGACATCGATGACTAACTGGCAGGCGGCATACACAGCATGCATATGTTGGACAAAAGGGATGATTTAGATCCTGGGTTGGAGGGAGCAGGACAACGCAAAATTTCATTATGATACTAAAAAGGGTGCATAAATTCATAATTTAAAACTTATGAATTGTTTATTTCTGGAATTTTCCATTTAATATTTTTAGACTCTTGTTGACCACAGATAACTAAAGTTCACAGAAATTGAGGCACTAACAATGGGGGACTACTGTATCAGAAGTTAAAGAGGGGTCATCAATACTGATCCCATGGATATTAAAAGGATAATAAAGGAATATCACGAACAACTGTTTCCATAAATTTGATAACCTAGATGAAATAGGCCAATTCCTTGAAAGATATAAACTACCAAAATTCACACAAGAAACAATAATCTTGATAAGCCTATATCTATTAAAGAAATTGAGTCAATAATTAATAACCTTCCAAAAATGAAAGCACTAAACAACTATAAAGCTGGAGGACTGACACCCCCTGACTCCAAGACTTACTACAAAGCCATAGAAATCAAGACAGCATGGAATTGACAAAACAACAGACATGTGGATCAGTGGAACAGGATGAAGAGCCCAGAAATAGACCCACACCAAAAGAACAAAGCAATTCAATGGAGAAAGGATAGCCTGTTCAACAAATGATGCTGGAACAACTAGATGTGCATATGCAAAAAAAAAAAAAAAAGAATCTACACATAAATCTTACTTCTACAAATACTAACTGAAAATGGATCATACATCTAAATGTACAATGCAAAAATTATAAAACTTCTAGAAGCTAACTGTATTAGTCTGTGTTCATGCTGCTGATAAAGATAAAAACTGGGCAGTTTACAAAAGAAAGAGGTTTAATTGGACTTACAGTTCCACATGGCGGGGGAAGCCTCAGAATCATGGCAGAAGGTGAGGAGGAGCAAGTCACATGTTACATGGATGGTGGCAGGCAAAGAGAAAGAGTTTGTGCAGGGGAATTCCTCTTTTTAAAACCATCAGATCTCATGAGACTTATTCACTATCATGAGAACAGCACGGGAAAGGCTTGTCACCATGATTCAAGTACCTCTGACTGGGTCCCTCCCAAAACACATGGGAATTCAATATGAGATTTGGGTGGGGACAGAGCCAAACCATATCATTCTGCCCTGGGCCATTCCCAAATCTTGCATCCTCACATTTCAAAACCAATCATGCCTTCCCAACAGTCCCCCAAAGTCTTAACTCATTTCAGCATTAACTCAGAAGCCCACAGTCCAAAGTTCATTGGAGACAAGTCCCTTCCACCTGTAAGCCTGTAAAATCAAAAGCAAGTTAGTTACTTCCTAGATACAATGGGGGTACAGGCATTGGGTAAATACAGCCACTCCATATGAAAGAAATTGGCAAAACAAAGGGGCTACAGGCCCCCATAGAAGTCTGAAATCCAGCAGGGCAGTCAAATCTCAAAGCTCCAAAATGATCTCCTTTGACTCCATGTCTCACATCCCGGTCACGCTGATGCAAGAGGTGGGTTCCTATGGTCTTGGGGAGTTCTGCTCCTGTGGCTTTGCAGGGTATAGCCCCCCTCCTGTCTGCTTTCACGGGCTGGCATTGAGTGTCTGTGGCTTTTCCAGGTGCACAGTGCAAGCTGTCAGTGGATCTATCATTCTGGGGTCTGGAGGATGGTGACTCTTTTCTCACAGCTCCACTATGCAGTGCCCCAGTAGGGACTCTGTGTGGGGGTTCTGACTCCACATTTCACTCTGCACTGCCCTAGCAGAGGTTCTCCATGAGGGCCCTGCCCTTACAAACTTTTGCATGGAAATCCAGGAGTTTCCATGCATCCTCTGAAATCTAGGGGGAGGTTTACAAACCTCAATTCTTGACTTTCTGTGTACCCACAGGCTCTACACCATGTGGAAGCTACCAAGGCTTGGGTTCCACCCTCTGAAGCAACAGACTGAGCTGTACCTTGGCCCCTTGTAGTCACAGCTGGAGCAGCTGGGATGCAGGGCACCAAGTCCCTAGATGGCACTCAGCAGAGGGACCCTGGGCCCAGCCCACAAAACCATTTTTTCCTCCTAAACCTCTGGGCCTGTGATGGGAGGAGCTGCCATGAAGGTCTCTGATGCCCTGGAGACATTTTCCCCATTGTTTTGGTGGTTAACATTTGGCTCCTTGTTACTTATGCAAATTTCTGCAGCCAGCTTGAAATTCTCCTTAGAACGTGGGATTTTCTTTCCTATCACATTGTCAGGCTGCAAATTTTCTGAACTTTTATTCTCTGCTTCCCTTTTAAAACTGAACACCTTTAACAGCACCCAAGTCACCTCTTGAATGTTTTGCTACTTAGAAATTTCTTCTGCTAGATACCATCAATCATCTCCCTCAAGTTCAAAGTTCCACAAATCTCTAGGGCAAGGGCAAATGCCACCAGTCTCTTTGCTAAAACATAACAAGAGTCACCTTTGCTCCAGTTCTCACCAAGTTCCTCATCTCCATCTGAGACCACCTCAGCCTGGATTTCATTGTGCATATCATTATCAGCATTTTGTTGATGCCATTCTACAAGTCCCTAGGGAGTTCCAAACTTTTCCTGTCTTCTTCTGAGCCCTCCAAACTGTTCCAACCTCTGCCTGCTACCAAGTTCCAAAGTAGCTTCCACATTTTCAGGTATCTTTTCAGCAGCACCCCACTCTACTGGTACCAATTTACTGTATTAGTCTGTTTTCATGCTGCTGATAAGGACATACCTGAGACTGAGCAATTTACAAAAGAAAAAGTTTTAATTGGACTTACAGTTCCACGTGGCTGAGGAAGCCTCACAATCACAGTGGAAGGCAAGGAGGAGCAAGTCACATCTTACATGGATATTGGCAAGCAAAGAGGAGAGAGCTTGTGCAGGAGAATTCCTCTTTTAAAAACCATGAGCTCTCATGAGACTTATTCACTATCATGAGAATAGCATGGGAAAAACTTGCCCCATGATTCAATTACCTCACACTGGATCCCTCCTACAACACGTGGGAATTCAAGATGAGATTTGGGTGGGAATACAGCCAAACCATATCAATAACGTAAGAGAAAATCTGATAAATCTTGGTTTCAGTAATGAGTTTTTAAATATAACATCAAAAGTATGATCTATAGAGGCTAGGTGTGGTGGTCATGCCTCCCAACACTTTGGGAGGCTCTGGTGGGTGGATCACTTGAGGCCAGGAGTTCAAGACTAGCCTTGGCAACACAGTGAAACCCCATCTCTACTAAAAATAGAAAAAATTAGCTGGGCTTGGTGGTGCATGCCTGTAATTCCAGCTACTCAGGAGGCTCAGGTATGAGAGTCACTTGAAATGGGGAAGCAGAGGTTTTAGTGAGCCAAGATCGCACCACTGCACTCTAGCCTGGGCAACAGAGTGAAACTCTATCTCCAACAAAAAAACAAACAAAGTGTGATCTATGAAAAAAAATTCACAAATTGTACTTTATTAAAATTATAGCCTTCTGATCTGTGGCTAAATGAAAAGGTAGAAAATCTCAGCAAAGAAATAGAATTTTTTTTTCGAGATGGAGTCTCCTTCTGTTGCCCAGGCTAGAGTGCAGTGGCAGTATCTTGGCTCACTGCAATCTCTGCCCCCTGGGTTCAAGCAATTTTCCTGCCTCAGCCTCCTGAGTAGCTGGGATTACAGGCACCCATCACCATGCCCAGCTAATTTTTATATTTTTAGTAGGGATGGGGTTTCATCATGTTGGCCAGGCTGGAGAAATTATTTTTTTAAAGAACCAAATTGTGGTAATGGAGAGGTATAGGGAGGAACAAATAGAAATATGAGAACAGAAATATACAATATCCTTGGTGTCACAGCTCAGGAGGAAAAAATTCACTAGATGGGTTGAACAACAGAATGGAGAGGAATAGAAACTAGTTGGTGAACTCGAAGATAGATGAATAAGAATTACACAATCTGAAGAATACAGAGAAAAAATGTTAAAAACAATTAAATCAAACAATGTTTCAGGGAACTGTAGGTCCTGAGACCAAAAAAATAAAAGGATATTATTATATGGCCTGACAGACATGTAATTGGAGTCCTAGAAGGAGAGAAATGAGAATGAGGCAGAATAAAATATTTGAAGGAAAAAGTGGTCAAATACTTCCTAAATTTGATAAAGATATAAATTTCAAATTTCAAGAAGATAACCAAACCCCAACCAGAATAACATTTTTTTAAATGACCAGGCACAGTAGCTCACACCTGTGTAAACCCAGCACTTTGGGAGGCTGAGGCGGAAGGATCATTTGAGGCCAGGAGTTTGAGACAAGCCTGGCCAAAAACATACTAAGACCTCTGTCTGCACAAAAAAATTTTAAAAAAGGAAGAAAGAAAAAGAAAACTATGCCAAGAAATAGCAGGTCAAACCAATATCTGAAAACCAAAGATAAAGATAAAATGTTGAGGCTGGCCGTAGTGGCTCATGCCTGTAATCCCAGCTACTTGGGAGGCTGAGGCATGAGAATTGCTTGGACCTGGGAGGCAGAGGTTGCAGTGAGCTGAGATCGTGCCACTGCACTGCAGCCTGGGCAACAGAGCAAGATTCTGTCTCAAAAAAAAAAATAATAAATAAAAAGAGAAAATGTTGAAAGTAGGCAGTGTAGCCAGGCATGATGGCTCATGCCTGTAATCCCAGCACTTTGGGAGGCTGAAGTGGGCGAATCATCTGAGGCCAGGAGTTTGAGAACAGCCTGACCAACATGGTGAAACCCTGTCTCTACTAAAAATACAAAATTAGCCGGGCGTGGTGGCACATGCCTGTAATCTCAGCTACTCAGGAGGCTGAGGTAGGACAATGGCTTGAACCCTGGAGGTGTCTTGGTGACAGAGCAAAACTCTGTCTCGAAAGAAAGAAAGAAAGAAAGAAAAGAAAGAAAGAAAGAAAGGGAAGACAGTGTAAAACAACACACTACATAGGTAGCACTAGTAATTTGCTTGACTGCTGACTTTTCATTCAAAAACTATGGGGTCAGAAGATAGTGGAACAACATTTTAAAATGATGAATGAAATTCAGTATTTCCATATAAAATTCTATATCCAGTGAAATAATCATTCCTTCAGGAATGAAAATCAAATAAAGACATTAGAGGGGAAAAAGTGAAGAGAATTTATCATCTGCAGTCCTGAATCATAAGACATGCCAAAGGGAGTTCTTCAGGCAGAAGGCAAATGATACCATGTGAAAATGCTCCCTCTCCCTCTCCCCTTTCTTCGGTCTCCCTCTCCTTCTTTTTTCAGTCTCCCTCTGTTGCCGAAGCTGGACTGTACTGCCGTGATCTCGGCTCACTGCAACCTCCCTGCCTCAGGCTCCTGTGACTCTCCTGCCTCGGCCTGCTGAGTGCCTGGGATTGCGCGCACCGCCACGCCTGAATGGTTTTTGTATTTTTGGTGGAGACGGGGTTTCGCCGTGTTGATTGGGCTGGTCTCCAGCTCCTGGCCTCGAGTGATCTGCCTGCCTCGGCCTCCCGAGGTGCTGGGATTGCAGACGGAGTCTCGCTAACTCAATGCTCAATGGTGCTCAGGCTGGAGTGCAGTGCTGTGATCTCAGCTCGCTGCAACCTCCACCTACCAGCCTCCTGCCTTGGCCTCTTAAAGTGCTGAGATCACAGCCTCTGCCCCGCCGCCACCCCGTCTAGGAGGTGAGGAGCATCTCTGTCTGGCCGCCCATCGTCTGGGATGTGAGGAGACCCTCTGCCCGGCCACCCTATCTGGGAAGTGAGGAGCACCTCTGCCCGGCTGCCCATCGTCTGGGATGTGAGGAGCGCCTCTGCCCGGCTGCCACCCCGTCTGGGAGGAAGTGAGGAGCACCTCTGTCCGGCTGCCCCGTCTGGGAGGTGAGGAGTGCCTCTGCCTGGCCACCACCCCGTCTGGGAGGAAGTGAGGAGCACCTCTGCCCGGCTGCCCCATCTGGGAAGTGAGGAGTGCCTCTGCCCGGCCGCCACCCCATATGGGAAGTGAGGAGCGCCTCTGCCCGGCCGCCACCCCATATGGGAAGTGAGGAGCACCTCTGCCTGGCTGCCACCCCGTCTGGGAGGAAGTGAGGAGCGCCTCTGCTCGGCCGCCCCGTCTGGGAGGTGAGGAGTGCCTCTGCCCGGCCGCCCCATCTGGGAGGTGAGGAGTGCCTCTGCCCGGCCGCCCCGTCTGGGAGGTGAGGAGCGCCTCTGCCTGGCCGCCACCCCGTCTGGGAGGAAGTGAGGAGCACCACTGCCCAGCTGCCCCATCTGGGAAGTGAGGAGCGCCTCTGCCCGGCTGCCACCCCCTATGGGAAGTGAGGAGCGCCTCTGCCTGGCCACTCCACCTGGGAAGGGAGGAGCGCCTCTGCCCGGCCGCCCCGTCTGGGAGGTGAGGAGCGCCTCTGCCCAGCCGCCACCCCGTCTGGGAGGAAGTGAGGAGCACCTCTGCCCGGCCGCTGCATCTGGGAAGTGAGGAGTGCCTCTGCCTGGCCGCCACCCCGTCTGGGAGGAAGTGAGGAGCGCCTCTGCCCGGCTGCCCCATCTGGGAAGTGAGGAGCGCCTCTGCCCGGCCGCCACCCTGTATGGGAAGTGAGGAGTGCCTCTGCCTGGCCACCCCGTCTGGGAGGTGAGGAGTGCCTCTGCCCGGCCGCCCCGTCTGGGAGGTGAGTGCCTCTGCCCGGCTGTCACCCCGTCTGGGAGGAAGTGAGGAGTGCCTCTGCCCAGCTGCCCAGTCTGGGAAGTGAGGAGCGCCTCTGCCCGGCCGCCCTGTCTGGGAGGTGAGGAGCGCCTCTGCCTGGCCGCCACCCCGTCTGGGAGGAAGTGAGGAGCGTCTCTGCCCGGCCGCCCCGTCTGGGAAGTGAGGAGCGCCTCTGCCCAGCCGCCCTGTCTGGGAGGTGAGGAGCGCCTCTGCCCAGCCGCCCTGTCTGGGAGGTAAGGAGCGCCTCTGCCCTGCTGCCCCGTCTGGGAGATACCCAACAGCTCCGAAGAGACAGCGACCATCGGGAGCGGAGCGGGCCATGAGGACGATGGCGGTTTTGTTGAAGAGAAGGGGGGGAAGTGTGGGGAAAGGAAGGAGAGATCAGATTGTTGCTGTGTCTGTGTAGAAAGAGGTGGGCATAGGAGACTTCATTTTGTTCTGACTAGGAGAAGTTCTTCTACCTTGGGATGCTGTTGATCTATGGCCTTGCACCCAGCCCCGTGCTCTCTGAAACATGTGCTGTGTCAACTCAGGGTTAAATGGATTAAGGGCGGTGCGAGATGTGCTTTGTTAAACAGATGCTTGAAGGCAGCATGCTCTTTAAGAGTCATCACCACTCCCTAATCTCAAGTACCCAGGGACACAAACACTGCAGAAGGCCGCAGGGACCTCTGCCTAGGAAAACCAGAGACCTTTGTTCATGTGTTTATCTCCTGACCTTCTCTCCACTATTATCCTATGACCCTCCCATATCCCCCTCTCCAAGAAACACCCAAGAATGATCAATAAATACTTCATAAATTAAAAAAAAAAAAAGAAAGAAAATTTTCAGAAAGGAATGAAAAGTATAGAAAATGGTAAATATCCTGGTAACTATATAAGATTATTTTATTTTTAATTTATTTAAAGACATATGATTGTTTTAAAGAAAAAATTAACAAAAAATACAAAAATTAGCCAGGCACGATGGCACATACCTGTAGTCCCAGCTACTTGGGAGGCTGAGGTGGGAGGATTGCTTGAGCCTGGGAGGTTGAGTCTGCAGTGAGCTGTGATTGCACCACTGCACTCCAGCCTGGGTGACAGAGTGAGACCTTGTTTCAAAAAAAAAAAAAAAAAGACAGAAAGAAAAAAGAAAAGAAAAAACTATAATATTGTCTTGGAGAGTTTATAGAGTATATAGAAATAATGCATCTGACAGTTGTAGCATAAAGGACAGACACAGCCAGGTGTGGTGGCTAATGCCTGTTATCCTAGTATTTTGGGAGGCTGAGGCTGGAGGATTGCTTGAGACGAGGAGTTCGAGACCAGCCTGAGCAACATAATGAACACCATCTCTATTTTAAAAATAGGGCCGGTATGGTAGCTCATGCCTGTAATCCCAGCACTTTGGGAGGCCAAGGTGGGCGGGTCACCTGAGGTTGGGAGTTCAAGACCAGCCTGACCAACATGGGGAAACCCTGTCTCTACTAAAAATACAAAATTAGCTGGGTGTGGTGGCACATGCCTGTAATCCCAGCTACTCAGAAGGCTGAGGTAGTAGAATCACTTGAACCCGGGAGGTGGAGGTTGAGGTGAGCCAAGATCGTGCCATTGCACTCCACTGGGCAACAGGAGCGAAACTCCATCTCAAAAAAAAAGAAAAGAAAAGACAGACAGGAGGGTAGCAAATATGGGTAATGGTAAAAGAAAAGACAGACAGGAGGGTAGCAAATATGAGCTGGAAATAACATGTGAAATCATGCAAGATGAACCCCAAGTTGACTGAAAAGTTAAGGATATATACTATATGCATTGCTGTTTTCGAGACAGGGTCTCACTCTGTCATCCAGACTGGTGTGCAGTGGCACAATCTTAGATCACTGAAAGCTCCGCTTCCTGGGCTCAGGTGATTCTCCAGCTTCAGCCTCCCAAGTAGCTGGGACTACAGGCACAAGCCACCATGCCTGGCTAATTTTTGTGTATACATAATTTTTGTATACGTATGTATGTATTTTTTTGTAGAGATGGGATTTCACCATGTTTCTCAGGCTGGTCTCATACTCCTGAGCTCAAAGCAATCCCCACCCTGGCCTCCCAAAGAATTACATTGTAATTCTTAGAGAAACCACAAAAGATATGCAGAACCAATAAGTCAATTAAAATGGAATTCTAAAGAATTTTCAAATAAATCAAAAGAAGGCAGGGAAGAAGTCTTCCTCATTTGTAAGTGGGAATCACACAGTCACCCTTCACAGAACTATTGAGAGACTAAGATAGATATGGCAGTGGCCGCAGGGCCTCTGAGTAAGGCCGTTGGAGGAAGGGAGTGGGGAGGAGGCAGGCAGTTTCTCACTCAGCCCAGGAGGAGTGGACTGATATTATCTAGTCACAACGGAGGGACACCCTAGCCATTCAGATGACCTCTGGGACCCTGCCTGGCTCTCGCAATGTAGGGGGTCTCCTTCACACTTCCCGATCCTTCTGTCCTCCCTCTGCTTCAGCCTTTCCCCTCCTCTTAACCTAACCAGGTGCCCAAAAGGGCAAAGAGCCTCAGTTCTTTGCATGGGCTTTGTTCTGGCATGCAACACTGTCAGGCCCTCAGTCCCTTTCCACACTACTGGGCTGGCAGATTGTACCAACTTCCCCCAACTCACATTAGTCCTACACGTGACCCCTGTTTGACCTGGCTAGGGCTCAAGGTCATCAGGGACTAGCAAAGCCATGGTAAGGCAGGAGGTAGTAAGCTGGGGAGTCACGGTCCTCCTCTTCCTCTTTGCTTCTGAGGTCCCAAAGCCCCAGAACAGGGATACCCAGAGTCATGAGGACTAAACAGGACAATGCATTAATTCACTCATTCCTTCATTCATTCTGCATTATGGACCTACTCTTCGCCAGATGCTGGCAATACAGAAATAAGAAACCTGTTCCCTGCCTTCAGGAAACTCCCAGGCTGGTTAGGAGACAGATGCTGTCTGCGGTTAGTGCATGAATTTATGAGCTGGTGGACAGCAGTGGTAAGCCCAGGATGCTGTGGGGACAGAGATGAAGGACATGAAGGAGGGCCTTCTGGAGGAGATGGCACCTTGATATGATTTGGCTCTGTGTCCCCACCCAAGTCTCATTTCAAATTGTAATCCCTATGTGTTGAAGGAGGAGCCTGTGGGGGAGGTAATTGAATCATGCGGGCCAACATCCCCCCTGCTGTTCTGGTGATGGAGCTCTCACAAGATCTGGTGGTTTGAAAGCGTGTAGCACTTCCCCCTTCGCTCTCTCTCTCTCCTGCCACCATGTGAAGATGTGTTGCTTCCCCTTTGCCTTCTGCCATGATTGTAAGTTTCCTGAGGCCTCCCCAGCCATGTAAGTTTCCACAGCCTGTGGAACTGTGAGTCAATTAAACTTCTTTTCTTTATGAATTACCCAGTCTCAGGCAGTTCTTTATAGCAGTGTGAGGAAGGACTAATACACACCTGCAATAAATCTTCAAAGTTGAGTAGAAGTTAGCCAAGTCAAGAAGGTGAGCGGGCATTCAGGAAGAGGATCCCGCTTATGCAAAGATTCGAAGGCGAGAGGCCTGCAGCCTGCACCTCTGGAAAAAGCAGGGCTACACAGTGGCTGGGGCTTGGCCCATGATGGGAAGAGGGCGGGGGATGAGGCTGGCAGGAAGGGTGTCAGGAGCTCAGCAGTTTAGGATATTGCACAGGGCCTGTGCCGAGCTGGCAGTGGTCAGGGAAAGGACTGGAAGCATTCCGGAGGTGTCCTGGCAGGAGACTCCACCGGGCTTTAGACTGCCTGGAAGTGGGGGAGAAAGAGAAGGCAAGGAGGAGGTCCTGTGTCTGCCTTCTGAGGCCTGGCGGAACTGACATTGTAACTGAGACTCCCCAGCCTCTGAGACTGTGGCTTCAGCCAGGCTCTGCCAGCAGGTCTCCTCCCCTTTCACCAGCCCAGGCCCCAGCCTGCAGGGTTCTCCCCCTACCTTGTCAGCCAGGCGCTCCTGAATGTATCTCAGGCAAACCTCCCCCACTTCCCCCACAGAACCCCTCACTGACTCAGCTGTTTTAGGAGCTATGTGAGGGCAGTGCCTCCTTCCCACCAGGCCACTGGTGCCCCAGGAAGACTGGTACTTGTATAAAGGCCTCCAGTCGTGATGTCCTAAAGCTGCCCCGCCTCATAGTGCTGCTGGCCCTGCAGGCCTTGCTAGTGGCCAAGCCATGTTTGGTATGAAGTAAGACGTCTCTTCTCTCCAAGTCTGTGCTGCGCTTGTCACCAGGCCCCAAAGCAGAGCGATTTGGGCCGCTGTGTCTCAGAGCTGGTGGAAAACACACACACACGGCTCCTTTGTCTTCTGCCTGCAGATCCACTCCAGGATTTCCACATCTGCCTGCAGCCCAGTCAGGGCCTCTGCTATGGGCTCATCACGAAGTAGGGTGATCAGCCCCCCCCAGCTTGCCCAGGGCTTTCCTGGCTTGGGCACTGAAAGTCCTATGTCCCAGGAAACCCGTCAGTCCTGGGTAAACTGGGGCAGTGGGTCACTGTGACATGGAAGGGGAGAGCGCGGGCGAGATGGTAAGTCAGCCCCAAGATAGAGCCTGGCCTAGGGAGTCCCTAATAAGTGTTCAGAGCTGGGGGAGATGGGGCTTTGGTTCAGGCCCCTGGTGAGTTATGAATCTCCAAGTGAGGTCTGAGAACCGAACATGGACTTGTTTCTTTAGGAAACTGTTTTGGATTCCAAATAACCAACCTTCCCACAACCTGCAGAAGAAACTAGAGGATGCTAAAACGTGGAGAATTTCATAAGAAAAAGAAAATTTTAGCACTAGGAAGGACCTCACACATTGAATTTTCACCACGTTCCCCCCCATTTAACAGTTCAGAAAGGTGAGGCTAACAGTTAAGAAAATGGTCTTTGAAGTCAGGCAGCTCACGGTTAAATACTGGCTCTGTCATAGAACAGTCGTCCCTGGGTGGTGGGTGACTTTCTCACTGACCTGCAATCAGTCCTTTAGCCTCTGTGTCATCTCCTCGAGTCACAGAGAGCTCATGACCTCTCCCGGCCACTACTGGGCAGGTCTCACTAACAGGAAGGTCTTCCCTGATTTAGTCCTATTCTTCCTCAGTTTAATTTCTCCCCAGAGGTGCTTAAAACACAGAAGAATATGTTGAACGCCTTGTCCTCATGACAGCCTTCAAGTGTTTGAAGATGGTGTCCATCTTCCCCCGCATCCAGGCAAGGACCCTAGCCAGCTCCTAATATTTATGGACAACCACTCTGTAGACCTTCAGGCTATGAAAGGTGAGGTAGCCTTCCCAAGTTCATGCAGCTAAGAAAGGAACAAGGCCGGGTGCAGTGGCTTACATCTGTAATCCCAGCATTTTGGGAGGCTGAGGCGGGCGGATCACTTGAGCTCAGGGGTTTGAGACCAGCCTGGGCAACATGGCAAAACCCCGTCTCTACCAAAGATACAAAAATTAGCCTTGCGTGGTGACATGTGCCTGTTGTCCCAGCTCCTTGGAAGGCTAAGGTGGGAGAATTACTGGAGCCTGGGAGGTCGAGGCTGCAGTGAGCTGTGATTATGCCACTATACTTCAACTTGGGTGACACAGCAAGACCCTGTCTAAAAAATAATAATAATAGAAGTGGGCCGGGTGCGGTGGCTCACGCTTGTAATCCCAGCATTTTGGGAGGTCGAGGTAGGTGGATCACTTGAGGCCAGGAATTTGAGACCAGCCTGCTCAATATAGTGAAACCCCATCTCTACTAAAAATACAAAAGTTATCGAGGCGTGATCGTGCATGCCTGTAATCCCAGCTACTCAGGAGGCTGAGGCACAAGAATCGCTTGAACCTGGGAGGCGGAGATTGCAGTGAGCCAAGATCACACCACTGCACTCCAGCCTGGATGACAGAGCCAGACCCTGTCTCAAAAATAAATAAATAAAATAATACAAGTGAACAAGCCATTATCTGAGCCCAACATTGTCTCGGCCTTTTTATGGTTCCTTGTGACATGCACGATTTTGTTAACCTTCTCTCTACCCTTGTATTCATTTACTGGGGCTGTGGCAACAAATTACCACAAGCTGAGAAGCTTAAAACAACAGAAATTTATTCTCTCATAGTTCCAGAGGCTGGAAGTCCAAAATCAAGGTGTTGGCAGGGCCATGCCTTCTCTGAAGGCTCTGGGAGAGGACGCTTCCTTGCTCCTCCTAGCTCCCTGGGGTTGTGGTGATCTTTGGCATTCCTTAACTCACAGATGCATCACTGCAGTCTCTGCCTCCATCTTCATGCAGCCTTCTCCCTGGGTTGTGGCTTCACATCATCTTTTCTCTGTGCTGTCTCTCTCGTTTTTTGTTTTTGTTTGTTTGTTTTTTTCTCCTCTTTCTCCAGACTGTGAGTGTCTGTGTCCAAATTTCCCTCTTATAAGGACACTAATCACTGGATTTAGGGTCTAACTAATCCAGTGTAACCTCATTTCAACTTGATCATATCAGCAAAGACCCTATTTACAAAAAAGGCCATAGTCACAGGTTCTGGGTATTAGGACTTGAACATCCCTTTTTGGGGACACAATCCAACCTCATACCAAATGTGATTGAAACTAATTCAGAGGCTGGGCACGGTGGTGGAGGCCAAGGCGAGAGGACCACTTGAGCCCAGGAATTCAAGAACAGCCTGGGCAATACAGCGAAACCTCGTCTCTACAAAAAATACAAAAATTAGCCAGGCATAGTGGCAAGCACTTGTAGTCCCAGCTGCTCTGGAGGCTGAGGTGGGAGGATGGCTTGAGCCCAGGAGGTTAAGGCTGCAATGAGCCATGATTGTGCCACTGCCCTTTAGCATGGGCAACAGAGTGAGACGCTGCCTCAACAAAAAAAAAAAAAAAAAAAAGAAAGAAAGAAAGAAAAAAGAAATGGAAAAGAAACTAATTCAGCAAGAGGAAGCAGCTGAACAGACATGGTCATGTATGGGGAATAGACAGTAATGGTCATGTATGGGGAATAGAGAGTTTATGCTTAGGTTGTGATGGAGGGCAGGGCAGAGCCGACAAGACTCAGAGCCCAAGCCCTCAGGGAGAAGGCCTGACTGCCCCAGGCCAGCAACAGAGCCCCAGACGGAAACCTGGCTTTTTCTCGGCCACCAGACTGTCTTGTGCTTTTCCTGGCTGCTGTGTCTGCCTTCCAGCCGGCAGGAGGGAAGGCAGTATGGGCAGATGAAGAAGCCCAGAGTGGGGAGGCCTGCACTAACAATTTGCAATGAACCCTGGGCAGGTCACAGCGTTGCTCTGTAAGACACTCTAGATCTCAGCTGCCACTGAACTGACCTCATCTGTCAAGCAGCAACTCTGTCTGGAGCTCCAAGGATCCTTGGCAAGGGCTGGAATGACTGGGAAGAAAAGGAATTTTTCTTCAAAGAAAAGATAGAAGACTCCCAGGGCAAAGAGTATAGCTCTCCTTTCTCAGAGCCACTGACTAAAGGCCGGTTTGTGAGAAGGACAGCCTCCACCAACATCTCATTATTTAAAAGAAAGGCCTCTGCCAGGCACGGTGGCTCATGCTTGTAACCCCAGCGCTTTGGAAGGCGGAGGCATACGGATTACTTGAGGCCAGGAGTTTGAGACCAGCCTGGCCAACGTGGGGAAACCCTGTCTCTACTAAAGATACAAAAATTAGCCAGGCACGGTTGTGGGCACCTGAAATCTCAGCTACTGGGGAGGCTGAGGCAGGAAAATCGCTTGAGCCTGGGAGGCGGAGGTTGCAGTAAGCTGAGATTGCACCACTGTACTCCAGCCTGGGTGACAGAGACTCTGTCTCAACAGAAAAATAAATAAACAAAATTTAAAAATAACAAATGAAAGGAAGGCCTCTGAGTAGGGACTCCAGGGTCCTTCCTGTGTCTGAGACCTCTCCCTGGGCAGAGCAGCTGTGTGGAAAGTGCTACTTGAAGTCAGCAGAGCGGGGTTCGAGTCTTAGCTCTGCCGCGCACCAGAAGTTTGGCTTGAGGTTGTTACTGTCCCTCTCTCTGTGCCTCATGTCCCTGCCTCTAAAGAAGGGAGAGTTGTGGGGTGGGGAGGGGGGGAGGGATAGCATTAGGAGATATATCTAATGTTAAATGACGAGTTAATGGGTGCAGCACACCAACATGGCACATGTATACATATGTAACAAACCTGCAGGTTGTGCACATGTACCCTAAAGTATTTAAAGTATAATAAAAAAATAAAATAAAATAAAATAAAATAAAAAATAAAAACATTTGTCCTCTGCCTCCCTGGCCTCCACTCCCCCCTCTTATAGCAACGCCCATAGGTTTTCATTTTGGGCTCTGCCCCTCCCCAGCTCTCAGGCCGGGCCCATACCACATTCAGGACATGAAGCCTTTGGGAACATTGCTTTCTTCTGGCTACAGTAATTGTCTCAGGGACAATTACTGAGCTGGTCATCAGGGTGGATGGCTGGGGTCCTGCAGGAGCTGCTGGAAAAGAGATTTTCACTTTCCCACTGGCCTTGGGGCTCTGGGGATATAAATCTACAGCCACCTGGCCACCATGAGAAGAGAACCCACGGCTGTCGGGGTGACAACACGGTGATAGCTCAAGGAGGAAAGAACCAAGAGACAGGGTGGTGTGGTCTGGGAGACACTATCAAATCCAGAAATCCGCCATGCCTGAAGCCAGACCCAGCCCCTCGACGTTTCAGTCACATAAACCAATCTGTTCCCTTTTTTGTTAAAGCCTGTTTGAGGAGTCCTGTGTCACTTGGAACAAAAATGTCCTAATCAATACAAATCGATAGTACTCACTTCAGTGGGTCACTGTACGATTCAACAGAATGAGATCATCAGACTATGACCTTTTTGAGGACAGGCACTGTCTTATTCACATGGGTGTTCCTAGTCACTGACCCGTAGTAGATGCTCAAATGTTTTTAGAGTAAATGAATATCATGTTTAAATGCTCCTGAAGCTTTTAAGTTTCTTAATAAATGTAGTTAGTAGTATATTCCAGCAAAATTAATCATATCATCTGTTCTTGTGGCATATTACCCTTCTCCTAAAATTTGGACAGTGAGTCAATAATCCCACTATGGCTTCCCTCATTAATTAAATAATGGATCCAGGAGTGGTGGCTCACACCTGTAATCTCAACACTTTGGGAGGCTAAGGCAGGTGCATCACTTGAGCTCAAGAGTTCGAGACCAGCCTGGGCGACATGGCAAAACTCCGTCTCTACAAAAAATACAAAAATTAGCTGGGCATGGTGGCCCAAGCCTGTGGTCCCAGCTACTTGGTAGGCTGAGCGGGGAGGATCAGTTGAGCCTGGGAGATTGAGGCAGCAGTGAGCCATGTTCTTGCCACTGCACTCCAGCCTGGGCAACAAAGTGAGACCCTGTCTAAAAAATAAATAAATAAAATTAAATAACGAAGTTCACAATATCTATGGATTGCCTTGTATGTTCCAAGGTGGGGCAGTCAAGAGTCCAGTGAGTAACAAGAACAACACATGGAAATTGCCCTTGTGAGGTCCCAACAATTGTGAAGTGGTGTGTGATGAAGTTGCCCTAGGGATGGTCCCAGCCATGGGGACAGAGCAGGATCAGCTAACCCTGACTTAGAGGGTCACACGGGGCTTCCCTGAGGAAGTATCTGCTGGGGACTGGGGGCCAAGGAAGAGTTCACTGGGTGATGGGGATGGGTGGGAAAGTGTTGGAGGAAGGGAAAACAACCTGTGCAAAGGCAAGGAGAAGTTTGAGGAATGGAGGTCAGTGTGGTTTGAGAGGAGAGACTCAGGCGGTGTGCACTGATGAGGCTGGCAGGATTCAGGGGAGACCCCTATTGGGACCTGGGACTTCAGCCTTAGAGTGAAGGGGAGGTGCTGAAGGGGCATGGCAGGAGTACACACTCAGACTGGCACTGCCGGAGAGCTCCTGGGCTGAAGAGTGAAGGAAGGTCGGGCAGCACACCAGGCGTATGGCCAGAACCCAAGGAGAGGCAGCAGGATGGAGGGGAATGGGCTGATTCCAGGGTTGTCTGGAAGGCAGAACAGTGATGGCGTGGATGTTGGGAAAGAGGGAGGGGGAAGAGTCAAGAGCAGTTAGGAGGACCGTGCAGCCATGCCCTGAGAAAGATTTCCACAGGGAAGAGTGAGATGGGCATTCCCGTTCTCCTCCTCTTTCCATGGCTAAGGAACGTTGTGTAGGCCCACCCAACCATTGGACTTTATAGTGGGTGGCGGGCGGGAGAACTGCTGGGGTGCTGGCTGGGTTTCTTTTTCTTTTTCTTCTTTTCAGAGATGGGGTCTTGCTATGTCACCCAGGCTGGAGTGCAGTGGCACGATCACAGGGCACTGCAGCCTCCAACTCCTGGGCCCAAGTGATCCTCCTGCCAAGTAGCTGGGACTACAGGCATGCACCACCAGGCCCAGCTAATTTTTCAAATATTTTGTAGAGACAGCCTCACTGTGTTGCCCAGGCTGGTCTCAAACTCCCGGGCTCAAACGATCCTCCTGCCTTGGCCAAAGTGCTGGGATTACAGGTGTGAGCCACCACCCTTGGCAGGCTGGGTTTCTATGGAAAGTGCTGAAAGGTAGATGAGGTTATTTGAATGGTGGAAGTTGGGAGTGAGGGGAAGGCAGCAGCCGCCACACATGCAAGGACAGGGACACACACACACCCCCCCACACCCACACCCACGTACTTAGGGAAACAGGCTTTCAAACGTTTTGCTACATCAGTGTAATTTCCTGCATTCATTTCCCAGGGCTGCCATTGCTACAAACTTCGTGGCTTGAAACAAAAGACATTTATTCTCCCACAGGTCTGGAGGCTACAAGCCTGAAACTCAAGTGTCAGCAGGGCCACAGTCCTCTTCCAGCTTCTGGTGGCTTTGATCAGATCACATTACTAGATTAGTGCAAAAGTAATTGCGGTTTTGCTGTTAAAGGTAATGGCAAACTTTTAATGGCAAAACCGCAGTTACTTTCGCACTAACATATAAGTTCCAAGTGTTCTTTCCCTATTCTAAATACAAGTCCTTTATCAGATTTATGATGTGCAAATATTTTCTCCCATTCTGTGGGTTGTCTTTTCACTCTTTTCACAGTGTCCCTTGAAGCATGAAAGTTTTAAATTTTGATGAAGTCCAATTTATCAAATGTTTCTTGGGTTGCTTATGCTTTGGATGTCATAGCTAAAAAATGACTTCCAAACCTAAGCTAGTGAATATTTTCCCCTCTATTTTCTTCTAAGAGTTTAATAGTTTTAGCACATATATTTAGTTATGCTTTATGTCTACCCAATGTTTTGAGTATAATAAGATGGGGGCCCACAAAGTGGCTAAATGAGTAAGATGAGATTGTGGGAAGGGCCTGCGCGGGCTTTGGAGACAGCTCCCGACACCCTCATCCTCTTCCCCATCCTCATTCCCAGGGGTCCATATCCTGTAGGAGCTGCCACCTGAGGCTGGAATGCCCCTCATGGAAGGGCATTCTTGAGCGCAGCTGAGAGGCCTGTCTCAGGTCTGCAGGGGTGAAGACAAACCCTAGAGCAAGACTGCAAAGCACAGGGCATGGTGGTTTATGCCTGTAATCCCAGCTACTCAGGAGGCTAAGGCTAGAGGATCGCTTGAGCCAGGGAGTTTGAGACCAGCCTGGGCAACATAGAAAGAGACCACATCTCTAAAAAAATAAAAATAAAAAAAATTTGCCAGAAGTGGTAGTGCCTGCCTGTGGTCCCAGCTACTCAGAAGGCTGAGGCAAGAGGATCACTTGAGCCTAGGAGGTCAGGGCTGAAGTGAGTTATGATCATGCCACTGCACTCCAACCTGGGCAACAGAGTGAGACCCCACCTCTAAAAACAAAAACAAAAGGAACTATAGGACAAGAGTCAAGAACCAGAGAAGTTGGTTTTGCAGAATGTACCAGAAACAGAGCTGGAGCAGACTGCCACGGGGTAGGAGCATGTGGTCAAAAATGGAACAATCTGCCCACCAGAATAGCTGGCCAAAAACATAAAACACAATAAATAAAGCAAACAGACGAAAAACAGGTATGGCCAAGTATTGGTGAGCACGACAAGCAACCGGAACTCTCATACATGGCCGGTGGAAGCAAAAATTGTTCCAGTCACTTTGGAAAATGGCAACTTTCTGCTAAGTTGAGCATATACCTTGCCTCTGACCCAGCAGTCCACATCTAGGTACATACCCAGCATGAATACACATATATGTTCCCCAAGACAGGTACAAGAATGGTCACAGAAGCAATATGCTTAATAGCCAACAACTGGAAATGACTTAAACGTCCATCAGCAGCAGAATGAATAAAGAAATTGTGGCTTACTTATACCATGGAATATATTATAGAGCAATGAGAATGAATAAACCATAACATGAATAAATCTCATGTACGCAGCATTAACCAGAAGAAGTTAGATCCAAAAGAATATATATTGTAATGTTATATTTATATAAAATACAGCCAGGCACGGTGGCTCACACTTGTAATCCCAGCACTTTGGGAGGCCAAGTCGGGTGGACTGCTAGAGCCCAAGAGTTCAAGATCAGCCTAGGAAACAATTAGACTCCATCTCTGTAAAAAGACAAAAAAATCAGCCAGGCGCGGTGGCACATGCCTGTAGTCTGAGCTGGGAGGATCGCTTGAGCCCAGGAGGTTGAGGCCGCAGTGAGCTGTGATTACATCACTGCACTCCAGCCTGGGTGACACAGCAAGACCTTATCTCACAAAATAAAATAAAATAAAGTAGGCCGGGCACGGTGGCTCACGCCTGTAATCCCAGCACTTTGGGAGGCTGAGGCAGGGGGATCACTTGAGGCCAGATGTTTAAGACCAGACTGGCCACCACGGTGAAACCCCATCTCTACTAAAAATACAAAAATTAGCCAGGCATGCCCTGTTAGTCCTAGCCACTCTGGAGGCTGAGGCAGGAGAATCGCTTAAACCTGGGAGGCAGAGGTTGCAGTGAGCCAAGATCGCACCTGGGCAATGGAGCAAGACTCTGTCTCAAAATAAAAGAAAATAATAAAATAAAATGTAATATAAAATTAAATTAAATTAATACAATAAAATAAAATACAAAGCAGGAAAATTAATGCTGCTAGGTTTAGAAGAAGGGTCAGCCTTGAGGAGCGTAGTGCCTGAAGGCAGCACAGGGCAGGAGCTGTTTGCATTCTCTTTCTTAATTTGGGTGCTGCTTATGTGGATCTGCTCACGTTGAAAATTCATCAAACTGTCAACTTCTGATTTTGATTATTTTGGGCATGTATATTGAATCATAAAATTTACAACAACAAAAAACAAAACAAGCAGAAACTGGGTGTGATGCTATGGTCAGCGGTGGAATGAAGATGAGTCTCTGTAGGGCTGGCCCCAGCCCAGGGTTCCTCTTCTGTGGGGGTTGACAAACTCCCAGCCTTGGGGGTGGCATTTAAAGCAACAGGACTCTTTCAGGCAAATGTGTGGAAGGTGAGGAGCAAATTAATTAACAAGTCCCTTCTTTTTTCCCTCTCTCCATCCTTCCTCCTTTTATTTATTTATTCTTTTGGTTTTTGTTTTTTTGCTTTTGTTTTTTGAGATTGGGTCTCACTCTGTTGCCCAAGCTGGAGTACAATGGTGTGATGTCTGCTCACTGAAGCCTCAGCCTCCTGGGCTCAAACTGATCCTCTCACCTCAGCCTCCCGAGTAGTTAGGACTACAGGCACACACCACCATGCCCTGCTAATCTATGTATTTTTTGTAGAGTTGGGGTTTCACCACGTCGTCCAGGCTGGTCTTGAACTCTTGGGCTCAAGTGATCCTCCAGCCTCAGCCTCCCTAAGTGCTGGGATTATAGGCGTGAGGCACCATGCCCAGCCAATTCATTCATTCTTTTATTTACACTTTCAGAACTCGTTTATTGAGCACCACATCAGCCAAGCCCTAGGTACTCAAAGAGAAGTAACTCACAGCCTCTGCCCTCACGAAGCCCACGGTCTGGCGGGGGAAGCTGACCCAGAGCAAATCAGTCCAACCTAGAGGGAAGGAGGCCCTGACAGGCATCCATCCTGGGAGTAATGTGGTCAGATCAGGCTGGCTAGTGGACAGGGCAGGGCAGGGGAGTAGTCAGGGAAGGCTTCTCAGAGAAGGTGATGCAGGATCAGGGGCTTTAAGCAGGTACTGACCAGGCAGTTTAAGGAGGCAGGATGCTCCTGGCAGAGGGAACAGCCAGCTGGCTCCCTCCCCTCATCTTATAACTATGTGGACATTATTCAGGAGGTGAGTATGAAGAATAGGGGGCAAGTCAAGAACCAAAGAGAAGGCACCTGGGGATGACCTCATGATTTTAGACGACACAGGCTACTATGTTCCAACTGCTGGCTGGAGAGGAATCCAAAACCATCCTGGTAGAGGAGGCTAAGAGGATTTCTCCAGGAGTCACCTTCTCTGAGTCTCGCTTATGAAATGCAAAGGCAGGCTGGACATGGTGGCTCACGTCTGTAACTCCAGCACTTTGGGAGGCTGAGGTGGGCAAATCATGAGGTCAGGAGTTCGCGACCAGCTTGACCAACATGGGGAAACCCCATCTCTACTAAAAATACAAAAATTAGCCAGGGGTGGTGGCAGGTGCCTGTAATCCCAGCTACTCAGGAGGCTGAGGCAGGAGAAATGCTTGAACCCAGGCAGCGGAGGTTGCAGTGAGCCGAGATTACACCACTGCACACTAGCCTGGGTGACAGAGCAAGATGCTGTCTCAAAGAAAAAGAAAAAAGGAAAAGAAATGCAAAGGCGGCCTACTCAGGGGTCCAGCAAACAAAGCAAACATATGAATCTGACTGGTTGTGAGGCAGCAGGGAGTGGTGGGGTCTGCAGCCCATGTGCTGTGGAAGGAAACAAGTCAAAGAAGGCAGACAGGCTGTCAGGAGGTGTGAGGGTTTCTGAGTTCAATGGGGTGGGGTGGGGAGGGCCCCACTGAGTAGGTGACACTTGAGATAAAATCTGAAAAAGTGAGGAAGTGAGTCTTGGCTGTTTCTGAGAGATTACAGATGGAGGGAACAGCAAAGGTACTAAGGTGGAGTGAGCAGGGCATGGTGAGGAATGACAAGAAGGCCATCCCAGCACTGTGGGAGGCTGAGGCGGGAAGATTGCTTGAGGCCCAGAGTTCAAGACCAGCCTGGGCAACATAGGGAGACCCCCCCACCTCACAGTAACTGGCTTCTCTGGCTCTGTGCCAGCAGTTCCTGCAGACCTTCCTGGGAAGGCCCAGCAGGTGTCTCACAGCCTTCTGAGGGATGCTCCCCAGGACTCAACCACTCACAGCTAACACTGATTTAAAAACAAAACCAAAATCCAGCTGGGCGTGGTGGCAGGCGCCTGTAATTCTAGTTACTTGGGAGCCTGAGGCAGGAGAATCACTTGAACCCAGGAGGCGGAGGTTGCAGTGAGCCAAGATCGCACCACTGCACTCCAGCCTGGGCGACAAAGCGAGACTCCATCTCAAATAACTAAATAAGTAAATAAAAATTTAAAAAATAAAAGCAAAGCCAATAACCAAAGCAACCAAATTATCAGTGTCCAAAGCAGGTGTGAGGCCACCAGATTGTCCTGAAGCTACCACTGATTAACTGTGATGATGCTTGTTCTGGCATGTTCCTGAAATCGTCCACTGCTTTCCACAGTGCTCCTGTGAACACCGAGGAGGCTCTACCCCAAATCCCTCTTTTCTCCTCGCCCTGTCCTTGAAATGCTCTTAATGCTCTTCAACTCTCTTTCCTCAGGATGACTGCTTCCCAGGAAGCCCTCTAGCCCTCAAGCAAACAGACCCTCAGGAACCTTCCCCTACGGT
Organism: Pongo abelii; assembly: GCF_028885655.2. NCBI lineage: Eukaryota > Metazoa > Chordata > Mammalia > Primates > Hominidae > Pongo > Pongo abelii. Next base: position 41,339,221 of record NC_072004.2, on the reverse strand, counting down.
CCACCAGGGCTGCTCTGAGAGGCCTAAATCCTAAAGGAAAATCAGCTGAGGCAGTAATAATAGGTTTGTTTCCTTCCTTCCTTCCTTCCTTCCTTCCTCCCTCCCTCCCTCCCTTCTTTCCACTTACTGGGTTCTTACTTTGTGCCAGACACTGTTTTAGGTGCTAAAGATACAGTAGTACACAAAGACAACAACACACATACACGTATGCAGAGTAATGCATGTATGTTAATTAATTTGACTTAGCCATTCCAGTGACACACGTAGTGTATACATATATAAAAACATCATGTTGTATATTATAAATATATAAGATTTTATTTGTCAATTAAAGAAGAAAAGACAACAACAGATGCCGGGCGCGGTGGCTCACGCCTGTAATCCCAACACTTTGGGAAGCTGAGGCGGGTGGATGGCTTGAGACCAGGAGTTTGAGACCAGCCTGACATAGTCTGGTCAGGTTTCAACATGGTGAAACCCTGTATTTACAAAAAATATAAAAATTAGCCAGGCATGGTAGCACTTGCCTGTAGTACCAGCTACTTGGGAGGCTGAGATGGGAGGATCTCTTGAGCCTGGGGAGGTCAAGGCTGCAGTAAGCCATGATCGCACCACTACACTCCAGCCTGGGTGACAGAGAAAGACCCTGTCTAAACAAAACAAACAAACAAGAAACAGACAACAGAACCCCCATTTCATGGAGCCCAAGCGCTGGTGGACTGTTGCATGCTTGCTGGACACCACTGCTGTAAGTACCTTCCATGCATGAGCTCATTTAATCCTCACAATAAGGTATTGTACTACTGCGTCCATTTTACAGATGAGGAGGCCTGAGGCCCTGAGAAATTAGGCAACTAGCTTCCTAATGACAATGACTACCATTCATTGAATGCTTACACTACTGTCAGACACTGGGTGGAGCATTTTGCATTCATTATCTGGGCAGCATGGGAGGTGACAGGTCTGAGGCAGGACAGGTATGATTTCAGCTCTAGCTCACCGTGTGGCCTTGCATGACTTCTTCCATGTGTCTTAAAGGGACGCACTCTTAGGTGGCTCTAGGTCTTATGAAATATCTGAAATTTTCAGGCTGAGTGAGTTCCTCTGCCTCCCTGAAACCTGACAGGGAAGGCAGAGGGGACAGGGTCGGGTCCTGAGGACCAGCAGTGGGTGCTGGGAAGCCGGGGTGGATGCGAGGGTGAGGGGCACCTCCCGACACAGCCAGGTCAGCCGGGGGCAGCGCCGCCCAATAAATGCAGACTCCACGTGCTTCCCAGGTGGAGCCCAAGTGGCCCTCGGCTCCTGCTGGTTCCAGGGGCGACCACGTTTCAGGGCCCACAGGTGATGGAAATCGGGGGAATACTGTCTACAGACTTTGTGCTGAAAATACATACCAGGGGGTGCCGGAGGATTAACAACTGCAGGTCTGTGGGAAACCACGGGCCTGGGGCCAAGCGTCCTGAATTCTAGTCCCCTACTTCTCAGGGTGGGCTGTGCTGCCTTGGTCAAGGCTCGGGACTCAGCTTCCGTATCCGTGACCGTGAGGGCTCTGACTCCCAGCCAGTCCCTCAGCGGGAGAGCGGGACCGCGGCCGCTCTCTGTCCCTCCCTCTTCGCCGGCCCGGGCCGTGGCGGGGGTGGGGGGGCCAGGCGTGCCTGGCCCCGGCGGGCTCCGGCGCCTCCTGCCGGCCGAGAGGGGCCGTGCCGCGCCTGCGCCCGCGCGACGAGAGGGGCTGAGAGGAGACCTGGGAGCGCGGAGGCCGCCGCGCGGGCCGGGCCACGCTGGGGGCACGATGATGTCGGCGGGGGAAAGGAAATGAGTCATCACTCCCTGGGACCGTGGGGCGGCCGGGAGCGAGTGTGGAGACACGGCCACAGGAACCCAGGACAATGGCGGGAAGTAAGAGGAATGTGGGCCTGGCTGCAGCCGCCCGCCCCTGACCCCGGACCCCACGGCGGGGAGGAGTCTGGGGCGCAGGGTGGGCCCCGAGGGGTCGGACGGCGGCCAGAACTCAGGTGGGGTCGGGTGGGGACGGGGTGGCTGGAAGAGGATGGGGACGCAGCTAAGCCCAGAGTGCCCGGCCTGAAGAACAACCCGGGCCGTCTTTCTCACCAAGGTTGTTTCCAAAACCTTAGCCGACCCCTCGGCGGTTCCTCCACTTCCCTTAAACTCTACTGAACCTCAGAATAATCCCGGGGGCTGGTTAAAACCCGGATCCCCCGGCCACACCCCGGAGATTCTGACTAAGCAGGCCAAAACTGGGCCTCCATGAATTTGCATTTTTTAAATTATTCTTTTTTATTGAGATGGGGTCTCACTATGTTGCCCAGGCTGGTCTCAAACTCCTAGACTCAAGCAATCCTCCCGCCTCAGCCCCGCAACGTGCTGGGATTACAGGCATGAGCCAGGATCCCAGCCGGAATTTGCATTTTTAACAACCTCCTAGTAGGCGGTGCTGGGCCAGGGTCCTCAGACCACTCTTTTGAGTAGTGCCACCTTAGAACGAAGTCCAGCTACTTGGCGGACCTACGACCGTCCTCTGTCATGTGGTTCCTCCAGTCTCACCTGTCCCCACCTCCTACCCCTCACCAGTGTACTAGCAAGACCCAACTACCTGCATGTTGCGGTTCTCTCCTCTGTGTGTTTGCACAGGCTATTTCCTTCGATTGAAAGGCCTTCTCTTCACTACGCTGCTGCTCAAACTGTCTGACTTCTACCTGCCTTTTAAAATCTTCTCCATGGGTGTGCCAAAGAGTATAATCAACAGAGTGAAAAAAGCAACCTATAGAATGGGAGAAAATATTTTCAAATCATAGATCTGATAAGGAATCAATATCCACAGTGTATAAAGAACTACAACTAGACCACAGGAAATCAATCCTGATTCAAAAATGGGCAAAGGACTTGAATAGGCATTTCTCCAAAGAAAATAAACAAGCGGCCAATAAGCACTTGGGAAGATGTTCAACATCACTAATCATTAGGGAAACGCAAATCAAAACGCAGTGAGGCCCCCACCATCCTGACTCTCCTTCCTTCCTTTAGAGGATGTTGCCTTCTGGATCGACCTCAACCCCACTCAGGGAGCCGCTCAGCTTCCTCAAGGGCCTGGAGTAGATGGCTTCCATCTTGTCTTTTGCCACCTGTGGAGGTTTTTAAGCGCAAACAGAAATTCAAGTGAATTGTCCTACAGTTACTGACGAAACTATTACAACTACTTCTGATTATCCATTCAGGTTAAATCGGGCATCATTTCAGTCACCTCCAGGTATTAATGTATATGATATAAATTGGAAAGTCAAGTGCTCCTAGGAGATGACTTCTTCTGCACAATTCCGTTACATTTGCAGTCTCTGTCTTCCTGTACTGCATTGCTGTCCTGCTTTATATTGGTTACAGGAACCTATATCAGGGTAGTCATAAACTTCCCATGATTGGCTTTGTCATTACTCTTGTTGCCATCTTTTGCGATTGGTGAGCACTTCAAAAGCTCACTTGGGCAAAAGCTCTTGCAGATATTAAAATAGCTACTGGTCAAAATATTGTTCAGGAACTTCTGCTTTTAAGAAATCATGTGTTGTTTTGGCTCTGTGACCAGCATGGGATTCCTAAATGTATCTGTGATTTTTGTCTTTCTGAATATGACACTTTGGAGGGGAAATGCTTGGTGTGTGCACAAGTATGAGGAGACCAACTTACACAACCCATCAAATACTTCTGCTCCTCATAGCCAAGGAGGTATTCCACCTCCTGCTGGAATGTAATTAAAGGGAGAAACACACTGTATGAAATATATGTCTATATCAAGACATGTTGCCAATATCTTGAGGCACATTAATTTTTTTTTTTTAAGCCACACAGTGAGATATCACCTCACACCCATCAGAATGGCTACTGTAAAACAAAAACAGAAAATAACAAGTGTGGACAAGAATGTGAAGAAATTGAAACCCTTGTGCAGTTGGAGGGAATGTAAAATGGTCCAGCCACTGTGGAAAACAGTGTCTTCATCTGTTTCCTATTGCTATAACTGAACACCAGAGACTGGGTAAATTATAAAGAAAAGAATTTATTTCTTACAATTCTGGAGGCTGGGAAGTCCTAGGTCAAGGGACTGCATCTGCTTGGCCTCTGGGGAGGGCCTCATGTCATAACATGTCAGAAGGCATCACGTGGGAAAGGGGTGCACTGAGAGCCAAACTGCCTTTAATAACAAACCCAGGCTGGGCACAGTGGCTCATGCCTGTAATCCCAGCACTTTGGGGGAGCGGGGGGTCAAGGCCTGCAGATCACTTGAGGCCAGGAGTTCAAGACCAGCCTGGCCAACATGGTGAAACCTTGTCTCTACTAAAAATACAAAAATTAGCCAGGGGTGGTGGCAGGTGCCTGTAATCTCAGCTACTTGGGAGGCTGAGGAAGGAGGATCGCTTGAACCCTGGAGGCAGAGACTGCCGTGAGCTGAGATTGTGCCACTGCACTCCAGCCTGGGTGACAGAGTGAGATTCTGTCTCAAAAAATATAATATAATATAACATAATATAATATAATATGGCACAAAGAATACTAAACAGACCTCTGTACTTGCCCACACAGGTTTAACAAATGTCAACATTTTGCCACATTTGCTTTCTATTTCTCTTTTTTCGAAAAAACAAAACAAAAAAACCCCCAAAACTCTGATAAATCTAAAGCCCTCCCATTTTCCCTTGTATAGGTAACCAGTGTCTCAAGTTAGTGTAGATCCTTCTTGACCATATATATATACACATACATACATACACATTTACTATGGAGGTATATATCAATATATACAATACCATATCAATAGTATGCATATTTCATACACATATAAAATATGGGGGCCCAGGAAGCGATCCTCTTGCCTCAGCCTCCAAAGTAGCTGAGATTACAGGTCTAAGCCACCACGCCTGGCTAATTTTTATATTTTTAGTAGAGATGGAGTTTCACCATGTTGGCCAGGCTAGTCTCGAATTCCTGGTTTCAAGTGATCCACGCACCTCAGCTTCCTAAAGTGTTGGGATTACATACACAAATATAACACATACATTAACAGTATATGTACATATATACTATCATACTGTGTAAATCTCTTTGAAATTTGCTTTTTCACTCATTTTTGAGATTTACCCATGTTATTACATTGTAGATCTGATTCGTTAATTTTAAATGCTCCATAGTTTCCCATTGTTTGAATAAACCTGTTTATTTATTTGTTCCTTTCCTAATGGACTGTTGGTTGTTCCTATTTTTGTTATTACACACAGCACTGCAGTGAAAATTCTTGTATCGATGTGTGGGTGTTTTTTGCTTTTGAGACAGGGTATTGCTCTGTCACCCAGGCTAGAGTGCATTGGCACTATCACAGCTCACTGAAGCCTCAACTTCCTAGGTTCAAGCAATCCTCCCACCTCAGCCTCCCAAGTAGCCGAGACTACAGGCACATGCCACCACACCCAGCTAAATTTTAAATTTTTTGTAGAGACAGGGGTCTTGCCATGTTGACCAGGAGGATGGTCTCAAACTCCTGGGCTCAAGTGATCCACCCGCCTCAGCCACCCAAAGTGCTGGGATTACAGGCATGAGTCACCGCGCCCGGCCTGTTTTGCGAGGCATATGGTTGCTAGATCACAGTGCATGCACATCTTCGGCTTTTACTAGCTATCGCCAAATTCTCCAAAGTTGATCTGAAACCAGTGGAGCGTGTCAGCACTGCCCCTAGCATGCGCACACCAGGCCGGGGTGTGACAGCCCTCGGGCTGGGCTCCAACCCCACTTCGAGATCCGAGCGGGGGCCGGGAGCTAGCAGAGGCCAAGCAATGGGAGCAGGCACCTCCAAGCCTGCAAGGACAAGGCGAGCACCTTCCTGGGCCCCCAAAAGTGTAGAGGGGCCCGAGTCCACAGCCCGGACTTGGGCGGCTGCTGCCGCTCCTGGCTCCCGCCTGCTACGTGGAGCGTGATGCCCGGGCCGCATCCCTCGCGGCCTGGGGCGGGGGCGCCTGGTCCTCGCTGGGCCGGGGCCGGGTCTGGGGCAGGGGCGTCCTCTCCACGAGCCTAGCCCCGTGGCCCCGGCGCTCAGGGGCAGCCCGGAGTTCCCCTCGCCCGGCTCGCAGCACGGCCCGGGGCAGGGCGCCTCCGGGAGCGGATCGTGGGCCAGGGCCCAGCCGTCTGGAGTGTCAGGCCGGCGGTCACCCCGATGAGGGGTGGACCCCAGGGACGCTGCCCCGGGCGGCCCTGCGCAGAGCCTCTTCCGGAGGCGCAGGAACTCCTCACCTTTGGTAGGGCAGGCGCCGTTCTCCCTTACGGCCCTGGGCCCCCGAATGCGGCCCCAGCTTCGCCTCCTCCCAGCGGCCTTCCGGCAGCAGCAGCGGGCAAGAGCGGCGACGCGGGGCCAGAGTCCGGAGCCCCGGGCCTGAAGGCACGTCCCACCCGGCCGCGCGAGGGTGGGGGCGGCGCAGTCGGTTGCCTCGGGGACGCGGACACAGGGTACCCGCCGCCACTGCTGCTCCAGCAGCCGCTCCTGCCACCGCCGCCCGCGCCCTAGCGCGGCGGACGGCCCGCCGCTGCCATCAATATATTAAATTAATATGTTAATATTAACACTACAGGTGGCCTCAAATTGGCTCATATCAGGTTTTGTCACAAAGTGAGTTTAAACCAGAACGGGCGCTGTGGCTCACGCCTGTCATCCTGGCACTTTGGGAAGCCCAGGCGGGCGGATCACCTGAGGTCAGGAGTTCGAGACCAGCCTGGCCAACATAGCAAAACCCCTTCTCTACTAAAAATACAAAAATTAGCCAGATGTGGTGGAGGTTGCCAGGAGGCTGAGGCAGGAGAATCTCTTGAACCCGGGAGGTAGAGAATGTAGTGAGCCGAGATCCCGCCACTGCACTCCAGCCTGGGCGACAGAGCGAGACTCGTCTCAAAAATAAATAAATAAATACACACATACATAAAGGAGTTTAAACCAAATTTAGGGAAGCAAACTTAGTTTTCAGAGTTTTTCTATTTTGGAATTGCAAATAAAAGATTTTAAGCTTCTACCAATTTGTATTCCCACCAGCCGCTTATGACTTCTTATTTCCCCATATCTTTGCCAATATGGTGTTATTAGGCTTTTTAATTTTTGCCAATCTGATGAGTGTGAAATGAAGTCTTTATTTTGATTTGAATTCTCATAATTACTAGGGAGGTTGAGCATTTTTCATTTGTTTATGACAATTCCGGTTTCCTCTTCTGTGAATTTCCTGTTTCTCTTGAATTGTTCTTCTTTTATTGATGTATTCTGGACACAAACAAGTTGTAATGAATTGCCAATATCTTGCCTTTTCATATTTTATAGCACCTTTCATCATAAAGAAGTTTAAAATTTTAAGGTAGTCAAATTCATCAACATTTTCCTTTATAAAGTATGTCCTCTTTATCTTAAGAAACCCACCCCCCTTCAAGTTCATAGTGTATTTGCTTGCAGATTTTTTTTAAGTTTTAAAGTTTGGCTTTTTATATTTAGTTTTTAAAAATATATCTGGAGTCTATCTTTGTGTATGATGTGAGGAAGGAATCTAGTTTTATATTTTGCATCTGTTAGCCAGTTGTTCTGGTATTATGTACAAATTGATGTCTTATTTTCCCGCTGATGTGTAGTAAAACCACCTCCATCACAGTCCAAGTTCCCATCAATATGTGGCCCACCTCTGGGTCCTCTGTTCAGCCCCATGGTCTCTTTGTCTGTCTTTGCTAATAATAATTCTTTATTATGGTAGGACAAGCCCCTCCCATCTTATTTCTCACTTTCTTCTTCAATAGCGTCCTAGCTAGTCTTGGCCCTTTATTCCTTTATTATATAAATTTTTTAAAAACTTGTTTATTTCCATAGAAAAACTAGTTGGATTTATTTATTTATTTATTTATTTATTTATTTTTGAGACAGAGTCTCCCTCTGTTGCCCAGGCTGGAATACAATGGCGTGATCTCAGCTCACTGCAACCTCCGCCTCCCAGGTTCAAGCGATTCTCCTGCCTCAGCCTCCCAAGTAGCTGGGATTACAGGCATGTACCACCACGCCCAGCTAATTTTTGTATTTTTAGTAGAGATGGAGTTTTGCCATGTTGGCCCGCCCAGCTGGTCTCAAACTCCTGACCTCAGGTAATCCGCCCGCCTCAGCCTCCCAAAGTGCTGGGATTACAGGTATGAGCCACCGTGCCTGGCCAGGATTTTTTTTAAAACAAACTCTCAGATCACTAAAAACTGGTTGGATTTTGATGAGTATTGTCTTTGGGTCACAATTTCCCTGTTAATAAGGAGGGATGAAAATACTTTTATTTTTTGACACACAGTCTGGCCCTATCGCCCAGGCTGGAACGCAGTGGTGAAATCATGGATCACTGCAGCCTCAACCTCCCGGGCTCAAGCAGTCCTCCCACCTCAGCCTCCTAAGTAGCTGGGACCACAGGCATGCGCCACCATGCCTGGCTAATTTTTGTATTTTTTGTTGTGACAGTGTTTCGCCCAGGCTAGCCTCAAACTCTTGAGCCCAAGCGATCCACCTACCTCAGCCTCCCAAAGTGCTGAGATTATAAGCATTAGCCACCATGCCTGGCCTGAAAATACTTTTTCTTTTCCCTCAAAGGAGAGGGGGCAGTCACACCCCACTTATTCTGAGGTTACGTTTCAGCAACTCCAAAGTCTGGAAAACAAGAGGAAATAAGAATAAGGTCAAAACAGCCTCTGAGAAGCTATAGACACCTCAGAGCCTATGTGCTAAATCACACCCACTTTTGTCACAAGTGGTCTTCTCAGGCCTCCCTCAGAACCTGTTTACTTTAGTCACTGTTCTAGGAAACTTGATGGTCTGATTTCCTAGCCTACAGCAGATTTAAGGCAGCTGCAACTTAGAAGAAACATGGAGGAAAACATGCTGATAACTAACATCTGACAGAGATAGAAAAGTCCAAATACTTATGAAAACCAGCTGCAGGAACATGAGAGGGCAGCAGAGCGGGGCCGCTCACTTCTGAAACCTTTGGAGGCCCCACTGCACGTATGATGGACAGAAGGCAGCTCTGTTCCACACGGTCATTCAGGAGCCAGGAGTTAACCCCTCCTTGTGTGTTCCGGGGCTGCTCCGGCTGTGGACATTCTAGGCAGAGTGGGAAGGTACAGTGAACAAGTTCAAGTCCAGCATTTCCTCTTAGGCCAGTGACAGGGAAGATGCACCCACCTACTGCAGTTTCATCCCATTGCTGAGAGGTTGGCACTAGGCCCTACCCAGCTGCACAGGGACCAGGAGATGTAGTCTTTGCTGGTCATGTAAGGCCTTCTAGAGCATCGTAGTGATATAGGAGTTAAAAAGAAATTTCTGGCCGGGCATGGTGGCTCACGCCTGTAATCCCAACACTTTGGGAGGCCGAAGAGGGTGGATCACGAGGTCAAGAGATCAAGACCATCCTGGCCAACATGGTGAAACCCTGTCTCTACTAAAAATACAAAAATAGCTGGGCATAGTGGCGTGTGCCTGTAGTCCCAGCTACTCGGGAGGCTGAGGCAAGAGAATCGCTTGAACCCGGGAGGCAGAGGTTGCAGTGAGCCAAGATCGCACCATTGCACTCCAGCCTGGCAACAGAGTGAGACTCTGTCTCAAAATAAAATAAAATAAAATAAAATAAAATAAAAATAAAAGAAATTTCTTGGGCAGATAATGAGGGTAAGGAAGTCCTTGGTAAGGTTTTCCTTTTAATCAAAAGCAGCCCCCAAATCATTTCTTTTTCTAAGAGCGAGCCTGTAAAATCGAGCTGCAGACATAGATAAGCAAGCTGGAAACTTGCACGGGTGAATGCTGGCAGCTGTGCCAATAGGAAAATGCTACCTGGGGGCCAAAATGTCATGTTCAACATGGAGGTTCCATCTTCCCTTTTCTTTGTCAACCACATGTACAGTAAGGAACAGACAACATGGCGCCGGCCAGATAGAGACGCCATCTACATAATAAAAGATTAGGGTGGGATGGCCAGCTTTTTCACGCACTATGCAAATGTCACACCTGGCCCAACCAATCGCTCAGGCCCTATGTAAATCAGACACCACCTTCTCAAGTTCGTCTGTAAAACCCCGTGCTTTTAACTACAAAACCGGAAGATCCACTCGGGAGCCTCTCTCTTTTCTCTGCAGGAAAGAAAGCTATTCGCTTTTCTCTTTCTTTCGCCTGTTAAACCTCCACTCTTAAACTCACTTATTTTGTGTCCGTGTCTTCAATTTCCCTGGCATGAGACAAGGAACCTCAGGTATTTACTCCAGATAATGACGCCGCTTCAGCAGGACCCCAGCTTTGACTCTGAGTGAGATGAGAGCCATTGGAGAGCTCTGAGCGCAGCCGTGACCTGATCTGATTTGTAAATGATCCCTCAGGTTGCTGTGTTGAGAAGGCTGAGGGGGTGCAGGTGGGGGCAGGGGCAAAAACAGGGACCCCCGTTGGGATGACCTGCTCTCTGAAGCTTTCCTGGCCCCTCCTACCTTCAGGTGGAGCAGACCTCCTCCTCTGTTGTTCTCTAGGCTTCCACAACATTTCCCATAATTTAAACACTGACTGTTTACTTGTCTGTCTTCTCCAGGTCAATATATCCACAACACCCGGCCCAGAACAGGTGCTTGGCAAAGTATGTTTCCAGCATGTTAGATACAATTGAAATAACAACTAGAACCAAGTATGTTGGTCAAGGATCTTTTTTAAAAATGTGTTTATTTTTTATAGACAGGGTCTTGTTTTGTTACCAGGCTGGAGTACAGTGGTTCCATCATAGCTCATTGTAACCTTGAACCCTTTTGAGGCTCAAGAGATCCTCCTGCCTCAGCCTCCCGAGTAGCTAGGACTACAGGCCATGCCACTAAGCAAAGCTAATTTTAAAATCTTTTGTAGAGACAGGGTTTCACTATATTTCCCAAGCTGGTCTAGACCCCCTGGCATCAAGCAATCCTCCCGCCTTGGCTTCTCAAAGTGCTGGGATTATAGGCATGTGCCACCGTGCCTGGCCAGGGATCCTTAACTGCAAGAAACAGAAGCCAACTCTGGTTGTCTTTAAATTAAAAAGAAAATTTTGGAGATGCCCAGAACCCACAGGAAGGCTGGAGAGCTAGGTCTGGACAAAGAACAGGAAGCAGCAGAGAGGTTCTTGGCAGTCAGGCTGTGTGGCTGTGGTGAAGAAGTCAACTGCCTCTCCCACCTTGTTTCAAAGTCCTGGGAAGGGCTCTGACTGAAAGGATTGAGGTCAGGTGTTGATGCTTTGGTCTCACTGGGGCAGGGAAAGGAAGAACTGGGGCAGGGAAAACCTTCAGAGACCCCTTTGGCTTCCAGGATGGGAGGGCAAGGCTCCCCAATTTAGTGTCTCACCAAGACTGTGCTGGCAGGAGGCAGGCAATGGGAAGGGAGAGCAGAGAGCTGTGAGGGGAAACCAATGCTGAGTGGCCCAGTGCCAGCAAATGTCCACGACAATTTCCCAGGGCTGGAAAAGCACAGAGGCACGAGCTGGGAACTGGGAACGGGGCACTGTACAAGAGATGAGTCTTCCTTGTCTTTGGAAGACAAGGGCTCAGCACAGCACCTAGTACTCAGATGTTCATCTGATGTTTATCCCATGAGTGGATGGATGGAGGGATGAGCTATGAAAACCGAAGGGCTGTGAGCATTACTCCTTCCTTCCTTCCTTCCTTCCTTCCTTCTGAGCCAGAGTCTTTCTATGTCACCCAGGCTGGAGTGCAGTAGCATGATCCTGGGTCACTGCAATCTCTGCCTCCTGGGCTCAAACAATCCTCCCACCTCAGCCTCCTGAGTAGCTGGGACTACAGGCACATACCACCATGCTCAGCTAATTTTTTTTTTAATTTTTTGTACAGGCAGGGTCTCACTGTATTGCCCAGGCTGAACATTTCTAGGCACATTGATTTTATGAATCAAAAGGGGATGAGATGGCAGCAGCCTCAATGAAGAGATGATTGCAAAAAAGAAAAAAAGACTTACCTCAGGGAACAAATTGTAGCACTGTTTCCAAAGGCCCCATTCATCTAGCTCTGAGCAGGATTAACATTTATTTAAATAAATTGGCCCCATGCAGTTTGGGCTGATTATGTTGGACACACTGGAGGGATTGTTCAGCGGGAGGTGGGCTAGCCTCCAGATTCTCTCAGGAAGCCATGGATCTGGCCCTGACATCCCATCCAGGAGTGGAGCCCAGCAGTCTGGGGAAGAACCAAGCGGGACGTTTTGACTACACGTGCCAAGAAGCCAGCATCTTCCAAGGAAATCCGCTGGGCTGGGCACCAAGGAGTATCACAATCCATGCATAGTGAGTTGAGGGGTTGGCCTTAGAACCTGCCTGGAGGTCATACAGCCCAGAGGTTTCCAAATGTGCTCTTGGAGCCTGTGAAGTCACAGAAGTGTCACAGGTGCATCCAGAGGTGAAGATAAGGAGGCAACCCCTGAGCTCCTCGTCCCAGTTGCCTTTGACCAGAGCAGCAACACACACTTTCAGGTTTTTCAAGGGAGATTCTTTTGAATAAAGAGTTCTGTGGGCCGGGTGCACCTGTAATCCCAGTACGCTGGGGAGGCCAAGGTGGGAGGATCACTTGAGACCAGACTGGGCAACACAGCAAGACCTCTTCTCAAAAGAAAGAAAGAGAGAGAGAGAGGGAGGGAGGGAGGGAGGAAGGAAGGAAAGAAAGAAAAGAGTTCTGTGTACAAAAAAAAAAAGTTTGGGATCTACTTCAGTGTTTTCAGGAATATAGATGGAAAGGACACAGAATTACCAGTTACGTGACCTTATTAAGCCTTGGTTTCCCCATCTGTAAAATGTGGATAACATCAGAGGATTGTAGGCCGGTGCGGTGGCTCATGCCTGTAATCCCAGCACTTTGGGAGGCTGAGGCAGGCAGATCACCTGAGGTCAGGAGTTCGAGACCAGCCTGACCAGCATGGATAAACCCCATCGCTACTAAAAATACAAAATTAGCCGGGCGTGGTGGCGTGTGCCTGTAATCCCAGCTACTTGGGAGGCTGAGGCAGGAGAATCGCTTGAACCCAGGAGGCAGAGGTTGCAGTGAGCCAAGATCGCCCCACTGCATTCCAGCCTGGGCAATAAGAGCAAAACTCCATCTCAAAAAAATAAAATAAAATAAAAATAAAATAACCCAGAGGATTGTGGTGAGATTAAATGGGATAACGTATGTGGCAGGATATTATTTTGAGACACTCATCGATGTTCATTTTTCTCCCTGTATTTTCCCATTTCCTTTCCCACATTCAAGCAGCTTTGAGGGTGGGGGCAGAGTGAGGAGTACCCTAAAACTCTTTCTTAAAGGCCTGAACCCTTAGGCAACTGAGCTGGTGTCTAGACGCGAGAAAAGGGGAAGAGAAGATTCATGCAAATGCTCAAGGCACCTTGGCCAGAAGCAGAGGGGAGACCGGACCCCACACTCCTCCAGAACCAGCAGGGTCTCCTGTCCCAGAAAGGAATGACAGAGAGCAAGAGATCTGCGGCGCCGGAGCAGTTCTCGGGGAAGCAGTGAGATCCTTTAGGCTGACCATGTTGAAGTAACAAGAAAACATTGGCCCTGAAGGGGCCCTGGGGGTGGGGCAAGGACAGCATCAGAAGCCATGGATGGTTTTCTGAAGACCAAAATCCCATCCTCCTACCACGTGATGTTGCACAAAGACCTCAGAACTAGGACATAAATCCTGGAAGAAGTTACATATTTAGGGCGGGTGGGGTGGTAATCCCAGCGGAGTCTGAGGCGGGCAGATTGCTTGGGCCCAGGAGTTTGAGACCAGCCTGGGCAAGATGGTGAAACCCCGTCTCTACTAAAAATACAACAATTAGCTGGGTACAGGAGCATGAACCTGTTGTCCCAGCTACTCGGGAGGCTGAGGCCGGAGAATTGCTTGAACCCTGGAGGTGGAGGTTGCAGTGAACCGAGATGGAACCACTGCACTCCAGCCTGGGCGACAGAGTGAGACCCTATCTCCAAAAAATAAAGAAAGAAGTTACATATTTTTCCCCACCAGCCTGATGGCAAAGGAACTCCGAATCAGAAATGGGGCACAGGTACAGGAAAACAAGAAAGTTTTCTGCCTGCCCACTGGAGCTGTCCGGGCACTGAGCAAAGGCCTGCCATGTGTGTCTAAGGCCTGGAGCCAGCCCAGGGGCTGCATCTGCGTCACTCAGCCCTCTCCTGGCTCGTCTCTGTGCCTCTTCAGTCCAATGCTTCCTCCTTCCCAGGCCCCATCTGTTGTGCGGTTTTCTCTCAACCTAGCTTCCTGGGAAGGGCTGCAGCCAGTTTGAGGAGCCCAGTAAAACACCCCCAAGGGCTGTTGCCTTCTTCCTCCGGGCTAACTGAATTCTTGCAGGGGCTGGGAAGAGGTGGGTGGGAGGACAGGGCAGGCTGATCTGGAGAGTCTGGCTTCCTGGGCCCCAGCCCAGCCCTCGGCAGAGCAATGTGACCTGATCCCATACTTGGCAAGGCAGCTGCAGACATTTGCAAAGTGACAAAAGGAGAGGAGGGACCTAAGAAGAAAACAGCATTTGCACAGAACATGGAAGTGCCTGGAAATGTTTTCTAGACACGTTATTCTTCTCTAGGGTGATTTTCAAGGCCAACCGAGCCTGGAGACTAAGGCTTCCAGAGGTGACTGACTGGCCCAGTGTGGCCACAGAGGCTTCCTCTCTGCAGTGTGTGTGTGAGTGAAACCACCTTTGCAAAGATTGTAACATTGAGAAAATTATGGCAGTGAAAGAGATCTAATCTAACCCACCCCCATCTCGCATTTGCCTTAATCATTCCTGGGCTTAAGCTAAGCTAACTTTGGGAGACATTTAGGTTATCGTTTATTTATTTATTTATTTAGAGGCAGGGTCTCTCTCTGTTGCCCAGGCTGGGGTCCAGTGGTGCGATCTCAGCTCACTGCAACCTCTGCCTCCCAAGTTCAAGTGATTCTCATGCCTCAGCCTCCTGAGTAGCTGAGACAGGTCCGTGCCACTACACTCAGCTACTTTTATTGTATTTTTACTAGAGATGGGGTTTGCCATGTTGCCCGGGCTGGTCTCGAATTCCTGGTCTCAAGTGATCCACCCACCTTGGCCTCCAAGTGTGCTGGGATTACAGGCATGAACTACAGCACCCTGCCAAAGTTACAGTTTAAATTATACTAGGCCTTCCCCCAAAAGTCAACTGCCTTTTAAAGCTGATGAAAGGCCATTAGACTAGGGGGAGAAGAGGAATCTGATTTCTGATAAGATGTAGCCATTATTCCAGAGGGATCCTGCAGATAACATCACTATTGTAGACTAACCTTTTGAGATATCTTTTCAGATATTTTTTGCATGTCTGACACCCATGGCTCCACCTGGACCTGATGACTCCTGTGGCCCCACCCAGGAGTGACTCAGCTCAACACAACAGCTTTGACCCCCTCTGATTTCATCTCCACTCCAGCCAATCAGCAGCAAGCACCCATTGCCTGGCCACCCCCACCCCTTACCCAAACTGCCTTTGAGCCTTGGAGATTGATTTGAGTGATAACTCCATCTCTTGTGTGGTGTGGCTGGCTACAAGTCAATTAAATTCTTTCCTTACTGCTATGGCATGTTCTTTATTTGTGCAGCAGGAAGGAAAAACCCATCAGTTACATGAGTATGTGCGTATATGTGTGAGTATATGTATGTATTGTGTATGTGTCAATGTATGTGTGTATATAGTGTGTATGTGTGTGTCTATGTGTGTATAGGAATGTGTGTGTGTGTGTGTGTGTGTGTCCATTTCAGGACGGGGCTCTCCCTAGATCTTTAGAGCCAGTAGGACGTCATTTAGCAATCCCCCAAATCCAATCACTCCTTTTTAGGAATGTTAAAACCAAGGCCCAAGGGACATGACCTGCCTGAAATCGCATGTTTCTCCAGTGACAAAGGAAGAAGTGGCCTGGGAGTCAGAAATAGTCTCACCTGCACCCCAGCTCTTGGCCCTTCTTGCTTGGTAGAGGTCATTCTCTCTTGATAGCACAGCCGCTTGATGAAAATAGAGCAGTTAGCTTGTCCAGCACTGGCCCCGTCTGGGCCAAGCCCTGTGCTTTGTACCTGACACAGGTTATGTCATTCAACGTACCCCTCACAGTGATCTCTCAAAATAGGTATTTTGATGTACATTTCATAGAGGTGGAAACCGAAGCTGGCTGGGTGAGTTTTATTTCCCACAGCCTGTGTACTTGTTCTATTTATGTAGTCATGACTGACATTTTTGAGGACATACTATATGCCGGGCACTGTTCTAAGCACTTTGTACATGTTACCTTCTTTTGTCCTCATCATAACAGGTACTATGACCACCCTATGTTACAAATGAGGTCCCTAAACACAGAGTTTAAGTAATTGCTCAAGGTAAATCAGCAAGTAGAGGTCAGAAATCTAAAGGCAGTGAGGGAGGGGAGCAGTGAGACCGGAAGAGAGGAAAGCCCTAGAAGTCTGAGTTAACCGCAGTGGGCAACTGGGGCTCAACCCCACCAGGGACGGCTGTGAGCCTGGGTCAAACACACTTTGGGGGTATCTAGCTGAGGGACTGTAACTGAGTAGCCCCGTTTTTCTAAGAGATGGTTTAATTATTTTTTCCCTCTTCTTTTCTCGCTCCCCGGTTCCCCAGTTTCCCACTTCCTACTCATTCCTTTAGACATGCAAATATAACCTTTTACCTCGCGGTTCAGCAGATGCTCCCTACAAAGCAAGTTCATCTAATTATATGATCTCTCATTGAGGGTTACCAGTTGATTTGCAAACCAAAGCCTGCCCATCAGGGAACTCTAACCCTCCACTGGGTTGCCTCAGAACTTTTGCTCACCAAGAGGCTGCCTTGAGAGATAACAGCCAGTTTCTATGAGACTCCCTCCCACCTGGGGAGTTCTCAGTCTAGTCCTGCTCACGAAGGTTCCAGCAGTCACCAGCTCGAGTGCCCAGTAGATAAGGTACCAGAGCTAACATGCAGACCCCCACTTGCTCACTTCTTCCCCTGCCTTTTAAAAGTGCCTGCTTTCTGCTCCAAAAGTAAAGCAGTATATTTAAAGGCGAGACACCTGTGCTCCTTCCCCTAAACTAGCTTTGGACTAATTTCTACCAGACATTTATTTATTTATTTATTTATTTATTTATTTATTTATTTGAGACAAGGTCTGGCTTCGTCACCCAGGCTGGAGTGCAGTGGCAGGATCTCGGCTCACTGCAACCTCTGCCTCCTGGGTTCAAGTGATCCTCCCACCTCAGCCTCCCGAGTAGCTGAGACCACAGGTGGGTTTGGGTTACCTGGCTAATTTTTGTATTTTTTTGTAGAAATGGGTTTTCCCCATGTTGCCCAAGCTGGTCTCAAACTCCTGAGCTCAAGTGATCTGCCACCCTCAGCATCCCAAAGTGCTGGGATTACAGGCATGAGCCATGGCCTCCAGCCTAGATGACACAGTGAGACTCCATCTCAAAAAAAAAAAAAAAAATTGGACTCCGCATGCAGCAAGCAAACTAACCTGCCATTCGGTTACAGGACAAGGAAGTGCCTTGGAACTACCCCTATGTGGGCGAGTGCTCCTTGTCCAGGGAATGTCATTAGGCAGAGATGTAGGAAGCCACCTTCCTAAAGGTGCTGTCTGCAGGTGACTCCAGGTGGCCCAGGAGATACAGGCAGGGCAGCATTTGCTACCATGTATTAGCCCTGACACTTGGTGCTCAACAAATGCTTATTTTCTTCCCTTCTCTCTACAGAACATTTTCTTTGGACCCAGATATTTCTGGAAATCAATAAAGCTGGTTTTATTATGTGTATGGCAAAATGTCGTTTGCTTTTATACCACCACAGTTTTTTTTTTTTTTTTTTGAGACAGGGCCTCACTCTGTCACCCAGGCTGGAGTACAGTGGCACAATCTGGGCTCACTGCAGCCCCGAACTCCTGGGCTCAAATGATCCTCCCACCTCTGCCTCACAAGTAGCTGGGACTACAGACACGTGCCACCATACCTGGCTAATTTTTGTATTAAAAAAAAAAATTGGAAGCTGGGCCTGGTGGCTCACACCTATAATCCCAACACTTTGGGAGGCTGAGGTGGGCGGATCACCTGAGGTCAGGAGTTCAAGACCAGCCTGGCCAACATGGTCAAACCCCATGTCTACTAAAAATACAAAAATTAGCCGGGTGTGGTGGCTCATGCCTGTAATCCTGGCTACTCGGGAGGCTGAGGCAGGAGAATCGCCTGAACCTGGGAGGTGGAGGTTGCATGCAGTGAGCCAAGATCGCACCACTGCACTCCACACTCTAGCCTGGGCAATAGAGTGAGACTCCATCAAAAAAAAAAAAAAAAAAATTAAAATAATTTTTTAAAATAGATAGGATCTCATTATGTTGCCCAGGCTAGTGTTAAACTCCTGAGCTCAAGCAATCCACCTGCCTTGGCCTCCAAAGTGGTGGGATTAAAGGTGTGAGCCACTGTGCCTGGCCCTGGCTAATTTTTGTATTTTTTGTAGAGACTAGGTTTTTGTCATGTTGCCCAGGCTGGTCTCAAACTCCTGCGCTCCAGCAGTCTGTCCACCTCGGCCTCCCAAAGTGCTGGAATTACAGGCATTAGCCAGAAATGTTCATATAAAAAAATCTCACAAATGGGAAAATCTGCTTTGTCAGGTTGCTACCTAATTATTACTTCATCAACATTACAATTTCTACAAATGTTCATAGCAGCACTATTCACAACAGTCAAAGGGTAGAAGCAACCCAAATGTCCATCAGTGGATGAATGGATAAACAAATTGTGGTCTGTCCATACAATGGAATATTATTTAGCCTTGAAAAGGAATGAAATATTCATGCTACCACATGGATGAACCTTGAAAACATTACGTTAAGTGAAAGAAACCAGGCACAGAAGGTCACATATTGTATGATTCCACCTATATGAAATATCCAGAATAGGCAAATCCACAGGAACAGAAAGCAGACTTGTGGTTGCCAGGCTGTAAGGAGAGAGGAATGGAGTGTGACTGTATAATGGGTGTGGCTCTCTTTTGGGGGTGATGGAAATGCTTTGGATCTAGATAGAGGTGATGACTGCATATCATTATGAATATACTAAATGCCACTGAATTGTTCACTTTGTTATTTATTTATTTGGAGACAGAGCCTCGCTCTGTCGCCCAGGCTGGAGTGCAGTGGCTTAATCTTGGCTCACTGCAACTTCCGCCTCCTGGGTTCAGGTGATTCTTGTGTCTCGGCCTCCCGAGTAGTTGGGACTACAGGCACCTGCCACTACCCATGGCAAATTTTTTTATATTTTTAGTAGAGACGGGTTTCCCCATGTTAACCAGGCTGGTCTTGAACTCCTGGCCTCAAATGATCCACCCACCTCAGTCTCCCAAAGTGCTCCCTGACTAACGCAGTTCATCGTCTTATCAGCATTTAGAGAGGCTCCCTGCTTCCTTAGTACTTTGCGTTTTTTCCTTGCTCTCTGCCTAAATGTCAAATAGATAATCTCTAGACTCCAGCATCTAGTAATACTCTGCAACGTCTCATGTCTTTCCATTAATATTTGTTACGTGATAAAAGGGTTGGTTTCATGCTCCTTGAAAGATGTTTCCAATGGGTTCAAGGACTTTCTTTGTTTTTTATTTTATTTTGAGACAGTCTTGCTCTGTTGCCTAGGCTGAAGTGCAGTGGTGCGATCTCAACTCACTGCAACCTCTGGGTCCCCAGTTCAAGCGATTCTCCCATCTCAGCCTCCCAAGTAGCTGGGACTACATGGACAGGCCACCATGCCCAGCCAATTTTTAGTAGAGATAGGGTTTCACCATGTTGGTCAAGCTGGTCTCAAACTCCTGGCTTTAAGCAGTCTGCCTGTCTTGGCTTCCAATATGGTGGGATTACAGGCATGAGCCACTGAATCCGGCCCTTTCTTTGCTTTTTAAATTAAAATCTTTTATTTTAACACTTCCAAGCCCAGATTAGTCTTGCAAGCCTCAGCATCTGCTAGGAAGTTGCTTGTTCTCCTGGAGGTGGACTCTTGGGGACATTGTTTTTCTTTTAAAAGATTAACACAGCATTAGCGATATCTTTGACGAAGTTTACATAAGCAGATGAAATCAGCTTTTGCCTTATGAAGAAATGTGGTGGACTGCTAACCGGTGCCCCACCCAACTCCACCTCCTACTACTTGCACCATGGTGTAGCCCCTTCTCTTACAGACTCTGGACTTGGCCGGGTGATTTGCTTTGTCAACTGGATATTAGCAAGAGCTATGTAAGCAGGGGCTTGATAGACATTTGCACAGGGGGGCTCCTGCTCTAGTAAGCAGGCCACCATGCTCTCAAGAAGTCCAGGCCATCCCCCTGTGAGAGGAACCAGGAGATTCCTGGAGGAGAACAGAGGTGCCTGGCCCCAAGGCCCCAGGCAAGTACAAAAGGCCTTCTTGGACATTCCCACCAGCCTGTTGCCAGTGAACACAGCCACATGAGCCACCCCTAGGCAAAGACCGCCTGGTCAACCAGACACTGCCAAAAAAAAAAAAATCATTGCCTGTTTAAAGGCCCTAAATTATGGGACTGTTGGCTGCACAGCCACAGAGAACTGACACATGAAGTTCACGTTCAACAGTAAAGTGGAACGTGGACAATCCTGAAGGTGAGCTGTGGAAACATTCTCAGCATCCTGAGTCCTGTTTATCTCAAGGTTGCACCTATTTCTTGGACTTATTTCTGACTATAAAAGGAAAATCAAAAAATACCCAAAAAAGTTTAAAGAAGAAATTGATATTGCTCACAATCCCACACTCCAAAATAAGTATATTTTACCTTTTGATGACTCTCCTTTCAGGTCTTCTTTCTTTCTTTCTTTTTTTTAGGCAGGGTCTCGTTCTGTCACCCAGTCTAGAGCACAGTGGCATAATCATAGTTCACTGAGCGTCAACCTCCTGGGCTCAAGTGATCCTCCTGCCTCAGCCTCCCCAGTAGCTGGTACTACAGGCATGCACCACCATGCCCAGCTAGTTTTTGTATTTTTAGTAGAGACAGGGTTTTGCCATGTTGGACTGGCTGGTCTTGAACTCCTGACCTCAAGTGATCCTCCTGCCTCAGCCTCCCAAAGTGCTGGGATGACTTGGAAGCCACCGTACTCAGCCGACATAACATTTTTTATTTAACGAATCTTCTGCTGTTGAACATTTAAGTTGGTTTGTTTGAAATAGTACGTAATATTGCAGTCCATATCCTTGTAAAAAGTATTTGAGCATATGGCAGATGATTTTCTTAGAAAAGTGTCCCAAGGTGGACTTACCACATGTCCTGATTAATCTCTGTGTCCCCAGATACTCTTTGCAGCCTCCCTTACCTTTCTCTGTGCCCCTGGAGACTGAGCTAGCCCTAAGCATTGAGTCACTTACTTCCCCTGGCCACTTTGAATAAGGTTCAGCCATCAAGAGGCAACAGCAGGTGACAGGAGGGGAGGGGGTATGTATTTGTCCTGCTCCCTCCCTGCTTTGCTGTGGTTCTGGCAGTGGCTGCAGCCCTAGGACTGTAACTTGGGTGTGGCCGACCCTCCGAACTGTCTGGGGTGCCAATGGAGTCCTGCTGTTGCACAAGCTTCAACTTCCCCTCTTGGTTCCCTTAACCCAGCCCATGTCTCTGAAAATAATAACTTCACTACAACATCTCTTCAAAGTCCCAGCTGGGTAGGGAGATTAGTGGGTCTTTCTAGAACACCTGCTAATATGAACAAGTTCTCCTTCGCTGGCCATTTTTTTTCAAAGTGTTCTTGGTTGTCCCCACTTGTCTATGACCTTTAGATTCACTATGTAAAATTGCCCAAAAATATCTTATTGGAATTTTTATTATTAATACAATTGCACAAAACTGGCCATGTGCAGTTGCTCACACCTATAATCCCAGCACTTTGGGAGACTGAGGTGGGAGGATCGCTTGAGCACAAGAGTTTGAGACCAGGCCGGGCACAATAGCTCATGCCTGTAATCCTAGCACTTTGGGAGGCTGAGGTGGGCAGATTGCCTGAGCTCAGGAGTTTAAGACCAGCCTGGACAACATGGCAAAATCCCGTCTCTACTAAAAAACAAAAAATTTGCTGGGCATGGTGGTGCACATCTGTAATCCCAGCTACTCAGGAGGCTGAGGCATGAGAATTGCTTGAACTAGGGAGGTGGAGGTTGCAATGAGCCAAGATTGCACCACTGCACTCCAGCCTGGGGGACAGAGTGAGACTCTTTCCAAAAAAAAAAAAAAAAAAAAAAAAGAATTTGAGACTAACCTGGGCAATACAGCAAGACACCATCTCTACAAAAAAATTAAAAATACAAAAATTAGCTGGGTGTGGTGGCATGCACCTGTAGTCCTAGCTACTTGGGAGGCTGAGGTGGGAGGATCCCGGGAGCTCAGGAGTTTGAGGTTACAGTGAGCCATGAGCACACCACTGCACTCCAGCCTGGGCAACACAGCAAGAGGCTGTCTCTAATTTTTTTAAAAATAAGAAAAAATGTGTTAAAAAAAAGAATCACACAAAACTTATATATTAATTTGGCCAGAACTGGCATCTTTCCATTCACGAGTATCACATGCCTTTCCATGTATGTAAACTTTATTTAAAACCTCTTAGTTAAGTTTTTGTTGTTTATAGGACATACACATTTTGCGTCAAGCTTGTATCTAGGTATTTTATAAATGACCATGAAAAAATTCACTCTCGAGCATTAAAGAAATGCAAATTATGAGAGAACAATGAGATGCTATTTTTGCCTTTCAAATTGGGACGTAGTTTTACAAATAATACTCAACCTGAGAATGGTGTAGTGAAAAGGGCATTCTCATATGCTTCTGGGAGGATATGCATTAGTCTATTTATGTCCATTCTGGAGGAAGGTTTGACATTTTGTATAATAAGAATTGAAAACGTTGGCCAGGTGTGGTGGCTCATGCCTTAATCTCAGCACTTTAGGAAGCTGAGGCAAGATGACTGCTTGAGCCCAGGAGTTCAAAGCCAGCCTGGGCAACAAAGCCAGATCCTGTCTCTATTAAAAATAAATAATAATAAATTTTAAAAAAGAATTTAAAATGTTTATGTCCTTTTAAATGAAATCTTTCCAATCCAGTTTTCCTGTGCAGATGCTTTATTCAAGCCTGCTTTTAGTTGGAGCCTAAAACAATGTGAATAAATGTCCTAAATCCATAATTAGCGGCCTAATATGATTTTTTTAAGAAGTCCATATCCTTTGGCTTAATGTATAAGGTCAGGGTCCTGGCCAGAAATAGGCCTGAGCATTTAGTTTATAATCAAGGTGATATTTCAAACCAGTGAGGAAATATTCTACTGAAAGAGAAAGGCTGGGCTGGGCATGGTGACCCACGCCTGTAATCCCAGCACTTTGGGAGGCCGAGGCAGGTGGATCACTTGATGTCAGGAATTCAAGACCAGCCTGGTCAACATGGTGAAAACCCATCTCTACTAAAAATGCAAAACTTACCCTGGCATGGTGGCACACGCCTGTAATCCCAGCTACTGGGAAGGCTGAGCCAGGAGACTCACTTGAACCTGAGAGGCCGAGGTTGCAGTGAGCAGAGATTGTGCCACTGCACTCCAGCCTGGGAGACAAACGCAAGACTGTCTCAAAACAAACAAACAAAAAAGAGAGAGAGCCTGAATAATGACATATGAAAAGTTGACTATTCAGAAAAAAATAAGTTTAGATCTTTATCTTCCAGTTTATATCAAAATTAGTCCCAGGTGGGTTTAAAAGCTAAATGAAGGAGTAAGAGGAAATGGAGGGAGGGAAGGGGGGAAGAGGAGCAGAAAAGAAAAAATATAGATCTGAAATGTCTGTGTGATACTCAGACAGGAGCAGTTTTACAATAAAAAAACAAAAAGGAGAAAGAATAAGGGAAAACATCAAGGCCGGGAGCAGTGGCTCAAGCCTGTAATCCCAGCACTTTGGGAGGCCCAAGGCAGGCAGGTTGCTTGAGCCCAGGAGTTCAAGACCAGCCTGGGCAACATAGCGAGACCTCCTCTCTACAAAAGATACAAAAATTAGCGGGGCATAGTGGTGTGCACCTGTGGTTCCAGCTACTAGGGAGGCTAAGGTGAGAGAATGGCTTGAGCCGGGAGGCGGAGGTTGCAGGGAGCCAAGATCATGCCACTGTACTCCAGC